>NC_035433.2:91194263-92394263 GCF_002127325.2 Helianthus annuus
CAAATACCGATAGCACCAGAAGACCAAGAGAAAACAACTTTCACATGCCCCTACGGAACTTTTGCATATCGACGCATGCCATTCGGTCTATGTAATGCGCCTGCAACATTCCAACGTTGTATGGTCGCCATTTTCCATGATATGATTGAAAAAACCATGGAAGTCTTCATGGATGACTTTTCCATCTTTGGAGACTCATATGATCAATGCCTCGATAATCTTGAACGAATGCTATCCCGATGTGAGGAAACTAACCTCGCCCTTAACTGGAAAAAATGCCATTTCATGGTAACAGAGGGAATAGTACTCGGACATAAAATCTCAAGCGAAGGAATGGAAGTTGATCGAGCAAAAATCGAGACCATATCTCGATTACCTCCTCCATCCTCCGTGCGAGCAATCAGAAGTTTCCTAGGGCATGCCGGATTCTATAGAAGATTTATCAAAGACTTTTCGAAAATTTCAAGACCTCTAACAAAATTGCTTGAAAAAGATGCAACCTTCATCTTTGACAAGGAATGCAATCAAGCATTTCTGACCCTCAAGGAAATGCTAGTCAATGCACCTATCATGATAGCGCCAGATTGGAAATTTCCTTTCGAAATCATGTGCGATGCAAGCGACTTTGCTGTTGGAGCAGTCTTGGGACAAAGGAAAGAAAAACATTTCCACCCAATCTATTATGCTAGTAAAACTCTAAATGATGCACAAGAAAATTATACAACTACGGAAAAAGAGTTACTAGCGGTGGTATTTGCTTTTGATAAATTTCGTTCTTATCTTGTTCTTTCTAAAACAATAGTTTATACAGACCATGCAGCCATCAGGTACCTTTTCAAGAAGCAAGACGCAAAACCCCGTTTGATAAGGTGGATTCTACTCCTCCAGGAATTCGACATCGAAATCAAGGACAAAAGAGGAGCAGAAAACACTGCTGCAGATCACCTCTCACGCTTAGAAGACCCAGCTTTGGAGACAACCAGGGACGAGCAAATCAACGAAAAATTTCCCACGGAGTCCCTGGAAATGATGGAAAGCAGACAAGAACCATGGTATGCCGACTACGCTAATTTCTTAGCCAGCGGTATAGTCACCAAAGGATGGCCACATCATCAAAGAAAGAAATTCTTTGCTGATGTAAAGCATTACTTTTGGGAAGACCCCTATCTTTTCAAAATGTGTGCTGATCAACTCATCCGAAGGTGTGTCCATGGTAATGAAGCACGAAGAATACTCCGTCATTGTCATGAAGGTCCATACGGAGGACATCATGGTGCCTCAAGTACCGCGAGAAAGGTATTTGATTCTGGATTTTACTGGCCAACCATTTACAAGGATGCACAAAACCTTGTAAAGATATGTGATGCCTGCCAAAGATCAGGTAATATTTCTTCCAAAAACGAAATGCCCCAAAATGGCATTCTCGTTTGTGAAATCTTTGATGTGTGGGGACTCGATTTCATGGGACCTTTCCCACCTTCAAAAGGAAACAAATATATACTTGTGGCGGTCGATTACTTGTCTAAATGGGCAGAGGCCGAAGCTCTTCCAACAAATGATGGAAGAGTAGTAGTAAAATTCCTAAAAAAATTGTTCTCTCGTTTTGGCACACCAAAGGCATTAATAAGTGATAGAGGTACCCATTTTTGTAATCATCAACTCGAAAAAATCTTAACAAGATATGGGGTCTATCACCGGGTCTCAACAGCATATCATCCTCAAACAAATGGGCAAGCCGAAGTGACTAATCGAGGTTTAAAACGAATACTTGAGAAAACCGTAGGGATAAATAAAAAAGAATGGGCTGACAAACTAGATGACGCTTTATGGGCTTTTCGAACCGCCTATAAAACCACTATAGGCACAACCCCATATAAACTAGTCTATGGAAAAAGTTGTCACTTGCCAGTAGAAATAGCTCACAAAGCCTACTGGGCAATAAAAAACGTAAACTTAGATTCAGAAGTTGCCGGTAAGAATCGATTTTGTCAAATAAATGAATTAGAAGAACTTAGGAATTATGCATATTCTAACTCCGAAATTTATAAAGAAAGAATGAAAAATTTGCATGATAAATATATTAAATCTAATGAATTTCGGGTTGGAGACCAAGTTCTAATGTTCAATTCGCGACTTCGATTGTTTCCTGGTAAGTTAAAATCTAGGTGGTCGGGACCTTTTTCAGTCACCCATGTTTTTCCACACGGTGCAGTAGAAATTAAAACTCGAAATGGAACACCATTTAAAGTCAATGGCCAACGGCTGAAACTCTACAGAGGATCCATTGAGGATGAGGAAGAGGAAATCGCACTTCAAGCGGTCAACGAATAAACTCATACCTGACATGTTACAGGTAAGTATATATTCGAAACTGGTAAAATCATCTAACCATTATTCGGAGATAAGGGGCATGCACACGAGCACGTTAAAAAAAAAAAAAAAAAAAAAAAAAAGAAAAAAAAAAATATTTTCAAAAATTTCACCCGGCACGGGGCCGTGTTCGCTGAACACGGGGCCGTGTCGAGGCGACTGTCGGGATAAAACCCATTTGTTCTATCAGTTACACCATTCCACACGCCCCGTTTCGCCGAAAACTCTCTGGTTTAGGGCGATTTTCTGCCGATTTCGAACGTTACCACCAAGCCTAACAACGTCAAGGTATGATTCTATCCTTCTTAGTAGTTAGATTAGTTACTTGCATGTAGTTAAAACATCAAAAATTGGGGGAAAATCTAGGGTTCTTCATGTTCAACCGGATCAAACTCAAAATTTTTGATGAAAATTGTTAGTAATAGTTTAGAGTAGAGTAGTAGGAAGTAAATAGTCATGTATTGTTGATAGATTTGTCCGATTTCCAACTAAAAACACAAACCCTTGTTCTTGAACCGAAAAACTCAAAATCGAAGGGGTAAATGGTTTGATTTTGGAAAAATGACACTTAGGGTTTCATTTTCGGGGGAAACCGCTGCTATTAGGCTAAAAATTTTCAGGTTTTCGAAACCGGGACGAAAAAATGAAAATTAGGTGTTACAGACGCCTGAACACGGGGCCGTGTTCGCTGAACACGGGGCCGTGTCCAGCCCACTGTTTGCAGTTTTCAACCCGAATTTCCATGTTTCGCACTAACTTTTGTTGTATTCTTTTCAGATGTCCAAATTCACACGGTTCAATGCCAACGAACTTGACGCCAGGGCTCGCTATGAGGTCCTACAAACAAGGCCCGAGGAGTATCCAAGGCGGGCATGCACCGATCTGCTGACAATGGTAAACCAACTGGACCGCTTCAACAACATAGTGACTGGTCCACTGCACGTTGCATTGACTGCCCGACTCCGGTCGGTCCATCAGTGCACATTGGAATTCTATAGCACGTTTATCTTCAACTCAAGACGCGAACCGTTTGATCACGAGGCGGTCGAGTTTCGATGTGGGGGTGTGACCTATAGAACATCCATGGCGCAGTTCGGATCAATCATTGGGCTGTACACAGACGAAGAAGCGGGAAACGAGGAGAATACCGGGGGATTGCGAGACTTGGACGCAAGTGAACGTCAAGCAGCATGGGCACAAATCGGTGAAGGGATCTATAACTCCAGCAGCACAAAGAGTACCAAACTGAGAGACCCGCTATACCGTTACATCCACAGGCTCCTCACGTACTCGTTGAACCAACGCCATGACAGTAGTGGCGTTGTTGGGGTTAGAGATTTGGTTGTCCTCCACTGCATCCATAACCGGAAGCCTCTCGATGTTCCCTACCTCCTACTGCGGAACATGCACTTAAACCGCCTTGCCACTGCTCCTACACCAATCTTCTTCGGGGGGTGGGTGTACCGTCTTTTCAAGCACTTCGCGAACATCCCAAAGTCCTTCGAAAGGAGCCCATGGTCGGGACGGGTTGATTACCATATCTGCCGGGCCATGAACTTGCTCTATGAAGCGGAGGACGGGACGGTGAGCTTTCAGAGGACGCAAGGCTACGCATGGAACCCGCAAGAGGCTCTAGTTCTTCATGCACCACCTCCACATTTCCAATACCCTCCCCAAGGCGATCCGGGTCAATCCTCCTCTCAGGGAGGCGGTTTTCCTAATTTCCAAAGTTTGCATGATCTTTTGCAGGAAAACCTCATGTGCACTCGGAACACCTACAACCTTGCCAACAACACACATCTCCGGGTGGGAGCTATCGAACGAAGCGTCAACGACATACAAGATGACATCGGTAGCATCCGGGAGTACATGGCGAGGCAGGGAGGCGGAGGTGAAGACAGTGATGAAGATATGGACTAGGAGGCCGGGAGGAGCAAAAGGGCTAGCTGGTTATGAGCCCACAGGTTTGATTACCCTTCCTATCGAACAATTCATGGCCTGCGTGCCATTTGTCAAGACAATTTACTTTCCTTAACTCTTTTCTTTTTATTTTTACTTTGTTTTTACTTTGTGTTGGATAATGTTTAACTATGGTAAGACTAGGATGTTTGGTGCTTGGTTGGATGGTATTGAATGCTTGAACAGGTGCAATGCAAGGGCTAGAATGCTAAACATTAGCACTCACAACCCTAGGAGGAAGAAACCGGGAGAAAACCATATTTTTTCGGCTAACAGACTGTCACCACGGGGACGTGTTCACCCAACACGCCCCCGTGTCCATCTCCCAGTTCTGCTGTTTGGCTACTGACCTGCAGATTTTTGTCGGACACGTGGCCGTGTTCACCCAACACGCCCCCGTGTTCACCCTCTGTAAGTTTTTCGTTACTGGCAGTTCAACACGGGGCCGTGCCCAGTCAACACGGGGCCGTGTCCAGATTGCCAGTAACACAAATCTTTGTTTTTAAACACACTTTTACATATTCTAATCAACCAAAAACTTTATTTTTGGACACATTGAGGACAATGTGTAATTTAAGTGTGGGGGGGATGCTAAAACCTTGAAATTTTTGCAAAATCCTAAAACAAGCCTTACACAAAACTCTATTGGAACCGCTAAACACCCCAAATTTTTTCAAAAACTTTTTCATTTTTTTTTATTTACTTGTCTTAGTTTAAGTTGGGAATAACAAGTTATAAAAGGGTTATATTTTTACAAACTTACAACCGATAGCGTCGTGATAAAAAGAACTAACATAAGAAAATTATGAAACGGTATAACAAGTCTAGCTAAAATTCGATTATATATGCTTGTTCACATTAAAAAACCCATTCCCACAAAAAGTGAGTTTTGAGCCTTTATTGAGCATAAAAATACACATATTTAGATTAAATGCTCATTTTTCGTTTCTTGTGTGAATAGCCGCTCGGTCTTTACAAATCTAGAACTTGCCACGACGATACATTCCCGGTCCTTACCAACTTAAACCCAAGTAAGTAAATGATGGAGGCATTAGGACTAACTATTTTTCTTTCAAAACCATTATTTTTCATTTTTTTACCTACCCAAAATCCCCCTAGAAAACCCCTTTGAGCCTAAACCTTTCATTTCATTCCCCCAAAACAATTTTCTACCCACCAAAAACCTTTTTCATTTTTTTTCACCTTTATTTTAGTGACAAACTCGGTTTTCATAAACATACCTTTACGTGATCAAAAAAAAAAAAAAAAAAAAAAAAAAAAAAAAAAAAAAAAAATGATGAAGTCAAAAACAAACAAAAGCTACAAAAAGCTTGTTTGGAGAAATACTTCAAAAAAATAACTACCACAAAAAAAATAAGGTATTTTACGAAAACCGACACTTGTTACGATTTTCGCCCTTTTTACTAACCACTAACCAATCACCCACCTTTAAACCCAAGCCTTCACCCCAAAAGACCTCTTGATATTTACAAAGGTAAAAAGTTAAAAAGGAGGAGGATTGATCACTTGGCAAGCATATGGAAAATGTAAATCCGTGCCGCTCTCGAGCGATTCACTTAAATATACACCTTCGGCCGAGTGATTGAGTGATCTCCCGTGAGGTATGTGAACTTGTATATAAATGGAATTTTAATAAGGCATGCTATGCCAAATTAAGTAGTTTATCTTATGTAAAGTTCAAAATAAACCATGACGAATAAGATTGTAAATAAAATAAAAATAGAACCTATACAAACCTTGGATTCCCGACACTCTAGGACAAGTTGAAAAACTTCTCTTCTACCTATTCCATTTGGGAGTGTAAGCCACATTAAAAGAGTTTTGCTTGAGGACAAGCAAAAGTTCAAGTGTGGGGGTATTTGATGTGTGTAAAATGCAACATATAAAACACATCAATTAAGGCATAAAACTAACCCTTTTTAAGTACTAATGTTGGAAAAAGAGTGTTTTTGTCTTCCTTTTGTATTTTCAGGATGAAATGAGCTCAAAATCACAAAAGAAGCAAAAAGACCCCTAATTCTATCATAATTACAAGAAAAGGAACAAAAGCGAACTGCCCGGACCCTCAACGGCATCTCCCAAGACAAAGAGAAGAGAACAGAGCCTGAACACGCCCCGTGTCCAGTGAACACGGGGGCGTGCCCAGGAAGCAGCAGAAAAGACAAACCAGTAGAAGCTTCCATTGCTCACCACGGGGCCGTGCCCAGCGGACACGGGGGCGTGTTGAAAGTACAGCAGGCGCATTAATTGTAATTCGCAATTACAATTAATGAAGAGAGAGAATGTCAGACGGGCACGGGGCCGTGTTCAGCGAACACGGGGCCGTGTCCAGCGTTCTGTTCAGCCTATAAATAGAGGAGCTTGGCTTCATTCTCTCTCATCCCTTGGCACACCACCTCTCTCACACTTCATCCACCACCCACCACCACCATAACACCATCATCCACCACCATCATCCATTGTCCATCATAGAGTGTGTGAGTCGTCTCGGGATCCAAGATTGATCGTAAGAGTTCTTGACAATCAAGGCCATGTTTGCCTAAGTCTCTTACATCACTTGGTGAAGACAAGTGTTTAGTATAATACTTTTTATTTTTAATCTTTTGCACTTTTTATTTGGTTTTGTATTAATGACTTTAATAACTAGTTACTTATGTTGAAGGTGATCTTTCCTTATCGTTTGTCCGTGGTGTCTTGGCATTATTTTACTGTCTATATAAAATAAAAGATTTTCACCATTCATATCTCCACGGTCTATATGGAGGTATGTTGGCTACCTGGTCGGGGGTTAAGGGAACGGTTTGGTAAAGGTCTTGCCCTTGTTCAGCGTTTAGAGGTCCTGCTTGGGACCTGGGTCAAATTTAGTAGGATCTCCTTCAATGCCCATAGGTATTGGATGGCGGGGATCCAAACTCTTTGACCCCCTCATAAGCTAACTACTATTAATACTATAACCCGGCTATTTAGGACTGTATCCCTGCTGACTCAGACTACTTAGCCGAGGGTAACGTCACCGCCAAAAGCGGGGCCTACCATAATTTGCATTAATAACTTAATTCATTATCTTTCAATAATCCAACCCTTTAGGATTGTATCCTTGCTGACTCAAACTACTGGGTTGAGGGTAACGTCACCTCCGAAAAAGGGGCCTACTACAATAACTAAGATAATCTCTTAAATAAGTGCAAAAGTGCGAAAATAATCAAAGGTTATACTAATACACGTGTCGGATCCAAGTGATTCATCTTGTCTATCTGTTTTTATTTTATTTTATTTTTCAGCATTTAGTTAGTTTTTATCTTTCTTAGTTTAAAACATTTTTCTAATTTTTTGATTTGATTAGACGTTGAGGATAAACCGGTATTAAAAGCTCTTGTGTCCTTGGACGACCTCGGTATCTTACCAACACTATACTACGTCCACGATGGGTGCACTTGCCCATATGTGTGTTTAGTGTTAGTAAATATCGTGTTTTATAAATTTAAAACTTGGCTAAAAGTGTAAAAAGGGCTTAAAAATATATCTAAAATTATATTACACTACACACGCATCAATGTGCTAGCCGATCGGCTAGTATGTTCGATCGGCTGGGCTGTTCGTTCGAACAGCCTAGCCGTTCGGCCAGCAATTCTGACCTGGTCGGCCTTTCGTCTACCACTTGGCTGTTTTGGTTGTTTTTGATATAATTTTGAGGTATTTTGACGGCGAGTTAAACCATAGAACGTGGGTTCTTACTTGCTGCACCGGTTCGGACAGGAATCACCCAAGTCCGGCCGGTGAACTGTTCGGAACGGTAGTTTGATGTTTAACCCGAAATCGGTGAACCTCGTAGATAGAGTCCGAATCTTGAACCTCTTGACTGTTAGAATGATTAGTTAGTTGGTTTGAGCTTCGTTTCTATCGGTTTTAAGGTTTTGAGTGTAAAAGAGTTGAAAGAAAGTTGGAAATCCTTCCATGAAAATGTTAAGATTCTAACAAATCCTAGTTTGTTTATGTGGAAATCGGTCAGATATAAGCTATTCACGGTTGAATGAGGCCAAAGTATGATGTTCTTCAAGAACACCATGATGACATCACCCAAGAACACTTATATCTTGGTGATTTCACGGTATGAAATCAAGTTTTGAAAGATAGAAAGGTGTAGAATCATGTAATGATAAAAAACGTACAAGAATTAGAGTGAAAACTTACCGGAGTTGAGAGAAATCTGAGAAAAGGTGAAGAACAAGGGCTGGTTCGGTCAGAGCTTTCCAAAAGTAGAAAGAGTGACAATGACAGGGCTATTTATAGGCCTCCCAAAGAGGAAAGTGGTAGCCGATCGGCCAGGATCTCCGATCGGCTGGGCTGCTCGATCGAACAGCATGTTCGATAGGCTAGCCTGTTCGATCAGTGATTCTTGTTCGATCAGGAACCCCTTCTCGAGTATCTCGCGACGGTTTTCGATATTTCGATTTAGATGGATGATGATACGAATACGATAAAGTTCCTAGTCAAATTACTTTCAGTCCCAACTACTATATCTAACATACAATCATCTATAAGTCACGTTTTGATGTCGGTTTCGATTGAGTTTGATTGCTTTTCGAGTTTCGATTCGAGTTTCGATTGATTCGATTGAATACCACACAAAACATAAAGTAAACATGCACAAGTAACACATAAGGCACACACACACATATAACAATACCAAAATTCGCATAATTCGAGGTTCGAGTTCGATGATTGATTTGATTACTTGATTATCGATTGATTAACTTTATCGCATTGTTACTTCCTACTATTCACAGTTGTAAATCGGTCGCATGGATTAAACATTCGATCATTTTATTTAGACAACACTTACTCCACATAATACAAAAAGCAAAAGGAAACACTAACAGTCAAAGAAGTCAAAGTTGACTTGGACTTTGACTTTGACTTTGACATTCGAAAACACGGGGTGTTACAGCCTCCCCTTGTTTTAGGGAATTTCGTCCCGAAATTAGGCTCGAAGCTGCACATCACCATGAGTCGTTTATAATTTGACGTTTCAGATCTTTATTTAAACAGTTGCGGGTACTTGGCCTTCATGTCGCTTTCGAGTTCCCAAGTGAACTACGCGCCTCGTTTGCCTTCCCATCGGACTTTCACGATAGGGATGCGTGAGCGCCTGAGTTGCTTGGTTTGGCGATCCATGATTTCGACAGGCTTTTCCACGAAGTGTAAGGTTTCATTGACCTGAAGATTGTCGAGTGGTACGATCAGATCATGATCAGCAAGGCATTTTCGGAGGTTAGACACATGGAAAGTCGGGTGGACGTTACTGAGTTCCTCCGGTAGTTCGATTCTGTAGGCGACTTTTCCGATTCTTTCCAGAATCTTAAAAGGTCCAACATATCGAGGTGCTAGTTTCCCTTTCTTGCCGAATCTGACTACACCCTTCCAAGGGGATACCTTTAGGAGTACGTAGTCGCCAACGTCAAATTCAAGGGGCTTGCGTCTTCTATCGGTGTAACTTTTCTGCCTACTTCGAGCTTTTGCCAAGTTGTCTCTAATCTGGAGGATTTTGTCAGTCGTTTCTTGTAGTATCTCGAGACCGGTTAATTGCGAATGACCGATCTCGTGCCACACAATAGGCGAACGACATCTCCTTCCATATAAGGCCTCGAAGGGTGCCATTTGGATGCTGGCATGATAGCTGTTATTATACGAGAATTCGACTAGTGGCAGGTGTTTGTTCCAACTACCACCAAAATCTATGACACACGCCCGGAGCATGTCTTCAAGAGTACGGATCGTTCTTTCAGTCTGTCCGTCGGTTTGTGGATGGAATGCAGTACTCAGATTAAGCGACGTACCAAGAGCCGCTTGAAAAGTTTCCCACAATCGAGAAGTAAACCGAGCATCACTGTCAGAGATGATGTCGCGAGGCGTACCATGATTGCAAATGATCTCGTCGGTGTAGATTTGGGCTAGTCGTTCCACCTTGTAGTCTTCTCGTATTGGCAAGAAGTGGGCTGATTTGGTCAGACGATCAACTATAACCCAAATACTGTCGTGACCTGATGGCGTGGGCGGGAGTTTCGTTATGAAATCCATGGCTATACTTTCCCACTTCCATATAGGTATCGGCGGTTGTTCGAGTAAGCCAGAAGGTCTTTGATGTTCAGCCTTGACTCTTGTGCAGGTTGAGCAACCTCCAACGTAAAGAGCAATATCTCGTTTCATGCCCGGCCACCAGTACTTATAGCGCAGGTCCTGGTACATCTTATCAGCACCGGGATGAATGGAATATCAGGATTTGTGGGCTTCATTCATGATAATCTTTCGCAGATCAGTTCGTCTAGGAATCCAGATTCGATCCAGGTAATAGAATATCCCATCTGCCTTGCTTACAAGCTGAGCTCCATCGTGGTAGATCCTTTCTTTCTTCAAAGTGCGTTCATTAAAACACGCATGCTGGGCTTCGCGAATGAGGGCTTCGAGATTATGCTGGGCTTGAACGTTTCGGATACTGAGCACATAACTCTTTCTGCTGAGTGCGTCGGCAACCACATTCGCCTTGCCTGGGTGATAACGAATCTCACAGTCGTAATCGTTGAGGAGTTCTACCCATCGGTGTTGACGCATATTAAGTTCCCTCTGATTGAAGATATGTTGTAAACTCCTGTGATCAGTGAAGATCGTACACTTGGTACCATACAGGTAGTGTCGCCAAATCTTTAATGCAAAGACAACCGCGCCTAGCTAGAGGTCATGGGTTGTATAGTTCTTCTCGTGGATCTTGAGCTGTCGAGATGCGTAAGCTATAACCTTGTCTCGCTGCATGAGAACACAACCAAGACCAAGGTTGGAAGCATCACAGTAGACAATGAAATCGTTGCTTCCGTCGGGCAGCGTAAGAATCGAAGCGTTGCACAGCATGTGCTTGAGGGTTTGAAAGGCGGATTCTTGTGCGGTTCCCCACACAAAAGGCTTGTCCTTATGAGTAAGAGCGGTAAGCGGCACAGCAATCTTGGAAAATCCTTCAATGAATCGTCGATAATAGCCCGCTAGTCCGAGAAAAGAACGAACTTCAGACGGGTTCTTAGGCGTAATCCAACTTTTGACGGCTTCAATCTTCACGGGATCGACGTGTATTCCCTGACTATTCACAATGTGACCCAGAAACTGAACTTCCTCTAACCAGAATTCACACTTGGAGAACTTGGCATAGAGTTGGTTCCCCTGAAGTAACTCGAGAACCAAACGTAGATGTTGCGCGTGTTCGGTCTTCGATTTGGAATAGATCAAGACATCGTCAATGAACACGATGACGAAACGGTCCAAGAAAGGCTTACACACGCAATTCATCAGATCCATAAAGACCGCGGGTGCGTTAGTTAGACCAAAAGGCATAACAACGAATTCGTAATGGCCATATCGAGTTCGAAAAGCGGTTTTGGAGATGTCTTCCTCTTGGATCCGTAATTGATGGTGGCCTGAATGCAGATCGATCTTCGAGAAACACTGGGCACCTTGCAGCTGATCAAATAGGTCGTCGATTCGAGGCAAAGGGTATCGGTTCTTAATGGTTAGCTTTTTCAACTCCCGATAGTCGATGCACATCCGGAACGATCCATCCTTCTTTTTGACGAAAAGGACTGGCGCGCCCCAAGGAGAGGTGCTCGGGCGAATAAAGCCTTTTTCGAGTAATTCCTGGAGTTGATTCGAGAGTTCCCGCATTTCAGATGGAGCGACTCGATAAGGAGCTTTGGCAACGGGGTTAGCTCCAGGAATGAGGTCAATACGAAAGTCGATATCACGACTTGGCGGTAGTCCAGGAAGATCATCAGGGAACACCTGAGGAAATTCACGAACCACTGGAACGTCTTTGACTTCGGCTTTCTTTTTCTTTTCCTTCTCCGCTACTACAATGTTGGCCAAGAAGGCTCGGTATTCCTTGCGGAGGTACTTGCTGGCTTGAACACATGACATGAGCTTGAGACCTTTCGACGCTGTTTCACCGTATACACATAGAAGATCACCATTTGCGAGCGAGAATCGAATCATCTTTTCAAAGCACACAACTTCAGCATGGTTTTCGCGAAGAAAGTCCATGCCTACTATGACGTCGAAACTTCTGAGTTGCATCGTAATAAGGTCGATTGGAAAGATGTGATTGTTGAGCTCTAGAGTACAATCACGGAGAACAGAGTTAACGGCGACAGTTCTTCCAGTAGCGACTTCGACTTTGAATGACGAGGACAGATCAGAGCGCTTACGACTAAGGAGCTTCTCGAATTCAAACGACACAAAGCAGTTATCAGCTCCAGTATCAAACAAACATGATGCATAAATACCATTCACAAGGAACGTACCATTAATCACGTTGTTATCCGCTTGAGCCTGGCAGGCATTGATGTTGAAGGTTCGAGCGTGGGCTGCTTGCTGCTGTTGCTGAGGTTGCTGTTGTTGCTGCTGGGGCTGCTGGGGCTCTTGCTTAACCACCTTGTTCGGGCACCTATTTGCAAAGTGGTTAGGATCACCACATGCAAAGCAGACTCGAGCATTGACTGCATGTGCTTGAGCTGCTTGTTGGCCTTGAGGGGCGAGGAGCAGAGCTTGGTTGACAGTAGCTTGCACTGGGGCTTGACGGGGACCAAAGCGACAGTTCGCAGTGAAATGACCGTGAAGGTTGCAGTGAGCACAAAAACGACAGGCTAGACCCACTGGATGATGATACGAGCATGTCGGGCAGAGTGGGTGAGGGCCTGTGTATGCACGCTTTGCTGGCGGTGCATTGATCACTGGAGCTGAGCGGTGGTGCTGTTGCTGCTGAGCTGGTACAGCCTGTAGAGGAGAAGCAGTTGTTGCGGCAGCACAGCTCTTGTTGTTGGAGCTGTTGTTGTTCTTCTTCTTCCTTCTTCTTGATGACTTGGAGGGTTGAGCAGATGAGTCGGTGGGTGCTGCGGTGGTGGCTTGGTGCAGAGTCTTGGTATGCTTATCCCAAAAACCAGACTTCACTCGTTTGTCATTGATCTCAGCGGCGAGTAGGTAAGTCTCTTCAATCGTTGCTGGCTTGGCGGCATGAACAAAGTCGGCTACACAATCGGGCAAAGCTCGAATGTACTTCTTGATGGTTTGATCTGGGGTCTTGACCTGATCGGGACATATGATGCTAAGCTGCTTGAAGCGAGCAGTGAGAGCAGCGTTGTCTCCATCCTTCTGCTTTATGGTCCAAAACTCGTCCTCCAGCTCTTGGCGTTCATGAGGAGGGCAGAATTCGTCGATCATAATTGCGTTCAACTCCTCCCATGTTAGCTCGTAAGCTACATCATTTCCGCGCTTGTTTCGTTCGGCTGTCCACCAGTCTAGAGCACGGGACTGGAAGACGCCTGTAGCATTGAGAGTGCGGAGATTTTTAGGACATCCGCTCTGGCGCAGGGTGAATTCGACTGAGTCGAACCAGTGAAACATGGCAGTAGGGCCATCTTCTCCGGTGAACTCTTTGGGTCCGCATGCTTTGAACTGCTTGAAGCTGAAAGCAGCTTTGCTAGCATCTTTGGGAGCGTCTGTTCGCGATTCTACAGACGACTTGCTGGTGTTTTCATAAACGTTGCTCACAGCCTTTGCTACGCTTTTGGCAATGATGGCGGCAAGACGCTTATTTCTCTTCTCTTGACGAGTCAGATGGTGTCGGGATCCAGACGATGACATGGTCTGCAACAGACATCGTCACAGGACTCAACACAGCGAAATTGAATCTCACCTCACACGTCTAGACTACTAAAGCTTAGGAACACGTCGGAACACATATCACATAAACACATAGGCACATAACCACAGATACACGTAACCATAGAGCACAGAAGCACATAGAGCACATAGGTCACGAAAGCACACAAGCATGTAGATCACAGAAACATATAAACACAGAACACATTCCTATTTAATCGCGGAGGTAGTTAATGTCTCGTAATTTCCCTATAAGCACACAGAGCATTCTGACTACCTCAAGATCCTATCACTTAAAGCTCGCGAGTCGTTCGTATATAGCGATAGCGTATAGTATATCGTATAGCATCGTATAGTCGTATAGCGTGTCGAATAGCATAGTATGGTATAGCCCAACTTAGTCGTGTAGTGTAACATAGCATAGTATCGTCTAGATTGTAACTGAATATCGAATTGAGATGGAATAGCAATGCGAGTTGTGTGTGTTGATCGAAATAGCAGCAAAATCGAATAATATCCAAAATATAAACACATAAAATCAACGAGTCATCAGAGTGATAATTGCCGACTCAAAAACACAAAAAAAATCGGGAACTGGATTGTCTGCGGCTACTAGACATCGACTACCCAAAGCGATTCGACTTATTCACATTAGACTTGTCGTCGTATTTCGACTTTCAGGTTCGTGCTTCTGCCTCGATTCTTGGGCATTCCACACGCATTCCTTAGGTCATACTCGTGAGTTCAAGTCGTCGGAGTTCGTCGAGGCTTTGGTGAGATAAATAAAGTCCGGAACAAGTCGTCAAGGTTAGGGTTTCACCCCTAGCTTAGCAACTTCTTTCTTGTTTTAGTAAAAATTGAGGAAGTTGAGCAGATAATTCGGTCGAGAGTTTGCGGTTTCCACACCTATTCCCGATGAATAATCTCCTCATTTGTGAATAAATTGCAGCCGGAACAAATAATTGAGTTGAGAGTTTTGAGGCTTTCACACCTAATCTTGACCAAATTACTCGTTCGGCGTCTGATGATGAGGTGATAGCTGTGTAGTGCAAAGCAAGAATAATGAGGCATATAGGCTTGGTCTGTTGGTTCCTAACTATAGTCTAGGTCTCTAAGACAGCGACCCGGACTAAGTCGTGTCTAGCCTAATTCCCTATAGTTATGGCTTTGATACCAATCTGTCACACCCCAACCGATGGCGGAATCATCGGGGCATGGCACTGAGCGAAACAGATTGTTCAGAAGTTTCCAGAACAACTATCTATATAATCCAGTTAAAGATACGTCACACACCATATCCCGAATAAACAAATACATTATTACAGATAACATCCAAACAAGTAAATTTGTTCCGACAACTCAGATTTAAGTTAGTACAAAACATAAATATTGTTCAAATGCTCCTAAAGACCCAGCCTGACAAGATCTACAGACAACTATGCCCTAGTTGCTTGTTCCTGACAGACAACTATTTGTTGGGGGCCTCTAAAGCTTTATTCTAGCTTTACTTCCCTAGCAAGCAAATATCTTAAACACCTGTCACATACGTTAAAGTAATGTCAATACATAAAATGTAAAGGTGAGCATACAAGTTTGATAATAGCATATAGAGTTCGAATAGTTTTACGCATAACCAGCACGTACAGAGAGGGAAATGATGCATGTTAATTATCGACGTGGATCTATCGATACCAACGACTGCGGGTTGACTGTCCGAGACAGTTCTCAATACATGATTACCACCATAATCCATGCAAGTAATTGTCCTTAACAACCCCTGTGTGAACGGGTGCTGAGTCCAAACTATAGACTACGTTGCTAAGGCAGGTAAACAGCATTCCACGTGTAAACATAACAACAAGCATACATTTAGTCACGTAATACATGCAATCGGTTAGCGTTCAAATAGTTTGAATAATCTGTTCGATTGTGATTTTGATAGGTAACGTATGTAACACCCAAAAGTGCTAAAGCAAAAAGGGGTTCGAGTATACTCACAGTGATTGATTATGGATTGAAGGGAGCGCTGAGAGTAGGGTTAGCCTAAATAGTTCGGTAGTACAACAATGAGTAACGTGGAATTGTAAACAAGTGTGAATGGATCGAATAGCCTGGTCGATCGAACAGCAGGTTCGATCGAACGGGCTGTTCGATCGCTTGAAAGTCCGTTTGAACAGTCTTGTTCGATCGGCCGGTAGGCTCGATCGGCTGGACCATTCGAGTGGATTGTTTCTTCCTCTGATGTGTTTGTGTATGATGGTTTGAACTTTTGAAGTTTTCGTTGTAGTGTTTGAGAACACTGAAGTGTTCTTACCTTTCAGGTCGATCGATCGAACGGTCTGTTCGATCGGCCGGCTTAACCGATCGGCTAGGAACTTCAGAAGTAGTTCTCAGCAGGATGTCACTCGATCGAACAGCCTGTTCGATCGGCTGGCACTCCATACTACGAACGAGTTGCAAAATCGATTAAGTGCTGAAGCATAGTATCTCATGATCCGAAGAGTAATGTTTACCAATCGATTAGCATATTCGAGCGAACATCACCTCGTTAATAGCATGCTTCATGAAGTTTGAAAAGTGAAAAGTGTGGAACCATGTGCTAGCCGATCGGCTGGCCCGGCCGATCGGCTGGTATGTTCGATCGGCTGGGTTGTTCGTTCGAACAGCCTAGCCGTTCGGCCAGCAATTCTGACCTGGTCGGCCTTTCGTCTACCACTTGGCTGTTTTGGTTGTTTTTTATATGATTTTGAGGTATTTTGACGGCGAGTTAAACCATAGAACGTGGGTTCTTACTTGCTGCACCGGTTCGGACAGGAATCACCCAAGTCCGGCCGGTGAACTGTTCGGAACGGTAGTTTGATGTTTAACCCGAAATCGGTGACCCTCGTAGATAGAGTCCGAATCTTGAACCTCTTGACTGTTAGAATGATTAGTTAGTTGGTTCGAGCTTCGTTTCTATCGGTTTTAAGGTTTTGAGTGTAAAAGAGTTGAAAGAAAGTTGGAAATCCTTCCATGAAAATGTTAAGATTCTTACAAATCCTAGTTTGTTTATGTGGAAATCGGTCAGATCTAAGCTATTCACGGTTGAATGATGCCAAAGTATGATGTTCTTCAAGAACACCATGATGACATCACCCAAGAACACTTAGATCTTGGTGATTTCACGGTTAGAAATCATGTTTTGAAAGATAGAAAGGTGTAGAATCATGTAATGATCAAAAACGTACAAGAATTAGAGTGAAAACTTACCGGAGTTGAGAGAAATCTAAGAAAAGGTGAAGAACAAGGGCTGGTTCGGTTAGAGCTTTCCAAAAGTAGAAAGAGTGACAATGACAGGGCTATTTATAGGCGTCCCAAAGAGGAAAGTGGTAGCCGATCGGCCAGGATCTCCGATCGGCTAGGCTGCTCGATCGAACAGCATGTTCGACCGGCTAGCCTGTTCGATCAGTGATTCCTGTTCGATCAGGAACCCCTTCTCGAGTATCTCGCGACGGTTTTCGATATTTCGATTTCCATGGATGATGATACGAATACGATAGAGTTCCTAGTCAAATTACTTTCAGTCCCAACTACTATATCTAACATACAATCATCTACAAGTCACGTTTTGATGTCGGTTTCGATTGAGTTTGATTGATTTTCGAGTTTCGATTCGAGTTTCGATTCGAGTTTCGATTGATTCGATTGAATACCACACAAAACATAAAGTAAACATGCACAAGTAACACATAAGGCACACACACACATATAGCAATACCAAAATTCGCATAATTCGAGGTTCGAGTCCGATGATTGATTTGATTACTTGATTATCGATTGATTAACTTTATCGCATTGTTACTTCCTACTATTCACAGTTGTAAATCAGTCGCATGGATTAAACATTCGATCATTTTATTTAGACAACACTTACTCCACATAATACAAAAAGCAAAAAGAAGCATTAACAGTCAAAGAAGTCAAAGTTGACTTGGACTTTGACTTTGACTTTGACTTTGACATTCGAAAACACGGGGTGTTACAATATAAGATAGGCTTATAAAACATAGGATTTTTCCGGGTAGAGGAACGGTGACTAACCAAAGTGATTTGAACTCCTTTCGAATTGCGGTAACGTGTATTGACTTACTTAGACAAATACGTCATCGATGTTAGGCCTACGATATTCGTCCTTTTAGTCATTTCACGTTCCTAATTGATTGTATGTTACGAGACCTTGGCGAGACATAAAAATCATCAAAGAGTGGGACTAGTTATCAAGGTCTGAGTTTCATCTCTATCTTGACAACATCGTACCCAAATAGCGTTGGTACTTATCCGCAGACGAGACCTACTAAAATAATATGGAGAATTTCCATCAAGGTTCGGATGTCACTCCTGTCTTGAGGGCAAATCTCGGGCAAAATACAAACACTGGTGAACAGTGTTTTCAGAGTATCAAGTGTATATTATGTTAGCCTTAGGAAAGGCATGTAGGTTTATCAGGAACATGTGCTGCTAGGAAGCAGATACGGTAGAATGCATAAGTCTTAAACAACAAATAAGAGTCAAGATTTCCTAGAACTAAAGACTAGGGCAAGTATTCCTACTCATCCTAATTTCCTATAGTTATGGCTCTGATACCAATCTGTCACACCCCAACCGATGGCGGAAACATCGGGGTGCGAGCACTAAGCGTTCAGATTGCTCATGAGATTCCATAACACTATTATTTCAATATAGATTAATAGATTCCATGCAAAATTTGTCTATCAAAACATCAACACCAAAATGAACCACAAGTGCCAAACAGAACATTGAGTATTAAACATTGTTTATAACTTAAATTAACTAGGTGAGTTTCTAAGCTTCATCCTAGCTTGATTCCATGTCATCAGCATCCTATCAGCCTGCAACATGTATTAAAATAGAGTCAGTAAAAAAATTGTACCGGCGAGTATACAAGTTTGAATATAGAATAATAGATTTAAAACAACTCATATCCACAATGTAAGTATAAAAATAGTTTCAGCCATGCTAGTGTCGCAGTCCACGCAGTGACAGCCCAAGTATCCCGACGCTTTAGTGTTTACCCAAGACTCAAGGTAAACTAGAATCCTCCTAACAATACCCCCTGAGAATAATGGGAGAGGTGCACCTCCTATAGCGCTACTATTGTTAAGGCGGAACTACACACCCTGGATTAAACGTCACATAGCACAAAATAGAATACTAGAATGCGCAAGTTTCACATACACATAGGATAGAGTTTAGTCTGTAAAGTCTCAAGTATTGAAGTTTAATAGAATACATGTTACATCCCAAAGTTTTAAAACAAAAAGGGATCGAGTATACTCACTGTGATTGCTTAACAGTATAGACTGTTATTGGATCAAAGGGAGCTCTTTTAGAATTAGCCTTATTAGATTGCAATGGATAAGAGTCGGGCAGAATAACGAGATTACACAAAGTGTCGGATCAGTTCACTAGATCGGATGGTTGTCCGATCGGATGGCTATCTGCTCGGATTGCCATTCGAGTGAGTGACTAAAGTGTGCAAGGGACGGGTGGTTGTCCGATCGGATGGCTATCCGATCGGCTTGCCACTCGATCCAAGTGTCAAGTTCCAAGTTTGCTGATTAAGTGTTTTGGTTACCTTGATCGGGTGGCTGCTCGATCGGATGGCTATCCGATCGGGTTGTCACTCGATCGGGTTGTCACTCGATCGGGGTTTCCAAAGTTTCAAGTTTCTGAAAAGTTTCTAAGTTTTGAGTGTTTGAAATTGCTAGACAAATGTTACCCGATCGAGTGGTTGTCCGATCGGATGGTCATCCGATCGGATTGTCACTCGATCGAGTGATCCTTGTCCCGTTTGTAATTTTGTAAATTTTCTAAGTTTTTAGATTAATGAGGGCGGCACGGGACGTACTGAGACAACGGTAAACTCATCATCTTACAGCCGTTCTGATCGGATGGGAATCACCCCTGTCCGGTCAGTCGTCTGTTTACAACGGTTTATGTCGGAATCCGTTCCAGGGTCGTCTTCTCCGGCACAATCCGTTTCCAAACCTACTCTAGACTACTCATCAAGTCTACAGTTCGTTTATGCTCGGATCCCACCGTTTAAATGAAAGATTGAAGAAAAGATGAAGAAAACTTAAGTTTTATTATGAAAAATCCTAGATCTAGCTTAGATTTGATGCAAAACACCTTAAATTCCTTAGATCCGAGCTAGATCTTACCAGGATTGACATCATATAGCAGTTTGTACAAACCACTATGATGACATCATCCTCAAGAACTCAGATCCGAGAGATTCCATGGTGAAAAGTGTGATTTTCAAAGGTGAATCATGTAGAGAATGAAGTGTAGATCAAGAAAGTACAAGAATCTGGTGTAAAACGTACCGAAATCGCCAAGAAATGAGGAAAAGTAGTGTGCATGCGTCTGCTCGAGTGAGGCTGTCACATCAGTGAGAATGGTGATGTGACAGGCCTATTTATAGTGTGTGAGGAGATTAAGGAGGTGGTGCACGGATCGGATGGCAGGCCGATCGAGTGGCTATCCGATCGGGTGGTTATCCAATCGGGTGGCTATCCGATCGGATGGTCATCCGATCGGATCGCCACTTGGTCAGTCCCATCCTTTTCGCGTTCCCGTCTTTGATTCATTTTGCGAATAAGACTAAGCGTTGCGTATTATTTGGTAATAGCATAACTAGAATACATCCTAAACAACAAAAGTTTTCCAATATTCATAGATTCTCCCAGTGACAAGACTCCAGTCTCTTGTTCAACCAAGAATCAAGTTTCGCGAGTCTCAAGAGTCAAGCACCAAATAAGTATCTAGAATTAGACATTTCCAGTATATATAGATTTAGACATTCCAAACACATAGAATTATGCATTCAGAACATAGATTTAGACATTCCAAACATATAGATTTAGGCATTTCAAGCATATAGATTTAGACATTCCAATCTAGCGAAGTATCACACATTATATAGTACAGGGACTAGACTTGCCTATAGATAAAGTTCATGGACTAAATCTGACAAAAGTCTAAAGTTTAGGGATGCTGGGCGTTACATTTATTAACTTTTTAACAATTCATATTCTAATATTACTAACAATTCGTTCTTATTTTGTAGTGGCTACCTGAACACATCAGAGTTTTCACTGGTTTACACAATAATTTCAAAATAATTATAAAGATGATTAGTGGATCTGAATGGGAATTGAAAATATCCACAGAAGAAGATCTTCTCGAAATTATAAGGTTTATAATCTTTTTATAATATACTACATTTGTTTTTTTATTTTCATATGTACATTTATTAGTGGTTGTTCGTTACATGTATAATGTTGTCGATTGGAATAATTTAATAAAATATAAGGGAGTTTCATGGGGCAAGATGAGTATTTTCAAATGGTCAACGAGCCAAGGAAAGATTTTGCTTACAATAGATCAAGACCTTTAATATTTCACAAAATCATGTTTATCAAAATCATTTTTGCATAACATTGTTTTTTTATATTTAGTATTGTGTGTTTATTTGTTGGTTGAAATATTTGAACATTATCATTTGTCTTTTTTTTATCATAAGTCATAAGTACGATTTTTGCATTGTACTACGATAATACTCATAAAAATAGAATGTAAAAAACTTTCTCGAGTCCGGGAATTAGTCCCAGGTAATAACCTAGTAAAAATATAAACAAATAATCTACGTTAAACAGCCGATTCGGTTTACACAACCTGCTCCAAGTTGCAAATCGTAAACCATTAAAACCAAGCAGATTGTATATATTTTTAAAACCAATCGACATTCTTCGGTGCAAAAACAAATGACACCTATTATGACGCCGGTCCTAGAATTTTAGGGGTCCAAAGCGAATTAAAAATTCGAAGCCCTTTTTAATTTTTTTAGGCTCGTAATTTCGGTTTATATTTGACATGAAATATATTAGGAAGAAACTTATAAAGCACTTAACCGTTATATAAACTAGATGATTTCCCTAATCAAATAATGTTGGGATCTAATACATAAATCAAATCTAAGTTGGTCAAAAGAGTTTAACCTAACAAATAACAATTTAGTGAAAGGAATTAAAACATGCTACTTATTTTAAGTATACTATTGTTATTAGTTAAAAACGATTTCTTTTAAATAAAATTTTATATAGACGTATCATGTTAAAAATTGTGTGGACAAAATACTTTAGGTTATTAAATTAAGAGATCTGATTAAAAAAGATGCATTTATAACTCTTTATTAAAAGAGTGGGTGAGGTGATTAATAATTTTGAAAATGGGAATTGGAAAGCATGTGGGATTCGAACCCAGCCCTTTACAAAAACCAAATCTTGTTTTTACCACTAGACTACAATTGTATTAATGTTAACAAATATAACTGTAAATATAATATTCTTTTTTTTTATAAATATAGATTTATTTTTTTTAATTCTGGAGACCCTATCTTTCGAAGGCCCTAAGCCGTCGCCTAACCCAATTACATTAACGGGCCGGCCTGATTATGAATTTATAAATAGTAGAAGTAATCTAAATCCTAACAATCTTATGGAATTATGTCAAATATTGTAATGTTTATTTTTACTATTATTTATATTATATCATTTACATTGTGTAAAGATGTTATTTTTTATTTAAACTTTATATCTAATACATTGTGTAAAGATGTTATTTTTTATTTAAAAGGGTATAGACAGAAAAACAAAAAAGAAAAGGATGCGAGCAGAAGAAAACAAAACCTACTTTATGAGTGAACACAAAGAAGCAACACTTGTGCAGGACTTTGGTCGAATATCTACCATTTATATTTTATAACACGTTTATATAATGTGTGTCACATTTGAGTTTTGCAAAGTTCCGTTGAGCTCCCACCATATCCGCAAATTTCCTATCTTAATCGTTTTAAGATCAAGTTTGCTACTTGTTCTAAAACAAAATTTGCTATGGGTCAATTATATACTAAATATAAAGAACTCGTTAATTATATTATTTGTAATCCTTACAATACACGCCCAGGATCAATTACAAGTAGAATATCATACAAAGTGTATGAAGTGATCTGTATCATTAATCAAGGCACATCAATGGTTGAGATGATGAGATGCAACGTGCACATAGTTCGACCATATAAATGGTTAGTATGGTCAAATTGAAAAAAAACAAACCACATTTATTGACTTTTTATGTATCACGTGTGTTTGTGTGTATAAGTCATAAGTGAATAAGCTCGGGTGATTATATACTTATAGGATGTTAATACGCATAAAACATTGTGAATAAGCCTGTGCGTGTAACATTGTGTGATTGTGTGTATAAGTGAATAAGCTTGGGTGATCATGTACGTGTAGGATGTTAATATGCATAAAACTTTGTGTGATTATGTATGTCATGCGTAATTTGTGCGTGCTTATCTATATATTTGCGTAATCATATTGGGTACACCATCAACAATGGAGAGATATAGGAGAACCCTACATCGACGTCATCACCTCGAGCAAGGACAGCAACAGCAATACCATAAGGGGCAACATGGTGTTCTCACGATCCTTTATGTTCAAATTAGCTCCACAGAAAATGTGGAGTGTGACACCGTGTGTTCTTATATCTAAGATCTAAGATAATAAATATAACAAGACACATATAGCATGATGTAAAAAAATGTACCAAACTACCAACCATTTTGTTTTGGAAATTTCGGCCAAATACTATTATATTATACTATGAGTTAAATGCCATTTTAGTCCCTATGGTTTAATCCATTTTGTCAGTTTAGTCCAAAGGTTTTATTTTTCGCATGTTGGTCCAAAAAGGTTTCAGCGTTGCCATTTTAGTCCACTGGGTTAACTTCATCCATTTTTTTCTGTTAACGAGAAGGGCAATTCGGTCATTTTATATGTAATTTTGTTAACTAGAAGGGCAATTCAGCCATATAAATGACCGAATTGGCCTTCTCGTTAACAGAAAAAATGGATGAAGTTAACCCAGTGGACTAAAATGGCAATGGTGAAACCTTTTTGGACCCATAAAAAAATAAAACCTTTAGACTAAACTAACAAAATGACCCAAACTATAGGGGACTAAAATCGCATTCAACTCTTATACTATAATAATGAAAGGAAAAGTGGCACCGAAATTTAAATTGGAGAAAAGGCGCATTAGATTTGGTAGCGACGGTGGTCAATCGGAGGGGTCGGTTGGGTCAGACTTCATGATGCACCTACAAAGCCACAATCGATGTTGACCCCACCACCGCCGCGAAACATTCAAACACTTTTATATAGTGTTTTACAAACAAAAGCATAGTGGATTATGCAAATTTATAATTTATTCAGAATTTATATAGTTGATGGAAAAAGTTGTTAAATGAGATTTTAAAGATGTACCGACAAATATTAACATGTTTTATCAAATGTGTATTATGAGTGTTGCTCTAAAAGATTACTTCTTAAAATCTAAAAAGGTTGGCACGTTTATCATGTCTAATATAGTAATACACAATGCATATTATTCGGGTCATGATGCAAATGAACGTGTTGTCTTAAGTTGTTTAAAATTAGAATTCTAGCTAAAATAAATATAAATTTAACCTGTCAACATGTTTGCAACTTGTTCTAGCAAATTTATTTAGCTTGTCTGATACAATTTTAACCATGATCTAACTATATAAGAAACGAAAGGATTGTTGGTTATATAATCTGTAGGGCAAAGATATCGCTTTGAATCTTGTTGAACAAACTTTGAGATTGAAATATTTTGATGTTCCTTTGAAAGTTCAATATGATAGTTCAAAGAAAACCACAATAACAAGTATGCTAAAATATGTTATGAACTAACTTGTACCAGACCAAAGTTTTTTCGTATAAGGGATAAACAATTATAGCGTTTTGAACACTCTCTTGAACCCCCCAGAGTTCGTTTGTGCATAATATAAGAATAGTCATGAACAACAGTATGTTTCCCACCTCATAATTTGTATTAATAGTTATTCTTGATACTCTTAGGTTTTAAGTAAATTCAGTTATTCGTCAACATGAATTATTATAAACTTGTTATATATAAGAAAAACATGTTATGTAGCGTGAGCATTCTTCAAGTATCCTACCGTCTATTGTTACAATAGAATAGAATGTTATTTATTGTCATCCATGTTCAATGTTTAGTGGTTTTAATAAAAATATAGAGCTAAATTTTAAAAATCATGTTTGATTGGAGATTACATGCTAGTGAAGAGAGGCATGAAATATGGGCTATTTTGGATGCTCAAATGCAAGAGGTGAATGAGTTGCTATTGAAGGTTAGGCTAAGCTTTTGAGCTAAGTTAGTTAATTGAATGCTAACTATGATATATTAATGGTGGAAAACACATCTAGTGAGAGGCAAATTGAATCCATATTGAGAAGCAAACTTGAGACCACCCACCACTGTCCACCATCACCACCTTCCTCCGTCTCCGTCTATGTCCACGTCCATCATCCACCACCATCAATTTATTTTAAAAGTTTACATACATTAAAAAACAACCGACTTTCTTTTTGTAGACTGCAGAGGTTTGGTCCACCTCTTCTTCTACAAATGTCTGCAAATGTGGTTCGTAACTGACATTTTAGATTTTAAAAAACAAACTATACCTAAATTAGTTAATAAAGAGTGAACAACTTTGAATTTTGGAGAAAGGTATATTAAATGGAGTGGTAACGAAGGCGGAAATCAATGGGTTGGTTGTGGAGGCTTAAAAGGTAATTTTTCAAGCCAAACGCCTTTCCCATTTTAAGTAGATCATTTAGTTATAACTTCTTCAAAACACTTTCATACTTTTCTAAAACATCATGCGGACCAAATCAAAGGTTGTAGCAATACTAACGTCTTTTCATATGACCATTATGTTTAAGTTAATTTTTTATTATAAACTGTAAAACATTTTTCACCAACTATTTTACACAATATAACATTCAAAATACTACATGAGCCAAGTATATACTATATAGTATAAGTAGGGTTGTAAACGAACCGAACGAACACGAACAAGGCCTTGTTCGTGTTCATTCGTTAAGGAACAAACTTGTTCATGAACTGTTCACGAACGCTTTCGAACGAGATTTCTTGTTCGTGTTCGTTCATTAAGGAAACGAACATGTTCGTAAACTGTTCACGAACACTTACCATATGCTAATGAACTCTAACAAATGTTCATGAAAATAAATGAACACAAACTACGATTATGAATACAATATTCATTTTAGAATAAAATCTGCATTTTCGTAACAAATATTACGAATAATCACAAAAAATAAATAAACACTTAACATAATTATATGAACACAATTGGCGTGATTATCAAAAACATGATAAACACAAAATTAAGAGTTTGTCAAGCTTTAACACAAACTAAAATTGAAAGAGTGAAATGAGGGTTTCAAAATTTTAAAAACTAGAAATAATAAAACAAAATACAACATATAAAAACCTTTAAACGAACTAACACAAATAAATATTAACCAGCAAACATAAATGAACATGTTCATTCGTTTAACTTAACGAACAAAATTTTTTGTTCGTGTCCGTTCACTTACTAAACGAACGAACATAAACGAACTTTCCGCCGAATAATTCATGAACTGTTTGCTGAATGTTCGATTCATTTACATCCCTAGGCCCTAGCTATAAGAGTTGAAATATTTTGCTTTCATTATATGCGTAATAATTTTTACTACCAATTCAATTATAATAAACAAAAGATATTCAAACATAAATGTAAAAAACAAAAAGATAAATCAACATAAATTTCATATATTCTAATTGAAACAATGAATTAAAAATCTATACCTATAAATAACATAAACAAAATTAGAACCAACACGTCTATTTCTTTTTTTAGTCTTTTTATCTCTCTCTCTCTCTCTCTCTCACACACATACACACAAAACACCATCATCATCATTCTCTTTCTTCTCTGAAACCCACACGCCCATATGCCTTCCTTCTTCACTGTCTCTTCACCTTGACCCAAGAACAAAAACCCAAAATTTAATGCCAATTTAGCACACCAAAACGACACCGTATTCACTCATTCTTGCTTTCTTTTGTAATGGCGAAAAGTGGGGTCTTTGAACGGGATCCAACCGACAATTTGAAGAAAGCATTACAAAAACTTGTTAAAACAATCGTTGAAGATTCATCAGATGACGAAATTCTTGATCAAACCGTACAAATTTTGCAATCTTTGAAACAGGGGATTCAATATTATCCACAAGAATTCAATTGCCCGCTTTCTAAAGAAATTATGACGGACCCTGTTATTATTTGCACCGGAAAAGTAAGTTTTTAATCTCAAATTTGTTAAATTCCGTTTCGAATTATGCAATTTGGTTGTTAATTGATCAAGATTTGATGATGATTTTGCAGACGTATGATAGAGTTTCGATTCAGAAATGGCTTTCCGGTGGAAACAGAACTTGCCCGGAAACCGGGCAAGTTCTTTCGCACACGGTTTTGACCCCGAACCATTTGGTTCGGGATATGATTGCACAATGGTGCAAGAATCACGGGGTTCGGGCCCTGAACAGTCCGGGCCCGAACCCTGTTAACCCTGTTCAGTACCCGGATGAACAGGGGTTAACTGAAGCTGATCGGAAGCATTTCCGATCGCTTCTCAAGAAACTATCGTTGTCGGATTCGATATCCGAGAAGAAAGAGGCTGCAAGGATGTTACGGTCGTTGACGAAAAAGAACCCCGCTTTTCGGGGTTTTTTCGGTGAATGTAGTACCGCGATACCCGAATTGATAAGCCCGTTATCCGAAATGAAGAATGGGGTTGACCCGAATCTTTGTGAAGATGTGATCACTACCCTTTTGAACGTGTCGATTCATGAGAGTAACAAGAAACCTGTTGTGGAAACCGTGAATGTGGTTCCGGTTTTGTTGGACGCGTTAAGATTAGGGACGATTGAAACAAGAACTAACGCGGCTGCGACGCTTTTTACGTTGTCGGCACTCGATTCCAACAAGTTGGTAATCGGGAAAGCGGGTGGGTTAAGACCGTTGATCGAGCTTCTTGAAGAAGGGCATGCGTTGGCAATGAAAGATGCTGCATCCGCGATCTTTAACTTGTGTATTGTCCATGAGAATAAAACTAGAGCGGTGCGAGATGGGGCGGTGAGTGTGCTTTTGGACAAGATTAACCACAGGATCCTCGTGGATGAGTTAGTAGCCATTCTAGCTATGCTTTCGAGTAACCAAAAGGCGGTTGAAGAGATGTGTGATCTTGGGGCGGTTTCATGTTTGTTTTCTGTGATAAGAGAGACAACGTGTGCACGAAACAAAGAGAATTGTATCGCGATATTGTACGCCATATGTTTTAGCGATCGAACCAAGTGGAAGGAAATGAGAGAAGAAGAGAGTCGTTATGAGACTTTGTCACAACTTGCGGAAAATGGAAATTCGAGAGCGAAAAGAAAAGCTAGTGGGATTCTTGATCGGATTAATAGGCCGTTTAATCGCACCCATACCGCGTAAGCTTCATGGGGTTTCGAAGAAACATGTAAATTTCTCATCTTTTAGATCAACACTTTCAAGATCTATTAGGGTCCATGGGTTGTTCATCTTTATTGTACATAATGTTTTTGACTTTTTTCGTCAACTTTGTTACCGAGTTTGACCTCAAGTTTTGTGACTTCTTGTCCTTTTAAGTAGCAAAAATAGACCACAGTTTGATAGAAGCAGAAAATAGCATACAAACGTATGAGGGTGATGATAGAGGTCGTCGGTGAAGACGACATAAAGTGTAGAAAGTGGAACATTGGCGATGATGACCGACGTTTGGCAAGAGAAGCTCACAAAACGCGAATAAAACATCGGATTATTAGTGTTTCTGTATTCTAGTAACGTTTAAGATTACTTACAAAATGTTCTGTAATATTTCGACAAGCGTGACATCTTTGTATATACTATAAAAACCAAAATATGAAATGATTGTTAGAAACTATTATCATGTAGAAATTTCAAACCCTAATAGTGTGGATTTGGGTGATTGCACGGACATATAGTTTATCATGAGAACTTTTATGAAAGAAAGGCAATAATTGTTGAGGTGGGGTTGAAAGGAAAAAGGCCAAAGTAGGAAGAATGTGCCCATCATCAATGGGGCAATGTGCCTCTTGTGAGATAGATGGTAACATATTGATGTGGTCCATTCAAGTTTAAACCATCCAAAATGGCACCTATCCTTTTGTGAAAGTCTTAATAGACAAAACAGTTGGTACCCACATCACAATTTTTTGTCTTATTTCAACTGCGACCAGATGGACGAATCCGAATCTGACCATGTAACCCATTTATCCAAACAAGTGGACAAGTTGTATTCAAGTTGTAAACAAATTGTAATAAAACGGTTAATTGGGTTGGCGGGTTGACCTTAAAAAGAATTTTTGTTTCAATTTTAAAAGGGTTAACAGGTCGATTTGTTTAATTAAATGGGTTAAAAAGTCATCCTCAACCCGACCCGTTTAACTAAATCGGGTTATAAAGTCAACCAGAACACAACTTGGGTATTAAACATGTTAAAATGACAACCCAAAACCTGAATATTTTTGTGGCGGGTCAGGAATTGCCACCCATAGTTCTATCACCGCCATATTACCTCTTTCAACTGTAATCTGGTGTTGGATTATGGAGGTTGACCGCGGTGGAAGTTACGACAATGTAATCAAGCACAAAAGCCAAATGCACCTCAATTCAAGAAAATAACCAACCAAAAACCAGGGGTTAAAATGCATGACTGTACAACAGATCAATGCACCACCATTTTTTATGATGCAAGAACTGTTACATCCGGCAAAGCTCCCCATATAATTTACTATTTTACCACTACGATATGTATGTAAACTCTTGCACCATCTTCTAATCCATTTTATACGCCCAACCATGTTTTTCCAGATACGCTCCTACCGCTTCTTTAATTGCCAAATTTGGGACTAACTGAGACGGATGAAGCGGTTCCCGCGTAATTGGATCAAACTTCCCCACCTAATATACCGAATTTAATGACCGATAATGTAAGAAATACAAGTTTTTCAACGAAATTGTACTCTCCCTTTGTCCCACAAATATGTAGACTTTTGACTTTTGTTAACCTGAAAAAAGGGTAGGTGCACGGTACCCCTGACCGCGGAGGGGATCCCCCCTCCCAGTTCACCATCCGACAAGGATCCCTGGCGGCAAATACCCTCCCAACACTTGGGGTTCGAGAGAGGTGGGGTTGCCACGTCTCGAACCCGAGACCCCAACGATCCAAGTGTTGGAATATGGGTGTCGGTGGCCAACTGAGCTACCCCAGTTAACAAGAAGATGACTACTAAGATGGTAAAAAATTAAGACGGGTTTTGTCACATGACTTCCGTTACATTTAGATTTAGTCTTGGATGACAATATGGGACTTGGGAGGGATTGGTAACGGGTCAAAATGTGTAAATCTTGTAGAGATTGAAAAGGGGTTAGGTCGGGTTGACCATCAATATCGTCGGTCCTTTCTTTTATAGATAATTAGTGTGGAAAATTACAAAAGCTTCATTCATTATTATTTATTAATCAAACTTTTTATAAAGAGGTGTTTAGGTGGTGGGTTACACACATTTAAAGTACAGTTTTGGACGACTTCCGACCTGTTTGATGAATTGACTCTTTGAAAAATTAAGGGTAGATTGCATTTTACGTCCTTCATGTTTCAGCAAAATTTCAGGCGCTATCCTTTAACTAACGAAATTACAGCGGATGTCCGTTATGTTTTAATTTCTTTACAGGCGGTATCCTTTCTCCTTAAGAAGATTACAAAGATAAAGGACATCTGCTATAAAGAAACTAAAACACAAAGGGCATCTGTTGTAAAGAAATTAAAACATAAAGGACGCCCGTTGTAATTTCGTTAGTTAAAAGACAACGTTTGAAATTTTGCTGAAACTTAAAGGACGTAAAATGCAATTTACCCAAAAAATAAATATAACCCAAATCGACTCATTCGCAAGTTATTGGGTCAAAATCGCTACCTCTAAGCTAATCTTTTGACTTTAGACCTATGCAGTTAATATCGGGTGAGATATCGGTTATATCGTTCATATCGATCCCTTAGTAAAATATCGGTGTTAAATATCGGTATCGATATTATCGGCGATATTGACCACCGATATATCACTGATATATCACTGAATTATTGGTGTTAAATTGCTATATATATAAATTCTGCATTATACTCAAATTACCGATATTTTACCGCATTAACTGCATAGCTTTAGACAGAAAAGTAGTTATTTTGATCTCAAAAGTGAAAGTCTTTACTTCATTTTGTCATATGAAGGGAAAGAAATACCTTTTCGAGATGATCAAGAATGATGGCCCTTTCATAAGTTAAACCGCTTGGAGTAATGACAGGATCACGGAATATGTCGAGAGTTATTTTGCAGCAAAGATAATCCGGTACCTGAAATTACAAACGTGCCACTAAAGAAAACTTGCATTTTGTTTACAACAACTCAAAAGAGGATAGAAAAAAGAAGCGTGCGCACACACACACGACTCACGTCTGTTGGTTTGTCGGCTTCTGCGGCTTTGCTGAATATTAATTTCAGAGCTGCTAGTTGTTCGGAAGTTGAAGAAAAAACTTCATCAGTATCGTCCATCATATGGCTAAGATCATGCACAAGTTTTTCTTGTAAAGCTATCTCACATGATTTTCTATCGCACAGAACAACACATGTTAGCATAAAATAACAGGTGTATAAAGATGGTAGAGATGGCAATTTCGACTAGGGGTGCAAACGAGCCGAGCCGAGCTCGAGCTCGGTTCGAACATTGTTTTCAAAGCTTGAGATCGGCTCGTTGGTAGTTTCTCAAGCTCGAGCTCGCCTCGGCTCAACTCGTTTATTATCTATATATTAATATATTAAGAAAAACTAGGTTTATACCCCGTGTATTACAATGAAAACAATATTATTAAAAAATCCTCAGATATTAATGATAATTGAAATTACACATTACATATATTCTATATAGAGGAAAACCGTTTGAATCAATAGAAGTTAAATAAAAACTCTGAAAAATAATAAGTAGGATTAAAAGAAAGTTGTCGCCAAAAGAACTAATGATTGTAATCAGTTAGATTCTTATACATATATTATATGATTTTTAAAATTTCAAGATTTTAGCTAATAAATCAACAAAATAGATTATTTTCATATATAACATTGTAAACTTGACAAAATATATACCAAACTTTAATGAAATTTTACATAATGACCATTATACCCCTTTCTATTATATTTGTTTATACCTTAATTTTTAATATTATTTGGACTGTTATCGACATCAAGAAACCGAATTGTTCTCTTGACGAAAACAATAAGCAAGTTTTGAATCAAATAACAGAACTCTAATAAGAAAATCGAACCAACCTATGCTCGCATTACATAACAAATTTTGGATATCGACCGAAAGTGAGTTTCTCGTTTTTGTTCTGAACATTTAGGACTCCGCATCGTTTTTGTTAACTTGTGGTTATTTTTCTCAGTTACCAAGAATCATAATTCTTTAATTTTCTTTGTTTATCAAATTTTCAGTTCGATGTTTCAACTTTTTTCTTTATTATTTTTCAATTTTAATACTTTTACATAATTTTGAATTGCAATATTTTAAAGTTTTCAATTTCAATCTTAAGTTTCTCTTGAGTTCCATAATTAATTAATTTGAAAACAATAAATAAAAGTAAATCAAATTAAAGAGACAATAAAATTAAATTAACTGATATTTTAAAATTCAAAATAAACCAACAGATAATGTAACTAATATTTTAAAATTAAATTAAATAAATACTTTTATTAAATGATAATAAGAATAAATATATTTATCTTTCATATTAAATAATAATAATAATAACTTTAAACAAAAGATTAGATTAGAATAACTATTTGTTTTTCTACAATTTTAAACAAAAAAATTAGATATCGTCTAGGCGTCGCGAGCTCGATAAGTGAAGCTTGGGCTCGTTTACCAAACAATCTTATTTTTAGGGTCGGCCTCGGCTCGTAAACAAGTTTAAATAAACTCGGCTCGGCTCGTTTGATAGACAACTTTAAAGAAGTGGTATGTATTGAATGTTAATTCCTTTATCCATGTAGGTTAATTTATGGGTCGTTTATGTTAATTGTCTAAAGTTAGTTTTAAGTCTCTTATGTCAAGTATGTAAAGTATAGGGGTCATTTATGTATATGTTGTCACGTGGTCGTCAAAATCAGAAACCGGTACTGTTGAAGATTAATTTGAAAGGAAAAGAAAGGTTGTTGATTGTTGTTTCATCGAAGAGAAAGAAAAAAGGAATCAAAGAATTGAATTTTGTTCGGTGTGGAAGGTTTGTTGTTTATAAAAGAAAGTGTGGTTTCATTATTGCTTATATTCACCAATCAAACGCAAAGTTGATTTGTGCAATTTGTTGTTTACGGATCCAAGATAGGACTTCATGGAGGCGTAGGATTAAGGTTAAGGACTTCTAGAGGATATTGCAGTAAGGTCTTAGGTGTATTTTAGGGACGTAAGTTTTTCTTTTTCTTTAATGGACTTTTCCGATGATTGCCTTCTTGTGTTTATGCCCAAAAGATGTTGTATGCTATTATACATGATTTACATTATATTGTGTCAGTCTGATCACTTTCTTAGCATGGGTGACTTTTTATTTCTACATTCTTTGACTTGGTGTGTTGGTATGTTGTTCGTCTTGGAGCCGAGGGTCTCTCTGGAAGCAGCCTCTCTATCCCTAGATCCCTAGAGGCAAGGTCTGTCTACATCCCACCCTCCCCAGACCCTATAAGTAGCTTTGCTATTTGTGGGATTTACTGGGTATGGTTGTTGGTTGTTGGTTAGATCAAAGACAAAAGAAAAGAGTATATTTGTAGTTTTATTCCAGTGAAGTCAGAATCACAATAACAAAAGTATTACCCTCTTTATTACCATAGTTCGAGAGGAAGGCGACCAAAAGGGCTGTTTGATTTCAGAAAATAGAAACGAATTCTGGCAGTAAGTGGGTGTTCGTTGCGAAGTTTAGTCGTGGATCAAAGGGCATACAGGGTGTTCGAGTGTTAAGGTTGTACATAATAAAGAATAATTGTGGATTATTGCTGCATGTTTGTTGATCAGTAAGGAGAAGATAGAGAATTCCTATTGGAAAAATCCGGAAAAAAAAAAAACAGATAAGGCAAAAGGATTTTTGTTGGTTGTTGTGTCGTAAGAAAGCTAGGTTTACGTGAAGATCTTACGTTACAGGTTGCGGGATGTAAAACCTCAAAGGAAGTCTGGGATACGTTGAAGACCAGATTCATTGGAATAGATGAAGTACAGGAGGCACAATGACAATCAATAAAGTCGGAATTTGATAAACTCCAAATGAGGGAAGACGAAACGATAGATTCATTCGTCATGAGGATGACAAACATTGTTACCAGGGCTACTACATGTGGATCAACATTTGATCCACCTACTTTAGTGCGAAAACTATTAAATTCTGTACCAGAAAGGTTTGTCCATATAGTCGCATCCATCGAACAATTTGTTAATTTAAATACTACTACTCTAGATGCAACTATAGGCTATGCAGTTAAAGCGGTCCAAAATCGAATAGCGGTCAAGGTCCGCTATATGATATATAGGTTATAGCGGTGGTATAGCGGTAATTTTTATACCATGCATAATTTATGTATTTTTATATATATATATAAATATATCTTTGAAAAATATTAATAGTAATATCAAAATTCATAGTAATATCATTCCATTATGAAAAACCTGTTGCAAATCAAATACTAATAGTAACTTTGAAGTATTTAATTTAAGAATTAACACAATCAAACACCGTTACTGCTATAACCGCTATAGGCCACCGCTAATAGCGGAACCGCTATAGGCCACCGCTATTTGGACCGCTACACACCCTGAGGTGCGTTAACCGCTATAGCACCGCTATTGACTGCTTAGGGTATAGGAAGGTTGAAAACGTTTGAGGAAAGGGTCAATTTTAAGAAAGAAAGCTTAGTGGACAATCAATAGAAATTGTTGTACACACGTTATGAAAATAGAACTAGTCATGGAAACCGTTTCCGAAATCGTGGACGAGGAAGATTTAATATGTCGCAAGGACGAGGTCGTGGCAAATTTAGACAAGAAAAAAAGGAGGAAAATATGTCACGCACTCACGCAAAAACTTCACAAACAATAATGATGGCTACGATAAAACAAGGAGATACTCTAGAGACCAAAACAAATTTACAAGGGACTTGAGTGAAGTAAAGTGTTATAAATGTCAAAAGTTTGGACATTACCAGAGAAATTGTCCTCATGAAAAACAAGTAGGGCTGCAAACAAACCAAACGTTCGGCGAACAGTTCGTGAACCATTCGGCGGGAAGTTCGTTTGTGTTTGTTCGTTTATTAAACAAACGAACACGAACAAGGAATTTCGTTCGTTTAGTTAAATGAACAAACATGAACAGAGGTCATGTTCGTTCGTTTATGTTCGTGAACGTTCGGTAATGTGTTCGATCGTTAATTAGTGTTTTTAGTTTTTATATGTCTTTAAATACTTCAAAATTCCGACATGTTAAATGTCTAATAAGTGTCAGTGTATTATATATTCTGTTCATGAACGATTGTTTGTGTTCGTTCGTTTGTGTTCATGGACATTAGTTTGTGCTCATTTTTGTTCGTCAACGTTTGTTTTTGTTTGTTGCCTAAAATTAACAAACAAACACAAACGAACATGAACAAGTCCATTTCCTTAACAAACGAACACGAACATAAAATCTCGTTTGATAAGTGTTCGTGAACGGTTCGCAAACACATATTTCTTAACAAACGAACACGAACAAGCCCCTGTTCGTTTTCGTTCGGTTCGTTTGCAGCCCTAAAAACAAGTACAAGAAGAGGCTAATCTGTTACAAGAAGATGACGAACCGACGCTCTTAATGACAGTTACCGAAGAACCAAAATGGACAGATTTAGTTGACGGAAGGAAACAAGTTCAAGAAGAAGAAAACTTGGAAGATATAAGATCTGAAATAGCAATCGATATAAAAGGAAAATTGGAGCTTTGGAAATTTGATATGGATTATGACTTTGAAGTACAAAAATGAAGAACTCAAGACTGAGTTAAGAAATAGAGATCGAATTTGAAAGGCAAATGAATGAAAAAGAGAAATCATTCGCAGACAAGATAGAAAGGAAAATGGAAAGTATGAAATGCTTGAAAGATGTTGCAGCTAAGAAAATTGAAAGGATGCAAGAAGAAAGAGCATTGCTAGACAAGGAAAGACATGAGCGTGCAAAACGGAAGCAAATATATGTGTTGTAGAAGAGGGATACAACGGACATGGACAAATATCATCCAAGAATGTCAAGGGTGCTGAGTCAGGTTACATAAACGGGAAACTAGAACAAGTTCTCGACTTATGATCAATAAATGGCTCATTCAAATTTGAAGAATATGATGCACGAGTTAAAGATGATGATATTCAACGAAGGTGTGAAGACATAACAACATTTGTTCGTGATCAAGACAAAGTTCATTGTATAAGTTATGAAGATAAAGAGGATAGCATCTATCAAAATGGAAGGAAGCCAAAACTCAAAGACAAAGACCCGCTACAACATTCTTATGATGAAAATAATGAAGCACATGATGGGAATCAAAACATTGAAAATCTTGAAGATGTTGAAGACGTGGATAAAGAAATTAAGGGGGAACGTTGAATGTTAATTCCTTTATCCATGTAGGTTAATTTATGGGTCGTTTATGTTAATAGTCTAAAGTTAGTTTTAAGTCTCTTATGTCAAGTATGTAAAGTATAGGGGTCATTTATGTATATGTATGTAAATTAATGCATTGTTCCCCAAGGCAACATAGGTATAAATACTGGTCAAACTTGTTCATTTGTACGTAATGAAAATTCTAGTTTTAAACAATTCTCTGTCGTAGAAATCCTGCAAGTTATATTTCTTTCTATCAGTATGTTATTAAATATTAATAAAAACTAATATTACACTAACGCTCGATATGGCTCGACGAGCCTGACGAGCTTCACATGCTATGCTCGAGCTCAGACTCGATAAATAAACGAGCTTTATTTTAGGCTTAAGCTCGGCTCCTTTCGAGCTTTTTCTCGAGCAGCTTGTGAGCCGCTCAGCTCATTTGCACCCTTAATTTCGACCCATTTCTGAATTGGATCAATTTGGGTTGTGTTTTATCCATAACCGGACCTAAGTTCAAATAAGTATATTCAGCTAAAAGGAGCCCAACGGGTTTAAGGTCACCTATGTCTTAATGCATGCAACCTTCAAAATCATTTTTATTCAAAGGTTTAAAATATTACTATTTTTTTATTGTAAAATTAACCCATAACAGGAATAATTTAGCAAGAAAACGTACTCAAGTTTTTGCAACGCTAAAGTTCGTTTAGCGGATTCATGCACCCACTCCTTATATTTTGCGCTTGCGAGCTCCTGCCATATCTCTTCTACCATATAACTATTTGGGTGTGCACCTCTACCAAGATCCAAAGCCTACATAACAAGTAATATAAAGTCTCAGATTATTATTACGGACACTTGTCGGGTGCGTATTACAAAAATTATTCTTCTCAAACAGCATTTTTTTGTTATTCAAAACAGTTTGCCTCATACAAGTGATGGCAAGGTTAACTACGAAACCATTTACGGATATATATTACCAATCGTGGAAGTCAAATGAAACGTTTTTTTTTCTGTGAAATCAAAACGGATTGTAAAAGGCGTACCCTTTCCAAAGCTTTTATTCCTTCAGCGTAATTTTCCCTTTGTAGTAATGCAAGCCCTAGCATGTAATGACCCTGCAGTTCCGAAAATACTACACACTGTCACCAAACCCTAGTTTTAATAAGATATATATGGTATAGTTCACTCATCACTGTATTTGTAATTAATGTAAAAAATAAAACCACAAGCATGAGGAAGTACGGCGGCATGTAAATTTAGCGAAATGTAACCTGAAGATACATTATGATTGTGAACGTCATCTAATTAATTTAAGATTATTTACCTAATAGTTCAAATACATTGTTTCCTAGTGATGAAATATCATTTCTGCAACCTAGGTGTTCATTGTCATTCACATGAAATATCAAGATATCGAAACTATCAATGATGATAATGAGATATTAATATCCATTGGTAATCTAAAGATAGTTACGTAAAGCGGTGTAATTTTCATCGCAAAATAACAACAGCTTCAAACAGCATGTCGGTTCAATCGCAAAATAACAATCGGTTCAAACAAAATGTCGCTTTAAACATCATCATCATACTCAGTAAATCCCACCAATAGCAAAGCTAAGGTAGGGTCTGAGGAGGGTAAGATGTAGACAACCTTACCTCTATCCCATAGGAATAGAGAGGCTGCTTCCAGTGAGACCGCCAGCTCGAGCATGTCGCTTTAAACACATATGCAAAAGTTATGTATATTTAATGCTTCATTTCTGACCCTACAAGATGATCATGTGATTTGTGACATATTCTTATAGATCGAATGAATAGTACTTTACAAAGATGTAAAATAAGAAGATTGTCAGCATCTTAGCTTTCCCCAACGACGAATTATGCCATAATAGGTATCTTAAAGTTATATTTAAGAATAAAGATGTCCTCAAATTCATCAATACTTTTTTTGGCAACCATGAGAGCCCGTTACCAAAAACTCATGGGACCCACCAATACCCAGCTAACCGACAAGATCAGGTGTGGTAGCAACATAGTTGTTAATAGCGAGCATAGCGCCCGATATAGCGAATAGCGTAGCGTAGCGTTCATGTGTTGCTATATAGCCGGTAGCGACAAATAGCGGTAAATAGCGAGATTTTTGTAAATTTTTTTAGCTTTTTTATATTTTTTTGGTAAAATATACATACAAATTATTTCTAAAATTTTGTTCTAGTGTATCGCTAAACATGAAATGGCGCCCGCTATTTGATCTCTATCGCTACGTAGCGTATAGGTAGCTTCTCGCTATCGTCCGCTGTTCGCTATTGACAACTATGGGTAGCAAACCAATAGAAGCAAGATTCCAATCTGAGACCTTTGCTAGAAGAGAATTACAACCCCTTGAAGGTTTTAATAATGATAGCTATAATGGTATTGGCGGTCCCATGAGTTTTCCGGTAAAATACTATATTACTATAACAGATGCATTCGTGCAAAAGACGTAATTTTTCCGGTAAAAGACTATATTACTATAACGGAAGCATTACTGAAAAAGACATGATATACATAGAAAGGTAATAATGTTAGTCTATAAGCCATTACAGGAAACCGTTTTCACGCGAAAAGCCGTTAGCTTGAACCTAGTAAGCAATAATATGAAAACACATGTGAATAATATATATATATGTATGCAATAACAAATATCTAAACCTTCACAGATTTCGGATCAAGCCGAACAGCCCTCATACAGTCTTCCTCAACTCTTGCCCATTCACTATACACAAACATATAACAAACAGAATACAACTTTAATCATCATCCAAAATTGACAACAAAACATCAAACATGACCTAAAAATAACAAAATTTCAAAACATTCACAGCCAATTTTCAACTCAATCCATACATACTTGCGTTTACGATGGCATAAAGCCCGATTGGTGAAATAAACCGGAACATTAGGGCACAACGTGATCGCCTGAAATCCAAAAAAAAAAACAGGTAAACACACATCGGCATTTCGTCGAACAGTTGGTGATCATGAAATGAAACGAGATGATAACAAATTCTGGTGATGGGAAAATTGAAATACCTCTGTATACGCATCGATGGCGGCACCTAACCTGTTTTTCTTGAAATAGAGATTTCCGTCTTGCTTGAGTTGTTCTGCTTGTTCGGCTGCTGAACTCACTCCGTTCACCATTGCTGATGGTGTTATGAGAGTGTTGTTGGGGTGTTTTGGAGTGGAGAAGATGATCGGAGAATGGGAAGGAGGCGGAGAAGCGGTGGCGACGGCGGTGGCGACGGTGGGTGGCGGAGATGAATATATAGAAGTTTCGTCCGTCAACGATCGCGTGTGACCGAATAAAGAATAAGATGAGTTTTTATATTTAGCATTTAGGTATGTTTTTTTTCTAATGAAAGTTATATTTTCTTTTAACTAGGGAGAAAGCACGTGCGATGCACGACATGCATAATAGCTATTGTTTGTTCATGGTAAAACGTTTGACACGGCCGATGCATAACATGTAAGACAATACGCCTACAAAGGGGCGTGCTTAAACTTTATTAAACCATGGACCATAAGTTGTTTCCTTGGCAAAACTTGTCGGCCAAAAAGAAGTGAAAAAATATGTCTTCCAAGAAAGAAAAAAAAACATGAAACAGACAAAGGAAAAACGCATAAACTCTTGCACGCCTTCCTATCTTATTGGATAACACATAGACCAAACTTTAGCTAACGCATGCCACCGTCATCCCCAATCCCATCACTAGCCAACTGACTGCAGTGAAATAACGAAAAGAAAACTATTAAAAATGGTATACTATGTTTACGTATATATGCATCGAAAAGTAGTACGGGTTTTCATTACTACCACTAAGTGCAGACGGTATACCTTTCATGTGGGTCACTGTCAACTGTTTCTTCTGAATCCGAATCTGCATAAGTAGGCCTGGGAAGGAAAAGCACGAAACATTTATGTAGACGGTTATCCAAAAATAAATATGCACAATTACATTGTTTATGGAAATCAATCAATTATAGTTAAAAGTTTTTTTGTTGTCTTTCTATTTATAACGACACCAAGTTTATTTTTTTCAAAAGCCAACTTCTCCCCTTATATGTCTTTACACATTCGAAGTGATGCGTTACCAAGTTTTTTTATTCCTATTTTTTTTAATGTAGAACAATGCACTTTTATATTTACGAACTCAAGTTTCCGACTGTTGTAGCCTCCTAATTTTAAAATAGAGTAAACATATACCAGGTATGTAAATAACATTTCAGATCGAGTAGAAAGGTAAACAGCACATCTTTAATTAAAATGGTTTATTAAACAGGGCACGAATAAAGTGTAAGCCGATATATACCTTACGATCGCTTCAACGCGCTTAACTGGTGTCGGTATGGGTAGCACCCCCTTGTCTTTAGCGGGGATCGATGGAGGTGTGGAAGAACCAAAGGGCTTACAACCATCCCCATCTAGCAGGACATTCTTGCAGTTGAAGGATTCAAAATGGCCATGATCATAATACGTACACGAATCAAGCTGGAGGGTCTGAGTGCTGCCCACAAGAGAGTGCAAACAATTCGGCAGTGTTGAAATGCTTCCATCAGCGTTCCTTACCATCACCGGAGTGAACTTATCCTGTATGTCAGTGGAATAAAGGCTGTAGACGCGTGACAGGCCCTACTCTGCTGTGAGTATACTATGAGCAGTGGTCTTTGTCAAGCATTGGGCGGTGTCTTCAAAGCAGACAACGACAGCTTCGGCTGTTGAGTTAAACACCTCGAGTTCTAGCCTGAAACTGTGCAAGGTTTGTAATTTATTTTCAGTTATAAGCCTGCATGAGAATGGCTACAAATTAGTACAACTAAACATTTTTAGAAACAAACCTTGCTCTCTGGAAGACAACGGGGTTTTCGCACCCATCACACCACATATCGTTGTCTTCACGCCCCACACCTTTCATGCAATTCCCACTGCCACATGTCAGTCTGAACCACTCTTGGCTATTGCGTATGCGTTTGACTTCAACACGACAGGTGAATTCAGCACTCTGCACATATTATCAGCATAACTATAAACTTTAACCATTTGATTCAAAAATGATAACCAATATTGTGCTTATCCAAAATGACATATCCTAAGTGTATATTACATTCTAATGCAAACCTGATTTGACCTTAACCAAAATAACCAACGTTTACATATGCTTGGTTCGCCACGAATTACGTACACTCTTTATCTACCCAATATTTAAATTACATTTTATGTTTCCAATAAATATTTATAAACGTGAATTTGGTATTAAAAAAAAACATTACTTTTTTTTCCGTATTAAAAATGTGAATTCGGTATTAAAAAATATTTAGAAATATTTATAACTGTTAAAAATCTTTATAAATATCTATAAATGTGAATTCCGTATTAAAAAATAGATTTCGGTATTAAAAAAACATTAATTTTTTTTCAACCGCAATATAGTCCTCCTATGTGATGTGGATACAACCAACAATCGTGTGGGGTCACCTTGGTCGTCACAAACTATACGAATTTGGATTTGATTATTGCCTCTCAAACTCATAAACTGACTGTTAGGTTTTAACATACGTATATAAGTCCAAATAGATGTCTGATTTAATGTATTAAAAAATAAGCTTGTGCCTTCATATAACAATCAACTCATACATGCATATGAAAATTGTATGATCATATGTAATAACAATCAATCTGTCACGAAGTCATTTCTTGATTTATAATAATACCATAAAAGGATGAATGTGTGTATATATATATATACATATATATATATATATATATATATATATGTACTGAACATATGGTTCTTTTTGAGTCTTAACTAATAAAAAACATCCATATTTATTTAGTGACAATCTTGCTGTCTAACCCAAAATGTATGATAGAAAATCTAGCACCAAGATCCCACTAAATGTGTTTTTGGTTATTGGGTTACCTTTGTAAATAATCCTTCAAGTATCCTTTTAACACAATTAAATTAATTAACTTAAGATCAAAATAAAAAATATATAAACTCATTTGGTAATCATATTATAATTATCCATAATTAAATATTTAGCATATATAGTTAAGTTAATATTAAATTTAAAAGTATATATTTCTTTAACATTATAATTTTATAAAAGAGACGGTCGAGATAACAAATTACGGAGGCTGGAATCGTGTCATGCGTCCTTCATAATATTATGTGTAGAGATAGAGATATATTGTCCTTTACTCTTCGATTTCGATAAAGATACATAATCTAAAATGAATATTCTATATATACAATGTAGTTTGTGGGGGGCATACCATGTGATGCTTGTTTCTTCTACCATGGGTCAAGATGGCTTCTAGTGTGGTCCATTTTTCTGAATACCCAGCAACAGAATCGTTCCTTGCCATGGCCACATGTGTAGACAGAGCGGTTATAGGTTGTTGGAGAGAAGGTGGGTATGGGTTGCAATATGGACAAAGATTTATAAAGCCATTTAGATGGTCTTTTAGAATGGACAACATTAATTAACATAAAATTAAATGATGATTGTTATGGGAAAATGATAAGTCACTTACTTTTATTAGTGTGAAACTGAGAAGTTATGGGTTTGGATACAAAGGGACATAACAATTATAGTCACATTAATATAATAAAGTAGAATTAAAAACATCATTAAAGCTGTATCTATGAAGGTAAATATGTAGTTAGGGTCTGGAATCAATGTCCTTTAATTGATGTATGGTTAGAATATAATTTAATGTCATGTTAAATTAGAAACCATACATACTGTAAGGAACATGTATAACAATATATATCACTAAGTAACATTAACTATTGAGTATTTTTAAAATATGGTTAAGAACACATAGTAAATTAGGTGACATATACAATTATTATGATTGTCTCTTATGTTATAATTATTAACAGTATTATTATTATTATTATTATTATTATTATTATTATTATTATTATTATTATTATTATTATTATTATTATTATTAGATGACACATCAAAGTAACTTAATTTATGTTTCAGACTCTATTCATTGTTTGGTTTTCATGTAAAATACCGTTACGGTTGTTTATGACTTGTATTCACATATAACAAAAGATAAATAAATAAAAACTCTTAAGTTAGATAAGTTAGATACCTTAACAGCCAAACGTGACGAGTCAGAATCAACAATGAATAACAGAAGTGGTGGCACACCGATGCGTACGGGCTGGGTCGTGAATCAGACCGGATCGTACTGAATGCGTGTTGTCAGAGGGTGGTCTCCGCGGAAAAGTGACGGTGCAGCGATAATACGAGCTGGGTCGTGAATCAGACCGGATCGTACCGAATGCGTGTTGTCAGAGGGTGGTCTCCGCGGAAAAGTGACGGTGCGGCGATAATACTTCTGGTTCGTGGTGGTAGACGTGACAATGCAGCGGTGTCCGATGGCGAGATTCCGGGGACGGTCTGCGAGAACAGAGATGCGCGATAACTAACGTAATTTAAAATCATAGTCTTTAAACTAAACACGTTTTATGATCTGAGTAATATGATTATTGTGTATAATAGTGATTCCTTACTAGTCTTGATGATATGTGAATGCTGAGATTTTTTAGGGAAAGCTTGTACTCCAAAGAAGGTGCATGATAAATAAAGATGACTTGTAAACTCTCTGTTGTCGAAGGGACAAATGATTAGTCATGGAAGATGATGAAAGATAAACTAAATATGATTAGGGGGATATTAAGGGTTGAATAAATGCATGGCATTGAAGTTTCCAGTAAGAATCCATATAAACGGACAATTATTCGTGTTTATGGCCATTAAAGACGATTAATGAAGTATTATAAATCATTTCTAATTTATTAATTCTGCATAGATTAATGAGAAGGACAATTATGCCCCCTGACGAAGGTAATTAAGGGTTGTACCATAAGCACTATAAATCGTAAATGTATTTAAGAGGCTCATAATGAAGGTTGTAAAAAAGTTGATATAACTAAATTTTTAAGTATATATAGATATTTGAACAAAACACCATGAGGCTCGTTACAATGAGGAAATGTAGGGGATTCTTCATGTAACCACCATCCGACGTGAGAATAAGTATTGTTTGAGAAGAGTAAACGAGTGTTTGCTAAGAGTAAGAGACTGAGAGAGCTGATCCTTAAACTTGTGGTTGAAGGCTGATATTTATAGCCGAATAGTGTGGAGAAGGAGATGGGTTGATGGGGCTTGAGTCGGGCGTCGCCAACAAGGAATATCTCATTTATCTCTTCTAACATGACCATTAGTGTTTGCAGATGATTGAGACGTTGGCGCATGGTGATTGGAGCCATGTGGCCTAACGGATGTCCTTGTTGTCGAGTTTGTCACCAGCTATGAGTGAAGATCACTGAGCAATGAACAGCGCAACATGATTGGTTATACGTCACTGTTTTTTTGTACTTCTTGTCTCCTGCACGATTGGCCACTGTGGGAGTTGTCTGGTCAGAGACTGACGTATGCTGATTGGCTACGGCCCTTGCCATATATACTAGTTGTATTGCCCTTAGTTGGCATACTCGCGCTTGCGCCTATAAGGCTTGTGCGGATTGTGAGAACGGCTAAATGTTGTCTTGGATTCATTTGGATAGGATCCTCTGCGCGCATGGTCTGCCAGTGGTTGCGTATAGTAGGTGTAGGGTTTAGGAATTGTATTATTCACTCTAGAACTCAAATTAAAGCACTTAGTTTAGGTGATTTGTACCTAAAGTTATATGTATATAAAAATACCAAGCGTTTTGAAAACAGTTAATTTACCAATGTATACATAAGAAAGGATTAACTAATGTATCTTTGGTGTCAGTGGCGAAGCTTGAGATTTTCGACCCGTGGGGGGGGGGGTCGAAAACGTATATATCAAAAAAATTATAGAACCAGTGTTGCCCAGAATCTTCTTGACAAACAATGAATATAACAACGAATGAAATAAACACAAACTAACCTTGATTGAAAGAATACAAATTGTGAATGTATGTACAAGTGAATGAATATTTTTACAATAGAAATCTAACCCTATTTATACTAATTGAAGAGGTGCGAATCCAATAGACGTGTCCCTTGACGAAGAGTCGTGTCCTTTGATCTTGTGGCTCTCAATCGATTTGAAAGGTTGCGTCCCTGTGTTCTTGTTTCCTGTCGTCGATCAGAAAAGGGGTGTGTCCCCTGGATGTGTCGATTCCAACATGTAGGTTACTAACTTTCGTTTTGTCGCATCTAGTCCCGCACTTCTATCACTAATCTAACTTTAATAAAACTAACTATTAACTAATTACATAATGAACCCTAATACTTACAGGATGTGAAGGAGATTATGATTTCATTCACCCCCTAATCTCGAACATCCTTAAGTTGCACCTTGATCTTTCTCCATGTCTTGCTTGCCATCATGTGCATGTTGAAGTAGATCATTGCAGTCTTCTTTGATTGCCATTAGGAGAGTTGGTTCCTCGTCTTCCTGCACTAGATTTGATTCTGCTTCTCTTTGGTTTGACTCAGGACAATTTGAGGCATAATGACCAAACTTTTGGCAATTGTAGCATTTAATCTTGCTTAAATCCTTCCCAAACTTCCTTTGGTTGCTTCTATTCTTGTAAGCAGTCTGTGAGAAATTCTCTTCTGTTCTTTGTTGTCCATAATTATCATGTGAAGGATCTTCGTCATCTTCTTCTTGTCTGAACTTTCCATCACTCCACTTGCCTTGTGATGAATTGAACATTCCTTGTCCATTCTTCCCAAAACGCCTTCCACGATCATAGTTCTTGTCGCGTCACGTATACATAAGTTTCTCTTGATTATATACCGGGTTTTCATCCACCAAACCGGTCCTTTCTTCATAGGCTTTCAACCTTCCAATTGTCTCGTCTAGCGTCGTTGTTTCTAAATCAGCGAATTGTTCAATGGTTGCAACAATTTGAACGAACCTTCTCGGTACAGAACTCAAAAGTTTCCGTACTAAAGTTGGTTGATCAAAAGTTGATCCAAGACCACTTGCCCTCGTGACAATACTATTTAGTCTTGCAGTGAACGAATCGATAGTGTCTTCCTCCTTCATTTTTAACATCTCAAACTCTGTTTTGAGCGTTTGAAGACGTGCCTTTTGCACTCGATCTGCACCGACGTGCCTAGTCTTTAATGCATCCCAAATTTCTTTTGTCACACCCCAACCGATGGCGGAATCATCGGGGTGCGGCACTAGGCGAATCAGATTGCTCAAGAGAATCCATAACAACTATGTTGCGATAATATTTATTACATTTGTCATCCCATACTAACAAATAATACAATCACGTAAGTTATCACGGATTTCTTGTCCTCTCGAACAATTCAAATCCGACAACCTAGATTTTAGATGCGTTTCTAGACTTCCTAGCTTGATTTGATGTAAACTTCGGCTAAACCTGCAACATACGTTAAAACTTTGTCAATACAAAAGTATTGGCGAGTATACAGGTTTGATATGTGATAGTGTGATAGAATAAAAGTGCTGCGAATTTCCACATGCATAAACGTAATACACGACATATATACTCACAAAACTGATACTACCAGCTAAGTCCTCGATGCTCGACTCTTGATGGCATAACTAGACCCCGTCGGGCGAAATAGTACTATACTAGTCTTGGTGGGACGTCACGAGTATAAGTCCTAGCATACATGTACTAGCATCACGTATATCTATGCAAACAGTTATTCGCAAGTGATAAATAGTCCAATTAAATCATTCGTTTGATAAGTTTGGTTTTTATGGAACGTATGTTACACCCAAAATTCGATAAAAAGGGGTCAAGTATACTCACAGCGCGTATTCGGTTAGGTTAGCGGAACCGGTGCCGGAGAATATCCTGATGTCAGATAATTTATGTGAGTGATAGGTTACTATGCGATAAACGGTATCGATTTGCGTGAAATCGGGCAAAATTGGGTTAAAATCGGACAAAATGGTGAAATTGGGCTGGCCCAGTCGAACAGGCCACTCGATCGAGTGGGCCTGGTCGATCGGATGAGCCTGGTCGATCGGACGGGCCTGATCGATCGAATGGGCCTGATCGATCGAATGGCTGTTCGATCGACTAGCTGTTCGATCGACTAGCTGTTCGATCGACTAGCTGTTCGATCGACTAGCTGTTCGATCGACTAGTCTGTTCGATCGACTAGTCTGTTCGATCGACTAGCTGCTCGATCGATTGGGCCACTCGATTGGCCATCCTGTTCGGCTGTTTTCGATGATTTTTCGAGCGTTTTTCGGTGGTTTGGGTTAGGACGTTACGATGAGGCGTTAAGCAACTGAAATCCCGTCAATTCCGACCTGTTTCATCGGCCGGGAATCACCCCGTTCGTCAGATTTGGTCGTTTTTGTCGGTTTTTCCGTGTTTAACCCGAAATCGATCATTTTACGTATAGATCTGATGTAAAAACCTTGATTTTACTTAGGAAAAGCCCTAGATCTGAGTTGTTCTTGATGATATGAGGTCAACACTTGAAGTTCATAAGAACTTTGTGATGAAATCTATCCGAACATCCCAAATCCGTGGCCTTTTGACTAGAAAAACATTGATTTGGTTGAGATTCATGAAGAATCGTACGTAAATCATCCGAATCTGAGTTGTTCTTCATGGGATGACATCACCTTTGAAGAACTTTGGGGTGACATCACCTTAGAACAGCCCAAATCCGTTGATTTCACGGTTGAAAATTGGGATTTGAAAGATAGAAAGATGAAGGATTGCATTTGGATCAAGAAAGTACAAGATTCGGGTTGAAAACTTACAAGAATCGGAAGAAATCGAGAGATTTGAGGGCTGGAACGTCTTGGTCGGTTAGGAGCAGCAACACAAGTGTTTGGGAGGGAATGGAGGGGTATTTATAGGCAAGGAAGGAGAAAGGAAGGCAAAACAGCAGTTGGATCGGCTGGCCCAGTCGATCGGCTGGCCCAGTCGATCGGCTGGCCCAGTCGATCGGTTGGCCCAGTCGATCGGCTGGCCCAGTCGATCGGCTGGCCCAGTCGATCGGTTGGCCCAGTCGATCGGCTGGCCCAGTCGATCGGCTGGCCCATCCGATCGGCTGGTCCATCCGATCGGCTGGTCCATCCGATCGGACTGGCCTATCTGATTGGGCCGGTCTGACCAATTGGACTAGTCTGATCGAATTGATCCGTTCGGAAGCCTTTTGATCCCGTTTTTGGTGCGATTTCGACGGTTTAAGCCATATTTTTATATATTTATATAATTATTAATTTATTTATTATAATTAATCACAAAAGGGCCGTATATACGTATTTATGTATCCAATTCTCAGTGCGGTGATCGAGTTACGCGTGCCTTCGAGTGCGTTCTTCGATGTGATGTGCCACAATGATTATCGGGGCACCACTTACTCATATTGCCATCATCGTCATGACGGTTAGAGTCATAGTACTCACCCGATAACCCTCGTTAGCGTTGATTACTCACATTTTGACACCTCACGCTCATCGAGAAGGGTAGTTTAGGCCCATATTCGACATCATCGTGAGTGTTATGCAAAATAGGTTTGTAATAGCGATAGAATATGCGTAATTATTCGATTATACTTCGATTTAGCGATATAATTGGTATGATTACATTATGATCCGAATCTCCGGTGCTAGGCGTAACGAGTGTATCGAGTAGTAACAACGCACAAAGGTGCGGGTTGTTACAGTATCCCCTCCTTTAGGAAATTTCGTCCCGAAATTAATCCAGTAGTAGGGTCGTACGGGTTGATGCGATTGATGGAAGGGATTAATAGCGTCTAGACAACGAGCGATTGATTACGATTCAACAAGCGAAGACAGAGGGAAATATACGATTCGGTTACTTAGAAGGGATAACACACATATAAAAGCAATCCCATAGCGTTTTAAACTTACCAATACTCGATTAATCTCCGAAGTAAACTAAGAAGAATCTCCTCACGGCGCGGTGTTGACCGTTTTCGATGTCCACGCCAGCGCTATGGGGAGGGTTTTGTTAATTGATAATAGGTTTTGAGTTTTACATTTTAAAAGAATCAGGTGGTAAAATAAGTTTTAAGAAAACTTTCCTACAACGTGGGTTCGAGCGGAACTCGACTGCCGAACTCTCGTTCTCGGGAAGATTCCTGTCGGTCATTGCAAAGGTTTTTAAGAAAAGAATTGGACTTATGAAATTTTCATTGGGCACGGAGCCAAACTGATCCAATGTTTTCTCCATGTTGTAAGGAATTTCATTTGTCCAACGGTTTTAGTAAAAATTTTATAAAAATAGGTTTTCCTTAATACTATGGAAAAATAACTTACATCGGGCCCCACGTGGCACCTTCCCACAAAAGTTCGTTAATATGGTTAAAACACTTATATATAGGAAGTACCAGCGGCGTATCCACCATGTTTTACCCATATTAACTCTGTTTCATGAGGCAGTGTCATGCGTGCCGATAAGACACAGATAGAATTTCGATTCCCTTGATCCTAGCGATGAGGTGCTAGACCGAGTTTTGAATAGAAATAAGTTGGATGCAAACCAAGCGTAGGCAGCGGGTGCGAGTAGTCCGGTCGCACAACGCTGATATGGTATGCTTGGTTGGGCAACGAATGACACGATTTTGATTCGGGTAAATGAGATTTCGATTTGATTCCACACGAAGTTCGCATGGCACGTTTCCACAAGACTTGCTAATATGACAAACACCATGTTTCCATATTAGTTTTATCTTGTGAAGCAATGTCATGCACCCTAACATTACACCACCTGCGATGACTTCCAAGTAACATTCGAACATCGATAGACAATAGATTTCAACAGATTGATAAGCGACGATTGTTGCGTTACGAGTGATAGGCGACTGGTTGAACTGATTACACCACAATTAGTACTAATGCTAGCCCACACGGCCTTTTTCCACCAAAGTCAACTAATATGGTCAAAACATCACCATGTTTCAACCTTATTAGTTTCGTCTCGTGAAGCGAGGTCTTGCGCAATAACATGACACGTAGAATGCATGCACCGATAAGTAATAACGAACCACGATAATAGTATCGAGTTGATGGATTAGGTGCGAGGCGCGTTAATAGTGGAAGGCGGCGAGTGATTCTCGATACTCGTCTAGCGAATCCACAATAGGCGATCCACACCAGCTGATAGAGGTTCACACAATTGACAATAACTAGCGTTAGAGATTTCTAGACAAACACATAATGCGATTGCGAACTCGAGCCACATATCGAATGATTTGATTGCGAGATAGATCCGGCAAAACTGCGATTAAGTTGCGTTCTAGACTTTACGACCAGTCTCGCGTTGCTCCAATTGCTCTTCGGGGTGAACTTACCTAAGTTCATCGATGTGGCAATTTGTGTACGCGGACTTACGAGAAGCCTCGCAGTGATGCGGTTTAGTTTTGTTACGCCTTGTGATTGATGGTAGAGTGTCAAATTAACCATAATAGTATAATAGGTCTAATAACATCCAACTCCACATGGCACTTTCTTCACGAAGTTTCGGTAGTATGGTAAAGCGTACCCCCGCGTCACCCCTACTACTTATGCCCCGTGCTTTGGTGTCACACTTTGTTGACACGGCCTTGACCGTGTTTTTAAACGTTATGGCACCATTAGAACTTCACTACGATCTCCGTGCACTGACCAAGATAATCCCGTGTGCACCCGTGATTAGTTGTCCCTTGCACGTATACCGTACCTCGTTCTAAGAGTGTTATAGGGATAAAATACATAATATAGTACATAGTGCTAGCGTCTAGATAGTGCTCGATTGTAAGAGAAATAGAATCCACACACGATGATATATGAAATAAGTTCCAGAAATGACAGCGATAAGTCGGATTATTACAACAACATTAGGATCAAAATAACGTTGTTGTGGATGCTTGCGGAGACGGCGGTTGCTGATGACTTCCTTCCAGGTCACGGTCCTGTACGGCACTGCGACGTATAATGCCCATACCAGTTGCAATTTGCGCAATAGCGACATTTTGCTTCTAGCGGGTGATGATACGTGCATGTGAAACACAGGGGATGAGATCCATTGTAAGCACGTTTTGACTGAACTGGGACTGATCGGAGAGGTTCGGGTTGCGGCAGTCCAGTTGTTGAAGAGTCTGGGCTCACGGTCTTTCGTTTGCGGCTCGGTTGGGCTTCCTGAGTTGATGCGGCGTCGTCTTCGGATTCGCCTGACGATTTAGCGGAGGCACCGTCGGAGCAATTCTTAGAAGAATCCTCCGAGGAGCTGTCAGATGAACCATCGACCGATTCTCCAGAGGATGAGTGGATGATGATTGCTTGATGAGCTCGTTTGACAGGCTTCTTGGAGAAGAATCCGTCCAAGACTCGTTTGTTGTTGATTTCTGCGGCTAGACGGTAGGCTTCTTCGATGGTAGTAGGTTTTGCAGCTTCGACAAAATCACCCACACACTCCGGTAAGCCACGAATATACTTCGCGATAGCTTTCTTTGGAGTATCGACTTGACTTGGGCAGATTACGCTAAGCTGTTTGAACCTTGCTGTATAGCTCGCATTGTCACTTTCGGTTTGCTTGATTTCCCAAAATTCGTTTTCTAGCTTCTGGACTTCGTGAGGAGGACAATATTCTTCCTTCATGAGTTCCTTCAGCTCACCCCATGAGAGGGCGTAAGCTGCGGAGATACCACGTTTGTTGCGTTCGGCGGTCCACCAGTCGAGTGCTCGCGATTGAAATACTCCGGTGGCGCAAGTAGTTTGAAGGTCCTCGGGGCACCCACTCTGACGAAGGGTAACCTCGATGGCATCGAACCATTGGAGTAATTGAGAAACATCTCCTTCACCCGTGAAAGGCATCGGGTCACAGGCTTTGAAGTGTTTGTAGAGGAATGCAGATTCCGTCTTGACGTCTTCCGGGGCTCGAGAGTGGCTCTGAGAGTGCACTTGCGCGACAATTTGAGGAATGAGCTTGACCACTTCTTTGGTCACAATCGAGGCAATCCTCTTATCGGCGCGTCGTTGGGCTCTTCTCCTAGCTACTCGTCTCGAGATCGAGTTGTTGGAAGGCATCTAGACAGAATGATTCGGAATGAGATTCGATCATAATGATTTTTAAACTTTTGATGCGATTTGATTCGATCAAAACTTGGTATGGAATTTAATTAAACACATAGGAGCCACATAGGAAAATTCTAGATTCCTAAACTCTCACATAATTGATTCGTTTTGTATATAGTACGTATAGGTATAGCTGTAGGTTACACATAGATATTGATTCAGAATTCGCGAGGACGCGATAAGAGAAGTAGCGTAAGTGAATTCGAGTACTTAGGCGTTTGTTTTGTTGCGATCGTTCGGTCTTTGTTTTAGATTGCGATGGCTGTGCGAGTTGTGCGCTTTGTAAATCGAGGTTTGTAAATCCGATAAATCGAGAAATCGATAAATCGTAAAGCTTAAATTTGAAAACTCATAGACGTAATTGATACCATATACGTAATAGTTTAGATAGAATGCCTTGGGTGTTTAGGCGTTGACTACCCAAGTAACCCGACTATACCCAACAAGTTCGGGCATACGCGTTGACCTAGGGGACTCATGCTTCCACTGGGATGCAGCTCCTGACATTCGTCTCTCTAGTCTTCGCGTAGCCTGAGTCGTTGTTATGGTCGTGACCTTGGTGAGAGCTTTTGTAAACCATTTTATAGAGTGGAACAGTTGATTAAGGTATGGGTTTCACCCCTGGCTTAACAACTTCGTTCCCATTTGTGGTTGTGCTCATCGAATAAATCCGAGAGTTCCACCAGAATTTCGAAATGGAGACCTTTTGTCGAGATGTGGATGTCACTCCTAGCTCAACAAAGAGTTCTCGTGCTAGAAAAATACGCTGAGTGAGTGATCCTATCGAGAGTTATTGGTTTTCACACCTGGTCTCGACTAGATCACTCGGTTTTGTTATGCGAGTAGTTTTGAAAACATGTGTATTGTGTCAGCCTTAGGAAAGGCTAAGTAACCTTCTAGCCTTAGGAAAGGCTCTTTGTGTGAAGCTGTAGTATGCGGTTTTCACACAATAGTTGTAACTTTTCAACAAATTCGATCGAGAGTAGCAAGTTGGCCCAAACAAACCCTAACGAGTTCGTAAGAGTCGGCCTGTTGGTACTTAGACTATAGACTAGGTCACTTTCATAAGACATCGACCCGGACTAGGTCGAGTCTCAAACTTTGCCTAATTCCCTATAGTTATGGCTCTGATACCAATCTGTCACACCCCAACCGATGGCGGAATCATCGGGGTGCGGCACTAGGCGAATCAGATTGCTCAAGAGAATCCATAACAACTATGTTGCGATAATATTTATTACATTTGTCATCCCATACTAACAAATAATACAATCACGTAAGTTATCACGGATTTCTTGTCCTCTCGAACAATTCAAATCCGACAACCTAGATTTTAGATGCGTTTCTAGACTTCCTAGCTTGATTTGATGTAAACTTCGGCTAAACCTGCAACATACGTTAAAACTTTGTCAATACAAAAGTATTGGCGAGTATACAGGTTTGATATGTGATAGTGTGATAGAATAAAAGTGCTGCGAATTTCCACATGCATAAACGTAATACACGACATATATACTCACAAAACTGATACTACCAGCTAAGTCCTCGATGCTCGACTCTTGATGGCATAACTAGACCCCGTCGGGCGAAATAGTACTATACTAGTCTTGGTGGGACGTCACGAGTATAAGTCCTAGCATACATGTACTAGCATCACGTATATCTATGCAAACAGTTATTCGCAAGTGATAAATAGTCCAATTAAATCATTCGTTTGATAAGTTTGGTTTTTATGGAACGTATGTTACACCCAAAATTCGATAAAAAGGGGTCAAGTATACTCACAGCGCGTATTCGGTTAGGTTAGCGGAACCGGTGCCGGAGAATATCCTGATGTCAGATAATTTATGTGAGTGATAGGTTACTATGCGATAAACGGTATCGATTTGCGTGAAATCGGGCAAAATTGGGTTAAAATCGGACAAAATGGTGAAATTGGGCTGGCCCAGTCGAACAGGCCACTCGATCGAGTGGGCCTGGTCGATCGGATGAGCCTGGTCGATCGGACGGGCCTGATCGATCGAATGGGCCTGATCGATCGAATGGCTGTTCGATCGACTAGCTGTTCGATCGACTAGCTGTTCGATCGACTAGCTGTTCGATCGACTAGTCTGTTCGATCGACTAGTCTGTTCGATCGACTAGCTGCTCGATCGATTGGGCCACTCGATTGGCCATCCTGTTCGGCTGTTTTCGATGATTTTTCGAGCGTTTTTCGGTGGTTTGGGTTAGGACGTTACGATGAGGCGTTAAACAACTGAAATCCCGTCAATTCCGACCTGTTTCATCGGCCGGGAATCACCCCGTTCGTCAGATTTGGTCGTTTTTGTCGGTTTTTCCGTGTTTAACCCGAAATCGATCATTTTACGTATAGATCTGATGTAAAAACCTTGATTTTACTTAGGAAAAGCCCTAGATCTGAGTTGTTCTTGATGATATGAGGTCAACACTTGAAGTTCATAAGAACTTTGTGATGAAATCTATCCGAACATCCCAAATCCGTGGCCTTTTGACTAGAAAAACATTGATTTGGTTGAGATTCATGAAGAATCGTACGTAAATCATCCGAATCTGAGTTGTTCTTCATGGGATGACATCACCTTTGAAGAACTTTGGGGTGACATCACCTTAGAACAGCCCAAATCCGTTGATTTCACGGTTGAAAATTGGGATTTGAAAGATAGAAAGATGAAGGATTGCATTTGGATCAAGAAAGTACAAGATTCGGGTTGAAAACTTACAAGAATCGGAAGAAATCGAGAGATTTGAGGGCTGGAACGTCTTGGTCGGTTAGGAGCAGCAACACAAGTGTTTGGGAGGGAATGGAGGGGTATTTATAGGCAAGGAAGGAGAAAGGAAGGCAAAACAGCAGTTGGATCGGCTGGCCCAGTCGATCGGCTGGCCCAGTCGATCGGCTGGCCCAGTCGATCGGCTGGCCCAGTCGATCGGTTGGCCCAGTCGATCGGCTGGCCCAGTCGATCGGCTGGCCCATCCGATCGGCTGGTCCATCCGATCGGCTGGTCCATCCGATCGGACTGGCCTATCTGATTGGGCCGGTCTGACCAATTGGACTAGTCTGATCGAATTGATCCGTTCGGAAGCCTTTTGATCCCGTTTTTGGTGCGATTTCGACGGTTTAAGCCATATTTTTATATATTTATATAATTATTAATTTATTTATTATAATTAATCACAAAAGGGCCGTATATACGTATTTATGTATCCAATTCTCAGTGCGGTGATCGAGTTACGCGTGCCTTCGAGTGCGTTCTTCGATGTGATGTGCCACAATGATTATCGGGGCACCACTTACTCATATTGCCATCATCGTCATGACGGTTAGAGTCATAGTACTCACCCGATAACCCTCGTTAGCGTTGATTACTCACATTTTGACACCTCACGCTCATCGAGAAGGGTAGTTTAGGCCCATATTCGACATCATCGTGAGTGTTATGCAAAATAGGTTTGTAATAGCGATAGAATATGCGTAATTATTCGATTATACTTCGATTTAGCGATATAATTGGTATGATTACATTATGATCCGAATCTCCGGTGCTAGGCGTAACGAGTGTATCGAGTAGTAACAACGCACAAAGGTGCGGGTTGTTACATCTTTTGCACTCTTGCAACTTGTATTATCATATCTTCTGGCAGTGCTTGATATAAATAAGCGGTCGCCATCATATCCTTCTTTTCATCCGCTTGCGTATTTTCTTTTGGTTCTATCATTTCCCATAAACCGTTTGCCCTCAAAATGGTTTTTATACGGATTGCCCATACCGTATAGTTTGTAGACTTTAAGATAGGACACTGAAACTGGGAGAACGAACTACCATCTTTAATCACTACCGCGTTTGACGGAGAGGCTCCTCCTGAATCCGCCATAATTTCTTTTCCAACAATTTTCACTTTCTAAACTTTGGTTTTCTCCTAAAACCGAAGTCTATGATTCCAAAAATTCACACTAATTTTCTAATGTGGAATCAAACTAATTTCTAAACCTTATATAAATTCCAAAAAAAATATAGAACGTAGAACCTGGAATTTGCGAACCGACCGACTTCTCTTTATCGTGATTCTCCGCACGGTTTTCTGACTTGTCTTAACAACCCTCTTGGCTGCGTTTTTTTTCTTCTTCTTGATTCGCGACTCTCTAAACACAAACCAAAAATCAGCCCCAAACCCGCTTGATTTGCGACTAAACTTCTCAACCGAACACCCTCTTGATGCTTTGATATCACAAAACTTCTCAGATTTTGTGTCTTTTGCAGATTTCAAACAACCCAAACTTCTCAGATTTGTGATTGCTTCTTCAAACCGGAATACAAACTTCTCAGATTTGTTTCCGTCTTCTTAACCCGAATCGTAGCCTCTTGCCGTGATTTGAATTAACAAAAAACTCAGAATCTGAACACCCTTAGTGATGATCAGATAAAAAATCGAACACCCTCCTGATGAACGATTAACGGACGAACAACAATCGTACCCGCTTGATGCGATTGGTGTTAAAACTTAACAAAAAACAACCTAATCGACGCCTCCTGCGTGATCAGAATTGTTAAGGGAATTCAACCACCCGCCTGATGATCGTTTTCCGAAACGAATTTGAGCCCTAGGCTCTGATACCACTGTTGCCCAGAATCTTCTTGACAAACAATGAATATAACAACGAATGAAATAAACACAAACTAACCTTGATTGAAAGAATACAAATTGTGAATGTATGTACAAGTGAATGAATATTTTTACAATAGAAATCTAACCCTATTTATACTAATTGAAGAGGTGCGAATCCAATAGACGTGTCCCTTGACGAAGAGTCGTGTCCTTTGATCTTGTGGCTCTCAATCGATTTGAAAGGTTGCGTCCCTGTGTTCTTGTTTCCTGTCGTCGATCAGAGAAGGGGTGTGTCCCCTGGATGTGTCGATTCCAACATGTAGGTTACTAACTTTCGTTTTGTCGCATCTAGTCCCCGCACTTCTATCACTAATCTAACTTTAATAAAACTAACTATTAACTAATTACATAATGAACCCTAATACTTATAGGATGTGAAGGAGATTATGATTTCAACCAGCGGGTCGAAAACGTATATACCCAAAAATTTCTATACGAAAACCACATATATTATACTATTGAGCGAAAAGTTCGAGGGGTAGGCCCCCAGCCCCTTAATAGTTGCGCCCCTGCTTGGTGTAATTAACACTTAGGTAATGGAGCATTCTAAGTTCACATACACGGACATGATGACAACCGGTGACCCATATACGTGGTGTGAACATTGAGCAAATTAAATTTCAGTAACATTGTAACATGCTGGTGTACAAAATAATTGGTATAACTAAAAATTAGTCAATAAATCTCTTGCAGTCATGAACTAACATAAGTGTGGAATATTATTAACGTAATTTTAATTTTATTTGGTGTTTGTTATCATCAATTTATAACATATAATTTCTAGATGAACATTAGACTTGCAAGGTGTTTATCTACCATCAAACGTTGTGGGTTCAAGTCTTATGAAATGAGTAATAAGTAGATGTTAGGGGGTGTTTGCCGTTAAAAAAAATATTAGCTTAAACCAATTATATGGAAAACATAAAGAGTTTATTTATTTATTTATTTTATCGACAAATAGTACTCCTTTACACCAACAATTCTAAATTATTCTCCTTTGGTCAGGTTTGAACATGAGACATCTCCTTTAAAAGGTATATGTCTTTATCAAATGGGCTACTCCACATCAACACAAAAAGAGTTTATTATTCGTTGTATTTCTCTGAGAGTATTCTTCCCTGTACTTGCACTAAATAATTATATGCAATATTTGATGGCTTTTTATACATATAACTCAATTCGCTACACGTCTAGATGGTTGTTAAGATAAGGGCGAATGGTGGTTGACTCTATTATTTAAAGATAAATATTATAATAATATATAATTTTGATATAGACCATAATTTTAGAATTAATTATCTTTCAAATTTAATCCTATAGGTCCATGAACCTGTCTATTACACGAATAGTATAACGTAATTACACTTATAAACTCATTGATAAACCTTTTTTAAATTAGATTAGTTGCAGATCATGCAGCGCCCGTCTCGGGTGTTTTATTCGAGCCTGAAAAATGTCCCTTAAGCCTTAACGAAATATATAATTTAAACTATTTTTTAAACAATGATTAAAGTTATACATCTGGTTTTAGATGATACTATGGTGTTTGATCAAATTAATTTCATTTAATTATGATTTATTCTAATAAATCTATAAAACGTGAATAAGAAGAAAAAAAAATGTATTTAAAAAAAATCAGAAAAAAAAAAAGAATCTTCCATATCATAAGGAAGAAAAGTTCAAATAAAATGCCTCTTAAAAACTAAAACTTTGCAAACAAATTTTTAGAGCCTTTTAAATTTTATGATTTTTCGTATTCTTTTAATTTAGTTTTTTTTTACCTTGGCTAATCTTCACACATGACTTATGAGAAACCAATATTTTGGTTTTGTACTTCTACTTAGAGCTGGCAATAGGTAATCTGTAGGTAACCTGCTAAGACATGATAACAGAAAAGTACATCATGTGATTTTTTACGTTTTTTAAAATAATCAAAATTTGAAAGTTAGGATCCATTATTTCTCCTTCTAAGTGCATAAAATATACATCTGTCTTTTTTGTTTTCACAAACTCCACTAGCGCTGCTACATCTATGCCTAGTCTACTAGAAAAAATGTTGATTGTATGATCTTACTCTTCTTCTTTTTTTTTTCTTTCTGAGGTTGGTTTCAAAGGTATAAGAGGGACGCTTGGGATTTTCGTATTCTACATAGGAGGTTTTTCTTAAATGTGTCCCTCAAAAAACACGTGCCTTATGGTTCTCCCCACCCATGAGATCATCTAACTAATTGATAGTATAAAATATATATGATTAAAAAAAAGAATTATCATTTCCCTTGAAGAGGTGTTGGTAAAAATTAACTTATCAACCCAAATAGTAATGATTCAGGATCAAATATAAAGGGTCCTAAAAATAAGAAGTCGTACAAAAGGTATTAAACGGACTTCGATTGGCCTCATTCAAGTGGCATTGTAACCGCCTCATCGAACTCTACGATGTAATATTTTAGGTTTTTAGTTTTCACTTTTGGATTTATAGGTTGTAGATTTTAAGTTTTTTGTTTATTATCACTGTGTCTTTTATTTATTATTGTGTACTAGGTGGAACACCCGTGCGATGCACGACATGCATAATAGTTATTGTTTTTTCCTGGAACGACGACTGATATAGATAGTGCGTGACACGGTACGAAAGTGCGAATATAGTATAGATTTTTAAAACAAAAACCGGTTTTTTTTAAAGTTAGCCGTTTGACCATGGTTATTTTGACCAAAGTCCACTCCTCGTTCGGCGCTTTGTGGTAGCACTACCAGTCAAAAAAAGGCCCAAAACGCCCGAGGGTACAGTGTTCCCCCGCGTTTTTTAAGACGCTTTGAGAGAGGTTTGCGCCCCACCACATGTGGTCTCACAAAACTTCAATTCTATGGACGTGTGGTTTCTCAACCCTCTTCAAAAGACGTCACAGTTTTCAAATTTTTTTATTTTTATTTTTTCTTTTTCATTGTTTTAGATGGTGTAAAATAGATGTTAAATATATATATTATACTACATACACATACACATATACATATAAATTCAGTTTTGACATCTAAAAGTCAAATTGCAGGTTTTGTTCCCTTTTATAGATAAGAAAGCAGTTTATTATTTATTACTAAAATGTTGTATTAACTTCATTCTGCAACATATTCTTTATAAACTATGCTTACCTTGACATAACCTAATAGCTATATTTCCTTATTAGAAGTCTCTTATAATTGAAAATTAGTACATATTATTACCTTGCTGGTAAACACATTTACTCTATGTTTAGGGAACAATTTGATTAGGTTGCTGATATTAAATTGAATATCACACCAAATTACAATAGCAGTTTATATTGCTACTATTCACCCAAATCAAGCACCTTAAATAAGTCACTGTTTCTCTATATTCAAAAAACGAACTATAACTGACGATTATTAAATTGCAACAGTCAATTCAATCCAAATACTGCAATAGAAACATAAAATCTACCACAATTCGTTGGTTAATCACGTATAGTTCTTAATCGATTGGAATCAGAAAAAAGGAAATTGACTCACCGTAACTTAAAATCAGGAAGAAGGCGAACAAAGGGGCGGAGTTTTTCGAAATCAATGACCCCTGTCTTTCATTGTTATTCCTTGAATGAGGTAAGCAAGACCCCATACTACACACTACATACACATACATAAAAATTGGGTTCTATATTATTTGTATAAACACCGATTGGAAACCCTCACATTGCATTTGATGAAACCCTAATCAATATAAACACACACACTAACACTCACGAATCGAATCGAATTTATAAAAGGAAAAATTCGGGCTGTTTTTACCTCTTGCTGCTCCAAATCTTCATTACCATACATTATCTTCATCTTAGAGATATAAATATTGCACTTAAAGGTCTCAACCATCAAAATACGATCCAAGGGCTAAAAAGTGGTTCCTAATTATGCAATGGTTATCATTTGAACCTTATTCCATGAGACTTGAGGTAAGATGCAAAGAGCATTCTTTTGAGTTTTAAACCATCTGTAATTAAGTTCATTATTTAATCATTATTGTTGCAATTATTAGGTATTATAGATAATAATACCCCATGAAATTACCTTTTAGTAATTTTCGTTTCTAACTGGTTAGCATCTTTTAAGTTTTAAAACCATTTATAGTTATAATTAAATTCATAATAACGTTGATTAAGTTTTTTTATATTTAATTATTATTATTATTATTATTATTATTATTATTATTTTTATTTCATATGATGTTCATCAACTATCTGATAAAATTGCAAAAAAGGTTGTAATCTTATTTGTATGATGTTTAGCAATTACTAAACCAAATAATAATGACTTAATTATAAAATTCAATCAAGTAATCGGTTACGGAGAACTTGAAATGGAAAAGCAATGTAAATATGAGGAAGGTGATGATGTTCAACTAAGTCAAATGATTTAATTCTTTATCAAGTATTTAACAATACTTAATTTATAAAGTTATCAATTTAATTGTATTTATCAATTTATACTCATTTAGAAAGACTAATTCCCTTTACTAACTTCATTGAGTTGTTGTACTATAAGCATAATATGTTGCAATTATTTAAATTTGGTTGGAACCCTTGTGAAATGCTTTATACGATAGTATAGATAAACGCAATCAATTTAAATCTTTTGCGCGGGTTGAAAACATCCGAGCCCTTAAAGTTTGCTGCCCAATCCTGTCAAACAATACCTCCTCAAATATTTCCTCTGCATCTATATTGCCTATATATAGTATCAATTAAATCACACAAAAGCATCATATGTTTAAAAAAAATAGTAAAGTAGAAATTAAAAAAGGAAATACCAATAGGCCAAATAAATGTCTATCTCCAAATGAATAACTTTTCTCGTACCCACCCTTTTACACCTCCATATACATGAAGCTGCAAAAAGGAAAAAGACTATAAATTTATGAACAATTAAACAATACATTGGTAAATGGTTCCAGATACTATAGTCATGCAAGGGTACCTTGATGAAGTATGAAGTGTGTGTCTTTTTGTATCCAATAACCTGTGTGTATACTTTATATGTAATATAAAATTATAATTTGAAAAAAAAAAACCACTAAATCACCAAAAACATAATAAAACATCAATATAAACTCATAGATTATGTAAAAGAAAACTGTTATCCCATTTGAATATTTTAAGAAACAAACCAAAGTTTTTTCAAATAAATGTTGAAATGGGTATAAAAGAACACACCTTTCCACCAAGATAAATAAATTTCATATCAACTTATCTCTTTCTTATCTCTTTCTTTTCGACTCTAACTCGCACAATAGTAGACAAAGGAGTTGATGTTGAGTGAAATGATGAATTTATAACAATGATAAGAGATTCCTTAATCGGTCAAATTTATTACATATTGATTGAAATTGGACCTTTGGAGTGCTTTTGCGGTTTATCCCAATAGGTTTCGTTTATTAATTGCATTTAAGAACCGAACTTATTATTGTATTATTATAATTAATTGTGATTATATTCTCATTTAATTATTTTTTTATTTTTTAATATTAATGTAGAAAGACCATTTCACCCCCTTACTAACATCATTAAGTTGTTGTACCATAAGTATAAAAGATTGTAATTACTTAAATTTTGTTGGTATCCTTATGAAATGCTTTATAATATAGTATAGATAGATAGATATAGATATAGATAATTATTTTTTTTATTTTTTAATATTAATGTAGAAAGACCATTTCACCCCTTACTAACATCATTAAGTTGTTGTACCATAAGTATAAAAGATTGTAATTACTTAAATTTGGTTGGTATCCTTATGAAATGCTTTATAATATAGTATAGATTAAGTTCTAGCATTAATGTACTGTACTATATGTTAATATGGTGTTTCATGCATTGCTTTGTTGCAAATTGTGTTGTTTTATTTGTAAATTATTATTATTATTTATAATAATCTAATTAATTTAGCCAAAATCTTGTTAATAATATATTAGAATATATATATATATATATAGTTATTTTAATATTATAATAATAATTCCTTTTTTTTACTGTTTAACTTTAATTTAATGATTTTTTAGTATCACGGGGTGGGATAAGCTTGGTGTCAACCGGTACTGGTATCGAAAATACCGGTACGGTCTTTTTTGGTATCGGTACAAATAGTAATTTTAATATTTTAATAATATATATAGTTTTTTATATATTTTTATTATTTTAATATTATAATAATAATTCTTTTCTTTACTTTTTAACTTTAATTTAATGATATTTTTATGATACTTATGATCTTTCGGTTTAAATTTTATCTTAATCTATTAAATTCTGATACTAATATCATGGATAAGTTCTTAATATTTGATATCATTTGGATCCCTTTACCTATTTTTTTTATTATATGTTTTCTTTGAAAATATATTGTTGTGTTTTTATTACGAATTATATTTGAGCTACTTTTAATATATTAGTTACTTCGAAATTTAAATTTATGGTTACCTTGTCAAAGATCATTTTATAGAATAATCATAAGTTTGGAATAATTATCTTTAAACCAATTATTAAAACAAATTAAGATCAAAGTTAACTTTAAACTAATCTACCTTTATCTATAATATATTATTTAGTATAATGTGTTATTGATGATATTAATTTTAATGATTATTGATATATAATTATTTTATTTTATTTTTTATCTTATCTCTTATTTATTTAATATAAATTAAATGCAATTAATAGGATTTTTATAGGATGATGCATTTAAAACAACCATAAATTTTGGTTTTAAAATAGAACATATAACTAAACTTTAGAATATATATAGATTTTCTATATTTGTGTTTTTTTTGCGACCCATTGTGTCTTTTTTCGTCGACATTGTGTTATATTTTTCGTCATCGCGTTAAATTTTGCTCGACATTGTGTCATCTTGTGCGATCTATTATGTCTTTATACACGTCTTATTTTTAGGAGTATTTGTAGAATAACTTAATTAAAAAAAGTTATATACTCTATTACATTACAAACTAGGTATAAAACATAGTTTGTGGTGATCATTTTAGCTTTTGGACTACAAGAGCCCAACTAAATAGAGATAACATTTTTTTAAACTTACAGGCTAAAATATACATTTTTAAAGATAAATAAATGGCTAGACCTCTTCTGGCTCTAATAAAGCTCCGCCCCTACTTGTTCAAATATGGGATTTAAAGTTATAAATAAATATAAAAATAACTAACAGTTATTGTTAATGTCATTAGATAGTATTTTATCTTAGTTTCTAGGTTCCTAGCACTTGCCTAACTTAGTTAATTTGAATATAGAACTATTATATTTGAGTATTACATTACCCCAAATTTTATATTAATAAGAATGTCTACAACCAATATTTAGGGAAAATATCAAATAAGAAGTTAATTTTCGCTAGGAAGGATATGAAGCTATAGGATTATGACATGTGGCAAATTTTAAAATAAAGAGAAAGGATATTTTAGTCAATCCAACTCCTTCTTCTTCCTTTTTCAAAACCCAGTAACTTCAAAACCCACCATTTTCAAAACCCACCATCTTCAACTATTTCTTCACTTTCTATCTCAATAATCACTACATTATAGTGCGATTTTCATCACCAATCAATGATTCAAAACCCGATCAACATGTTCTTCAGCTTTTTTTTGAAGAAAACCCAGTTTAATTTCATAAAAAAAATCTCGTTTTTCCGGTGATTTTGGAGATAATCACTCAATTCATTCGATTCGAGCGTTGATAAGTGTTTCTATCATTCAAATTTCGTCAATTGATGAAGAAATCGGCTTCGATCCATGTAAGAAATTCTTTAATTTCATTTTCACGATCTGGGTTTTTGATTCAGTCATTGCGTTTTACGATCTTTGCGGGGGTCCGGGGGCGGCAGCCCCTGGCGGGGTCAAAGGGGCAGAGCCCCTGGCTGGGGTTGAAAAATTAATTTTCCAGAAATTGGCTCATTTCGAAGACAGTAATTCGTAGACAATTCAGACAGTTCACAGTGAGAGACAGTTTTATGTGTCCATTGCGTTTTAGAAATAAGAGAGTTTTATGTGGTTTCTGGCTATTGCGTTTTAGAAAAAGACACATTTTTAAGTGTTTTTAGTCATTGCGTTTTAGGTAAAACACATTTTTAGGTGTTTTCAGTCCATTGCGTTTTAGAATGAGTCATTTTTAAGTGTTTTATGGCCATTGCGTTTTACATATAAGACATTTCTTTGTGTTTTTTGTGCATTACGTTTTAGGTAAAACATTTTTTATGTGTTTTCTAGCCATTGCGTTTTACAAATAAGACATTTCTTTGTGTTTTTTGTGCATTACGTTTTAGGTAAAACACATTTTTATGTGTTTTCTGGCCATTGCGTTTTACAAATAAGACATTTCTGTGTGTTTTCTGGCCATTGAGTTTTACAAATAAGTCATTTCTTTGTGTTTTTGGTGCATTGCGTTTTAGAAAAATGTCATTTTTTAGGTTTTTTTTTCATTGCGTTTTACGTAACTGGTGGTTTTTCTATTGCGTTTTACGCAACTGGGTTTTAAATTTTTTTTTTAAATATAGCAATAGTATACTCGTTTTAAAGATAAAAAAACGCTCGTTTTTTTGGTGCAATTTTTATAAAAAAATAATGTCGTATGAAAGAGTTATTAACGTTTAAAAATGGGGGGGGGTAATTGGAGGAGAGAGAAACTATTGGATTGGATTGACTAGAATGCCCTTGAACAAACTCACGGGCCTCTTTTCTTCCTTTCAATTTCGCTGATTTAATCTTAGCCCTTGATTAACTTAATGGATGGTCAAGATCATTCCTAACCTTCTTAGCCAAATAAACTTCCTATTGTATCTTCACCCCCAATATCTAATTACATTGCTTTCTTACCTATTTCCTCGAAATGAATTTGAAGAGAAGTTGAATATTCTTAACTATTTCCTCACTTGTTACACCCTTGTATAGTTGTATAAAAAAACTACTGACTTTTTTAAAATCATGTAGTTACATGGCCAATCAAAAAAACCAGGGTAAAATATTCGTGAAACATGTCGTGACTATTTCGTGTTAGTTTTTCAAAATTAAAAAATTCATGTAAATTTTTTTTAACAGCAAAACAATTCAATACTAAAAGGGTGTTAAGGATTGAGATGTAAATGACTTATTGAGTTATTAGTTTTTTGAAAAAGTCAATTAGTCATTTCCAAAAGCTGGGATCTGGATAAGTCTATACAACTCATTGCGGCGGCACGAGATAAGTCTAGTAGAGGTGTTTAAAAAACTCGTGGCTCGCAACTCGCTCGAAAAAGCTCGAAATTGGCTCGGTTGTAAACGAGCCAGCTCGGCTCGGTTTGTAAACGAGGCGAGCTCGAGCTTGGCCTGGCTCGGCTCGTGAGATCGTGAGCTAGCTCGATAAGTTTTACACCCTTCATTTTTTTGTCCCACATCGCTTAGAAAACAAAAACTAAGGAAGCATCTCCCCTATAAAAGAAGGTAAAGACAATGTACAAAGTGAATTAACTGTTTATACTTGCATATTTAGCCATATGGTTAAATTGAATGGCAATTATGGCCCTTAGTCTATGAAGAAATTCATTTTTAAGGAGTAAATTTTGCGGTTCTTTGTTATTTCGAGCTAAGCCGAGCTAGCTCAAATTCTTATCGAGTCGAGCTAGAGCCTCAAAACTTAGCTCGATTTAAAATTCGAGCTCGAGCCGAACCAGCTCGAATCAAGTTCAAGCTGGGTCTAACTCGGCTCAACTCGGCTCGTTTACAGCCCTAAAGTCTAGGGACCTACAGCGACACTAGTTGTAACAGCATAAGCTTACAGAATGGGGTCATTCAAAACGGCAACGAGCAATGTGTTATACGGTTGCTTTCTGAATTGCGTTTAAAATGATTGCTCACTTCTCTTGTAACAAAGTTTATACAACCATTGCAGCTGCATGAGACTACTCACTTTCCTTGTAACAGTAACAAAATTTATACAACCATTGCAGCTGCATGAGACTACTCACTTTCCTTGTAACAATAACAAAATTTATACAACCATTACGGCAGCATGAGACAACTCTGTTGGTCAGTTCTGTTTTAGGCATAATGAAAAACATGAAAACATACCTTTGATTGCATCAGTACAGGCCAGCAGAGAATCCAGATGTAGTCGCAGCATTAGGTTCGACATGATTGTCAGCTTGATCTGGTTCCTCCTTAGGGTGCAATCTAATGATGGTGATGATAAGAAACCGAAAAGGGTATCGGTTAGGAGAGGAGGTCGATTGATGTTATGTGCTATTAGGGTTTGTGAAATTGTCTAACCCTTTAACCTCCACATTATTCTCCTTATATATGCACCCAGGAGGAAACCCTAATTAGTTAATAAGGGTAATTAGGCCCATCAACAATTACCAACTAATTATTTAATAGGATTGTTATATATTTTGATCCATATAATGTAAATGATTATAATGGCTACTAGATTAAATATAATATAAAAATATTTAATCTTACATACTCCCACTTAGCCGAGTAATCATTTACTATGAGTGTTAGATAAGCCTGATCAGGAGTTAACACTCATTTTAGTCTTAAACAAGTACTATAGCAGAGAAATACAGCCGTTGAATCATTATGCGACTCAGGACCCCCATTAATCATACTATAGCCTTAATTTAAAACCTAATCGTCATGATCAAAATACGCATAAGCCCTTTGTTTGATTTGTAACTTTATTTGTCTATATGCCATTATGTCGACTTGACATATTCTTAGAGACGTACAAAATCAAACTGGTGAGGAAAATTAACTAATACTTAGTCATTCATAGTACGATATGTAATTGCGCATGGCCATTAATTAATACCCGTCTATGAGCTCTCTTAATAAGACTTATGGGTAATAGCCCTTCAGTTTATAGGATCCTGGGACATATCATGAATGTATTCGATACAAACTTAGTTTCCTCAATTCGTTCATAAACGAATAATTAATTGCGTATCGAAACTTAATGCAGCACCTCTTGAACTGTTACTGTTCAAGGAGTCATGGTAGCTGACTTTATCACACTAATTCTTCAAAACATTAATTATATGGAGTTAATAAACTTATGAGTCCACTGATTAAATTTCCAACAACATTTAGTGACCATGTTATGTCGTTATAACTTAGGTTGTTAAATTGTAGTCTCTCGTTTCTTTTAAAGATATTGTAATACTCCATTAGATGCTACACATTAATCTAGACATATCTAGTGTGTTGCAATATGAGTAATATCTAAACGAGTATAGACTTAAACTTACATAAGGCTTCTAATTAATGAAGCGTAAATAAATAATCTCATTTATCCTATTATCCTCTAAAGGAGAGCAATATTGATTGTTACATATGTAAGGACCCATTTAATGTTAAACTTATGGAACGAAACTAATGTCCCATTTGGTCTATCTCAGTACGTTATGATATCTATTACATAAGAGACATCTCTGAGATCTATTATATCAAAGTTTGTGTTAACAATGCTTTGACTTATGTAACATATACTTGTCAAAAGAATATCATCTATATAGACAAGTTTATCTTAGTTGCTCCCACTCATTTTGAGGTAGTTTCATTAATCCACTTGATTCTTGATGAAAATAATTACGTTAGCTTTTCATCACATTATGATGTTTGCATTAACCCATACATGGATATTATTGGCTTATAGACAAGCTATTCTTTAACCTTCAGTTTGAGACTTTAGGTTGTTATCTAATGAACATGTAAATGTGTCAGCCATTTGTTAGGGAAAATTGTTTTTAATGTTCATCTAATATAGCTTTAAACCATTATAAGCTACTAGAACAGTGATGATCCTCAAAGAAATCTTTGATAATTTATCTCTTCCTAAGTATAACCTTTGACAATCAATCATGCTTCTTAGTGTCTTAACGCTTATATCAGGATTTGGTTTAGTTATGAACACTCTTAGGTAATTCAATCAAATCCCAAACGTTATACGAACACATAAAATCAGTTTTACTAGAAAACTGTTTTATTCCATTTAGAAGATTGATTGACACTAATGGCTTAATTTGAAGAGATTGGATCAGTAAACTTTTCCATAATCCATTTCAACTTCAGTTAGGGAGGTTATGTAATCATCAAAGTTAGTAGGCTTTTAAACCTAGATGACCTCCTGAGTTGATTATTGGGTTTTAAAAGTTTCAGCTTTATGGATTAGCTCTTGGTTAGGTTGCTATCATTTTCATTCTAAGGTTTGTAAGAGTTGGTGCAGTATGGTGTACAAGAGGTGTAATCGGAGTTAAATTCGAAGTTAAATTCGAAGTGAAATTTAATGACACTCTCCCCCCGCCTCTTGTATTCCTTACAAATCATGATAAGGACTTTGACTGCTCCCACTAACCTTAGAAAACTTTAGGAACTCAGCATGCTTAGGGTCAATATTTAACGACCAACAAATTCTAATAGAGAAACAAGTTAATGACGTTAGTCGTTGTGATTTCTCTTGTTGAGGATTATGTTAGTTTAGGTAAGAAATCTAAGTGTGCCCACAATTAAGCAACAATAAAACTTTCGTAAGAGTAGCATTAGATTTTAATGAGACAAGTTTTGATAGAACAGTGTCGTGATGGAGCGGTGTCTTATACAAGAGGTGTAAATTTAGGTAATGTAAAATTTTCACTCCCCACCTCTTGCAACTATTGCAAGTTATTATTAAGACACTTAATGCTCCCACTGATCTTTAATATCTCTAGAATGCCACAAGAGAAGTTTCAATAAGTTACGTGACGTGGGAACCTATCATATATATACGTTAGACTTTATTTGATTTCTTTAATGTCCAGATATCATAAGAAACTTTAGGGACATATTTAATAGAAATCTTATTAAGTATATATATGAATAGATTTCTTCTAAGACCGTGAGCCATATGCGATAAAATTTAGATACAAGTTGATAGTCTGTTAAATGATAAATGAATTATGTCTGAATATTCCATTTGGAATAAGTTCCACGAATGTCAATGAATGACTTATGATGGACCCATACTTATTCCTTAAGCCAAGTAATATTTAGGGCTGTAACGTCATGATTTAAAATCACTTAGAATGAGATTAGATGAATAATCATCCTCATCAACCATGTCATGATTTCTCATGAATTTTGGTTATAATGGATGAAATTTATCAGTCTCATTTTCCTTTTGTCAAATTCTCATTTGCATGATAACAAAAGTTGTGAAAATGTAAGGTATCATCTAGTTTTATTTTAGGAATGTTTCTATCCAGATATTTAGAACAAATAAGATGAGAGTTTAAGATAAGTGTGACTTTATGTTGACTATGCAAACCTCACAATCTTCATAACATAGCCTAAGTAATGATACTGTATTCTGATTAATCTTCAGAATATGTAAGGTATCAAAAGGCGTTGTTAGAAGACTGCTTATCATGGTTCTTATAGTCTTAACATTTAATTTTGTCGCTAACTCTCACGTTAGTTATTTGTTGACTTCTGGTAAGAAAACGCTTAAAACTAGAGTCAACTAATCATGTGTTAATTGGAATATTAAAATTATCAGACTTAAATATCATTATTAAGTGACTATCTAATTAATTTAGCCAACTGTTCTTTAGAATAATGGATAGTCTCGTTGCTTATGTCTAGTCTAATGGCATAATTATGCAGTGAGATTTTCCCTTGAAGAACCTTAAAGTTGGAATTAGCACTTGTAATTTGTCTATGGACCTTAGAACAATCCTCTCTTAAGGTTTTAGTAGTTGTAAGGTGAATAACATCTTATTTTCCAGTTTCAAACATTTATTTCTTTGTACATATGTTGCTTATCAACACGCTCGTTATACTTTGGTATTTTTGAGTGTTATAGTTGATTTATAAGGCATCAGATTGTACAAGTGAAAATCTTAGTATGGAATGTACTGGAAAAATGTACTTATTTCCATGCGTAAGCCCTTAACTTTATGGGTTATGGTATTGTACATTATTATGTATTCACATATACCACTTAGCTTATAGTTTAGAACTTTAAATGAAGGCATGCATATTAGGAATTCTTGTGATTATTCCACAATTATAGATTAGTCTTAGGAAAGACTTAATCTGAAATAACCTTTTAGTGACAGCACTTATGTTAGAGAGTTCTTGATTATGATAAGAGACATCATGTTCGATTTATCCTATTCATCATGCTCTACTTTTATTCTGTAGTGCTTTATCAGAAGAGAGCAATAGGATCATCGTGTCTTAAGAGATAATCAAGGATTTAATTTAAGAGCCAATTCTTATAGAAACTTTAAATAAAGCAAAACATATTAGATTTAGTAATTAGAGTGGATGAGATATAGATTTATAGAAGAAAACTATAGTGAGTAAAATAATGGGTACTAAGAGTAAGGCAGACAAAATGATCACAAAAAATTAATTGAGGATCATTAATATAAGGATCATTATGTGAAGAGATTGTGATATGTCTATTACTAACATCAAAATAATAGACTACTTAAAGTTCTACTTAAACGAAGACAAAACAGCTTTGGCCAGAGGTGTAATCATTTAAGCATGTGTGCAAAGTGGTTGTAACAAATCAGCTTTGGCCAGAAATTGAGACAATCACTTTAGTTATGCACTTGTTAAGTATGCCATCTATGAAGGAATTAAATCAGCTTTGGCCAGATATTAAGACATTCATGTTTATGATGCACACTTAACCTAGCTTTCGTAATACTTGGATGATAAGTAGATGCATCAAATCAGCTTTGGCCAGAAGTGATACATCAGAAGCTCATTCAAGTTAAGCCATTTTGGTTTTGTAAAACATTATTTGATCCTCATTAATTAACTAACTAATTACAAAAACCAATTATTTAGTAGCAAACCACCTGTTAGCGCGGATCGAACTCCGCGATGAGTTCGCTGGGGTTGCAGGGGAACAGCGTGCCCCCGCATGGGGTTCGGGGCGGAGCCCCGAGCTAAATCTTAGTTCACATTAAACAGCCTAAAATAATGAGGTTTCGAGTCTGTTATGAGATCTTGAGTCAGTTATGAGGTCTCGAGTGAGATCTCGAGTCAAGTCTCGACTCAGCTTATAACATTATGAGGTCTCGACTCATTAATGGTCTCGAGTCGCAACCTCAGTATCTCGAGTCGTAATCATGGTCTCGACTGCTGTGAATTATGAGATCTCGACTCCTTATGAGGTCTCGAGTCGCAACCATGGTCTCGAGTTGTGACCTTGTAGTCTCGAGTTGTAGCTTTATGGTCTCGAGTAGCAGCCTTATGGTCTCGAGTCGAGACCTTTGTCTCGAGTTGTAAAGGTTGAAGCCCTTAGTTGAAACCTCAGTAGTCTCGAGTCGAAAACTTATGGTCTCGAGTCGAAATCGTTGTCTCGAGTTATAAATATTTGAGAACACTTATGATTTCGAGTTGAGACCTGGTCTCGAGTCGACTGTAACAGCTGTTAATGTAAAATCATAACTGAAAATTCGAATTCTTAGGAATTGTGGTAGAATTTCCTGTTTTAACATTGATCTAATTTTAACAGAATATTTCGAAAATCATAATCTGTTTATCCTTTTAACAGATTTCGAAAATTCTCATTAGACAAAACAGATCAAAATTAGGAAAAACATTCAACAATTCTAATTATATTCCAAAACATAAAGGAATTTCGAATTTTCCTAAGAACACATGATGAACCCTAAAAATAAAAACATGATTCTGGAACCCGAAACCTGAATTTTAAGGGTTTTAAACAGATTTCGGTACAATTAAGATTTACCATTATGATTCCGAGTGAACTTTAATTATCCTTTTTCCAAAAACAATGATTTCGGCACATATGACTCGAAACCAGCCGTGAATTTTATTGAGTTTTCAAAACTTCTGTTTTCCAGATTTCAATCCCAGAATAATGGATACGAAAACAGAACTGAGTAATCAACATATGCTCTGATACCACATGTTGGTCAGTTCTGTTTTAGGCATAATGAAAAACATGAAAACATACCTTTGATTGCATCAGTACAGGCCAGCAGAGAATCCAGATGTAGTCGCAGCATTAGGTTCGACATGATTGTCAGCTTGATCTGGTTCCTCCTTAGGGTGCAATCTAATGATGGTGATGATAAGAAACCGAAAAGGGTATCAGTTAGGAGAGGAGGTCGATTGATGTTATTTGCTATTAGGGTTTGTGAAATTGTCTAACCCTTTAACCTCCACATTATTCTCCTTATATATGCACCTAGGAGGAAACCCTAATTAGTTAATAAGGGTAATTAGGCCCATCAACAATTACCAACTAATTATTTAATAGGATTGTTATATATTTTGATCCATATAATGTAAATGATTATAATGGCTACTAGATTAAATATAATATAAAAATATTTAATCTTACAAACTCAACAAATCTACAACACTAGTTCTAAAAGCAAAACTTATACAATGATGTCACATACAAAACGGCAATGAGTGACGTGTTACTGGGTTGCTTTCCGATCATAGAGATCGAAGAGAGCCGCTTTTAAGCAAAAACACTATAAAACAAGTGAGGACAGAGTGAAAAGGGGATGTTTTTCACTATGAGAGGCAATCCGAACAAGTATCAACGTTAAGGCATTTTAGGATCTTATGTTGTAAATGCTCTAACAAGTCGACCACCACAATAACCAACCAAGCTTTTCTAACAAAAGTAGAAAACGAAAAATACAGCTCAAATCAACCCTACGCATTAAAATCCATACACAATTGTCTATTACTCACCACCAAAAACCTACAATTCATTGAAAAAAGTTACTCTCACAACTAGGGTTGTGCACAGTTTGGTTTTTTGTTTTTAAAAACCGTTTGGTTTCAGTTTTTTAGGTTTTGGTTATTTCGGTTTTTGAAACAAATTATGTAAGATTTAAAACTTAAAAGTATAATTCAAAGTTTGAGAATCTTTCTCAAATGTTTACATTTAAATTAATATATAGTCTTTTAAATTAATATTATTCACATAAACCTAACCTTCTAATCTATTTTAATGTTTCTCCAAAGTTTTTGTTAAGACATTTTCTTTTATAATACTTTAAAAACCATTTAATTTTTATATTAAACTTTGTCCGTTCTTGTAAACAATGGATAATTTTAATGATAAATAAACATGACAATCTTATTATAAATATTTAACAAACAAGAATAAAATTAATAATTCTTAGTAGCATGGGTAAACACTTAAACATAAAGATATATAGATTTGGTATACTATTAAAACTTATCAGTTCGGTTCGATTATTTTCGGTTATTGAAAATGATTATCCGAAAACCGAACCGAAATTTTCGGTTATTAAAAATTCGAAAACCGGACCCTCACAAGACAAGATGCTCATCATGATCTGGAACCCATAGACCCCTTAGATAAAGTTTCACCTCAATAACAACAAAACAAACACAATTTTCTTGTAACAAAACTACATAAACTCAAAATTAAAACCATCCAAAAGTATATCAAAATCTTAAACGCTTCAAAATACAAAACGCACGTCAAACTACAACGCTTACTCGTCTTCCTGGCTACGCAACCTGGCCAACTTGTTGGTAACCACAACATCCAACTGTGCTGCACGCTCGACTATCTCCTTCCTTTTGCGCGTAGACACATTGTGTGCAATCTCAGCACAATAGGTTCTGAAATCACAATTAACCCGTTAGAGATAACCCAAATCGGATCCTTTAGTCTACTATGAAGATTAACAAACATTGTACCTGTTATGCATCATAAGAACTTCAAGCTCTTTAGCATTGTGCACAACAAACTTCTTGAAACCGTTTGGCAAGTAGTGTCGGGTTTTCTTGTCTGACCCGTATCCGATATTGGGCATAAGAGTCACACCCTTAAACTTTCTCCTCACACGGGAATCAATACCCTTCGGCCTGCGCCAGTTTTCCTGTCAAACAATAATCGAAACGTTAAATAAAACATGCGGTAAAACCGTAAAAGTGAAAACACGTTAACATCCGGGATGAAGATGAGATACCTTGACACATATTTTCCAATCACTTTGTGGCCTCTTGAACTTCTTTACGCGCTTCTTGATGATCTTCTTGTCGAGCTTAGGGACCGCCATCGGTTACTAAAAACAAATTATTATAAATAATGAAAACAATTAGGTAAAAGATTTGTAATCAAACTACTAATTCTTATCAAGCTTAAAAAACAGCAAATTAAGTTCTATATCAGGTTAAAAATAACTATAATGCGCCCAAAAACATTCTGATCTATCTTTAAATTTAAACAGATTTCTATATATTTAAGCAGATTTCAAAACCCTAATTTTTATAAACTTCAAAACCCTATTTTTTTATAAATTTCAAAATCCTAATTTCTATGAATTTGAAAAACAAGCAGCTTAATATTAGATCTACAATACAAGTGAAATTTCAAAACCTTAATTTCTCTAAATTTAACAAAATTTCAAATAATAAATTACTAACAATCAGCAGGATATAAAAACAGATAATTAGTTTAAAACAATTAAAGTGTGAATTATATGAATTACTAGACATTTAGATTAATATTGGTGAAATGAAATAAAGATTGATACAAATATGATATGAGATATACAGAAAACATATAGGGATACAATATAAAAGATGAATGTAAGAGGGATTGATTGAGGTTGAAACCTGAAAAATGTGACGAAACGGCGCAAAAAGAAGTAACCCGGAGACAAGAGGCGTAACAAGAAGAAGATATAGATGAAAGCTAGGGTTTATACCACCGAAACCAGCGTGTGTGTAATGGGCTAGTTAGTTAGTTAGTTTGAAGAAATAAGCCCATTTACATGTATGTTCTCAAACCCATGTAAAGGTGTATAAAACCCAGTTTTTTTACCGGGTTGGTTTCCGGGTCGCCGAGCCCAAACCGGTTTTTTTCTGTACACCTTTGTTCCCTTGATCAAATTTAACTTTTGTATCTAAGATAGTGAAATACTAATAATGATCATATCCGCCAATCCTCTCACATGAGCCCCTCTATAGCCCCTTTGGCGCCCCCCAAGGCGGTGTTGGAGGCTTTATCAAGCCTTACAGCAAAAGAGTAGTGCATGCTCTACCACTGCTTTAGCATATGTTTAGTTTTATAACTTCCATCCGTGAACGTATAATATAATTATGCAAAGTGGAAACTGTCCATAACCACATTGATTAGTATATATATAATTAGTGGAATTCCCTCGTGTGTTGTGACGAGAACTTGGTCGATACTATTTCAGTTCATTACGGTATCGGTGCGGTACCAGCACTTGATGTAGAAACCAACAATAATAACGATAACAATCGTACCTAATAATAAATCCTACAAATTAAAAGGCCATCAGTAGGGTTTACGTGCGACACTATATGTTGTTTTCGGCCCACTTTGGCAACCGTGAATTCGAGTCCTCGTATAGAGCTTGTCAAAATATCATATTGAGCGTACATTTACCAGTCACCTAGATGTTTTGGACCATTCTTATCGTTACAGAAAGTGACGTGTTGTTCATGTCATAGTCACATTCCTATGAACTCATGTGGCTAATAAATAGTACAATCACATCAAGATAAACAAGTAAAAGTAGGTTAGGTTGCATAAGCTTATATGCAACAAATTGTATATCCCATCTATGCAAGAAAGTCTTCTACGAGAGAAATTGTAACGTGCATTCAAACTCCTACATGTATTTGTTGAGTGTTAATCTCTATCATATTAAAAGATGTACATTTCAATGGTCACTACCAAGTGTGTAACTATGGAGAAGTAATATGCGATCTCTACCAACTACCATCTCAGAGAGAAGAATATACACGTTATATCTATCTATTTTAGAGAGAAGATAAAGAGATTAAAGAAGTAAATGTAATATGAACCGGTAAACATGTACATCAACCGGCATGTATCTATGTGTTCGTGTGATGATAATTTCTAACACTACTCTTTTTACTTTCATTGTATTGTTAAAAAAAGTCCACAAATTCCAATTTAAAAATAAAAATAGTGTATTCACTCTTCTTTAATTTCTGGTAAATTTATTTAGTTTAAGATATCCTTCTAAAGTCATGTAGTGATGTTTATGCTATAACTAAAAATTGGGTTTGGTAAACATTCGTAAGAATGTTTGATTACCCTAGTTGGAGGTTTTGTTCCTTTTGTTAGTTATATTCCTTTTTAATGCTTCTATTGCTTTAATTCAAATTGTGAGTTTTCAATAAATACAAATGTTGGACCGACAACACGTCAGTTTCAAGCAAAATAAATTGGATTTAATCAGTTAAATAATCAATTTAAGGCTCATTGTTTGCAAAACCAACCCCTAAACTTACAAACTCTAATTTCTATCGTAATTTTTATAAGTAATCCAACTTCCGTGTTTATAAAATACAATTATTTGACGACTAAATTCATTAAACAGAAGGGTATTATTTGACGACTAAAATCATTAAATAGTTTTTTGGGTCATAGGCGACTATAACTTAATCTTTAAAATATAGTTTAACTAATTATAGAGATAGTGAAGAAACACCGGTTCTAATCCACAAGGAATAGAGTCTAAAGTGAGGTATTTCGATAGGGGGTTATCTTGTTAATCTCTTCTTTGATTGTTACAGCCGTGAATGATCTGCAAAACTAACAACATCATTACCTTGTTAAGATGAGAAGGAGGTTCTTCTCTTAACCCAATTCTGACATGAGAATAAGTAATTGTTTAGAGAGAGAACAATGTGTGCTTAGAGTGAGAGAGTAGAGATTAGGATCCTTAAACCTTTGGTAGAGGTTGGTAGTTATAGTCGAATGGTTAGAGAAGGAGATGGGCTGATGGTCTCATGGGTCAGATGTCGCTTTTAGGGAATATCCATTTGGTCCCTTTGACACGACATGTAATGTCTGCAGAGGTGGGAGTAAGATGACGCACCATGATTGGTTACACGTTACCTGCCAAATGTACTTGTTGTCGCATTTGTCATTAGCCCTTAGTGGAGATCATGGAGCAGTGAGTGGCGCATGCTGATTGGTTACACGTCACTGTTCTTTTGTATTGTTTGTCCCCTGCACGATTGATCATCGGCGGGATTAGTTGGGACAGAGCCTGGTGCATGCTAATTAGCTTTAGGCCATTGCCACTTGTACTTGTTGTACTTTTGTGAGGCGTCATGGTTGTGCGCTCGCATATGTAACCCACGCCGAAGCCTTGGAAACAGCTTAGTGTTTTGGGGATTTAATAGTGGGTATAATTCTACGCACGCATGGCTTGCGCGACATTTAATTCTGTAAGAATTGAGAATAATCTCTTGCCTTTCTCATTAACAATCAACCCTATAAGTAATTACAGAAGATCTCCTATTTTTGGAGATAATGACCACAATAATTACATTACAATATTTACTAATAATACAGACTTGATTGGCGCCTATTACACCCCCGCAGTCGAAGCGGGAGGGGAACGAACACTGAGACTGGATCTAAAATCGTCAAAAAGAACCCGGGGCAGCCCTTTAGTGAAGATATCCGCAACTTGGAAACGAGATGGCATATGCAGAACGCGAATTAAGCCCTTTTGGACGTGTTCTCGGACAAAGTGTATGTCTAGCTCGATGTGTTTGGTCCGTTGATGTTGAACCGGGTTCCCCGACAAATAAATGGCACTCACATTATCACAGTAGACTAATGAGGCTTTGGATAGGGGCCGGTGTAGTTCGAGAAGTAAGTTACGGAGCCAACATATTTCGGCTACAACATTGGCCACCCCCCGGTACTCGGCTTCAGCACTGGAGCGAGCGATAGTGGACTGACGTTTAGATGACCAGGACACGAGATTGTCTCCAAGATAAACACAATAGCCAGATGTGGAGCGTCTCGTCTCAGGGCAACCGGCCCAGTCTGCATCTGTGTATGCTCGGATAGGCAGGGCAGCTGAGGAAGATAAGTGAAGCCCATAATCAATGGTGCCCTGTAAGTAGCGAATAATACGTTTGAGAGCATTCCAATGAGCCTGACAGGGAGAATGCATATGCATGCAAATCTGCTGAACTGCATAAGTGATGTCAGGCCGGGTGAAAGTAAGGTAATGTAAAGCACCAGCTAGACTCCGGTAAGTAGTGGGATCATCATAAGGAGAGTCGGGGACACTTGATAATTTGCTCTGGGTGTCCACAGGGGTAGCCGCAGGTTTGCATGCGTCCATGCCTGCACGGTGAATAATGTCCTTTGTGTAGGACTGTTGAGAAAGAAATAAAGTATTACCCGTCCGAGCAACCGAGATGCCCAGAAAATAAGAGAGAGGGCCTAAGTCTTTCATTGCAAACTCGCCGGCCAAGGTGGTCATAAGTTTCTGACGTAAGAGATCAGAAGATGTGGTGAGGATGATGTCGTCAACATAGATAAGAAGGTAGGCGACATCCGTCCCATGGTGATAAATAAACAGAGAATTATCCGACTTGCACTGTGTGAACCCATGTTGAATAACGAAGTCAGTAAACCTTTGATACCAAGCCCGTGGGGCTTGTTTGAGGCCATAGAGTGACTTTTTGAGGCGGCAAACATGGTCAGGATAATCATGGTGACGAAATCCCATCGGTTGATGCATATAGACAGTTTCCTGTAGGTGACCGTGTAAGAAAGCATTGGTGACATCCAATTGATGGATGGGCCAAGACTGAGAGAGAGCCAATGTAAGAACAGTCCGAATGGTAGTGGGCTTGACAACTGGACTGAATGTTTCACCGCAATCAATGCCAACCTGTTGGCTACGACCATCACATACCAACCTTGCTTTATATCTTTCTAAAGTACCATCAGAACGAAATTTGTGTTTAAATAGCCACATGCAACGAATGATATTCATGTTAGGATGACGAGGTACTAACTCCCAAGTCTCATTTTTAATTAGTGCACTAAACTCGTTGTGCATGGCATTGGACCATTCGGGTGTGGACAAGGCAAGGTGGGGAGTTTTGGGAATAGGGACAATGGAAGTAGTGTTAAGGTTGAAAAATTGCTTGGGTTTGTGAATGCCGTCCATAGCCCTAGTTCGCATAGTGCGACCTTGGGTTGGAGCGGTGGGTGGTGGAGAGTGATCAGATTGTGGGGGGGAATGGGAAGATGGGCCGGTATTAGGCAGAGGGGTAGTTGGGCCGGAATTAGGCAGTGGGGTAGTTGGGCCGGTAGTAGGGATTGGGTTAGTGGGGTGGTTTGGGTGAGGATGAGGGTGGGCTGTTTGGGTGATGGGCCGGGGAGAGGGCGTTGTGTGAGTTGGGCCGGGAGAGGGAGATGGGCTGGTAGAAGGTATTGGGCCGGATGAAGGATGGGTAGCTGGGCTTAGGGGCTGTGGTGAGTGTTCGGTAGTAGTGGAGGGTATCGAGGGGGACCCGATGTTGTTCCACAGAAGAGGGTGAAGCGTGGGTTCGAGGAAGGTGTACGAGGGGGTGGTGGTTGGTTGTTGAATGGCAAAAGGGTAGATGGACTCTTCGAACTCGACATGACGGGAAATAAATGTGCGATGTGTGGAGAGATCGAAACATTTATACCCGCGATGATCGGGTGGGTAACCGAGAAAGACACACGGTGTAGAACGGTTTGTTAATTTGTGAATGGTGGTGGATGGAGTGACTGGGTAGCAAAGGCAGCCAAACACCCGAAGGTGTGTATACTCGGGAAGGACGTTGTACAGGAGAGTAGTGGGAGATAGAAATTTATGAGATTTCTTTGGAAGTATGTTGATGAGATAGGTGGCGGTTTCAAGAGCGTGGTGCCAAAAAGAGGGAGGTAGGGAAGCTTGAGCCAAAAGAGTGCGGATCATGTTGTTAATGGTTCGGATTTTTCTTTCGGCCTTGCCGTTTTGGGAAGAAGTGTGAGGGCAAGAAAAGCGAAATTGCATTCCATTGACTTGGCAAAAATGTTTAAAATTATTGTTCGTGTACTCAGTGCCATTGTCACATTGAAATTGCTTTATTCGTCGCTCAAATTGAGTGTGAATGTATGTATAAAATTGAGTGAAGGTGGTATAGACATGGGATTTATTTGACAAGGGAAAAGTCCATAGAAAGTCAGTTTTATCATCAAGAAACAAGATGTAATAACGGTGGCCACCGGTGCTTAGGACCGGGGAGGTCCACAAGTCGCTGTGAATAATATCGAAAGGTAAAGCAGTTTTATTCATAGAATCATAAAAGGGAAGTCTCACACTTTTGCCAAACACACATGATTGACAAAGTACATTGTTTGATTTATTGAAATTGATAAAAGAACTAGATTTTAAAGAGTGCAATAAAGAAGTGCCCGGGTGCCCAAGTCGTTGATGCCAACGGTCTTGAGTAATAGCGGCTAAAGCAGTGGGTTTGCAAGGTGACTTGATGAAGTTGGTGGTGAGGGGGTAGAGTTCTCCCGAGCTATTGCATCGAATGATTGGATCCTTGGTCTTGAGGTCCTTCACAACAAAACCAAACGGGTCAAATTCAATCGAAAGAAGGTTGTCAGTCGTTAGACGACGGACAGATATGAGGTTTTTGATAAGGTTAGGTGCATAAAGTATATTGTTTAATTTAAAGGGTGGAAAGGGTGGTGGTAGGGTTTTATTGCCTTGTCCAACAACCGGAATAGAGGTGCCATTTCCAACGATTATTTGTTTATTAGTGCAAGAATTAAAAACAGACGGAGAGGTTATACCTGGCTGCTCCATATGTCCTGTTGCACCAGTATCCATGTAACCAATCGGATCCGTGGGTTGGCTCATAGAGAGGGTGTAGAGTGCCTGTGCGATATCCGTTGGTGTCGGGCTGTAGGTCGCCACGTGGGCCTGAGCAGGGTGGGGGCCGAGAATACCCTGGGAAGTGTTGGACCGTGGGGTTGACGGGTAGGGACAAGGTGGGTTGGATTGTTGTGGGCTAAAGCGATTTAGGTTATTTTGGAAGTTGGCCCATTGGGTTGAGGCCCAATTGTTTGGAAAGATTATATAAGGGTGATTGGGCTGTGGATATTGGTTGTTTTGTGACCTGGGCCTAGTGGACTGGGAAGAGGAAGAACGGCCCCTTCCTCGACCACGAGTCTTGGGCCGGCCACGCATGGGATCCGAATGGGTAGGAGTGGCGGATGAGGGTGTAGCGGGAGAAGAGGGGCTGTGAACGTGAAGGGCAGTGGCGGCTTTGTTGGCTGAATGCATGGCTTGATTGGCTTTGGTCGTTTCGTTCATACAAAGCTGAGAACGAACCTCAACAAAGGAAGGTAATGGCTTAGTGTTTTGAAGAATGGTACCCACGGTCTCATATTGCTCAGTAAGCCCAGCAAGTGTTTGTAGAACCAAATCTTGTTCATCAACAGCCGCGTCAACATTGCCGAGTTGGTCGGCTAAAACTTTGAGAGTTTGACAGTATTCGTTCATGGACGAGAAGTTCTCAAGGCGAGTGTTAGCGAATTGCTGTTTGAGGTGTAGAGCGCGGGTAGCTTTGTTGTCTTGGAAGAGATTTTTGATCGCTACCCAGGCATCATACGCTGTGGTGCCCTTTTTGATAATGGTTTTGAGAAGACCCTGAGATATGGTGCCATAGATCCATTGTAGGACTATGGCATCAAGGCGTTCCCATGAGTCGGTTGGAGAAGAGGTGGTTTGTTTTTCCGTGGATGAGGAGGAGGTATCTTTGGTTGGGCGAGGTTCAAGGTGATCGGCTACGAGGAAAGCCGTGCAATGAATCCGAAAAAGTTCTGACCACATGTTGTAGTCAGCGGCGTCATTGTCGAGAGTGACGTAAACAAAGTGCTTGATGTTGGACACCGTGACAGCGGGGTGTAGTTTGTTGTCGGCCATGGAAGAGTAAGGGTTGAAAGTAGAAGAAAGAGGGATTGGCAGCGGTGGTAAAGGGGCGGCGGAAGGGTGGTCGAACAAGAAGAGAGGAGGTTTAGGATCTTAGGGTTGATACCATGTAAGAATTGAGAATAATCTCTTGCCTTTCTCATTAACAATCAACCCTATAAGTAATTACAGAAGATCTCCTATTTTTGGAGATAATGACCACAATAATTACATTACAATATTTACTAATAATACAGACTTGATTGGCGCCTATTAAATTCCATGGCCCTTCATATAATCAATATAGTAAAGATTGTATTGTGCATTTGGTCCTTTCATTTGACATATTATATATGTGGCCTTATTGTTCAGTCAATAATAAATATGTTTGCTCACTTTGTTAAAATCAGCTAGGTCCATATGAATTTTTTTTTTTTAATTTGAAAATAAAGCAGAGTGAAAAAAAAGTATAAAAAGAAAGCTCAACCAAGCTCAACCCCCACTTCCCTATTGAGAAACGATGTATTCTTTAAAGGACTCATCCCCAACATCAAAATCTCCAAAGTATACCCCCACCCCATTCTTCTACCTTTGGTCCTCCGACCTCACAATGGTTTGCAAATATGAAATGGTTTATTAACCTATCGGATGAGGATTTTGTTCAGCTTAGGATTATAACAACCTATTGCGCAATATTAGACTATGCAGTGTGGGAGAGGCTTGAAGGGGGGCATGGAGTGATATGTAGCTGTCACGTCAGGAGAGAAGGATTTCCCCTTCAAGCCCCAAAAGGCGCAGGGGCGTGGAGCGAAACGTCACATTCACTTTTTTTATTTTATTTATGTTTAAAAAATAAAACTTATCAATTAAATTAAAAAAACATTAATATTAAATAGAGAAATAACATTAATTAAAAATTACATTAACTTAAAAAAATACATAAATAAGAAAAAACATTTTTTTAATTATCATCTTCGTCATTGTCGTTTCGTGGAACGCTCCAAATGTGTTCAACAAAATCCGCTCGTAGGTTGTGATGTATCTGATTGTCATAAATTTCCTGTGCGTTCGATTCCCTTGGTTCATCACTGATGTCTTCAGTATATGGTTGCGTCTCCTTCCCATAGTACTAGCAAATTGCGCGCCCTTCATCATATGTAGGGTTGGGCGAAAAATAATCACTACCAATAAGTCATGTGCGGTGAGCCGATCACGTATTATATATTTCCTTCTTTTAGGTTGTGAGGTCCCTTCGTCTTCAAATATAGTTTGAACAACTTTCTGAACCGCTGATATTATTAGCTTAGGTCCTTCATCAAGACAGTGATGAGAATAAAAGAAGCTTTTCAAGCGATGACAATGAAGATGATGAACTTGAGCCTTCCATTTTTTTATAGAAAATGATAAAATTGAAACTGAAAAAATATGTTTGTATGAAGAAATGTGTTGGATTTGTTGTGTGTGTAGAGAAATAAGGTTGGATTGGTTTAATATATAGGGTTTTTTTATTTAATTAATAGTCGTTCAACACTTGAACGGTTATTTTATTAACCCAATCGATCAACGCCACCTCACACTTTACACCCCTCCCTCCACGCCGAGCAAGATTCCAACGCCACAATCACCATGCCAAAGGAAGGAGCAATGTGCCGACGTGGGTGAAGCCCCACACCACACCACCCCTTCTACGCTCCATATCATTCGGTCTTATAGTATGCACTATACACATTAATCGCCATAAAAACATGTTTTTATGTAATAGCTTGACAATTTGATGATATAAATAACGTCTTGAGAACCAGACCGATTAGAAAACACAAACACAACATGTCTAGTTGAGTACTCTTAAGCCACATTCATACAAGTTTACGGATCAAACCGACAAACTAGACGAGATTTTCAAAAAAGTAAAATAAGAAAAATCTTATTTAATAATTTATTTTAGTAAAAGAGTGTAATTTCCCCTGGGGTTTTCTAATGGCACACCCCCAGTCTATCTACACACTTTTTCAATTCAATACGCATCATATAGGCCTATACGATGTGTGACACCACACCCAGATAAGGATGCACCATACACAATTGATACCAACTTACCAGTAAACACTTACTTTATTGATACAAACGATAATGTACAAAAGTCGGAAACTTAAAGGTACAAAGTTTGGTCAAACTACTATTAGCTGATCACGCAAAATTTCCACCAGATAAGAAAGTTTGAGATACTTTATTTCACTAGTCACGCCTATCCGAGATAAACAACCCGCCCAAGACTAACCATCATTTCCTGTGACACATGCTTAAAAGACGTCAGATATTACACTGGTGAGTTTATGAATATACACAATTTACAATTCACATTATTTAATCATGACTTGTACCCGCCCATGTTATCATAACCCAACGTTACCACGTAACTTACATAACCATACAGTTAATGCCCACTACACCACAGGTGTAGTACCGACAAATCCCGCCGTAGCGGCACGTATAAGGGACCACAAATATCATGTGTATGTCATGCTCAGGTTATATACATGCGTACAACAGTCATGCCATATTATTACAGTTTAGGACAAGCATGTTCACATTTGAAAAGCATTCATAAAACTCACCTCTTGCTAGTAGCTAACCGTTGATACAATTGCTAGTATGATCAGGTACTATCTCAAGGTCCTGACACAATTTACATAATCCTAAGTTAGGTAATGGTACACCTAACTAGTCATTATCATGGTTGGATATTGGTTAACCCTACCTTGTTTAAGCATGGTTGATCAGTCCATGCCTAACTAAGGCTAGGCTACCCAATACCCGCCCCTGATAATAACCCTAGTACCTAAAAATAATACTAACACTACTACCACTAATATATAATTACTAATAATAAAACTAATATTAACTACTAAAAATAAATAATAAATAACTAAACATAAACTTAAACGAGAGTATACCTCAAGACTATCTACGACACGTTGATGTAGAGTTTCCCTACTCCTGCTCCTACTTGTGCTCCAAAAACGACTACTAACAACACCCAACGGGGTATCGTATACGCGGGATTCTCAATACTAGAGCGTTCCCTTCAAAATTTTGGTGTATCTAAAATCCTACAATTTAACTCCTATATATATGTGAAGCAAGCACGCACCACAATTCCTTTCTGGGGCGATGTGGGACATTGACGTGCTTGCTAGCTAGCTTGACGTGCTAGCTAGCTAGCTTAGTTATATTAATTCAGCTGCTTCACTCGTTTTTCTTGTATAACTTTTAAAATATGACGTTTTATAAAACGACGAATATGTCATTAGAACGAGCATATTTTTATCTACGTTTTAACCTAAGTTTCATTAAAAACGGAGTAAGGTAAATAAAATAATATATTTAATTATTAATATTAAACGGTCTCTTATAATAGTCAGGGCTTGTACAGATGTCTCATATTTCAACTAAATATTTCAACTAACCATTTTACTCGTTACTTAGTCGTTCAACAATATATAAATTATAAATTTTAAATATAATTTTATTGGTTCACAAAACAGGATGTTACAACTCTCCCCACCTTATAGAAATTTCGTCCGCGAAATTTAAGCAAAGAGATGTGGATATTTTTGTTTCAACTCGTCTTCTTTTTCCCATGTCTCTTCAGGTCCTCTCCTTGCATCCCATTTGACTCGTACTAGAGGAAACTCCCTGTTTCTTAATTTCTTTATGCGTCGATCTATGATCTGAATGGGGCGCTCTGTGAAGTTCAACTTGTCATTGATCTGGATCTCCTGCCAGGGTATCTTAAGTGACTCGTCCGCTAGACACTTTCTTAAATTTGACACGTGAAACGTGTCATGAATTCCTTGTAATTCTGTTGGCAATTTTAACCTATATGCTACAGGACCAACTCTTTCGATTATCTCAAATGGTCCAATATAGCGCGGACTTAGTTTTCCTTTCTTCCTGAAACGAATGATACCTTTCCAAGGCGAGACCTTAAGTAATACCTTGTCGCCAACTTGAAATTCTAAGGGTCTTCTTCGTCTGTCGGCATAACTTTTCTGTCTATCTCTAGCAGTCTTCATTCTTTCTCGGATTTGTATGATTTTATTGGTAGTTTCTTCAATAATTTCGGGTCCAGCTAATAGATTTCTACCAATCTCAATCCAACAAACTGGGGTACGACACTTCCTTCCATATAGTGCTTCAAACGGAGCCGCCTTGATGCTTGCGTGATAACTGTTATTGTATGCAAACTCTATTAGAGGTAAATGCTCATCCCAGTTTCCTCCAAAGTCTATCACACATGCCCTAAGCATGTCTTCCAGTGTTTGTATGGTTCTTCACTTTGGCCATCTGTCTGTGGGTGATAAGCCGTACTTAAATTTACTTTTGTTCCCAATTCCTTTTGGAAGCTTTGCCAAAATCTGGACGTAAAACGGCTATCTCTATCTGATATAATGGAGATAGGTACTCCATGACGGGTGACAATTTCTTTGACATAAATTCTTGCTAATTTATCCATTTTATAATCTTCTCGTATTGGCAAGAAATGAGCAGACTTAGTTAAACGATCTACTATAACCCAAATAGTATCGTGACCATTCTTAGTTCGTGGAAGTTTAGTAATGCAATCCATGGTTATCATCTCCCATTTCCATTCAGGGATCTCGGGTTGGATTAAACATCCTGCAGGCTTCTGATGTTCTGTTTTGACCTGTGAACACGTCATGCATTTTTCCACATATTCATTGATTGATTGCTTCATCCCTGGCCACCAATATTCATCTCGAATATTCTTGTACATCTTCGTACTGCCAGGATGCATTGTATACTTTGATCTGTGTGCTTCTTCCATCACCATATCCCTGAGTCCTCCCACAATAGGTATCCAAATCCTATTGTGGAGTCTTAGTATTCCATCTTCTCCTTTAACAAGTAGTTCTTGTTTTCCCACCATCCTTTCTTGGTTAATCTGCTCAACTTTCAGGGCATGTGTCTGTGCATCCTTAATTCGTTCTAGTAAACCTATTTTCACTTCAATTCTAGATGCACGTATTCTTAAAGGTTTAACTTAGTCCTTCCGACTAAGGGCATCTGCTACTACATTAGCTTTTCCTGGATGGTAACGAATTTCACAATCATAGTCATTCAACAACTCCATCCATCTCCTCTGTCTCATGTTCAACATCTTTTGCTCAAATATATACTTTAGGCTTTGGTGATCAGTGTAGATCACACACTTAGTTCCATATAAGTAATGCCTCCATATCTTGAGGGCAAATACTATTGCTCCGAGTTCTAGATCATGGGTGGTGTAATTTCTTTCATGTATCTTTAACTGTCGAGATGCATAGGCGATAACTTTGCCTCTTTGCATCAACACACACCCTAGTCCATAATGAGAAGCATCACAATATACTACAAAATCTTCGGTACCCTCCGGTAATGCAAGTACTGGGGCACTGGATAACTTTGTTTTCAAAAGATTAAAAGCTTCTTCTTGTTGGCTGCCCCAGACAAATGGGGTATTTTTCTGAGTCAGTGTCGTTAGAGGCATCGCTATCTTAGAGAAATCTTGAATGAACCTTCTATAATACCCTGCTAGCCCTAGGAAACGTCGAATTTCTGTGGGATTTCTTGGTGCCTCCCAATTCTTAACTACTTCAATCTTTGTAGGGTCCACTTGTATGCCTTTTTCATTAACAACATGCCCTAAAAATTGGACTTCCCTAGTCCAGAATTCACACTTATTGAACTTGGCATAAAGTTTTTCTTCTTTTAGTAACTTAAGAATGGCACGGAGATGACCCTCGTGTGTTTCTCTACTCTTAGAGTAGATTAGGATATCATCTATGAAGACGATTACAAATTGATCCAAGTATGGTTTGCAGACTTGGTTCATAAGGTCCATGAAGGCAGCTGGTGCATTAGTGAGGCCGAAAGGCATCACTAGGAACTCGTAGTGACCATACCTTGTCCTAAAGGCAGTCTTGGGTATATCTTCTTCTCTAACCTTTAATTGATGATACCCAGATCTTAGGTCTATCTTCGAGAAGTAGCTTGCGCCTTGTAATTGATCAAAAAGATCATCGATTCTTGGGAGTGGGTATCGATTCTTTATAGTGATCTTATTCAGGTCCCTATAATCAATACACATCCTCATTGAGCCATCTTTCTTCTTGACAAAGAGAATCGGCGCTCCCTACGGTGACGTGCTAGGACGTATGAATCCTTTGTCTAGTAACTCCTGGAGTTGGTTTCTCAACTCTTTCATTTCAGTCGGGGCAAGGCGGTATGGGGCTTTGACAATAGGGGTTGCTCCTGGGATCAAGACGATTCTAAACTCAATTTGTCTGTCAGGTGGTAATCCGGGAAGATCTTCAGGGAATACTTCAGGGAATTCAGCCACTACTGCTACCTCTTCTAGTTTCTTTTCTTCCTTTGCCTCTAGTGCATATACTAGGTAAGCTAAATGACCCTTTTGAATACACTTGGATACTTTTATCATGGAAATAAAACTTATGGGTTTACTAGGTCTTTCCCCATCAATTGTTACAGTTCCCCCTTTTGGGTCCTTAATTTGAATTTGCTTCTTATCACACAATATTTGAGCTTGGTGACTATGTAACCAATCCATTCCTATTACTACGTCGAACTCTCCAAGTTTCAGTGGTAGTAAGTCTATGGATATTGGGGTCTTACTAATCTGGATGGTACAATCCTTTACCACACTCACAATTTCTTCTTCCCTCCCATCTGCTAGTTCTACTATAAATGGCTTATCTAGCTTACAAGGAGTCTGATTAATCAAAACTCTAAAGTGCTCAGATATAAAACTTCTATCAGCACTAGTATCAAATAGTATTTTAGCATAAAAGTTGTTAAGGAGAAATGTACCTGTTATGACATTAGGGTTCCTACGAGCCTCTTCAGTATTCAGAACAAAAGCTCTCCCTCTTGCTTTATTAGGTTCCTCATTCCTCTTAGGACAGCTATCACTATAGTGGCCCATCTCTCCACATTTAAAACACTTACGTGGCTCTCTACAATCATGATAGTTGTGTCCAAGTTTCTTACAGTTTCTACAGACTAACTGGTTACATGGACCGGAATGTCCTTTTCCACAAGTTGGGCACCTAGGTGGGGGTCCTCGTTGCCTCTTGAAATCTCTGTAATTGGGTTTCTTTTGTTCTTGGTAGTTTTCCCATTTCCTTTTCGGGATAGTTTCTGGGGTTTTCTTTTGTTGGATCTCAGTGGCGATAGTTGCCCCAGCCTCTACCGCATCATGATAGGTAGTTGGTTTGGTAGACTTGATAAACGTGCGATATTCTGTGGGGAGTCCCCACAAGAATCTTCGAATACGATTTTCTTCAGGGTTCACCAAGTAAGATACTATTCGAGACATTTCATTGAATTTGGTGACATATTCCCGGTATGTCTTATTCCCGAGTTCAAGATGCAAAAATTCCTTTTCTATTCTGTCAGTTTCGCTTGGTGGACAGAAGTAATTTGTAAACAGTTCTGAAAACTCCTTCCAACTCAGGCGATGTGCCAGATCATCACCTCTAGTTTGCTTTTGTATCCTCCACCAAAATAAGGCTTTGGATTTAAACAAATGAATAGCAAACCTAACTTTATTTCTTTCATGGCAATCACGGACGTCTAGAATGGCGTCTACCTCACTTAGCCATTCATATGCCTCAATAGCACCTTTCTTCCCGTCGAATGAAGGAGGATTACATGAAATGAAAGTCTTGTAATTACATTCTTTAGAGATTTCTGTTTCTATAGCTTTAGATACTTTCGTATCATCTACCTTCTTTTCCGGGCGAGGTTCTTCTCGTGGAGCTGGTGTAGGTGTAGGTGCAGTGCTTCCCTCAGATTGCCCTGATCGTTCTGTATTCTGACATTCGCGTCCCTGTGCGTTGGCAAGGATTTGCGCAACTCGGACGGCAATCCGATCGATCATGTCATCTCCTAAGTTTACAGGTTCGCTATGACGAGCAGGATTAACTGATGGGTTAGGTTGACGATTGTTGTTAACCGAAGGTTCTGCCGACATTTTCTGCTCATGTGCTTTATGTGCGAGAGAAGGTTGTGTATGATTTGTATGAAGGAGGTTGGCATCTATTTATATTAACAATGGACTACGCTATTGGCCGCCTTCATTTTTTTTTTACTCTATGATACTTGATTGAGAAGAAATATTACTTACTCAAATAATACACAAGTATCATTATATATATGCACTTCATGTATATAACATATACGTATTACATTTTATCTTTTAGATTTTATTATTATTATTATTATTATTATTACTATTATTTTCTCCTAACGAGTAAAGAAGACAAGATTTACGAGTAATTATTGTTAAGGGCAGTGTGTACAAAGTGGTAACGAAATGAGGATTTATAGCTTGTAATTATTACTATGGGTATTCTCTAATGACTCTATATCCTTAGTAAGTTCATACCCGGATTTATCTATTATTCGTATTTCAAAGTCAGCCAGAGCATCCTAAAAATTACATAAGCTGGCGTGTTCTCTTAGGTTGAAGCCTAGGTATCCATACCAAATACCTAATTCGCTAAAACCTTTGGCTCTGATACCAACTGTGACACCACACCCAGATAAGGATGCACCATACACAATTGATACCAACTTACCAGTAAACACTTACTTTATTGATACAAACGGTAATCTACAAAAGTTGAAAACTTAAAGGTACAAAGTTTGGTCAAACTACTATTAGCTGATCACGCAAAATTTCCACCAGATAAGAAAGTTTGAGATACTTTATTTCACTAGTCACGCCTATCCGAGATAAACAACCCGCCCAAGACTAACCATCATTTCCTGTGACACATGCTTAAAAGACGTCAGATATTACACTGGTGAGTTTATGAATATACACAATTTACAATTCACATTATTTAATCATGACTTGTACCCGCCCATGTTATCATAACCCAACGTTACCACGTAACTTACATAACCATACAGTTAATGCCCACTACACCACAGGTGTAGTACCGACAAATCCCGCCGTAGCGGCACGTATAAGGGACCACAAATCAACCACGACTCACCCGAGACTGACCTCTGTATCACACATGATAAAAGTGCATAAACATATATTCGTTTCATAACCTCCTCCTATAAATCAACCACGACTCACCCGAGACTGACCTCTGTATCACACATGATAAAAGTGCTTCTTTAGACAATCTGGGATTATGTTCCGTTTCTTCAAGATTTACGTCTGATGTCCAAGTTTGATCATATTTGACTTCATCTGCGGCAGTCCAATGACTTTCTTGGTTCAATAATCTGACAATAGGGCCCACGGATCTTATGCCCACCCGAGACCGACCTCTAGATCACACAATAGGGCCCACGGATCTTATGCCCACCCGAGACTGACCTCTGGATCACACATGATAAAAGTGCTTCTTTAGACAATCTGGGATTATGTTCCGTTTATTCAAGATTTACGTCTAATGTCCAAGTTTGATCACACTTGACTTCATCTGCGGCAGTCCAATGACTTTCTTGGTTCAATAATCCGACACTAGGGCCCACGGATCTTATGCCCACCCGAGACCGACCTCTGGATCACACATGATAAAAGCGCTTCTTTAGACAATCTGGGATTATGTTGTGTTTATTCAAGATTTACGTCTGATGTCCAAGTTTGATCACATTTGACTTCATCTGCGGCAGTCCAATGACTTTCTTGGTTCAATAATCCGACAGTAGGGCCTACGGATCTTATGCCCTGTAACACCCCGTGTTTTCGAATGTCAAAGTTAAAGTCCAAGTCAACTTTGACTTTCTTTGACTGTAGATAGTCGATTTTGTGTTTTAGTTGTATTATGTGGAGTAAGTGTTGTAATCAGCAAGAATTGAAGTAATCGAATGTGTTTTAATGCGAACCGATCTACGACTGTGAATGATAGGAAGTAACAATGCGATAAAGATAACCAATCAGTAATCAAACCGATCTAACAATCAATCGAACTCGAGACTCGAATTATGCAAATTGTGGTATTATTATACGTGTGTGTGCCTTATGTGTTACTTGTGCGTGCTTACTTTATGTTTGGTGTGGTATTCAAGCAAAACAATTGAAAATCGAATCGAAACTCGAAAGGCAATCGAACTCAATCGAAACCGACATCGAAACGCGACTTATCGAAGATTGTATGTTAGATATAGTGGTTGGGATTAAAAGTAATTTGACTAGGAACTCTATCGTATCCGTATCATCGTCCATCGAAATCGAAACGTCGAAAAGCGTCGCAAAATACTCGAAGTGCGTGGCCGATCGAACAGGAAGCATCCTGATCGAACAGGCCAGCCGATCGGCTAGCACCTTGCCAGCCGATCGAGCAGCCCACTCGATCGGAGTTCCCAGCCGATCGGCTGCCACTTTCCTCTTTTGGAAGCCTATAAATAGGGCTGTCCTTGTCTTCATTTCCACTTTTGGAAAGTTCTGACCGGCCAGCTCTTGTTCTTCACCTTTTCTCAGATTTCTCTCAACTCCGGTAAGTTTTCACTCTAATTCTTGTACGTTTTTTATCATTACTTGATTCTACACCTTTCTATCTTTCAAAACTTGAATTCTAACCGTGAAATCACCAAGATCTAAGTGTTCTTGGGTGATGTCATCATGGTGTTCTTGAAGAACTTCAAACTTTGGCATCATTCAACCATGAATAGCTTAGATCTAACCGATTTCCACATAAACAAGTTAAGATCCATCATAGATCTAAACATTTTCATGATGTGAAGGATTGAAAGAAGGACTTCCAACTTTCTTTCAACTCTTTTACACTCAATGCTTTCAAACCGATAGAAACGGAGCTTGCACCGGCTAACTAATCATTCGAATAGTTAAAAGGTTCAAGACTCAGATTCTATGAGCAAGGTTCACCGATTTCGGGTTAAACTCTAAAACCGACATTCCGAACCGTTCACCGGCCGGACTTGGGTGATTCCTGTTCGAGCCAAGGAAACAAGTAGGAATGGAGGTTATCATAGTTCAACACGTTGTCAAGTTACCTTGAAAGAATGACAAATAAACAAACAGCCAAGTGTTAGACGAAAGGCCGACCAGGTCAGAAATGCTGGCCGAACGGCTGGGCTGTTCGAACAGCCCAGCCGATCGGACACACCAGCTGATCGACCGGGCCAGCCGATCGGCTAGCACATGGCGTCCCACCCTTCCAAACTTTTGAAGTATAGTGTTGATGAAGTAATGTTCGATCGAATGGGTCACTCGATTGGTAAACATTACTGTTCGGATCATGAGATACTATGCTTCAACACTTAATCGTTTTTACAACTCGTTCGTAGTAGAGAATGTCAGCCGATCGAACAGACTGTTCGATCGAGTGACATCCAGCGGAGGACCACTCCTGAAGTTCCTAGCCGATCGAGTGAGCTAGCCGATCGAGCGAACCGCTCGATCGACCGAGTTGAAAGATAGGAACACTTCAGTGTTCTCAAATGCTGCAACGAAAACTTCAAAAGTTCAAATCCTCAAAAACAAACACACCAGAGGAAGAAACAATCCACTCGAATGGTCCAGCCGATCAAGCCAACCGGCCGATCGAACGGGACTGTCCAATCGGATATACCAGCCGATCGAACAGGCCGTCCGATCGAACCTGCCGTTCGATCGATCAGCCCATTCGATCCATCCATACTTGTTTACTTTTCCGCGTTACTTATCGTTATGCTATCGAACTATTCAGGCTAATCTTACTCTCAGCGCTCCCTTCAATCCACAATCAATCACTGTGAGTATACTCGATCCCTTTTTGCTTTTAGCACTTTTGGGTGTTACATACGTTACTTATCAAATCACAATCAAACACAAACTATTTGAACGCTGACCATTTGCATGTGCTACTTGACTAAATGAATGCTGTCTATTATGTTTACACGTGGAATGCTATCTACCTGCCTTAGCAACATAGTACTATAGTTTGGACTCAGCACCCGTTCACACGGGGGTTGTTAAGGACAAATACTTGCATGGATTACGGTGGTAATCATGTATTGCGAACCGTCTCGGACGGTCAACCCACAGTCGTTGGTATCGATGGTCCCATGTCGATAATTAACATGCATCATTTTCCTCTGTGTACGTGCCTGGTTATGCGTAAACTATTCAAACTCTATATGCTATTATCAAACTTGTGTGCTCACCTTTACATTTTATGTATTGACTTTATTTTAACGTATGTGACAGGTGTTTAAGGTGTTAGCTTGCTAGGAAAGCGAGGCAATAATAAAGCTTTAGAGCCCAACAAATAGTTGTCGGTAGAGGTCTACCTAGGGGTCTCTAAAAGCAAATAAACAATGGCCATGGAGCCGTTGGAGTTGTCCGTTCAAGGGTCTATGGCATTAGCTATCTGTAGATCTTGTCCGGATAGGTCTTAATGACTTCAAGCAATACTTTTATTCATTTGGTTTGTAATAATTAAATCTGAGTTGTCGGAACAAAATTTACTTGCCTAGTTGCTTTCTATGATAACTTGTTTATTTATTTGGGATACGGTATGGGACGTATCATTTAAACTGAATTTGTAATAATAGTTGTTGTGGGAACTTCTGGACAATCTGTTTCGCTCAGTGCCGCGCCCCGATGATTCCGCCATCGGTTGGGGTGTGACGTACCCACCCGAGACCGACCTCTGGATCACACATGATAAAAGCGCTTCTTTAGACAATCTGGGATTATGTTCCGTTTATTCAAGATTTACGTCTGATGTCCAAGTTTGATCACATTTGACTTCATCTGCGGCAGTTCAATGACTTTCTTGGTTCAATAATCCGTTCAATATCAGCGTTGTTTATCACCCTGTGTGAGCATTGGAAGCCCGACAAACAGTCTTGCAATTACATCTTCAATCGAGACCGCATTATGAATTATAATGAAGCAATGAAGATTGAATGTGCAAAACCGCAACCGTTTTTTACTACGGAAACAGTGTCTATGGGAAATACAAACCTGACACGAACCACAATGGACTCAGACTCATACTACCCTTGTCGTTCCGTATTTTCTCCTTTTCTAATTCTCGAAGAATCTCGTAACGTATGACACACGATAAAAGCGCTTCTCTAGACAATCTGGGATTATGTTCCGTTTTATTACAATCGTGAGTTGGTCAAACTTTTCTAAAAGTAGAAAAAAATAAAACAGAAGAAAGTGTTCCTCTTGTTACCAAGCATGTCATCTGAAACAATTAATAGGACATTGTTAAAAGGGGAAATCTATTGGAACACCTGATTGAGAGAAACTTCTTCGAGCTAACTGCCGATATCTCATCCTTCTGTTGTTCAGTACTTCCGAGACGATTCAAGTTATTTCAGTTATTTCTGTTGATTCAGTACTTCAAGGCATGCCTGTTTGATAATTGAATAGAGATCCACATTGTGAGGAAAGATGACCGGATAGAGAACAAGTTCACCGCAGAATGAGACATTTCATAGAGAACAAGTTCACAGCAGAATAAACCCCAAAGAGATCTGAACATATTTTAGTACGTTTCCAAATTGTGAGGAAAGATGACCGCTTTTAACGTATTTTAGTTGGTTTCGAATATACCCAAAGAGATCTGAACCAACCGAAATCCACTTTCAAGACGATTCAAGTGAGTCCTATGAAGCAAGTGTCGGTCTATTCAATTGAGAGGAAACATTGCATGCCTTGAACGAGTCTAGAACACTCGTAATCCTCAATCGACTTTGAAACCGGACGGAATCTATGAAAAAACTGTTCAATTTCACGGTGAGTGGAGAAATTAGCGACGGAGAAACTGTTGGAATTTTTGGATTTCGGTTGCTTCAGAAACTTAACAAGAGAAGCAACTAAAAAAGCGGTGAATGGTATTTAACGTACACACCGCATTCGAAGATCCTTGCATTAGACCCAATTTGTTGGAATTTGTGGATCAATAGAAATAATTGAAATAACAGCTTCGGAATCTATTAGAACGATCCTTGTTCATCATTGTACCAACAGAATGCATGCACAAATAGTTCTAGTGGACGAAGCAAATGAAACCGGAGCTGTTATCTTGGTTGTTCAGTACTTTCGTGATAAATACAATGTTCATCTTCGTTATCCTTTGCTTTCTGCAATTCAAGCAGGCACGAATCCTAAACGTATTGTTATTACATCCGAGACGATTCAAGTGAGTCCTATGAAGCAAGTGTCGGTCTATTCAATTGAGAGGAATCATTGCATTACATCTCCGTTGAAAACAAGTGGTTGTAATGATGGAACCCTTGATTTGAAAAACATTTTTGAGAAATTTATAGTTCAATACGCATCGTATAGGCCTATACGATGCGTATTAATCGATGATTTTACTGAAATACCCTTGGTTTTCTGATAAATTCAGGGGTATTTTTGAGAAAATTCAAAGATTAATACGAATCGTATACGCCTATACGATTCGTATTAAGCTGATATACGATACAATATAGGCCTATACGATCGTATATGACATTATTTCAAATTTAGTGTTATCGTGTTTCCCTCGGTTCGACGCGTATACGTCTTGTTTTTTGTCGAACTTTCGCATATTTTGTCGTTTTATTACGCATACCTTCAACATAAGTCGTTTCGGTGTCGTTCGGTTGCGTGCGCACATCTTATTCTATGATTACGTACAGTTTTGTTTGAAATCCACTTGTACTCCATAGTGCCGTATTATATGTATACGTGTGTGGAAATATCGTTAGTCGCGTACTTTGACGTATTTTTGCGTATTTTGACGTATTCTAACATATTGTTGCGTATTTAATAGTATTTTTGACGTATTTGAGCGTATTCTAATGTATTTTAGCTTATTTTAACCTATTTTAGGGCATTTTTACGTATTTTAGCGTATTTTAACGTATTGTAACGTAAGTTAGCGTATTTTAACGTAAGTTAGGGTATTTTAGCGTATTTTAACGTACTTTAGGGTATTTTAGCATATTTTAATGTATTTTAGCGTATTTTAACGTACTTTAGGGTATTTTAGCATATTTCAATGTATTTTAACGTATTGTAACGTATTTTAGACAACAACAAATAATGAACGGATTGTTGGACTTCTTGTTCCTAATGTACGCATCAATTCATCTTTTTTACTCTTTTCTTCGATTTCAACAAATCTTTTCGATAATCAGTACGCAACAAAGAGACCGCCTTGTTAATTTTAGAGTATTTTAGCTTATGTTGATGGATAACGCAAACAAGTTCTCCACAGTTTGTTATTCAAATCTCTATTCGGTCATCTTTCCAAACCGCAACACACGATAGGTTCTCCAAAAGAATGCATACACAAATAGTACCGCAACTGTTTTTGACTACAGAAACGGTGGCTATGCGAAATACAAACCGCAATCGTTTGTGACTATGGGAAACACAAGTTTTCTTTTTGAGCTTGATGGATGTCCGTTATCTCAGTTGAGGCGTGCATTGTTTAAATCTGAATATAACTAGATGTCACGTGTAACTTCATTAAACCAAGAACAAAGCCTATTTCAAAACACATGTGTTCGTATCAGCGTTGTTTATCACCTTGTGTGAGCATTGGAAACCCGACAAACAGTCTTGACAACTGTGACAGCTTATCTATCTGTGTGTGTCACATCCATCCTGTTATAGCAATCGATATGATTAACTACCAAAAGAATGCATACACAAATAAGTTCTAGTGGACGAAGCAAAGAGACCGTTATTACATCCGAGACGATTCCAGTGAGTCCTATGAAGCAAGTGTCGGTCTATTCAATTGAGAGGAAACATTGCATGCCTTGAATGAGTCTAGAACACTCGTAATCCTCAACCGGCTTTGAAACCGGACGAAATCTACAAAGAAACTGTTTGATTTCACGGTGAGTGGAGAAATTAGCGACGGAGAAATTGTTTGAATTTGTGGATTTCGGTTGGTTCAGAAACTTAACAAGAGAAGCAACTAAAAAAGCGGTGAACGGTATTTAACGTACACACCGCATTCGAAGATCCTTGCATTAGACACAATTTATTGGATCAACAGAAATAACTGAAATAACAGCTTCTGTTGTTCAGTACCAACAGAATGCATACACAAATAGTTCTAGTGTGATCCAGAGGTCGGTCTTGAACGAGTCTAGAACACTCGTAATCCTCAACCGGCTTTGAAACCGGACGGAATCTACAAAGAAACTGTTCGATTTCACGGTGAGTGGAGAAATTAGCGACGGAGAAACTACTGGAATTTGTAGATTTCGGTTGGTTCAGAAACTTAACAAGAGAAGCAACTAAAAAAGCGGTGAACGGTATTTAACGTACACACCGCATTCGAAGATCCTTGCATTAGACACAATTTTTTGGAATTTGTGGATCAACAGAAATAACTGAAATAACAGCTTCGGAATCTATTAGAACGATCCTTGTTCATCACTGTTCTTGAAGATGAAGATGAAGAAACAAGGGTTTATTCTCTTTAATCTATTAGAACGATCCTTATTTTGAGAATCTGATTCTGTTGTTTAGTACCAACAGAATGCATACACAAATAGTTCTAGTGGACGAAGCAAATGAAACCGGAGTTGTTATCTTGGTTGTTCAGTACTTTCGTGATAAATACAATGTTCATCTTCGTTATCCTTTGCTTTCTGCAATTCAAGCAGGCACGGATGCTAAACGTACTGTTATTACGTCCGAGACGATTCAAGTGAGTCCTATGAAGCAAGTGTCGGTCTATTCAATTGAGAGGAATCATTGCATTACATCAATGTTGAAAAACATAATCGATAAATTTAGGGAAAATGGGGCTGAAAGATGATAACCCAACAGTGGAGGATCTCATTCTACAGCTTCAATAAATTCAGGGGTATTCTCAAAATAATGTTTCCTAGATGTTTGAAGACCAACAAATGTCCAAAGTGCTGCTTTTTCGTTCGCGTGATGGAAAGCTACCGCGTGACAGGAAAACTACCTTGCAAAAATTAAAAAATTAAATCGACACCCTCAATACGCATCGTATAGGCCTATACGATGCGTATTACTTTTTGGTAGGGGACAATGACAGCCTTTGGCAGACATAGAAGTTTGAACCCACCTCAATACGCATCGTATAGACCTATACGATGCGTATTGAGGGTGTCGATTTAATCCCTAAGATGTGCCAATAATACGACCCAAGATAAATTACTTTACACGTACCAAAAAACAAATGAGGAAAAGGAGAAAAGAAAACACATGACATGATTTCAATTTCAAAACTGATTGTTACCGGTACACAACAGTCACACTCGAAACATGCTCTCTTTTATACAACAACTTGAAGTCAACTAATATATCTTGGATGAAAATGTGGGGTAGCTGATCTGTGTCAGATATTTAATTATACCTAGGGGGGCAATTCTGACCCAAATACATAAACATGGGTCATTTTGGACCCTAATTTAATTATTATGGGTCAAATTGGGCCTCCTTGCAATAATTCGCGGGTCCAATTGGGTCATTCTACACTTGGGGAAATAAGTTAAAGGGTCAATTTGGGTTTAGAAGGAAAAGGGGACGGGTTGAACGGGTTATGAGTTGAAAAAAGGAATGGGTTAGGGTTTCTTACTTTCTTCTCAGTTCTACACTTCTACTCAGGCGACGATTTCCTCCATCTCCTCCGCCACAGACCCACATCGTCTCCTCCGCCACAGACCTCCGCCGTCTCCTCCGCCACAAACCCACAACGTCTCCGACGTCTCCTCCGGCACAAACCCCCACCGTCTCCGCCATCTCCTCCGGCACAAGGTTTGAAATTTTTATTTTTATTCTGAAAAAAGCTTTAATTTTGTGAAGAGAGTTTATAAGAACTTCTGAAATTTATCAGGAATGTCTTTGAAAAATGCATAAATTCTGTGTTGAATGATGGCTTTTGTATCTTTTGTATTCCTTTGTGTTGTCTTTTGGGTCAAAATCACTTGTTTGTTTTCCCTTTTCATATGATGCTTATTTTGTTGAACATAAATATGTGTTGAAGTGTTGTGTAAATCACTACTAGCTTAGTAGCTTGCTTATGCCGTAATCTGTTTTTGTCTTTTTTTTGTCAATTTCGGTAATACAGTGTGCTTTGATATGTTTACGGCTGTTGCTTATATATAAAGTTGTATTACGGTTCATTTACAATTATGGGAAAAGGCTTGTTATATACTGTAAGATTTGTTTGATTTTGAATAGAGTTGTTGATTGGAATAGTCGATTATGATTTGTTTGTTTTGATTTTTGGATGATACTGAGTTGTTGATTGGAATAGTGGATGTTGAATATACTTTTTTCTTTTACAAAATATAGCCTGGAATAACTAAATTTGAGTATTATTTTGAAAGGTATGTCAAACAACTCGGAATTTGGACAACATAGTGTAGAAGGGGAACATGAGGATGAAGGCAATTCATATAGTTCGGGTAAACATCGTTCTTATGTTTGGGACTATTTTGACCCATTACCGGTTGCACCCAATGGGGACAAAAAAGCAAAATGCAGTGCTTGCGGACAGGTGTATGTTACGAATGCAAGCTCGGGAACATCTAACTTAAGACGACATATCCCTAAGTGTTTTGATATTGATGGGCCTGGTCCGGCGAAAAAACAAAGACGCGCCCCTTTAGATCAAGCGATGTACAGGGAGATGTTGGCGATTTCAATTATCAAACATAACTACCCTTTCAGCTATGTTGAACATGAGGAAACAAGAAAGTTGCACAAATTTCTACACGGTGATGTGAAATTCATAACAAGAAATACTGCAAAGGCGGATGTCTTAAAAATATACGAGCGAGAGAAGATGATTATTAAAGACAAGTTAGAAAAGGTAACCGGTAGGATATGCTTGACTTCTGATTTATGGAGTTCGATCACGACAGATGGATTTATGGCATTAACAGCTCATTATGTTGATGAGAACTGGAATCTAAGGAAAAAAGTGCTAAACTTTAGAGTTATACCCCCTCCACACAGTGGTTCCATTTTAGCAGAGCACTTGATCAATTTTTTAGCAGATTGGGGCATCGAGAAAAAAGTTTTTACCATCACACTAGACAATGCAAAATACAATGACATATTAGTAGATCGTTTGAAAGGTCATTTGCGTTTGAATAACACATTAGTGTGTGATGGAGATTTTACTCATGTGCGTTGTTCAGCGCACGTGCTAAATCTTATCGTTCAAGCCGGATTGAAAGCAATTGAAGGGGCCATTGAAAAGGTTCGAGAGTCGGTGAAATATGTGAGAGCAAGTGCTACTAGGAAGTATAAGTTTGAGGAATGCATACAAATACTTTCACTACAATGTGGGAAGCATGTTCGTCAAGATATTGTAACGAGATGGAACTCTACATATCTTATGCTTGATTGTGCATTAGCTTATCGACGGGCTTATACTCGGTTAGCCTTAGTTGATTCAGTTTTTAAAACTTCTCCGTCAGAAGAGGAATGGGCAAGGGTGGAAATAATCACACGACTTTTGAAACCTTTTTATGAAATCACTACTTTGTTTTCTGGAAGCTCCTATCCTACCTCGAACTTATATTTTCATCACGTGTGGAGAATTCAGTTGTATATTGAAGAGGAGATGTGCAATGCGGATCAAGTTATTAGTGACATGGCGAAAGACATGAAAGAAAAGTTTGATAAATATTGGAAAAATTATTCCATGATTTTGTCTTTTGCGGTTATTCTAGATCCTCGGTACAAGGTTAAGCTTGTTGAATATTGTTTTTCAAAGCTTAACATGACATTTGAAGAGCGTGAAATGAAATTGAAGTGTATTGTGGATGGTATGCATAAACTATATGATACGGAGTATAATATTCAATCGAAGACAATGCATGATTCTTTAATACCCGAGAGTTCAAATGTTGGTGGCAATACGCTCGATGAGATGGATGGGTTCGATACATTTCAAAGCCAATTCAAAGTTGCTGATAATGAAAAGTCACAGTTGACATTGTATTTGGAGGAACAAAACGTTGATAGAAAAGTAGAACTTGATGTTTTACAATATTGGAAGGAAAATCAAGTAAGGTATCCAAAACTGGCTATAATGGCTCGCGATATATTGAGCATCCCGATTACTACTGTTGCTTCCGAATCATCTTTCAGTATCGGAGGTCGGGTGTTAAGTAAGTATCGAACTTCATTGCTATCATCAAATGTTGAAGCATTGCTATGCACACGTGATTGATTATTTGATTTAAAAGGTATTAAAGTTCATTCTCTTTGCAACTTAATTTGTATAATTATAAATTATTTAATAATTCAACTTTAATTTTTTTACGTGTTCAGATGAAAACGAGAACGAAATGGATGAAGATCTTGTTGAAGACATTGAAGCATTGATTCCAACTTTTGGCAACTTTTAGGTAATTAATTTAGACTATGTTAAAACAATTTATTATATATATTTACGATAAATTTGACCCGTTATAACATAAAGTTAAAAATATAAATACAGTAAGAATATATAATAAAAGTAAAGAAAAACTGTTAATAAAGTTTCTTAACAATTCCAGCCAAATTACTTAAACTTTTTTGTAATATTAAATCTACTCAAATTTTCATATTGTTTTATTGTAATATATCTATACATAATTGATTGAAAACTGGTTTGCTAATTGAAAAAAGTTAGTAAATATGGTTACTGTTTTGTCTAGAAATAATCAAACGGATTTAAAGCACTAATTTGAGACTCATTTGATGAAAACGTAGGAAAAAAAAAACCCGACCCGATCCGACCCGAAACCCGTTCTGACCCGAAACCCGTTCTGACCCGGACCCGACCCGACCCGAAACCCGTTCTGACCCGGACCCGTTTCGACCCGAACCCGTTTCGACCCGAACCAAATCAACCCTTTTTTATAATTGACCCGTTTTGACCCGAACCCGTTTTGACCCATGACCCGACCCGTTTGCCAGGTCTAATTATACCTAACAGTGAAAAATTTTAAATATTGGTGAACAGTAGAGCAAATGCTACCATTAAAAACACTAATATTTTAGATTAAACTTGTTAAAAAAGTTGGTGCACTTTACATGCGAGTTAATGTAACTTTTTACAGATAATCAGTATTAGGGCATGTTTGGCTAAGCTTATTATAGTTAAAAAAGACTTTTGGAAAAAGACTTTTGGGAAAAGGATTTTTTGAAAATGAGTTTTTAAAAAAAGTGTTTGGATTAGCTTATTGATGTAAAATGACTAAAATGGACATTCTTTTAGATATAAGGGGGTAAAAAAGGGGTATATTGGTAATTTGTAGTTTGAAAAGTTAAAAGCTAGCAAAAAGTCACAATATTGTAACTTCTTGAAACCTCCTTTTTCTTATTTGCAAAAAACCATTTCTAAAAGAACTTTTGGCTTAGCCAAACACAAAAACAACTTATTGGCTTTTTGATAAGTCAATAAGACAATAAGTTGTTTTGAAAAGCTTAGCCAAACATGCCCTTATTAGGGCATGTTTGGCTAAGCTTTTCAAAGTAACTTATTGACTTATTGGTTTAATCAAAAAGCCAATAAGTCATTTTAGTGTTTGGCAAATTGAAAATGACTTTTTGAGATGAATGAAAAGGAGTTTTTAAGAAGTCACAATATTGTGACTTCTTGGCCAGCTTATAACTTTTCAAGCTTCAAATTACCAGCATATCCCTTATTTACCCCCTTATATCATATAAGCTAAGCCAAACACTTTTTAAAAAACAACTTATTGACTTATTGGCTTTTTCCACCCCATAAGCTAATCCAAACACTTTTTTTAAAAACTCTTTTTCAAAAAGTTATTTTTCCAAAAGTCTTTTTTAACTCTAATAAGCTTAGCCAAACATGCCCTTAATGTCATGATTCAAGAACGTGCAACCTTTTTTTTAAGTTAGAGCGCTAGTGACTCGACTCATCATCAATTTCAAGAAAAACTCACTGCTCGAGAACCCATTGTGGTAAAACCGCTGCTCACACATAACATTTTGTCACGAATAAGACCCAAATCCTTCACCTCCCTTACAGCATCATCCAGATACCGCTAGAGCACCATAAGATAATATAAGATCTTTTAATTTAATTTAATTAATATAATCCAGATGGTTTATCACACATCCCAATAATGAAATGCGGATAACCAAATAGTAAAAATCCATCAAAAATTAACCGAAATCAACATAACAATTATGTTTATCATCTAATTTAAGATCAAACCCCCAACCACCAAAAACACACACATTACACTCTTCTTATAACCAGAACCCGAACCAGTACCAGAACCAGAGCTAGGGTTAGGGTTAGGGTTAGGGCTGATGCCCGGAGCACCAGCAGGACTACCACCACCACCACTCACCTCCGCCACACGCAACCGCAACTTCCCCTTCGCACTCAAATTCTCCGGCTGAAACTCATGCTTCACCGGCACACCATCCACAACCGCACCACCAACCTGCCAGACATGATTCACCTCCGTCATCGTCTCCGGCAACTTCACCGTCGCGTAGATCTTCATAGATCCGGCGCTATACTCCGCTCTAGCCTCCGAAACTTCAAACGCAATTTTACCTTCAACGATCGATGAATACGAACTAATATTATACGTCTTCACATTCATTGTTCCATTAGAGTTTTTAAACGCGATTAAAGCTTGTGAACCGGCCATGCCGGTTTGCGTCGGGTTGATCGCCCAGGCGATCCAGCCGTCCGGTTTAGATGGAGGCGCGACGAAGGCGATGGAGATTGAGGAGGTTTTGGCGATGTGGTTGTAGTAGAGAGATGCGTTGAGTGTTGGTAGATCGGTGCAGTTTGTGTAGAGGTTGTTGCCGATGTTTTGTGAAGTGCAGGTGTTGAGAGAGTGTGTTGGTGAGGTTAGGTGGAGGAGAGATGCGCATGTTAGCAGGAGGAGGCGGAGCAGCGGTGGTTTTGGGTGGAGGAACGCCATGGGTAACGGTTAAGTGTGGTGGAAGGAGTAAAATTCTAAAATGTGTGTGGAAAGGTGATGCAGGAAGGGGATATATAGGGGCTTTTTTTTATTTGTGTACGGATACCCAATTGAATTTTTGATACTCGATATTAGGGGTGAGCAAAAATAGGGTCGGACCGAAATTAACCGAGAACCGACCCTAAAAAAACCGATACCGACCCGAACCTAAGCTAGTAGGTACACAGTTCGGTTCCATGTATTCTTGGTAAATCGGTCTCGGGTCGGTTCCGGGTATATATGAGTAAAAAACCGAGTTGGACCTAGGAACCGATTTGAGTGATATTTCATTCAAGTATGGGCTAAAAGCCCAGCAGCCTTTGATATTATAATCCCTAACAAAACAATTGTTGTAATACAGTTGTATCATTCATAACAAAACAGGACGGCTAATCATTCATCTCATCTGCATTAAGTGTTAATAGACCTTAGATTAAAGCATAAACACAACATCAACTATAAACCATCAAAAATCTGCAAATTCCTATAATTTTTCCAGTTTAGATGATCAAAAATTTAACATTTGCAATAAGATTAACCAACAAAATTTGTTTCAGCCGATAACAGTTATGGAACTAGGATTGAAATGGAACTCACCAATAATCGGCTGAATTGCTGAAATGGAACTAGGATTGAAATCTTTCAAGCTGAAATCAAAGTTATGGAACTAGGATTGAAATGGAACTCACCAATAATCGGCTAAATTATGGTGTTGTTTGCTGAAATGGAACTAGAATGTCGAGTGCACTGCAGAATCAGAATGTATGTTGTCAAGCTGTATTCTAAGATTTCATATCATAGTATCCGGGTCGGTTCTTTACCCGAAAACCGATGTACCCGATTAACAAAAGAACCGGAACCGACTTTTACGTATAGGGTATTATGTCGGGTATTTATTTACAGGCTTCTCGGGTATCGGGTCGGGTCGGGTAGTTGTCGGGTCGGGTCGGGTAATTGATTTTGCTCACCCCTAGTCGATATAAAATTTATTAGAGTAAATTTTTTAATTCCTTTAACTTTCAGTCAAATTATAGGTAATGTAATTTAACTAACGAAATTATATTGGATTTCTTTTAGGTAGTGTTTGGTATGCAGGAATGAGAGGTGGAATGGAATGGATGATTACGAGGAAATGAAGAAAATGGTGTTTGGTTGGTCAATGGAATGGAATCACCCATTCCAAAATGCATTCCATTCCCTCAAAATCATTCCTTCCACCCCCCATGGTTTTTTTCCATTCCATCCCATCTTGCACCATTCATCAACAACACCACCACCCACCACCTTTGCCACAACCCACCACCACCACCCACCACCGACGCCATCGCTGCCACCCACCACCACCTCACCCCGACAACCACCGCCGCCGCCGCCACCCACTCGCCACCGTTATCACTCACAGCTGCAACCAACCGCCAGCACCACTCGCCGCCGCCGCCCACCACCATCATCGACGCTACCACCACGCCACCACCAACCGCCGCCACCGCCACCAACCGCCACCTCTGCTGCCACACACAACCAACGGCCACCTTGCCGCCACCACCACTCGTCGTCACCGCCGCACCGCCACTCGCCGCCACCACCACCACCCATCGCCGCCACTGACACCCACCACCGCCACCTATAACCACCCACAATCACTACCACCGACCACCACCACCACTCACCGCTGATTTTATTATTCCATTTTTTTTGCCTACCGAACAATACACAATAATAATTCATTCCATTCACACATGCTAACCAAACAAGACATGGAATGGTAATGATCCATTGCATTCCCTCGTCCATTCCATTACTTCATCCATTCCATTCCTTCGTCCATTCCATTACCCCATACCAAACAGACCCTTATGCTACTGCTTCTCAAGAGACAGTGTTCTTTTGCCCAATGTTTTAAAAAGTGGTTTTTAAATCAAACCGAATTAAGCTAAAAAATGGTTTAACTGGTTGTACCGAGTGGTTCAACCAGGTTGACTAGCTAGCTCTATAATTTTATAAATTACAACATTAACTCAAAAGTTAATCCAAAAATGCATGATTACATATTAAAAGATGATCCAAAAGTAAATCCATAATCCAAAAGATAATCGAAAATCATTCAATTTTCCAACAAGCTCTTTTAAATGAAAGTGTACGACATGTTTAAGCCATTTGAGTGTTGAATACATCAACTATTTTCGTTTCATACAATATTAAATAAGAACTTTTAGTTACGAATAATTATAATATATAAAATGATGTTAGATAAGTAACATATATAATAAAAATAAGTAACAACCCAAACTAAAATAACCCTGGGCCGATACCGGCATTATGTTTCAAACCGATATATCGGATTTCACCGCCGGTACAAACCTTATGCCGTTTCACTTATTTACCAGGGTGTTTCGTACCGGATTTACATCTGAAAACGGTAATACCAGTATAACCGGCCGGTATTTACCGGTTTTTAAAACACTGCTTTGCCCTAACCCTATTATTTATTTTTTTGATTCTTAACAGTTGTCACGCACATGAGGGCATAATGGTTATTTTTAACTAACAATATTAAATATAAGCAATATATATTAACAACAAAATAAGAGAAAATGACCATTATGCCTTCATGCGAGTGGTACGTGTTCAGAGTTAACAGAAAAAATTAACTGGGTTAGGGCAAAATGACACCACTTGAGGAGAAACAGTAACATAAAGGACATCCCGTGTAATTTCGTTAATTAAAGGACAAAGCCTGTAATTTGTCTCAAAGTTAAAGGACGTAAAATGCAATTTACTCTACAATTTATATGTGCTTTGTTGGGTGAGACGTCTATACCCAACTTCTAAAACTGTATTAGTAGGGGTGAGTTTGGTATCGTATCTGTATCCGTATCTACCCTGAAAATCGCAAAAAAATGGTATCGATACCAAAAGTGGTTGGTACGGTATTCGAAGATAGATCAACCCAAAATATTGATATCCTACCGAACTGAAAGTACCAATTCCGGAAATGGCAAAAAGTGGTGACGAAATGATACCAATTAGGGATGGGATTGGTATAGTACCCGTACCGGTACCGAAAATACCAATACCAAATTTGAACAAAATTGGGTACCAAATACCGTACCGAATATATTGGTATGGTACGGGTATTTTGGTACGGTACCCGCTTTGGTACCACTTTCTTTTTATTTTAGTTTTTGAGCAGTCGTACGTGTATTATATAGGTAAAATCGGCATGAATACCAATATAGTATAAGAACCAAATAGGTGAAATTGGTACGAGTACCATAAATACCATAGTATGAAATAAAACATAATATAAAAAAAACTTGTAAAGTTCTACATAAAATTTGTTACAAGTACCTTTTTTTATCTGTACTCGTACGAATACCGAAAGTACCGAATACCAAAATCAATCAAACTGGGTACCAATACATATACCGAACACCTAAAATCGGTACGAGTACAGGTACAGTACGAGTATTTGGGAAAAAAATGCCCATCCCTAATACCGACAATTAACTCGGTACGGTATCCATTCAGATTTCATACCGGGTACCATTTGATAATCCCTAGTTGTATATGAGGAGTACAATTCTATATAAAAAAAGATATAGGAGTCATATAGTTTTTGTCAAAAAAAAAAAAAAAAAATACACAACTCGTGTAGTTGTATACGAGTCGTATAGTTCAAGTAAAAAATATACAAGTCGTATATAGTTATATGACTCGTATGTTTATCAGCGTGTCAAAAGATTCATCAAGGCCTGTCGTTATCACGAGCCTTTGTGAAAATTGTTGTTTTTTTAATTTCTAATATTAATTAATTAATTAATATCATTATGATTGTTTCGAGTATGGATATGATGGGTTAGACAACCATAATAAAGAATCCGATGCCTAATCATGAAGAATCCCCACCCATAATCAAGATTTCTATCACATGTCTTATAAAAGTTAAACATAAACACTAAGATGGATGTTCAAAATATGTGGTTTTATATTCTAAGCAATAAGCATGCTACTTGCTATCAAGTGAGTTGCATTTAGCTTACACACATAATGTAGCAAGAAAATACACGCGTTCTAGCTCTTGTTTTGGTCTAAATGCTGCAACATGGTCATTACATTGTTTACTATACGCGCATATAGAGTTTTGTATGCCGATCCCATAATACGGGGTTGTTTTGCTTAGCTTTTTGAAACTTCTTGGCTTGAAAAAGCCAAAAGCCAATAAGTTTCCAAAAGCTAAGCCAAACACCCCCACAATATAATATTAGCCTCGACGTCGGTGGTGTCCCATGACAACGTGGGAGTAAATAATTCATAGTGTAAGGACGACAAAAACAATAATTAGGAGTAAAAGTTGAGATAATCGAGACAATTGAATAAGCCTACCTGTCATGCGAACTTATTCAATTTATACTCTAGGTTGAAGCATTAATACGTGATTATCGTAATAAGTACCAACACTTCTGACTTAGCGAGTTAGCGGGATGCGTTATATAATCATTTAAGGAAGGTATTGAAACAAGTTGAGATTCAAATTGTTCTCTCTTTTTGTAGGGTGTATGGTGCAATGCCCAGTGGCGGACCCAGAAATTATTTGCTGGGGGTGCGGATGAGGTGTTCAACCATATTTTCAAGGGGTGCGGTCGGGTTTTTTGCCTAAATTATACACTAAATTTTTTTTTTCAAGGGGTGCGGCCGCCCACCCTGACCACTATGTAGGTCCGCCCATGGCAATGCCTATTGTCTTTGGTCAGGATTAACCCTTATTTGGGCTAAAGATGGTTCGGATGGTACAACTTCATCAATAGAATGGTTTATCTCACTTTTATATCACTCTAACATAGAGTCTCTCCATGTGATATTATGTTAGGGTGTAAGGGGCACTCCCCTAAGAGGGGAGTCCCCTCTCTTACGCATAACCAATCCTCGTGTGCCACGTCAACTCCCCTCTTAAACTCCCCTAACACCCTAAATTGATGGCGGCACTCCCCTCTTAGGTGACTTGGTTTTTTATTAAAAAAAAAAGGAAATTTCTCATTGGTCCAACCCTTCCCTCTCTCCTCCCTCTCGTCGGTGAATCCCCACCGATTTCTTCCCTCTCTCTACCTCACCGCCTTGATGGCGGCACCCCACCTAATCGGCAACCGGGGTCACCGCAAGGGGTCACCGAAGGTGCCCCGAGTACCCTTATTAAAGAATAATAAATGGACGGATAACATTAATTCCCATGAATTCTTCAAATTCGATTAACATTTTTATATTGTTTTTATTACATATATAGAAAGGTCAGGACATCTCAGCATGATATATGAAGCCAAACCAAAGCAAGTCAGGTCAATGTCAAGTATTCATGTTATATTTATCTTGATTACAATACATGGTAAAATTAAAATAGAAGATGAGGAGAGAGGAAAAATGTCAGACACATGTCATCTCCTTTGTGGGAGAAACAGTGGGGTTATAAGCAAGGTACAAAAAATTCACTAAGTAGAGTTTCATAACGGAGAAGAGTATGGTTGGCGCAAATATGAACAGGATTAATAGTTGGCGGCCAATCTTTGACATTTTTGAGTCAAGATTATCGACTTGGAAGGCCCGATCCCTATCTATTGGGGGTGGGTGATTTTGATCAAATCCGTGCTTGAAAGCTTGCCGATATGTTACCTATCCTTATACAAAGCTCCGGTGGCGGTCTTGGAAGGTTTGGAGAATATCATGAAAAGGTTTCTTTGGTCCGGCTCTAATGAGATAAAGAAATTCATTGGGTTGCGTGGGAGCGGTTCACGAGTCCTATAAATATGGGGGGTTGGGTATAAACAAGCTCAAAGACGTTAAATGGGCTCTACTGTCTAAATGGGTTTGGAGGTTTCGAACGAAAAAAGAAAGTCTGTGGAAAAGGGTAGTAGTGGCTTGCCATGGTAATAATAAAAGGTGGTCTTTCTTACCATCTAATAAGGTGCTAAATGGCTGCTGGAATAATATTATCAGCGTGGTTTGTAACCGCTGTCAAATTGAATATCAGCCGTTAGGTGAAATGCTCACCATCCACGGAGATCTACACTATGGGTTGCCTGAGAGGTGTCACTACTCAAGACATCCAAATGTTTGAAGATCGGATGTGTCATTTACATGGCACAAGTGACGATTGACGAGCTGAAGCCCAATATAGAAGACATCTCAGTTATCTCTTAATATCCTGATGTTTTACCTGAAGAGTTACCCGGTCTACCTCCGGAGAGACAAGTGGAATTTAGGATTGATATTCTACCAGGAGCTGCTCCTGTGGCAAAGGCTCCATATCGGCTAGCACCGACGAAAATGAAGGAGTTAAAGACCCAACTGGATGAGCTTTTGGAGAAAGGCTTCATACAACCTAGTTCTTCACCTTGGGGAACTCCTATCTTGTTCGTCAAGAAGAAAGACGGTTCAATGCGAATGTGCATTGATTACCGTGAGCTAAACAAGACAACGATCAAGAATCGTTATCCGTTGCCCAGGATCGACGATTTGTTCGATCAACTTCAAGGGGCTAGTTACTTTTCCAAGATCGACTTGAGATCAGGATACCATCAACTGAAGGTTAGGAGTGAAGACGTTCCAAAGACTGCCTTCAGGACAAGATACGGTCACTACGAGTTTCTAGTGATGCCTTTTGGGCTCACAAATGCACCTGCAACATTCATGGACCTCATGAACAGAGTCTGCAAGTCGTATCTAGATAAGTTTGTGATTGCCTTTATAGACGACATAATTATCTATTCTCGTAATCAAACCGATCATGAGAAACATTTTCGGTGCATTCTAGAGCTACTAAAGCAGGAGAAGCTTTATGCTAAGTTCTCAAAGTGCAAATTCTGGCTTAGAGAAGTCCAATTTCTTGGACACATGATTAGTGAGTGTGGTATCCAGGTGGATCTCGCTAAGATAGAAGCCATCATGAATTGGGAACCACCGAAGACACCGTCTGAAATACGTAGCTTCTTAGGATTGGCTGGATATTATAGAAGATTCATTGAGAACTTCTCAAGAATAGCCACTCCTTTGACTACCCTGACCCGCAAGAATGTCAAGTTTGACTGGGGTCCCAAGCAGCAAGAATCCTTTGAGATTCTAAATCACAAATTGAGCAATGCTCCAGTTCTAACTCTACCTAAGGGTATCGGGGATTTTGTTGTGTATTGTGCTGCCTCACACACATGCATGGGCTCTGTGCTTATGCAGAGAGGCAAAGTGATTGCATATGCATCAAAACAACTAAAGGTTCATGAAAGGAATTACACCACCCACGACTTGGAATTGGGTGCCGTTGTATTTGCACTGAAGTTGTGGAGACATTACTTATATGGCACGAAGTGTATTATATACACTGACCATAAAAGTCTCCAGCATCTGTTTAACCAAAAAGATCTGAATATGCGACAACGCCGCTGGATGGAAACTTTGAATGATTATGATTGCGAAATTCGCTATCATCCCGACAAGGCAAATGTGGTTGCCGATGCACTAAGTCGCAAAGAAAGGGTTAAGCCAATTCGAATCAACGCTAAGAGTATTGAACTCAAGATTTACCAAGAAACCAAGTTAAAAATACAAGTTTTACTAAATCTTGGTTCTTACATAAATATACATCATTTTTAGTGGTTAACGAAGTGAAGAAACACATGTGTAACAAGGAAAATACATGAAGAAGCATTTTTAGAAAATATGAACATAAGTTGTAAAGATCCATATTCTTTAAAAATGGAGTTTTTAAAGAAGCAATCACACTTTAAGGGGTAACAAGACTTACTAAATACACTAGTAAGTTACTACACATTTTTATAAATTTTCAAGTTCATGAAATGGTAATTTATGCTTGTTTTAACAAGATTGGTAAGTAAAAATTGTATATTGTTGATTGATGATTGTTGAATAATTTTTGGAAAAGAAAATGATATGCTTATTAGCATGGACACCTCCATTTATAAAGGAAACTCTGGCGAAATTTTCTAAAAATTCCAACACTTAGAAAATATTTTTCTAAACCAGCGTTACAAGTATATTTTATAACTTGTGTTTCGAATATAAACTTCGCCATAATTTTTGTAACAAAATACAAAGTGTCGGAGGTTGGTTTTTGCAAATAAAAATGGGTAAATATATATTTAGAATATATATCTTAATACTAGAACACTGTCACACCCCAACCGATGGCGGAATCATCGGGGCATGGCACTGAGCGAAACAGATTGTTCAAAGAAATTCCATAACAACTATTATTACCGAATAGTTTAAATATCACGTCCCATACAGTGACCCATAAGATAAATTTAGTTATTACAGACATAGATATCCTTCAAACAAAACATGTTCCGACAACTCAGGTTTAAGTACATAAACATAAATTGTCTTGGTTTCTAGACTCTTTCCTAGCCTCAATTTCACAGCAGATAGAGCAAGTAGGCATCCAAAACACCTGTCACATACGTTAAAATAAAGTCAATACATATAATGTAAAGGTGAGCATACAAGTTTGATAATAGCATATAGAGTTCGAATAGTTTACGCATAACCAACACGTACATAGAGGGAAATGATGCATGTTAATTATCGACATGGACCTATCAATACCAACGACTGCGGGTTGACTGTCCGAGACAGTTCGCAATACATGATTACCACCGTAATCCATGCAAGTAATTGTCCTTAACAACCCCCGTGTGAACGGGTGCTGAGTCCAAACTATAGTACTACGTTGCTAAGGCAGGTAGACAACATTCCACGTGTAAACATAACAACAAGCATACATTTAGTCACGTAATACATGCAATCGGTTAGCGTTCAAATAGTTTTAATAGTGTGTCCGATTGTGATTTTGATAAGTAACGTTTGTAACACCCAAAAGTGCTAAAGCAAAAAGGGTTCGAGTATACTCACAGTGATTGGTTATGGATTGAAGGGAGCGCTGAGAGTAGGGTTAGCCTGAATAGTTCGATAGCACAACAATGAGTAACGCGGAATGCAAACAAGTGTAAATGGATCGAATAGCCTGGTCGATCGAACAGCAGGTTCGATCGAACGGGCTGTTCGTTCGGCTTGAAAGTCCGTTTGAATAATCCTGTTCGATCGGCCGGTAGGCTCGATCGGCTGGAACATTCGAGTGGATTGTTTCTTCCTCTGATGGGTTTGTGTATGATGGTTTGAACTTTTGAAGTTTTCGTTGTAGTATTTGAGAACACTGAAGTGTTCTTACCTTTCAGGTCGATCGATCGAACGGTCTGTTCGATCGGCCGGCTTAACCGATCGGTTAGGGACTTCAGAAGTGGTTCTCAGCAGAATGTCACTCGATCGAACAACCTGTTCGATCGGCTGGCATTCCATACTACGAACGAGTTGCAAAATCGATTAAGTGTTGAAGCATAGTATCTCATGATCCGAAGAGTAATGTTCACCAATCGAGTGGCGTATTCGATCGAACATCACTTCGTCAATAGCATACTTCATGAAATTTGAAAAGTGTGGAACCATGTGCTAGCCGATCGGCTGGCCCGGCCGATCGGCTGGTATGTCCGATCGGCTGGGCTGTTCGTTCGAACAGTCTAGCCGTTCAGCCAGCATTTCTGACCTGGTCGGCCTTTCGTCTAACACTTGGCTGTTTGATTATTTGTCATGATTTTAAGGTATTTTGACAACGAGTTAAACCGTAGAACGTGGGTTCTTACTTGCTTCACCGGTTCGGACAGGAATCACCCAAGTCCGGCCGGTGAACTGTTCGGAACGGTAGTTTGGTGTTTAACCCGAAATCGGTGAACCTCGTAGATAGAATCCGAATCTTGAACCTCTTGACTATTAGATTGATTAGTTAGTTGGTTCGAGCTCCGTTTCTATCGGTTTTTAAGGCTTTGAGTGTAAAATGTTGAAAAAGAAGTTGGAAATTTTTCCATGAAATGTTAAGATTCTTAGAAATCTTAGTTTGTTTATGTGGAAATTGGTCATATCTAAGCTATTCATGGTTGAGTGAGGCCAAGGTATGATGTTCTTCAAGAACACCATGATGACATCACCCAAGAACACTTAGATCTTGGTGATTTCACGGTTAGAAATCAAGTTTTGAAAGATAGAAAGGTGTAGAGTCATGTAATGATAAAAAACGTACAAGAATTAGAGTGAAAACTTACCGGAGTTGAGAGAAATCTGAGAAAAGGTGAAGAACAAGGCTGGTTCGGTCAGAGCTTTCCAAAAGTAGAAAGAGTGACAATGACAGGGCTATTTATAGGCTCCAAAAGAGGAAAGTGTCAACCGATCGGCCAGGGTCTCCGATCGAATGGTCTGCTCGATCGGCCAGGAAAGTGCTAGCCGATCGGCTGGCCTGTTCGATCAGGATGCTTCCTGTTCGATCAGCAACCCTTTTCGAATGTTTCGCGACGGTTTTCGATATTTCGATTTCGATAGACGATGATACGAATACGATAGAGTTCCTAGTCAAATTACTTTCAGTCCCAACTACTATATCTAACATACAATCACCAATAAGTCACGTTCCGATGTCGATTTTGTTTGTGTTTGATTGCCTTTCGGGTTTCGGTTCGAGTTTCGATTGATTCGTTTGAATACCACACAAAACATAAAGTGAACATGCACAAGTAACACATAAGGCACACACACGTAAGTATTACCACACCAGTTTCGCATAGTTCGAGCCTCGAGTTCGGTTGATTGATTTGATTAACTTGATTATTGATTGATTAACTTTATCGCATTGTTACTTCCTATTATTCACAGTCGTAAATCGGTCGCATTGATTAAACGTTCGATCATTTCATTTAGACAACACTTACACCACATAATACAAATAAAACACAAAATCGACTAATTACAGTCAAAGAAGTCAAAGTTGACTTGGACTTTGACTTTGACTTTGACATTCAAAAACACGGGGTGTTACAGCCTCCCCTTGTTTAGGGAATTTCGTCCCGAAATTAGGCTCGAAGCTGCACATCACCGTGATTCATTTTACCAATTTGATGCTTCAGATCTATTTAAACAACTGCGGGCACTTGGCCTTCACGTCGCTCTCGAGTTCCCAAGTGAACTCCGCGCCTCGCTTGCCTTCCCATCGGACTTTAACGATAGGGATGCGTGAGCGCCTGAGTTGCTTGGTTTGGCGGTCCATGATTTCGACAGGCTTTTCCACGAAGTGTAAGGTTTCGTTGACCTGAAGATCGTCGAGTGGTATGATTAGATTATGATCAGCAAGGCATTTTCGGAGGTTAGACACATGGAAAGTCGGGTGGACGTTACTGAGTTCCTCCGGTAGTTCGAGTCTGTAGGCGACTTTTTCGATCCTTTCCAGAATCTTAAAAGGTCCAACATATCGAGGCGCCAGTTTCCCTTTCTTGCCGAATCTGACTACACCCTTCCAAGGGGATACCTTTAGGAGTACGTAGTCGCCAACGTTAAATTCAAGGGGCTTGCGTCTTCTATCGGCGTAACTTTTCTGTCTACTTCGAGCTTTTACCAAGTTGTCTCGAATCTGGTGGATTTTGTTAGTCGTTTCTTGTAGAATCTCGGGACCGGTTAGTTGCGAATGACCGATCTCGTGCCACACAATAGGCGATCGACATCTCCTTCCATACAAAGCCTCGAATGGTGCCATTTGAATGCTGGCATGATAGCTGTTATTATACGAGAATTCGACTAGTGGCAGGTGTTTGTTCCAACTACCACCAAAATCTATGACACACGCTCGGAGCATGTCTTCAAGAGTACGGATCGTTCTTTCAGTCTGTCCGTCGGTTTGTGGATGGAATGCAGTACTCAGATTAAGCGACGTACCAAGAGCCGCCTGAAACGTTTCCCACAACTGAGAATTAAACCGAGCATCACGGTCAGAGATGATGTCGCGAGGCGAACCATGATTACAAATGATCTCATCGGTGTAGATTTGGGCTAGTCGTTCCACCTTATAGTCTTCTCGTATTGGCAAAAAGTGGGCTGATTTTGTTAGACGATCAACTATAACCCAAATACTGTCGTGCCCTGATGGCGTGGGCGGGAGTTTCGTTATGAAATCCAGAGCTATACTCTCCCACTTCCATATAGGTATCAACGGGCGGGTCAGCTAGAACAGGCTCAACTGGGATGCCAGCATGTACGGGGTCATGCTCGGGCATAGGATCTAGAGCAGCTGCCTGCTCAGGAGCCAAGGCAGGCTCATGGTCATCAAAAGCCATCTCGAAATCGAACTCGGGATCAATAGGATCGACTGGATCAGCGGGATCCTCCATGGGCTGGTCCATCGGGATAAACTCAATATCATGATCCGGGTTGAATCCCGGAGGAAAGATGGGATCAGAATCCTCTATGTCATCATGGTCAAATGCAAAGCTAGGAATAGGTGCGGCAGAGGATGCCTGGTCAGGATCCGAATCGTGTGCAAAGTGCTGTGCGCTCACCTCGTGAGAAGGTGCGGATGCCACAGACTCAAAGGAGTCTGGGACCGGTGAATGTGCGGGTGAGTCCTCGGCAGGGGCATCAGCGATCATCAGAAGATCGCCAGCAGGAAGTAGGGCTGCGTCCGGGATCTCATCCTCGATAGGCTCATCCTCAAACAGATCGATATCGCCGTCAGCCTCGGCGTCAAGTAGTAAGTCATATGCGGGATAAACGGCTAAAGGTATAGGAGCCGGAATCACTACTAGGGGTAGGTACTCAGCAGGAGGGCCATCTGCAGGCTCATCAGCACCCTCGGGTAGTGCGAAGGGCTGGAAATCGTCGTCGTCCGTGCTGGGGGAATCAGATGTATGCACCTCATGCTCCGAAGATGGGAGGTCATCAGATACGATAGGCCTGGGTCCGGTGGTGTCCGAGTCACCAGTACCGGCTGAGTCCATGAGTCTGTAACATAGACACAAGTATGCACAAATAATCAGTCATTCAATCAAATAATCACATAAGTTACCAAGTAAGATATCACATAATTCTCCTAGTCTCACTAGCCTCCCAGCCTCCCAGACTGCTCTTCCTAGTCCCACTAGCCAATTTTCCCAGCCTTCCAGACTGACTCCCTAGCCCCACTAGCCAATTCTCTCAGCCTCCCAGACTGACTCCCTAGTCCCACTAGCCAATTCTCCCAGCCTCCCAGACTGACTCCCTAGTCCCACTAGACAACTACCTCGACCTATTAGATCGAGCCTCGGCCTCCCAGACCGAGCCTCAGCCTCCCAGACTGAGCCTAAAAATAATAAATAAAATGTGCTCAACATTTGTTTGTAAAAATGTTTTGGATCTGGACTTAAGTGGTATGCAGTAAAAATGTTTTCGTGAGAGCCCTAGTGATCATAGTCTAGACTCGAGAAGGAATCCTAGTTCGCTATGATCAGAGCTCTGATACCAAGCTGTCACACCCTGGCTTTGCGGAAGCGTGGTTAATTTGGTGTGACTTCTTAATACCATAGCTTAATCATAACAAAGCTATATGAATTAAAAACATGCAAGAGTCATCCATTAAGTTTTAAAACCAAATATACCATAATATTGTTTTAACGGGAAACACCCTAACAACCATAATCTTGTTCAACAGACAATACAAACATATCATAAACACAGTTTAAGGACTGTGACTTGTCCAGGAAAGAGTCACATTCCCTAAACCCCGGATGATCTTGGGAACTAGTGCAGCGGGAAAACGTGCCATACCGTGCCAGATCTTTTAATTCCCTGAAATACATGTAAGTTGAAAAGTCAACAATAATGTTGAGCGAGTTCATGTGTAAGTGAGTAAGTAAACCTTTGTATTTATCAAAAATCCTGGTATGTAGCAAATAAGGAAAAAGAGATCACCAATGGTTTGCAAGGCCATTGATATGAGTGAAATGCAAGTAGGAAGGCTCAAACCTAGCAGATTTATGCGTCGGGTACAAAGTCATCCCGAGGTCCGTTATGCTGGGCCTGGGACTGGGCTCGCTACACCCAAATAGATCTATCGCTCCTGCCCCTCGGTCCTACCCTGAGGATTAATGACCTCAAGTTTCCGCCTACCCATTCACATGATCTAAGTAACAAACCTCCTTACGCTAACCATACCATGTATAAAGTATTCATAAACATTGTAACATGTATTTCAGCCCCGCAGTTTAGAAAACTGAAAACAGATAAGAGAAAAGGGGGACATGAACTCACAGTCAGTGCGTCTCTACCAAGTACTCCGAATGTCAGCTGTGCGACGACCTACATGTACTAATTCTATTAGACGGATGGCCGTGCCTTAGCTTTATAGTTTGGGTTTTTGGGAAATAGTTAGACAACTATTTCGTGTTTATATTTTGCATGTACTTGGTAGTTAATCTCCTTCCCAAGGATGGGGGATTTAATACATGTGCGTTCAATTTATAATATTAAGTCTCACTTAATATATCTTCATTCCAAATATAAATATTTTTCTCAAAAATATTATATTTCCATTTCACATAATTTTTCCCCAAAAATAATACATTGATAAAATATACGTTCATAATCATTTCCGTATAATGCGTAAGTTACGTTTTAGTAATCGTGTGGTAATAATAATTACCGTTGTAACTTATATGTTTATCGTGAAAGCGTTTGTATTATTTTGGATTTGTCAACGTTTGCAAATATTATTTTTACTCTAAAAATAATATTTGTGTATTTTCACAAAATAATCATAAACAGTGTTGTGAAAAATTATATTTACCAAATATATATTTATCACGTTTAGTTTTGTGAAAATCCCACCTCCGAATATTTGTAAATAAAGTCGTGGCGAAATATATTTTGAAAACACGTCGAAAATAATTCTAACACTTGTAAATAACTCTAAGTGTTAGGTTTTAGAAAAATTTCGCCAGAGTTTCCTCTGTAACTGGAGGTGGCCACGCTTTCAAGCGTATCATTTTCTTTTACCAAATCATTTCAACAACTTCTTGATTCAACCAAACAATTTCCGACACATCAAACTAGTCGACAAGCATGTAAATCGCATAATCACATGAACTTGTGGTTTTTCCGAAAACTATAGTGTAGATCCCGTTATATTTTGTGGATCTTTGTATAAAGTAACTCAATCTTGTAAAAACCTCGTTTTTAGAATAAATCCATCTTTACAACTTCCCGTCATCTTTCACAAAGATTGTTATTTTGTCGGATCTTTCATTTCACAAGTGTTTATACGCTTGTGGTTTGTAAAAATCACACTTGTTAGTGTGTTATCCGTCTTTTAGAAAACATGATTTTCTCGACACTTGGTCCTTTGAAAATACCACTTGCAGATACGTAGATCCGCTAGTTTTAAACACTATTTTACAAGTAAAAATACTTTTACACAAGTTCATGTTTCTCGTGTGGTAGAGTTTCACCTTTTAACCCTTGTACCGTCCGAAACAAGCTTATGTCAAGATCCATGATCTTAACCAAACCGGGTTAAATGGTGATCCGAGCTACCACATCATAGATCGGGCCTCAATATTCACAACTTTCAAATACTACAACTTTTACACAAGTATTAAGTTTTTATCCAACAATATTCATGTTTTAGTAGCCTTTAAAGCTTCAAAAGATAAGTTTCCGCATTTTAACCGTTATAAATCTTATTAACCACCTTAGAATGATTCGAGTATGAGTTTCAAGTGTTATACCTCTAGCTCGGGGCTAGGGAAGAATCTATGCGAAAAGGTGGTGGATAAAAGCAAGATATTGAGGTCCTTTGCCTTCCGCTTGCTCCAAGACTCCTTATGCGTGACCCGTAAGACTTGTATGATGTTGGAATGAGAAGATCAAAACTCGAAAATGGTGGTGGTGACCCAAGGGGGTTCGGCCGAAAGTTGGGAGCAAGAGAGAGAGAGATGTGTTGAGTGGTTTGTGAAGTGTTATGATCTTATGTGCTAAGTGTTGGTATTTATAGACAAACTCTTGTTCTTAATCCATTGGTTACAATGTTCCCTAGATATTAGGCAATTATAATAAAATAATCTAACTTTGTACCCTTGTGTTCCCCCTAGTTAGGCCGATTACATGGGGGGGGGGGGTCTTGGTTCGATTTCAAGTAGATAGTTGGAGTTTAGTTACGTTAAACCAAGTTAGATTAGGGGTTAACTTAGTTAGTCACATGTTGTGCTTTAACGCGGGTGTTAGGGTATTCAGGGACCCTAACTGGCTCAGAAAAAGACCAATAATATTATTGTCAATATTTTTATGTTCCGGGTATAGTCCGGTTGTTCAGTTGGATAGTAATCCGTTAAAGTGCTTAAGTAAGCTTTTAAGTGTCGTAAATAATATTTTTAGTGACACAACTCATTCTGCAAAGTGTCAGGAATATTTTCCTCATGTTTTGGCACTTTATTAGTTAGCCAGAAGCTAGTATGTTAATAAAAGTGCCGTGTTTCGCGCTTAGAGACGCAATTCTACAACCCTTGTATCCCTACACTCACTATGGGTGTAGTAAAATATTTCTGGCTCATACAGGCCCTTAGAGGCAGTGTCTGCCTGATGCTGGCTTTAACAGCATGTTCAATAGGTTATCCGTTCTAATGCTACTGTGCTTTAGTGCATCATGTTTGTCACTAAGGTTCAACGTGTAAATAATGTAGTGACGGAAATCAAAGTATGATGCAGGAATATACAAGTACTAGAAATCAAGTAGCAGTTCGTCAGCAATTTCAGTTAAGCACAGTAATTAAGCAGCAAGTAATTATTAATTAAATCGTACGGATACCTGGTTTAGTGAGGGTTGTCACATTCTCCCCCCGTTAAAGAAATTTCGTCCCGAAATTTTAAGTTCTGCTTGTAGAAGCAGGGTTCTCAGGAAATAGGTGGGGGTATTTCTCTTTCATTCGGTCCTCACGCTCCCAGGTGAATTCAGGACCATGTCTAGCATTCCAACGAACTTTGACGAGCTTGACACTGCTCCGGCGGGTCTTGTTTACTTTCCAATCCGTGACCTCAACAGGTTTTTCAACGAAATGGAGCGTGTCGTCAACATGAATTTCGTCGGTGGGAATGGCAACGGTAACTTGAGTTGGACTCTTCTTCAGATTGGATACATGGAATGTATCGTGAACACCATTTAGTTCAGCAGGTAAATCCAACTTGTATGCTACTAACCCGATTCTCTCCAAGATCTTGAACGGTCCAATATACCTCGGGTTCAACTTTCCACGTTTCCCAAAGCGTGCCACACCCTTCCAGGGTGATACCTTCAACAAAACCATCTCACCAACCTCAAACTCTAGAGGTTTCCTGCTTCGATCCGCGTAGGCTTTCTGCCTGTCACGAGCCGCACTGATGCGATCTCGGATTTGTGCGATCTTGTCGGTGGTTTCCTGGACTACTTCAGGACCAACCAATTGTCTATCACCTGCGTCAGCCCAACAAAGCGGTGATCTGCACTTGCGCCCATATAAAGCTTCGAATGGCGCGGCACCAATACTGGTGTGGTAGCTGTTGTTGTATGAGAACTCAACCAAAGGCAAATGCTTATCCCAGCTACCGCCCAAATCCATCACACATGCTCTCAGCATATCTTCTAGTGTCTGTATCGTCCGCTCGCTTTGGCCGTCGGTCTGCGGGTGAAAAGCAGTGCTCAGATTCAACTTTGAGCCAAAAGCTTCCTGGAAGGATTGCCATATCCTTGACACGAACCTTCTGTCTCTATCAGAGATAATCGAGAGAGGTACTCCATGGCGTGTAACAATCTCTCTCATGTAAATTTTGGCCAGTTTGCTCGTATTATCCTTCTCTCGGATAGGTAGGAAGTGTGCTGACTTCGTTAAGCGGTCCACTATTACCCAAATAGTGTCATGGCCTCTTGGCGTTCTTGGCAACTTTGTAATAAAATCCATAGAGATTTGTTCCCATTTCCACTTGGGAATCTCTGGTTGCTGCAGAAGTCCCGAAGGCTTCTGGTATTCCGCTTTAACCTTAGCGCAAGTTAAACATTTGCTCACGTAAATAGCAACATCGCCCTTCATCCTAGGCCACCAGTAATAATCTTTAAGATCCTGGTACATCTTATCCGCTCCAGGGTGGATAGAGTACCGCGACTTGTGAGCTTCATCAAAAATAACCTTCCTTAAACCACCAAACAGAGGAACCCAAATCCTTTTCTCAAAACACAACGTTCCTTCCCTGTTTGGTACCAATAATTTCTCCATCCCACGGAGATACTCTTCTTCAAGGTTTCTTTCTTTGAGAGCTTCCTTCTGCGCGGCACGAATGCGCAGAGGAATGTCGGTTCGAATAACCATCTCCAAAGCCCTAACCCTTATGGGCTTGATTCTCTCTTTTCGACTTAGGGCATCGGCGACCACATTCGCCTTTCCTGGATGATACTTAATCTCGCAGTCGTAATCGTTCAACAGCTCTACCCATCGTCTTTGCCTCATGTTCAACTCCTTCTGGTTGAATATGTGCTGGAGGCTCTTGTGATCTGTGAAGATAGTGCACTTCGTACCATAAAGGTAGTGTCTCCAGATCTTTAATGCAAAAATTACGGCGCCTAGCTCCAAATCATGTGTGGTATAGTTCTTTTCATGTACCTTCAGCTGGCGTGACGCGTAGGTAATAACTTTTTGGCGTTGCATCAACACACAACCCAATCCTTGACGCGAAGCGTCGCAGTATACCACAAAATCATCTGTACCCTCTGGTAGGGCTAAGATTGGCGCGTTGCAGAGCTTTTCTTTCAATACCTGGAACGCTTCTTCCTGTTTGATTCCCCAATCAAACTTTTTATCCTTCTGCGTGAGGAGCGTTAATGGTTGAGCGATCTTTGAAAAATCCTCAATGAATCTTCGGTAATAGCCAGCCAAACCCAAGAATTGCCGAATCTCGGTTGGCGTCTTTGGCGTTTCCCAATCCTTGATCGCCTCGATCTTGGTGGGATCCACGTGGATTCCATCTCCATTCACCACGTGCCCAAGGAATTGCACTTCTCTTAGCCAAAACTCGCACTTAGAGAATTTGGCGTATAGCTGTTCCTTCTTTAGTAGCTCCAGAATGGCTCTTAAATGCTGCTCGTGCTCAGCCTTCGTCTTTGAATAAATCAAAATATCATCGATGAACACAATCACGAACTTATCCAAGTACGGCTTACAAACTCGATTCATCAAATCCATGAACACTGCAGGTGCGTTTGTCAAACCAAACGGCATAACGAGAAACTCGTAGTGTCCATATCGAGTTCTGAAGGCTGTCTTTGGGATACTCTCCTCCTGTATCCGTAGCTGATGGTATCCAGATCGAAGATCGATCTTTGAATAAAAGCTTGAACCTTGTAGTTGGTCAAACAGATCATCGATTCTTGGCAGAGGATACCTATTCTTGATTGTCAGCTTGTTCAACTCTCTGTAGTCAATACACATACGGAAACTACCGTCCTTCTTTTTGACAAACAAAACTGGAGCTCCCCAAGGCGAGAAGCTTGGTCGGATAAAACCCTTGTCTAACAACTCCTGAAGTTGTGTCGACAGTTCTTGCATTTCAGACGGAGCAAGTCTGTAGGGTGCCTTAGCCACAGGCGCGGTGCCTGGAACTAAGTCGATGCGAAATTCCACTTGTCTCTGAGGCGGCAATCCAGGCAAGTCCTCTGGGAAGACTTCTGGATATTCCCTCACGACAGGGATGTCTTCAATCTTTGGCTCAACAGCTTTCTTATCTACAAGGTGTGCCAGAAAGGCAGCACATCCTTTCTGTAAACATTTTCGTGCTTTCAAGCAGCTGATAATCCTCAACGGTGTCTCACGCTTCTCTCCATGAACAACAATGGTCTCACCATCTTTACTCGGGATACGAACGACCTTTTCATGACAAACTATCTCGGCCTTGTTACTCGATAACCAATCCATCCCTACTACCACGTCGAAGCTTCCCAACTGGACTGGTAGTAGATCTAGAGCGAACGCACGCTCTCCCAAATCGATCACACAACCTCGAATCACCTCATTAGCTTCCACTAACTTCCCATTCGCCAATTCGATCGAGTACGGAATATCTAACTTACTAGCGGCTAAACCAAGCATATTCTTAAATTCTAACGACACGAAGCTATAATCGGCGCCAGTATTAAATAAAACGGATGCATAGCGTTGGTTTACAAGGAACGTACCAGTGACAACATTGGGATCCTGGCGCGCTTCCCTTGCTTCTATGTTGAAAACCCTTCCGCGGGCTTGGTTCAATTCCGGGCAATTCCTCTTGTAATGCCCAATATCACCGCAGTTGAAACATCCGGGCCTCTGCCCGTTCCCACCATTGTTTCCCGCTTGGTTGTTTCTCTGATTACGATTCATGGCGCCCGCTTGGTTTGCGTTGTTGACCCGAGTTCCATCACCTCCATTGTTCCCTTGGGGGCGATTTCCATTTCCGCCCCGGTTGGTGTTTCTGTTTCCAAATCCTCTCTGGCCTCCCTGGCCAGCAGTGGCCCAACAAGACTCCTTCAGGTGGCCAGTCTTTCCACATGCTTCACAAACCTTCAGCCCACAACGGCCAGAATGATGGCGCTGGCAGTCATTACACTTGGGCTGGGTGCCCATGTATCCCTTTCCTTTCTTCCTACTACCAGCTGTATCCTGTGCTGGTGCGTTTTGCTCTCCTTTCTTAACCACCACCCCGGTGCCCTGCTTGAAGTTTGAAAACTTCTGCTTGTTTCCTCCAGATGACTCCACATGAGTCTCCTTCTTCTTTGGCTCAACTTCATCAAACTTGTTCAAACGAATTGCTTCCTCTATGAGAGCCACGCTCAAATCAATGGCTTCAGTGATAGTCGCAGGTTTGGAGGAGGTCACCATGCTTATGATTTGAGGAGCTAATCCCCAAATGAAGCGTTCAATTCTCTTGAACTCAGGAGTGACCATGTAAGGTACCACATGCGACAAGTCGTGGAATCTCTGAACATACTCTGCTATCTTAGGACCTTCCATTTTCAGATGCCAGAACTCGGTCTCCAACCTCTGGATTTCAGCGCGGGAACAGTACTTTTTGCGCATGAGTTCCTTCAATTCGGTCCATGTCAGCGCGTAAGCAGCAGCTTCGCCAAGGGTCTGTACTTGCAAGTTCCACCAGGATAGGGCTCCATCCAAAAAATAGCCCAGAGATATAAGTGACTTGCTGATCCAAAGCGCATTTGCTCATGCGAAGAACGGATTCTGTTTTCTCATCCCAGCGGACAAAAGCGACAGCACCTCCTGTGCCATCAAAGTTTACGGGCTTGCAGTCCAAGAACTGTTTGTAGGTGCACCCTGCACATACATTATAACGCATGATTGGCATTAGCACTCTTGCTAAGGGGATCCATTTAGGTCATGGTATGTCTTAATGACTTAGGGTTACCATGAGGTGGATTGTTGTTGTTGCCAGTGTTGCCAGAGTTGCTTCCACTCATTCCTCCTTGAGAGGCAGCATATTGAGCAATGGCGGCGGCAATGACTTGCTGTAGTTCGGCCTGGGTTGTAGGCATTTGCTGTTGTTGACGTCTTGGCGGCATCTTCTAAAGATGTGTTTACGTTGGTCAGGCCATAATGAAGCGTACGTATATAGTAATAGTAATAGCACATAACATCTCATGTTATCAATACTTCACAAATACTAATCACACAACATCCCATGTCACAAATATTATATACACCACATCCCATGTCATAAAAATATACACACAACATCCCATGTCATAATAATGTAAATAAGCAATCAAGCGAATCAAATATGATGAGAATACTGCGATTGCCATATATATCGAGACCACAACGTAAGTGTATCAGTACATCAATGTGTCATACAATCATCAATCATCTAGGGGCTACATCACCCCTGTCCAAAAGCTATATCAGTGTCAAATACATCAAATACAATAAGTATGTGTCAAAAGTCAGTGTCATCATGTAGTCTCCAAAATGCTATGCAACCAAAAGCAATCGCGGTCCTCTCACCAACGTCTACACAAGCAGTACTGATGAGCTCTATACAGATGGCGGTGGAGGAGGGGGAAAGTAAGTGTAAAGCAAGCGACGTAACTGGAGCCAGTCCTCCTCCATAGCTTGCTGAGTACAGATGACAGAAGCAACCTGCTGCTCTAGTGTAAAGAGGCGAGCAGCATAATCTGGGGGTAATGATCGACATGGCTGAAGAGGAGAGTGTGTCTGACCATGGCATGAACATGGTGGCAGCTGAGCTCTCTCAAGCTCCTGGAGACGCTGCGTGTGTGACTCGTGCTGATGAACGAAGGACATCAAAACGTCCTCTATAGTGTGTCCCACATGAAATGGATGGTAAGGATCAGTAGGTGGCATGACTGGTGGTGTCGACCAAAGCAAAGGCTCACTGGTGGGGTCAAACGGTGCCACATGAAACGGTGAAGTAGAGGGTGGAACAGATGACATCTGGGGCATGAAGGGAATAGACATCGGTACGTGCCCAAAAGGATGGGCTGAAGAACCCTCTCCAGGCCTCGTTGGAGGTACAATCTGAGGAACCTGAAAGGAAAAATCAACATGTCGTGAAACAGGGATCTGAGGGGGCAAAGGTGGAACATCCTCATCAGCAGGTATCCAACCGTGCTGTGCATGCTCATCCGGTGGATCCATGTGGTCTGCAAACAGTGCATGCTCAGGCTCAAATGGAACGGGATCAAATGGGGGAGCAACAATAGGATCAACTGGTGCAATGTGCTCAACAGGTATATCAACAATAGGTGGGGGAACAACAGGATTGACAGCAACAACGACATGATCGCCCTCCAAATGATCATCAACGGGCGGGTCAGCTAGAACAGGCTCAACTGGGATGCCAGCATGTACGGGGTCATGCTCGGGCATAGGATCTAGAGCAGCTGCCTGCTCAGGAGCCAAGGCAGGCTCATGGTCATCAAAAGCCATCTCGAAATCGAACTCAGGATCAATAGGATCGACTGGATCAGCGGGATCCTCCATGGGCTGGTCCATCGGGATAAACTCAATATCATGATCCGGGTCGAATCCCGGAGGAAAGATGGGATCAGAATCCTCTATGTCATCATGGTCAAATGCAAAGCTAGGAATAGGTGCGGCAGAGGATGCCTGGTCAGGATCCGAATCGTGTGCAAAGTGCTGTGCGCTCACCTCGTGAGAAGGTGCGGATGCCACAGACTCAAAGGAGTCTGGGACCGGTGAATGTGCGGGTGAGTCCTCGGCAGGGGCATCAGCGATCATCAGAAGATCGCCAGCAGGAAGTAGGGCTGCGTCCGGGATCTCATCCTCGATAGGCTCATCCTCAAACAGATCGATATCGCCGTCAGCCTCGGCGTCAAGTAGTAAGTCATATGCGGGATAAAGGGCTAAAGGTATAGGAGCCGGAATCACTACTAGGGGTAGGTACTCAGAAGGAGGGCCATCTGCAGGCTCATCAGCACCCTCGGGTAGTGCGAAGGGCTGGAAATCGTCGTCGTCCGTGCTGGTGGAATCAGATGTATGCACCTCATGCTCCGAAGATGGGAGGTCATCAGATACGATAGGCCTGGGTCCGGTGGTGTCCGAGTCACCAGTACCGGCTGAGTCCATGAGTCTGTAACATAGACACAAGTATGCACAAATAATCAGTCATTCAATCAAATAATAACATAAGTTACCAAGTAAGATATCACATAATTCTCCTAGTCCCACTAGCCTCCCAGCCTCCCAGACTGCTCTTCCTAGTCCCACTAGCCAATTCTCCCAGCCTTCCAGACTGACTCCCTAGTCCCACTAGCCAATTCTCTCAGCCTCCCAGACTGACTCCCTAGTCCTACTAGCCAATTCTCCCAGCCTCCCAGACTGACTCCCTAGTCCCACTAGACAACTACCTCGACCTATTAGATCGAGCCTCGGCCTCCCAGACCGAGCCTCAGCCTCCCAGACTGAGCCTAAAAATAATAAATAAAATGTGCTCAACATTTGTTTGTAAAAATGTTTTGGATCTGGACTTAAGTGGTATGCAGTAAAAATGTTTTCGTGAGAGCCCTAGTGATCATTGTCTAGACTCGAGAAGGAATCCTAGTTCGCTATGATCAGAGCTCTGATACCAAGCTGTCACACCCTGGCTTTGCGGAAGCGTGGTTAATTTGGTGTGACTTCTTAATACCATAGCTTAATCATAACAAAGCTATATGAATTAAAAACATGCAAGAGTCATCCATTAAGTTTTAAAACCAAATATACCATAATATTGTTTTAACGGGAAACACCCTAACAACCATAATCTTGTTCAACAGACAATACAAACATATCATAAACACAGTTTAAGGACTGTGACTTGTCCAGGAAAGAGTCACATTCCCTAAACCCCGGATGATCTTGGGAACTAGTGCAGCGGGAAAACGTGCCATACCGTGCCAGATCTTTTAATTCCCTGAAATACATGTAAGTTGAAAAGTCAACAATAATGTTGAGCGAGTTCATGTGTAAGTGAGTAAGTAAACCTTTGTATTTATCAAAAATCCTGGTATGTAGCAAATAAGGAAAAAGAGATCACCAATGGTTTGCAAGGCCATTGATATGAGTGAAATGCAAGTAGGAAGGCTCAAACCTAGCAGATTTATGCGTCGGGTACAAAGTCATCCCGAGGTCCGTTATGCTGGGCCTGGGACTGGGCTCGCTACACCCAAATAGATCTATCGCTCCTGCCCCTCGGTCCTACCCTGAGGATTAATGACCTCAAGTTTCCGCCTACCCATTCACATGATCTAAGTAACAAACCTCCTTACGCTAACCATACCATGTATAAAGTATTCATAAACATTGTAACATGTATTTCAGCCCCGCAGTTTAGAAAACTGAAAACAGATAAGAGAAAAGGGGGACATGAACTCACAGTCAGTGCGTCTCTACCAAGTACTCCGAATGTCAGCTGTGCGACGACCTATATGTACTAATTCTATTAGACGGATGGTCGTGCCTTAGCTTTATAGTTTGGGTTTTTGGGAAATAGTTAGACAACTATTTCGTGTTTATATTTTGCATGTACTTGGTAGTTAATCTCCTTCCCAAGGATGGGGGATTTAATACATGTGCGTTCAATTTATAATATTAAGTCTCACTTAATATATCTTCATTCCAAATATAAATATTTTTCTCAAAAATATTATATTTCCATTTCACATAATTTTTCCCCAAAAATAATACATTGATAAAATATACGTTCATAATCATTTCCGTATAATGCGTAAGTTACGTTTTAGTAATCGTGTGGTAATAATAATTACCGTTGTAACTTATATGTTTATCGTGAAAGCGTTTGTATTATTTTGGATTTGTCAACGTTTGCAAATATTATTTTTACTCTAAAAATAATATTTGTGTATTTTCACAAAATAATCATAAACAGTGTTGTGAAAAATTATATTTACCAAATATATATTTATCACGTTTAGTTTTGTGAAAATCCCACCTCCGAATATTTGTAAATAAAGTCGTGGCGAAATATATTTTGAAAACACGTCGAAAATAATTCTAACACTTGTAAATAATTCTAAGTGTTAGGTTTTAGAAAAATTTCGCCAAAGTTTCCTCTGTAACTGGAGGTGGCCACGCTTTCAAGCGTATCATTTTCTTTTACCAAATCATTTCAACAACTTCTTGATTCAACCAAACAATTTCCGACACATCAAACTAGTCGACAAGCATGTAAATCGCATAATCACATGAACTTGTGGTTTTTCCGAAAACTATAGTGTAGATCCCGTTATATTTTGTGGATCTTTGTATAAAGTAACTCAATCTTGTAAAAACCTCGTTTTTAGAATAAATCCATCTTTACAACTTCCCGTCATCTTTCACAAAGATTGTTATTTTGTCGGATCTTTCATTTCACAAGTGTTTATACGCTTGTGGTTTGTAAAAATCACACTTGTTAGTGTGTTATCCGTCTTTTAGAAAACATGATTTTCTCGACACTTGGTCCTTTGAAAATACCACTTGCAGATACGTAGATCCGCTAGTTTTAAACACTATTTTACAAGTAAAAATACTTTTACACAAGTTCATGTTTCTCGTGTGGTAGAGTTTCACCTTTTAACCCTTGTACCGTCCGAAACAAGCTTATGTCAAGATCCATGATCTTAACCAAACCGGGTTAAATGGTGATCCGAGCTACCACATCATAGATCGGGCCTCAATATTCACAACTTTCAAATACTACAACTTTTACACAAGTATTAAGTTTTTATCCAACAATATTCATGTTTTAGTAGCCTTTAAAGCTTCAAAAGATAAGTTTCCGCATTTTAACCGTTATAAATCTTATTAACCACCTTAGAATGATTCGAGTATGAGTTTCAAGTGTTATACCTCTAGCTCGGGGCTAGGGAAGAATCTATGCGAAAAGGTGGTGGATAAAAGCAAGATATTGAGGTCCTTTGCCTTCCGCTTGCTCCAAGACTCCTTATGCGTGACCCGTAAGACTTGTATGATGTTGGAATGAGAAGATCAAAACTCGAAAATGGTGGTGGTGACCCAAGGGGGTTCGGCCGAAAGTTGGGAGCAAGAGAGAGAGAGATGTGTTGAGTGGTTTGTGAAGTGTTATGATCTTATGTGCTAAGTGTTGGTATTTATAGACAAACTCTTTTTTCTTAATCCATTGGTTACAATGTTCCCTAGATATTAGGCAATTATAATAAAATAATCTAACTTTGTACCCTTGTGTTCCCCCTAGTTAGGTCGATTACATGGGGGGGGGGGGTCTTGGTTCGATTTCAAGTAGATAGTTGGAGTTTAGTTACGTTAAACCAAGTTAGATTAGGGGTTAACTTAGTTAGTCACATGTTGTGCTTTAACGCGGGTGTTAGGGTATTCAGGGACCCTAACTGGCTCAGAAAAAGACCAATAATATTATTGTCAATATTTTTATGTTCCGGGTATAGTCCGGTTGTTCAGTTGGATAGTAATCCGTTAAAGTGCTTAAGTAAGCTTTTAAGTGTCGTAAATAGTATTTTTAGTGACACAACTCATTCTGCAAAGTGTCAGGAATATTTTCCTCATGTTTTGGCACTTTATTAGTTAACCAGAAGCTAGTATGTTAATAAAAGTGTCGTGTTTCGCGCTTAGAGTACGTTTTAGGCACATCCAGTCATTATATCTTACTCCTAGAGACGCAATTCTACAACCCTTGTATCCCTACACTCACTATGGGTGTAGTAAAATATTTCTGGCTCATACAGGCCCTTAGAGGCAGTGTCTGCCTGATGCTGGCTTTATCAGCATGTTCAATAGGTTACCCATTCTAATGCTACTGTGCTTTAGTGCATCATGTTTGTCACTAAGGTTCAACGTGTAAATAATGTAGTGACGGAAATCAAAGTATGATGCAGGAATATACAAGTACTAGAAATCAAGTAGCAGTTCGTCAGCAATTTCAGTTAAGCACAGTAATTAAGCAGCAAGTAATTATTAATTAAATCGTACGGATACCTGGTTTAGTGAGGGTTGTCACATAGTGTCGCCAAATCTTTAATGCAAAGACAACCGCGCCTAGCTCGAGGTCATGGGTTGTATAATTCTTCTCGTGGATCTTGAGCTGTCGAGATGCGTAAGCTATAACCTTGTCTCGCTGCATGAGGACACAGCCAAGACCAAGGTTGGAGGCATCACAGTAGACAATGAAATCGTTGCTTCCGTCGGGCAGCGTAAGAATCGGAGCCTTGCACAGCATGTGCTTGAGGGTTTGAAAGGCAGTTTCTTATGCGGTTCCCCACACAAAAGGCTTGTCTTTATGGGTAAGAGCGGTAAGCGGCACAGCGATTTTGGAGAATCCTTCAATAAATCGTCGATAATAGCCCACTATTCCGAGAAAAGAACGAACTTCAGACGGGTTCTTAGGCGTAATCCAACTTTTGACGGCTTCAATCTTCGCGGGATCGACGTGTATTCCCTGACTATTCACGATATGACCCAGAAACTGAACCTCCTCTAGCCAGAATTCACACTTGGAGAACTTGGCATAGAGCTGGTTCCCCTGAAGTAACTCGAGAACCAAACGTAGATGTTGCGCGTGTTCGGCTTTCGATTTGGAATAGATCAAGACGTCGTCGATGAACACGATGACGAAACGGTCTAAGAAAGGCTTACACACGCGATTCATCAGATCCATAAAGACCGCGGGTGCGTTAGTTAAACCAAAAGGCATAACAACGAATTCATAGTGGCCATAACGGGTTCGAAAAGCAGTTTTGGGGATGTCTTCCTCTTGAATCCGCAATTGATGATAGCCTGATCGTAGATCGATCTTCGAGAAACACTTGGCACCTTGTAGCTGATCAAATAGGTCATCGATTCGGGGCAAAGGGTATCGATTCTTGATGGTTAACTTATTCAACTCCCGATAATCGATGCACATCCGGAACGTCCCGTCCTTCTTTTTGACGAAAAGGACTGGCGCGCCCCAAGGAGAGGTGCTCGGGCGAATAAAGCCTTTTTCAAGTAATTCCTGGAGTTGGTTCGAGAGTTCCCGCATTTCGGATGGAGCGAGTCGATAAGGAGCTTTGGCAACGGGGTTAGCTCCAGGGATAAGGTCAATACGAAAGTAGATATCACGACTTGGCGGTAGTCCGGGGAGATCGTCAGGGAACACCTGAGGAAACTCACGGACCACTGGAACATCCTTGACTTCAATCTTCTTTTTCTTTTCCTTCTCCGCTACTACAATGTTGGCCAAGAAGGCTCGGTACTCCTTGCGGAGATACTTGCTGGCTTGATCGCATGACATGAGCTTGAGACCTTTCGACGCTGTTTCACCATATACACATAGAAGATCACCATTTGCGAGCGAGAATCGAATCATTTTTTCGAAACACACAACTTCAGCATAGTTTTCGCGAAGAAAGTCCATGCCTACTATGACGTCGAAACTTCCGAGTTGCATCGGAATAAGGTCAATTGGAAAGATGTGATTGTTGAGCTCGAGAGTACAATCAAGAAGAACAGAGTTAACTGCGACAGTTCTTCCTGTAGCAACTTCAACTTCGAATGACGATGACAGATAAGAGCGCTTACGACTAAGGAGCTTCTCGAATTCGAACGACACAAAGCAGTTATCGGCTCCAGAATCAAACAAACATGATGTATAAATACCCTTCACAAGGAACATACCATTAACCACGTTGTTATCTGCCTGAGCCTGACGGGCATTGATGTTGAAGGTTCGGGCGTGGGCTGCTTGCTGCAGTTGCTGAGGCTGCTGTTGTTGCTGCTGGGGCTGCTGGGGTTCTTGCTTAAGTACCCTGTTCGGGCATCTGTTTGCAAAGTGGTTAGGGTCACCACATGCAAAGCATACTCGTGCATTGACTACAGGTGCTTGAGCTGCTTGTTGGCCTTGCGGGGTGGGGAGTAGAGCTTGATTGACAGTAGCTTGAGCTGGGGCTTGACAGGGACCATAATGATAGTTTACAGTGAAATGACCGTAAAGGTTGCAGTGAGCGCAAAAATGGCAGGCCAGACCCACTGGATGATGATACGAGCATGTCGGGCAGAGTGGGTGAGGGCCTGTGTATGCACGCTTCGCTGGCGGTGCATTGATCACTGGAGCTGAGCGAGGGTGTTGTTGCTGCTGAGCTGGTACAGCTTGTAGAGGAGCAGCAGCTGTTGCGGTAGCACAGCTCTTGTTGCTGGAGCTGTTGTTGTTGTTGTGCTTCTTCTTCCTTCTTGAAGACTTGGAGGATTGAGCAAATGAGTCGGTGGGTGTTGCGGTGGCTTGGTGCAGAGACTTGGTTTGCTTATCCCAAAAACCAGAACTTTCTCGCTTGTCATTAATCTCAGCGGCGAGTAGGTAAGTTTCTTCAATCGTTGCTGGCTTGGCGGCGTGAACAAAGTCGGCTACACAGTCGGGCAGGGCTCGAATGTACTTCTTGATGGTTTGATCTGGGGTCTTGACTTGATCGGGATAGATGATGCTAAGTTGTTTAAAGCGAGCAGTCAGGGCAGCGTTGTCTCCATCCTTCTGCTTAATGTTCCAAAACTCGTCCTCCAGCTTTTGGCGTTCATGGGGAGGGCAAAATTCGTCCATCATAATGGCTTTCAGCTCTTTCCATGTCAGCTCGTAAGCTGCATCATTTCTGCGCTTGTTTCGTTCGGCCGTCCACCAGTCTAGAGCACGGGACTGGAAGACGCCAGTAGCATTGAGTGTGCGGAGATTCTCCGGACAGCCGCTTTGGCGCAGAGTGACTTCGATGGAATCAAACCATTGAAACATAGCGATGGGGCCATCTTCTCCGGTAAATTCCTTTGGTCCGCATGCCTTGAACTGTTTGAAGCTGAAAACAGTCTTGGCAGCATCCTTGGGAGCTTCAGTTCTCGACTCCTCAGATGATTTGCTGACGTTTTCGTAAACATCGCTCACAGCTTTTGCTACTTGTTTGGCGATGATAGCAGCAAGACGTCTGTCTCTCTTTTCTTGGCGAGTAAGTGGGGTTCGGTGTCCGGATGACGACATGGTCTGCAACAGACATCGTCGTAGGTCTCAGACACATCCAAATCGAATCTCACCTCACACGTCTACTACTTACTAAATCTCAGGAGCACGTCGAAACACGTATCACATAAACACATAGGCACATAACCACAGATACACGTAAACACAGAAGCACATAAGCACGTAGGCACATAGAGCACAGAGTTACAGAAACACAGAAGCACATAAGCACCTAGGTATTTAATCACAGATGTAGTCAGAATACAGAAACCTATCATTCAAAGCTTGCGTGTCGTTCGCATAGCAATCGCGTATAGCTTTCTGAATAACATCGTATAATATAGTCTACCTTAGTCATAGCGTAGCATAATACCGTCTAGATTGTAATTGAATATCGAATTGAGATAGAATGGCAATGCGAGTCGTGTGTGTTGATCGAAATAGCAGCAAAATCAAATAATATCCAAAATATAAACACGTAAGCAGATAAAGCACACAGGAACACATAAAATCAACGAGTCAAAAACACCAAAAATTCGGAAATTGGATCGTCTGCGGCTACTAGACATCGACTACCCAACGTGATTTGACTATTCACATTAGACTTGTCGTCACTTTCGACTTTAAAATTCGTGTTTCTGCCTCGATTCTCGGGCATTCCACACGCATCCCTTAGGTCCTACTTGTGAGTTCAGGTCGTTGGAGTCCGTCGAAGCTTTGCTGAGATGGAAACATGTCCGGAATAAATTGCCAAGGTTAGGGTTTCACCCCTGGCTTAGCAATTTCTTCCTTGTTTTTAGGAAACTTGGTGAAATTATTCATCAAAATATGGATTTCACTCCTATTTTGGCATAATTCCCCTCATATGTTAGTGAAAACATCAGGATAAGCTTGAGGAAGTGGATAAAATCATCATTAGTCAGGCAATTTAGTCGAGAGTTTGCGGTTTTTCACACCTATTCCTGACCAAATTGCTTAACTTTTATTGAAAATTCGAGTGCAGTGATAGCGAAGAATTGCAGAATAAGCACATAAACTTGGTCTGATGGTTCCTAACTATAGTCTAGGTCTCTATGACAGCGACCCGGACTAGGTCGTGTCTCACCTAATTCCCTATAGTTATGGCTCTGATACCAATCTGTCACACCCCAACCGATGGCGGAATCATCGGGGCATGGCACTGAGCGAAACAGATTGTTCAAAGAAATTCCATAACAACTATTATTACCGAATAGTTTAAATATCACGTCCCATACCGTGACCCATAAGATAAATTTAGTTATTACAGACATAGATATCCTTCAAACAAAACATGTTCCGACAACTCAGGTTTAAGTACATAAATATAAATTGTCTTGGTTTCTAGACTCTTTCCTAGCCTCGATTTCACAGCAGATAGAGCAAGTAGGCATCCTAAACACCTGTCACATACGTTAAAATAAAGTCAATACATATAATGTAAAGGTGAGCATACAAGTTTGATAATAGCATATAGAGTTCGAATAGTTTACGCATAACCAGCACATACACAGAGGGAAATGATGCATGTTAATTATCGACATGGACCTATCAATACCAACGACTGCGGGTTGACTGTCCGAGACAGTTCGCAATACATGATTACCACCGTAATCCATGCAAGTAATTGTCCTTAACAACCCCCGTGTGAACGGGTGCTGAGTCCAAACTATAGTACTACGTTGCTAAGGCAGGTAGACAACATTCCACGTGTAAACATAACAACAAGCATACATTTAGTCACGTAATACATGCAATCGGTTAGCGTTCAAATAGTTTGAATAGTGTGTCCGATTGTGATTTTGATAAGTAAAGTATGTAACACCCAAAAGTGCTAAAGCAAAAAGGGTTCGAGTATACTCACAGTGATTGGTTATGGATTGAAGGGAGCGCTGAAAGTAGGGTTAGCCTGAATAGTTCGATAGCACAACAATGAGTAACGCGGAATGCAAACAAGTGTAAATGGATCGAATAGCCTGGTCGATCGAACAGCAGGTTCGATCGAACGGGCTGTTCGTTCGGCTTGAAAGTCCGTTTGAATAATCTTGTTCGATCGGCCGGTAGGCTCGATCGGCTGGACCATTCGAGTGGATTGTTTCTTCCTCTGATGTGTTTGTGTATGATGGTTTGAACTTTGAAGTTTTCGTTGTAGTATTTGAGAACACTGAAGTGTTCTTACCTTTCAGGTCGATCGATCGAACGGTCTGTTCGATCGGCCGGCTTAACTGATCGGTTAGGGACTTCAGAAGTGGTTCTCAGCAGAATGTCACTCGATCGAACAGCCTGTTCGATCGGCTAGCATTCCATACTACGAACGAGTTGCAAAATCGATTAAGTGTTGAAGCATAGTATCTCATGATCCGAAGAGTAATGTTCACCAATCGAGTGGCGTATTCGATCGAACATCACTTCGTCAATAGCATACTTCATGAAATTTGAAAAGTGTGGAACCATGTGCTAGCCGATCGGCTGGTATGTCCGATCGGCTGGGCTGTTCGTTCGAACAGCCTAGCCGTTCGGCCAACATTTCTGACCTGGTCGGCCTTTCGTCTAACACTTGGCTGTTTGATTATTTGTCATGATTTTAAGGTATTTTGACAACGAGTTAAACCGTAGAACGTGGGTTCTTACTTGCTTCACCGGTTCGGACAGAAATCACCCAAGTCCGGCCGGTGAACTGTTCGGAACGGTAGTTTGGTGTTTAACCCGAAATCGGTGAACCTTGTAGATAGAATCCGAATCTTGAACCTCTTGACTATTAGAATGATTAGTTAGCTGGTTCGAGCTCCGTTTCTATCGGTTTTTAAGGCTTTGAGTGTAGAATGTTGAAAAAGAAGTTGGAAATCTTTCCATGAAATGTTAAGATTCTTACAAATCTTAGTTTGTTTATGTGGAAATCGGTCATATCTAAGCTATTCATGGTTGAGTGAGGCCAAGGTATGATGTTCTTCAAGAACACCATGATGACATCACCCAAGAACACTTAGATCTTGGTGATTTCACGGTTAGAAATCAAGTTTTGAAAGATAGAAAGGTGTAGAGTCATGTAATGATCAAAAACGTACAAGAATTAGAGTGAAAACTTACCGGAGTTGAGAGAAATCTGAGAAAAGGTGAAGAACAAGGCTGGTTCGGTCAGAGCTTTCCAAAAGTAGAAAGAGTGACAATGACAGGGCTATTTATAGGCTCCAAAAGAGGAAAGTGTCAACCGATCGGCCAGGGTCTCCGATCGAGTGGTCTGCTCGATCGGCCAGGAAAGTGCTAGCCGATCGGCTGGCCTGTTCGATCAGGATGCTTCCTGTTCGATCAGCAACCCTTTTCGAATGTTTCGCGACGGTTTTCGATATTTCGATTTCGATAGACGATGATACGAATACGATAGAGTTCCAAGTCAAATTACTTTCAGTCCCAACTACTATATCTAACATACAATCACCTATAAGTCACGTTCCGATGTCGATTTCGTTTGTGTTTGATTGCCTTTCGAGTTTCGGTTCGAGTTTCGATTGATTCGTTTGAATACCACACAAAACATAAAGTAAACATGCACAAGTAACACATAAGGCACACACACACGTAAGTATTACCACACCAGTTTCGCATAGTTCGAGCCTCGAGTTCGGTTGATTGATTTGATTAACTTGATTGTTGATTGATTAACTTTATCGCATTGTTACTTCCTAATATTCACAGTCGTAAATCGGTCGCATTGATTAAACGTTCGATCATTTCATTTAGACAACACTTACTCCACATAATACAAATAAAACACAAAATCGACTAATTACAGTCAAAGAAGTCAAATTTGACTTTGACTTTGACTTTGACTTTGACATTCGAAAACACGGGGTGTTACAAACACTTGTGTGGATACTTGTTTATTTTGTCAGATAGTTATATTATTTTAGGGTAAAATAATGTAACTTAACAATATAACTTGACATTTGAATTGTGTGGTATGTGATAGAAGTAATGAGTAAATAAACTGTACGTAGGGTACGTGTTATGCATGAGAAACTGATTGTTATCTGTACCGTATTAGGACGTGCTTGATTTCCTGATTATTTGAGTAATTAATCTAACCGAGCAAACCGAGGTGAGTTCACACACTTTCTAAGGCATGGGATTCCCGGTGGTTGGGAACGGGTTAAAGAATTAAAACGGAACCTACATATCCTCCTTGGGTAGGATATGTACCGCCATCCTCCATAGGTAGGATGCCAATATTAATCCTGCGTATTCTCCTTGGGTAGAATACGTACGTTCGTCCTCCTTGGGTAGGACAACAACCTTAAAACTTACTAGACAAAAACTCTATCATGAAGTCCCTCATTTTATATCAACTTAATCGCCGAGGCCAATGGCGAGCGGGTCATTAGTTAATAGCGCTATTAGGTTTAACAAACCTCACACCGCGCCAGTCGGACGGGCGTGTACTAATGGACTATGGCAAACTGTCAATGATGATAGACATTGACGTAGGGCACAACTATTGTTCGTCAGTTGTCAATATGGTAACGGTCTAGTGGTTCACATGGGGAAGCCCCCACTGATTATGGATATGGTTTGGGTAATAAAGAAGGAACTGGTTAATCATATTTTCAACTATGGGGTAACCCCCACGGCAAGTAAGCCAGCAAAAGACAAACCGTGTTTTCGGAAACAACTTAAAACTAAACAACCAACCGTGAACTCACTCAACTTTGTTGTTGACTTGTTGTTACATGCCTTACAGGTCGTTAGATGCTTATGGAGCTTGCACGAGGAGGAGGTCGTTGTGGGATACGGACTTTACGTTCCGTGCTTAACATTTACTCCTTATGAACTTATTAAACTTACGTTTTGGACTTTAAACTTATGAACTATGGAACTGATGTTTTGGACTTACGTTTTATGCTTCCGTTGTTAACTTAGAGTTGGTTACTTCCTTTTGGTCACCAATTGTATTGTGGTTGGTTTTATTTACTTAATTACGTTGTTCAATATGATTGGTGGCTCGATCCTGGTCATGTCACGCCTCCAAGCGGTGTCTGAAACCGTGTCCACCCATCTTCTCTTTCTTCATTAAATGCAGTTTGTCTTCATTAGTTGACCACGCCCCCGTGTCCGCTGGGCACGACCCCGTGTGCAGAAGCGTATCTGTACTATCAAGATTTTCCTAGATTCTGTGAATCTTAGAGTTGACCACGGCCCCGTGTCCGCTGGACACGCCCCCATGGTGGGTGATAGAAGCTTCTACAACTTTGTCTTTTCTGCAGACACTTGGGCACAGCGTGTTCAGCCTTTTGTTCTCTTGTTTTTGCTTGGGAGGATGCTATCGAGGGGTCGGGCATGCCACGTTTATTCCTTTTCTTGTATTTATGTTAGATTTAGCTGCCTTTTTGCTTCCTTTGTTCATTTGAGCTCATTTAATCCTGAAAATACAAAAGGAAGACAAAAACACACTTTTTCCAACATTAGTACTAAAAAAGGGTTAGTTTTATGCCTTATTTGATGTAATTTATATGTTGCATTTTGCACACATCACTAATATTTCTAGTGAAGGATTGGGTGGAACTGTTGATCAGTTGTTGCTTGGGAAAGATGGAATCCTTAGATTGAATGATCGAATTTGTGTTCCAATCTTTGGAGGGATTAGAGATCTAATCCTTCGGGAAGCGCATAATTCAAAATATTATGTTCACCCTAGAGATGACAAAATGTATCGAGATCTGAGAAAGAACTATTGGTGGATGGGTATGAAGAAATCCATAGCCACCTACGTAGCTAAGTGTCTTATGTGTTCACAAGTTAAAGCTGAACACCAAAAACCGTCAGGACTTCTACAACAGCTTGAGATTCCCACGTGGAAATGGGAAATGGTAACTATGGATTTAGTTACCAAGTTACCCAAGACCAAACGTAGCAATGACACAATTTGGGTCATCGTTGATAGGCTGACTAAATCAGCCCACTTTTTGCCAATCAAGGAGACATATAGCTCTGATAAATTGGCTAAATTATATGTGGACGAGATTGTGTCCCTGCATGGCATGCCAGTATCTATTGTATCTGATAGAGATACTAGATATACATCTCACTTATGGAAGAGTTTCCAGCAATCATTAGGCACGAGATTAAACTTCAGTACGACTTACCATCCTCAGACTGATGGACAAAGTGAGCATACTATCCAAACTTTGGAAGACATGCTTAGGGCACGTGTGATTGACTTGGGTGGTAGTTGTGATGACCATCTCCCCCTAATAGAATTATCCTACAATAACAGTTATCATACAAGCATCAAGGCTGCTCCTTTAGAGGCTTTGTATGGGAGAAAATGTCGAACGCCCGTTTGTTGGGCTGAAGTTGGGGAAGCCCAACTATCTTGACCAGGGATTGTCCTAGAGACCACGAATAAGATTGTGCAAATCCGTGATTGTCTCAAAGCTGCCCGAGATAGGTAGAAAAGTTATGTAGACAAGAGGCGTAAACCTCTTAAGTTCCAAGTAGGGGACAAAGTCTTATTAAAGGTGTCACCCTAGAAAGGTGTGATGCGTTTTGGAAAGAAGGGCAAGTTGAGCGTGAGATATATTGCATCATTCGAGATAATCGAATGTGTCGGATCAGTAGCTTGCAAGCATAAATTGCCAGAGGAACTTAGTGGAATTCACAATGTGTTCCACATCTGTAACTTAAAGAAATGTCTAGCCGATGAGTAGCTAGAAATGTCACATCACGATGTGAAAATTGATGAAAATATGAGGTTTGTTAAGAAACCGATTTCGATCGAGGATCGACAGGTTAAAAAGCTCCGAAGGAAATTGATACCTATTGTAAAGGTCAAATGGGATGCCCGTCGTGGCCCCAAGTATACATGGGAGGTTGAGTCCAGTAAGCGACAAAAGTACCCCCATCATTTTGAACAAAATCTCGAGGTCGAGATTTCTTTTAAGGGGGTGTGGATGTAACACCTCGTAAATTCGTTTCAAGTTATATAAAGACATGTGTCCGGAAACTCTCATTTATGGCACGTTGTTTGGCGAGAGGGACTAGTATTGTCAAAGTTTGAAACTATAATGTGGAGGGACTAAAGATGTCAACATGCCAATTAATGGCCTCTGAGTGACCCTTTATGGACCGTAAGCCTTTGTGCTTACGGACCACAAGCATTAATAAATTTTGTTTTAGTATAGCGGATATAGACTGCAAAGCTCATTAGCTTACGATCCGTAAGGGATATGAAAACTATGTGCGCCTACAAGGCTTATGGACCGTAAGCCAGAAGGTCATACAGTCTGTAAGCTACTGCCAATGGCAGTTTTGTTTGGAGGCCAAGTTTCTCTGCAACATTGCCACCTATCTCACACATTGCCACCCTTCCTCAGCTTTTGCCACGACCATGGATACTTGGGGTTATCCTAGATCACTTCTAATACCTTTCTTGATCTCCATTCAAGCTCCTCAACTATAAATAGGGGCCTTGATCACTTGAACAACTTGCTCATTCTCTACTTCTCTTCTCATCTGCTTATTTGGAAGTTCCTAATCATGTAGGAGCATCCCTCTGAGTTCCAAACGTTCTAAGGATCACTTGTAAGTGTTCCTTTCCCTGCTGTTTTCATTTATAGGCTTTTATTAGCCGAAAGTCAAGCAAATTGACTTTCGCTTTGACTTTCAGTTTAGACCATTATGGTCCAGCCATTGTTCCATTCGAACATGGCTACGTGATCGTAATAAGGTAGGTGTTAATCCCCTAAAAGGGTACCTCCTGGAAATCACGTTAAGTTGGTCAAATGACGGGTCAAAGTTAAGTATAATAAAAAGTCAAACGGCAGATTTTCGGAAACTTTATAAAATGAACTTGTAATTGTTTTAGCTCATGTTTTTAACACTAAATTAGTTGGTAATTAATATTAGAAGATGTATAAAAATGGTCATCCCGTCATTTCCATTTTATGTGTCGGTTCGCAACCGAAAGTCAAGCAGTTTGACTTCTGCTTTGACTTTCGATTCTGACCCGGTTTGGCAACTTTAGCTACTGATTCTAAGTTGCATTGTGATCATATTTTAGTGTAGAATGACCCTCTGTGGTTATGCTACTTGATCATAATCAAATTCTGAGTTTTTACACAAGTTCTTATAATCTGCCTATTAATGACCAAAATGCCATTTTTTTGTGCAAAACATGGTTTTAATCAATGATGAACATATGAAATGAATAACCTACTAAGTTAACATGTTTTGACAGAATGAACTTTTTTATAACTTAAGTTTTTATACAAGTTCTTAAATTATGTCACATTATGACTAAAATGCCCTTATGGTGCATATTTTGGTTTTTAACCATAATGATCAAACAAAGTTTATAACCAACTGATGTTATAACATAATTAAAGTATTTTGGCATATTGAACTTGTTCATAGCTCATCCAATCACCCGATACCGCCTATGTGCGTACGGTTAGCTTATGTAACTAGTTTACGTAAGTGTACCGAAACGGGTCAAATCTTCACAATTTATTTCAAATTCCAGAATATAAATATGTTTACCCATATTATACAAGTCTTAGTACTTGTGAGGGTTTAAACTACATTTTATCGGGTCATCACTTAACCTAGCGTATCGTACCGTTTTCACTATTTTAAGTTAACCGGTCCAAGTCTATGACTTGAATAATTAAGACCCGTTAACATTCTAATCGGTTATTATACCATCCATTCCAGACTAAGGCATTCCAGTAGATTGCAACCAAGCTTAGTTAAATTGATAACGGTTATGCTTATTATATTATCTTGCATTGTAAGACTTATTTAAGCCAGGTAAATACTCTTAACCTATTTTCCCTATACAGGCTTGGGATACGGTAAATTATTACCGCTTGGTCGAGTATGAGATCATATATCAGATTGTGACTAGAAAATCCGCATAACCCATTTTAATCTGTTTTGCTTGAGAACTTAAACATTGGGGATTAATGCGACCGTGTCTTGGATATCCTCGGCTCATTTAATTGCAAATGGCCACGACTTAAACACGGGGTGTAGGCATACACCCGACAGATGCTAATGCTATTATAAAACATTTTCTACCCATATTGGGATACCCTTTATGGGTTAAAGTGGCGTGTCGGTTAATCATGTTATCGGTTTCTGTATCGGGCCCCATATGTATTGACAAGCATGTAAAACTGTATACAAGATAATTACTATTGTCCCAAGTTATTTATAAAATTACATGTGCCTTTGTGCACTTAAAACAATTTTGAAATATTTTCAAAATGTGTCGGTTATTTGTATTTACCAGTGTAAACTAACGTATCTTCAAAAGACTAAGTGACAGGTTGCAAGGTTACGAAATAGGTTGGAAGTGCCCGGTAATACTTAAGAGGAATTTGCAACTCCTTGCATAAGAAGCCTATTAGTCTGTTATTTCATTTTGTAAATTTACGATCCGCATGTGGACTTTGATACAATATCCGTCTGTATCATATTTTAAACAATTGGACATTTATATTGTAATAGTATTTTAAATCCAAGACTTCCGCTGTGCTACTTGTGTATTTGATATCAATCTAGTCACGTATACCCCATTCGGGCCCACCGGGTGTAATAAATATCGGGTCGTGACAACACTAGGGTGCAATGATTGAATTCAGAAAGATAAATGAATGGATAAGCATATGTAGATAGAATGCGATGTGGTCGTTAGTCATATATGTTTTATTTATGTATGATGTCACTAAATACTAACGATGTGGACATGTGTATGGTGACTGCAGGTTACACAGCTCATCCTCACGGAATGCAAAGCGGTGAAGATCGAGTCGGAGCATGTGTACGAGAGTGTGTTGTCATGTAATTATGTAAATGTATGTTATGTTTTATCTCTTAAATCAGAACGAAAGATGTAACTCTTGTAAAAGAGTAATTTTTAAATGGTTTTCAAGCATGTTAGAACGTTTATAAAGAAATAAATTTTATGGCTCGCATTTCCGCTACGTGTTTTCAGTGAAACAATTTAGAGTCTCACAACAGTGCACAAGTTGTCGGGGGTGTGGTGGAGGTTCGTGGGAGTGGTTTCTGTTTGTTAGAGGGGGGAGGTGGTTATAAGGTGGTTTTGTGGTGATGATAGCAGTATGGCCAGGGAGGAGGTGGTTATTGTAGAGAAGAAAGAGAGGAAAAAGGAGAGGGGTGGGGATGTGTAGTGATGTAGTGAGTTGGCTTGACTATAATTATTATTTTAAAAAAACCTAGGCTCCACATTAATTCTATATATTAAGTATTTTTGTTTTAATGTTTTACCATTTATTTTTTAAAGTAAAGGTATTTTGTCATTTCACACTCACTTAACTAAGAAAACTAACCCCCATCCATCTTAGGGAGTATTCGAGAAATGAGTGTGCAAAAGTTGAGGACTATGTATGTAATTTTACAAAGATGGGGACTATGGTGAAATTTCACTAAAGCACATGGACTATCCGGGCATTTTTCTCTAGTTTTTTAAGTAAAGACACGAAAGGTGTAAACTCATAACTTAAGGAGGTCAACGAAAAATTAGTATTATAAAAAAGAAATTAGTGAACGAAAGTTATTGAAGAAAATAATAGATGAAAAACGTACAATATATATGTTACAGGGGTAAAGTTTGAATATTAGAAACTTGAAGGATTAATTTGTACAACTTGTAAAATGGAGTAGTAGTTTAAGGATTAAATTGTCATTTTGTGAAACCTTGAGGGTAGTATACAATTATACGCTTTTAGCATCCTTTAACTTCTAATTTGTTTCTTCTTTAATAACTTTCGTTAGTTAACTTTCTATGAATACTTAATGTGCGGTTGTCTTTAATTTTTGCTCCACAAGATTCCGGTATAATAAAACTGAACACTAGGTTGTATGCGATATAGATCATTTTTCGGTATCGTATGTGTTATCAAGACCGATACCAATATTCTTTCTTTTCATGGTTTTCAATTAGGGTTGTTCAAATTGCTTGGCGCTCGATGCTCGCTCGAAAAATGCTCGGAATTTGCTCGTTCGATTCAGCTCAATTAAAAAAACGCTCGGTTCAGATCGGTTTAGTTTGTAAACGAACCAAACACAAGCAAAGGGCCGCTCAGTTCGGTTAGGATCGGTTGTCTCGATTTACTTTTTAATATATATATATATATATATGTGTGTGTGTGTGTGTGTGTCAAAATAAAGCTCATTTAAGTAGTTGTAATTGAAGTCCAATAGAAATAGTCCATTGTCCAATACTGAAATGTGAAGCGTCGATCTATACTCAACTTTCAACCTGGCATTCGATTCAGAAGTACAAGATCCTAATCAACCCCCCCCCCCCCCTGGCCATCATTATTCATTTCTCCATCGCCACTCGCCAAGACACTAGCTCGCTAGGGTTTTCCTTCAATCGATTCATTCAAATTCAAACTTCCGATATAACAAGGGTCTGCTTCAATCAGTCGACGATTTATCTTTCTGCTAAGTTAATCTCGATAGAACTAGTTGAGTGTTTTTGTATTCATGTTATTTGTTAAATTTTTACTTGTGTTCTAATTTGACTAAACCTTAGGGACAAAAACGACACTTTATTATGATAATTAGCGCCCCATCGTCACTTTCCTTTTTTGTTCTGCGACGCTCGATAATCACTCGACGTTCGATCGAAAAATGTTCGGATCGAAAGCGCTCGCTCGACTTAAGCTCGGTTGAAAAAACACTCGGTTCGGTTCGTGAACAACCCTATTCTCAATCGACCTAAAAATACGTGTCGATAACAATATATCACTTGGGTTTACATCAAGGTTTAATATTCGTACCAACAATCGTTTTAATCTCTTTCGATTGTCATACTGAGTGCCGGTACCGTAGTGAAACGAACCGATACCAACCAAATTCCCGCTGCAACGCTTGGGATAAAACCACTTTAGTATTAAAATACTGAATAATTTTAAAGTTGTGAACAAATCATGTGTTTATTAATAAGATTATAATAACATTGTGTAAACGATTTAAACTCAAAAAGACAAACACCAACATAATCGGTTCTCATGTATTAATTGGGCCAATACCCTGATGAGAAATTAAACTCACAAAACGGTCCAAATAAATTAAGAGAACTGAAAACATACATTAACTACCAAACCAAAAAGCTTCCCCATTAGAGAATAACTTTTGAACATGCCGCACGTAATAAGCCCGACCCGTCAAAACAACATGATTAAAGCGTGTTTGAACGAGAGCAGTACCACCACGAGTGACTTTTGATCCAAACCCGAATACTCATTTGGAACAACAATAACTTTGTTTCGTGTTCCCATCTTTAACCAGGCTTACACGATTCAAAGACACTTCGGACTTGTATGAATCCGAGTTCAGGACTTTTCTTCTAACATTGTCATAAATAGCACGGATCACAGTCTCGAAAGCCGTTGTAACATTTGTTGAATCGAGTGCGGATGTTTCTATGAAGAAAAGTTCTTCCTCTTCTGCAAGACTTTTGCCCTCCTCAACACTTACTTCCCGAATATTCTCTAGATCGCTCTTGTTCCCTACCAGCATTGTTGCCATCGCCGTATCACAATGAGCTGCAAACACATTTTCCAACAAACGGGTTATTTTTAACACAAGTGGATCAACATAAACACTATAAATAAAGACGTTCCACAAAAGTAAAAGCCTCAAGGTGACAAAACAATTAGGTCGGATGTACATAAATACGTGCGGGATTTTTTTTTCTCAAATACGAACCTATGAATATTTAAGAACCATTAGGAATCATTTTATTCAACGTTAAATCGCTGAAAGCTGTAACTGTTTTCATTAAGCCGAGCCGAGCCCGACCATGCTCGAGCTCGAGCTCGTTTAACATATGAAAGCTCGAGCTCGGCTCGATTCGAGCTTTATTTCTAAAGCTCGAGCTCGGCTCGAAGGTAATTTTTCAAGCTCGGGCTCGACTCGTTTAGTATTTATTAATTAATTTTTATTAATTATAATTATTGTTATACATATAATTTAGTTATTTTTTTATATTTATATAAATGGTAAATATTATTATTTAAATATATGTTTAGTATATTAATAAAAAATATATAAAAAGAAAGCTCGTTAAGGCTCGCGAGCCGGCTCGAGCTCGATAAGCGAAGCTCGGGCTCGTTTACTAAACAAGCTTGTTTTTAGGCTCGGGCTCGAGCTCGTTTAAGCTCGGGCTCGTTCGAGCTTTTTTCCGAGCCGAGCTCGAGAAGCTCAGCTCCATCACACACACACATGTATATTTTAGCATTTGAGGTAAAAAAAAAACACCCTCTCCGGTTTGACTGGCTAAGAGATTACGAAAACGAAAAAAACCCCAAAGTTACCCATTCATAAGTAACAAGTTGAAAATGCACCTTTAAAAGGTAGATCTAAAACGAGTAGCCCCTACCGTCGGTGGTCATATGACCAAGTAGTTGTATTTATTAATGATGTGGCTTAATGGTTAGATGTCAAGGTCACAAAGGCGATTCCTTAAATACTTCAACACCAATATAGGATAGTTCTTAAGCAATTATGAAACTAAAAAGTGTGTGGCAAGAATAAATATGATTCATGTGGTAGTTGGAGCTTTAGATCTAACTCTTTGTGCTTTTAATTTCAAACCATATAAGCTAAAGCTAAGTACCGAAATCCCATCGTTTACGTATTTTCATGTTTCTTAACCATAAGTCACGAGCTGTTTGTATCCCACACCTATATACGCATGTCCCCAACACGCTACACCCTGTTAATATTTATTTTTCTTATCCAGATTTTCCTTCCAAAATGTGTAGATTTGGAGATCAATCTGCTTATTGAAAACTATTTCACTCTGGATGATACCAAACACGTTTCGAAAATGTGAAAAAAAAAAACCTAAACCGAATACCATACCGACTATGGTGGTATGGAACCGATAGTGCAAAAATACCGAAACCGACTAGTACCAAAAACAAAAACCATAAAAACGAATACCGATACTCTGTCCCTACCCTAAATGGAGCTGATAAGCATAAACACACAATAAGCAATCCCAAACACCTTGATTTTAAAATGCGCGCATCACATGACGCGATGACTAGGTTGCATCGCGTGTTGCAATTCCATGATGCGCGCATGACGTGGCGAACCAAACACCACCTAATTAAGATTTGACCTTAGGCCACCCGTAGTCGTACCCAAGGGGGCGTTTTTTGCGCCGGAAAACGCCCAAACACGCCGCCCCACCACCCCTGGGCGTGTTTGGCTGGAATTGTTGTTTTGGCGTTGTTTAAATCACGCTATAGGGGCATTGTTTTGGCCAATCACAGCTATCTTCTTTAGACCGGAAGGTATGGGGGCCGTCCCCATGCCCGTCCTCCCGCCGCCGCCCCAAACTCTCCACCCCCCATGCCCGTCGCTGCCACAGCCCCGTGAACTTCGGCTCCCACCAGCCGATCTCGACGCCCCTCTCTCCTAACACACACACATCTATACATACATACATACATATATATATATATATATATATATATAAAGGGGTTCATCCCCCACCCCCCTAGGTCCATCCCCTCCAAGCCGAGCCTACGTGGCGGCCCATCCCTTTGGGGATGAGGCTCTCCATACCCACTAGTCTTAGGTTTGATCAATACTTTTTTTTGTTAGTTTTTTTTATTTTATTTAATTGTTTACACCCTTTTAACATAATGCCCACATCCCCACCACACCCATTTTAGAAACGCCCAATAATGCCCCTTGATGACCGTACTGCCACATGGCGAAAAACGCCGGATGGGGGCATTATTCACCTTTAGCCCATGTGTAGTGGGCAATATTCCCCCTTGGGCGCTTTGCACCATGTGGCAGCCCAGTCAGCAATGGGACATTATTGGGCGTTTTCTAAAATGGTGTAGTGGGGATGGGGCATCATTGGGCATTATGTTTTGTAGTAAAATAAAATAAAAAAAACATTTAAAATTCTTATTGGCCAAGCAAATGGAAACTCAAATGTGATTGGCCAACAATCCCCCATTCGACATTTTTCAAACCGGCTTTTTTTGCAAGATAATGCCCAATCACGCCCAGGGGGCGGTGAAGGGGTGTTTTTGGGCGTGATTGGGCAATTTTTTTTTGAAAAAAAAACGCCTCACTACGCTTGGGGTTACCCCTACGGTCTTGTGACCACATTAATATCAACCCCTACACTAACTAATACATGTAACACCTAATTAAATTCATCTCAATTTCTCACTTATCACATTACACTTAACATAAACCCTAACCAAATCGCCCACCAGATCTCTTCCATTTCAACAAATCTTAACCAAATCATAACCGAAACCACAACCAAGAGTAAAAAAAACGTACTGTTGAGTTCACCGAGCCACCGTTTAATGCTCTCAAAAGTGGTTCTGCGACTAATATCATAAACAATGAGAGCACCAACAGCACCACGGTAGTAAGCAGAGGTCACGGCACGGAACCGTTCTTGACCGGCAGTGTCCCAGACCTGAGCTTTGACCTCTTTGCCGTCGATATCAACGACCTGAGTTTGAAACTCGACGCCAATGGTGGCCTTGGAGTGTGCGTCGAACTCGTCTCTGGCGAAACGAGAGAGGAGGTTGGATTTACCCACGGCGGAATCGCCGATGACCACGATTTTGAAGAGGTATTCTTCTCCGGTTTCTGGTTCTTCTGCCATTGTTGGTTTTTTAGAGAGAGAGAGAGAGGGGATGGGTTTAGAGAGAGAGAGAGTGATAATGGAGTTGAAGTGGTGGTGTGTGTGAAGTCTTTAAAGTACATTCATCCGCGTTTTCTTTCATTCAATTTTTTTTAATTCTTTTTTTTTTTTTAGATAAAATTTTTATATACTTTTTTTTGTGAAAAAAAAAACGATATTATTATATTTTTTATGGATATATTTAGTATGTTATGAAACAGAAAATAAGAAAACATGTTCGATAATGATAGGAGGACCTATGGAAATTTGGGTTTGATCTTTAAGTTAAACGGGTTTTATCGGTAATTTTACCGTAGTGCATATGGACGGGTGGGTTATCAGGTTTTACTCGGAATTGGTGGTGGCGACTCGGGTTACTCTCGGGGTACTCCGTTTGTCCAGTGGGTGCCCCGAGAGTACTCGAGATTGATTTGTTGGCCGTTCAAAAAAAAAAACATGTTGACTGGCCATGACATTATAGCCTAGTGGTATCTTGGTGGTGGGATAAAACTTTGAGACTATTAGATTCTGGGTTCGATTCCCATAAGGGGTTTTCCTCATATTTATTGGGTTTTTTCCTGAATTGGTGTATATGCATTATTGCCTAGTGGAGATGGATATGATCGGGTGATTTCGCTGGTGGCACGATGATAATACAGTGGTCTGTCAGGTGATTTCGCTGGTGACACGATGATAATCCAGAGGTCTGTCAGTGATTCAAATTTTCCATTAATTAAACATGTTGACTAGATAACACTTGCTACAAGATGTATAAACAAAACTTGAATTGCATGGATGATTTTATATATATATATTTTTTTATTTTTACTTTTTGCAATATCAGTTTTGGAGGACAATATCACAATGATCATTAACAAATATAGAGTTTACCTAAATGCCTAATCTGGAAACTGATTAGGCGTATATATGTTACAAAAATATATCTTCAAATATTCCAAAATAATTAAAAACTTGAATTGGGAGGGAGTGGAGGGGGTGTCTAGCAATTAGCAGGGAATAAATGCGTGACCTACGGAATTCTAACATGCTTAGTGTGTCTATTCTGCCTTCTAGATTCCTTTTTTAAATATTATTTGTTATTTGCTAAAAATATATATTATATGGCACAACGTTTATTTTTTAAAGTTTAATTCATATTCATATTCATATATGATAAAATGAAAATAGAATGAACAGTATCATTCACTTTTCATTTAAGGTTTTCTACTAACGGCTTTAACTATAGCCTCAGCTCTATTTATTGGTCTGAGCAAGATACGATTTATTTGAAATTAATTGCACAATTCAGAAAAAGAAATTTTTTAGCGAACTTCTGTGTATTTCTAGTTACTTATCGTGTCAATTACCAATTCTTGGTCATTGAGATTCATGGTAATTCGGATTAATATTTAGGTATAGATATTACCTCTTTTTTCTCCTTTCAAACAAATTGAAATGATTGAAGTTTTTCTATTTGGAATCGTCTTAGGTCTAATTCCTATTACTTTGGCTGGATTATTTGTAACTGCATATTTACAATACAGGTGTGGCGATCAGTTGGACCTTTGATTAATTAACATCTCTTTTTTTTATTGACCTCCTCCTTTCTTTAATATCCAGGAGGTCAAATTAAGATTGTTGTTCCAGTTCCAGTTAGTGTTTCAGTCGAATTCGATGGAAGAAGATCCGAATCACGCTCTGTAGGATTTGAACCTACGACATCGGGTTTTGGAGACCCGCGTTCTACCGAACTGAACTAAGAGCGTTTTCTTATCATAAAAGAAAAAGGATTCGTCCCAATACGTCTTGTATGCATACTATATAGTATCATAAGAATGAAAGATTCTATATGATATGTCCAATGTGAGTTGATCTCAAAAAACCCCTCGTTACTGCTCAAAGGAGCAGTAATAGGTAGGGATGACAGGATTTGAACCCGTGACATTTTGTACCCAAAACAAACGCGCTACCAAGCTGCGCTACATCCCTTCCATTGGTCTACAGTGTCATTGTAGAGAATTCCTGTCTTGTTTTCCACATCGTTATCTCCTCTATTAAAATCTAGAATTTTTATTTCCATTTCGTCTTTTTGGTCTCATTTAACATATAATAATAGTAAAATACTTCTATCTATATGAAATATGGAACGGAACCCCAAGGAAAAATAGCTGAGTCTTGTGGGGGAATATTGGAGAAGAAACGGTCGTTTTTTTCTGTATTTAACAAAAAGTAAATCTTATTTACTAGATCATTGTACATTTCAATATGTATTATCTTATGTATTACAATAAAATGAAGGAGGTTTTTCAATGCGAGATCTAAAAACATATCTTTCCGTGGCACCGGTACTAAGTACTCTATGGTTCGGTGCTTTGGCAGGTTTATTGATAGAGATTAATCGTTTTTTCCCGGATGCATTGACGTTCCCCTTTTTCTAGTTATTGACGCGGGAAGGAATAAAGAAGATTAGAGATACAATTAAATACCAGCCCCCTCTTTTCTCTTTTTTCCCTTTTTTAGAATAAGGGAGGAAAGAGAAAGAATAAAAGTGCATTCAACAACTGTGAGACTCGGGGTCGGGTTGGAATTAAATTCATATGAAATTTCTATGGAAGTCGAATACAAACAGTGGTTCTAGGGAAAGAGTATTATACAAGATACTTATATGAAATACTGTACTGTTATTTGTATTTGGTATTTGAAAGGTTAGAAATCTTTCTATCTTATTTCCTATATTGATTGTAGTGAAATCTTGCATAAGAGGATAGCAAGTTACAAATTCTATTTTGTTTTTTCCTTCCTTTCTTCTTTTTCGTTTCGGATTGAAAGAGGAAGAGTTGAGTAAATGAAAAATCCAAAGGAGGTTCATGGCCAAGGGTAAAGATGCGCGAATACCGGTTCTTTTGGAATGTACCGCTTGTGTTCGAAACGGTGTTAATAAGAAATCAACGGGCATTTCCAGATATATTACTCAAAAGAACCGGCACAATACGCCTAATCGATTGGAGTTACTAAAATTCTGTCCATATTGTTACAAACATACGATTCACGGGGAGATAAAGAAATAAATTGAAGCGAGCACTTGCGCCCTTATCTTACAAGGAAAGGGAAAAATGACATTATATATATATAACATATTTAAATTTAACATAGTTAAAGATAATTATAAACAAACCAAATCCTATTTATTTATTATAATTAGAGATCCGGCTGAAATAGGATTTTAGGGATAAGAAATAAACTAACCAAACCATGGATAAATCCAAGCGAACTTTTCTTAAATCCAAGCGATCTTTTCGTAAGCGTTTGCCCCCGATCCAATCGGGGGATCGAATTGATTATAAAAACATGAGTTTAATTAGTCGATTTATTAGTGAACAGGGAAAAATATTATCTAGACGAGTAAATAGATTGACCTTGAAACAACAACGATTAATTACTGTTGCTATAAAACAAGCTCGTATTTTATCTTTGTTACCTTTTCTTAATAATGAGAAACAATTTGAAAGAACCGAGTCGACCACTAGAACTCCTAGTCTTAGAGCCAGAAAAAGATAGGTTTACTCTTTATTCACTTGAATTCAAATCCCCATCCGAACTCAAACGCGGATTTCTATTTTGTTGGAAAAATCCAAGAATCCGGATTGAATTCTTGTGTCGTAAGAAAAAAAAGAATAATCTGGGAAGAAGAAATTTTTTTAGTGAACGTGTTGATTCATATTTATTTTGACTACTTTATTTTGACTACTTTCTCATATTTATCATATTCTATTCATTTTTATTCGACCTTCCCGGAGTTCATTCTCTGGGCAACTCCGTTTAACCGGTGGATTCCTTCCAACTTACTTCTTTTATGACCTCATTGGAAATCATATAAAGACAATTCCTATTTGATATAGCTATTTGTGCAAGTATTTTACGATTAAGAAGCAATTGTCTCTTGTACAGATCATTTATGAATCTACTATAACTATAGCATACCCCCCTTTCGCGAATTGCTGCATTTATTCGAGTGATCCACAAACGACGAAAATTGATTTTTTGCCTATCCCTATCCCGATGAGCCGAAACCAAAGCTCTTATTTTTTGTTGAGTAATAGTTCGAGTAAGTCTTGAATGAGCCCCCCGAAAGCTTGATGCAAATAAACGAATTTTTGTTCTACGTCTCCGAGCGATATATCCCCGTCTAATTCTGGTCATTGAATAAATGAAACTTTAACGAATAACTAATCGATTTCCTTTCTTTCAGTTATTCTTTTGCCCCTTTCCTAGTATATGAATAACAAAACGGATTTTTCCAATGTATAAACTAATAATTCCAATGGCTTTGGCTACTATAACCTTCCCAACCACAATTTTTCTTTTATTCGAGGCATTTCACCTCGAAATACGAAATTGTACTATACTAGGTATTAAAAAAGAAAAGTAATGATAAAGAAATAGTGGATTCCATCGTTTCTATGGTTACTTCTTAAACGGTGAGGTCTTCTCTATATACCGGAGCCTTTACTTCATTTAATCAATGTTATTGCTAACTTGTATAGTTCACATTCTTCGGCTCTACCCATGAATTATCCAGTAATAGGTCTTTCACAACCAGTGGCGGAGCTTGACCAAAAGTTTTGAGGGGGCGTAAAGTAATGGGACCCAAAAAACTTTTTTCCTATCGTTATGTTTCGGTTCGGGTCGGGTCGGGTTGGCTATTCGATTCAAATCGGGTCAAATAATAATAGTTCCAAATAAAACAAAGTGTATATTTACCAAACTACCCATCATTTATATACAAAGTTTATAAATATTTAGAATATACAATTTAGGAAAAATAATCTGGGGGGCGATCCTATATAATTTTAAAATTTTCGGACGAAAAATCGCAACTTGTACACTTCTAACCGAAATATTGGGGTGGGCGGATGCACCCCCGAGCACCCACTATCCTCCGCCTCTGTTCACAACGAGCTCTACCTATACAGTAACGGTATTTAATTATGAAGATTGGCTGGGTAGCTGACCCTGTTAGTCCGTTCTTGCAAGAGGGGTTTATTTTAACTAAGATTTCCTCCGCTTAATGGATAACCATTTGCTACCAATGGAGAATTGCTTCTCATCTTGAATTGAGGTGAGTGGATTTACACCAACAGAAACCATAAATTTCATACACAATAAAAGGGATATCATCGATTTTTAGATAGGAAATGTAGTTCGTTTTTCCGGTCTATCCTATTTGATCATTGATATTCGAACATTGTTCTCTTTCCTTTGTTCTAGTTCATGATCTGAACGAGTCGCACATACACCCTAGTACATGTTCCTCGACGCTGAGGGCATCCCTGAAGCGCGGGGGATTTTGTGACATTTCTAATTGGCTGTCTTGTATTTCTAATAAGTTGTTTAATCGTTGGCATGTTGAATCCTATACATAATGGGCTGGTTTAGATCGATCCTAACCGGATGATTATGAATTACTTTTATTCAATAGAATATAGAATAATAAAAAAAGTCATAGAATATTAATATTAAACTCGGCAGGGTGAATTTCAGAATTGATGTGAAATCTAGGCTATTGTCATTCAACCGCTACAAGATCAACAATTCCATAAGCTTGGGCCTCTGTTGCTGACATAAAAACATCTCTTTCCATGTCTTCGGATACAACCCATACGGGTTTGCCCATTCTTTGTACATAAACCCTTGTCAGGGTTTCACGTAGTTTCAGCAGTTCTCCCACTTCCAGGATGAATTCTCCCGTTGCTACTTCAGAAAAAGAACCAACAGGTTGATGGATCATTACCCTGATAATATAAGATAATAAAAGGATTCTCTATTTTTCATGATATGAGGGGAAGATACAAAGACAGATAAAAGAATAACAAGAAAAAAAGATAGAATCGAACAACCGTACGGGCATTATGCATTGCATACGGCTCTACAATAAAATTGACCCTTACCTTCCATAAAATAAAGAAAAAATAGGATCGATCAGACCCCGATCGGTAAATGATCAACTTACCACCCTTCCTTTCAGAGGAATTCAAAAATACTATGATGGCTCCGTTGCTTTATATATTGATTATATTTTTTTGTCTGTTATTTGTCTGTCATTCAGCAATCCCAAAGTGGCTTTTTTATTTGATCAAATAAACTAAGGAAAAAAGAATTTTTTTTTCGCTCTATAAATATTGTTAAGAGACCTCTGGTGTGAAAAAAGTTTGTGACGCTGAACTGGACTTCCAAGAATAAAATAGGAAATACCTTTTTATCATATTACTCTCTCGATACATAATCTAATGTTTTGAAAACAAAATTTCTTATATCAAATTCAAAGTGCCATGCTATTATTCTTAATATTCATATTTCATATGGCGAAGGCATAGTCTTCTTTTTTCTCTCAAATAAAAGCCCCATTGGCGCCAAGCGTGAGGGAATGCTAGACGTTTGGTAATTTCTCCTCCGACCAGGATAAAAGATCCCATTGAAGCGGCTGATCCCATGCATATTGTATGTACATCTGGTTGCACAAATTGCATAGTATCATAAAGAGCCACTCCCGGTATTACCCATCCGCCAGGAGAGTTTATAAACAAATACAGATCTTGGGTATCATCCTCGATACTGAGATATATCATAAGACCAATCAGTTGATTTGAGATCTCACTATCAACCTCTTGCCCTAAAAAAAGTAATCTTTCTCGATAAAGTCGGTTGATTAGGGTCAAATTGTATCCCTTCGGAACCGTACAGGCGCCTTTTGACGCATACGGTTCAAAAAAAAAAAAAGAATCAATGTGTAGATTCCAATACTTTTTTTTTCATAGCAAGTTCCTTCTAACTTATAATAATAGCATTTTCTTTGATTTTTCACTAAATACGAGTTTGTCTTCCTTTCCTTTTTGTCTTCCTTTCCTTTTTGTCTTCCTTTCCTTATAACGTATAATAATAAAAAAAAAGAATTCATTAAACTTATCCAATTTACTTCTCATTGATGGATTGTTTCATCGAGATCCAATCCAAATCACGATGTCATTTTCTTGTTCTTAAATGGGCCTCTTTAATCTTTTTAGGTTTATGCTCTACTCCGGGTAAAGATCCGCCCGATTTTGATTTGCACATATAGTACAAATGCTCCCATTACCACTTCTTTTTGTTATCCCTTCAAAGTTTGAAAAAAACTTCTACTTACAAAAAAAGATTTCTTTAAAAATAGGAATCCTTTATGATATAAAATAGATATATTACCACTTGGTTTTTTTTAACGGAGTCTGGATACTTCAATGTAGCAGTCCAACTAAGCCAACCATAAATTCTTCTAATTGATAATAGTAATTCGAATCCCCCCCAAAAATGGATCTAATTGCACTTCACGCTCCAAATTTTTTATGATTCAATTAATCTTTCGTGGGCGAAACAGAGGATATCTCGATTGGGGAGAAAACGGGGAAATCCCATATGACCCAATATATCTGACAAGTCGCACTATATGTCAACCCAAGATGCATCTTCCTCTCCAGGACTTCGAAAAGGTACTTTTGGAACACCAATAGGCATTAAATGAAATAAAAAAGAACTAAGTACTATATTTTACTTTGATGTGGAAACGTAACAAAGCCTTTCTTTTTATTTATAATATTGTACTTTATCTTTATAATATTGTACTTTATCCTAATCAGATTTTATTCATAAATTCTGAAAAATTTATAAAGAAAATAAGAAAAAATAAGGGAAAATGATTACGACTAGTGTCCTCTAATGATGAACAAGTATGGGCACATTCGCTCATAGAAAATCGCATTAACTTCCCCATTGCGTATTGGTACTTATCGAGTATAGAATAAATCTGCTTCTCTTTGTTCCTACGAACAAAATTGTTCCATTATTACCAACAGAATAGAACAAATATGAACCCTTACGTTGAAATAATCCACTAAATAGGGGGGTCCATAACATAGTCATAGTATAGTCTTTTACAATGCAATAAAGTTACGTAGTGTCTTTTTTCTTTCATAAAGGGGTATTTCCATGGGGTTGCCTTGGTATCGTGTTCATACCGTTGTATTGAATGATCCCGAACGGTTGCTTTCTGTTCATATAATGCATACAGCTTTGGTTGCTGGTTGGGCCGGTTCGATGGCCCTGTATGAATTAGCAGTTTTTGATCCTTCTGACCCTGTTCTTGATCCAATGTGGAGACAGGGTATGTTCGTTATACCCTTCATGACTCGTTTAGGAATAACAAATTCCTGGGGCGGTTGGAGTATCACGGGGGGGACTATAACGAATCCGGGTATTTGGAGTTACGAAGGTGTGGCTGGAGCGCATATTGTGTTTTCTGGGTTGTGCTTTTTGGCAGCTATCTGGCATTGGGTATATTGGGATCTAGAAATATTTTGTGATGAACGTACAGGAAAACCCTCTTTGGATTTGCCCAAGATCTTTGGAATACATTTATTTCTTGCAGGTCTGGCTTGCTTTGGTTTTGGTGCATTAAAGTGAAACCACGGGGACTGAAATCACAATTTTTAAACTAATGGACTGAAATGGTGATTTTTGACGAACCACAGGGACGAAAACAGTAATTAACTCTTTTTTCAATTTATCTTATGTTGTTCATTAAATATTTTTTGCCATTTATTTATTTTATCTAAACTTTTTTATATTCCTTAATTCTTATTTATCTCGTTACCCAAACAAATAAAATAGGAAACCCTACCTCCACCTTGTTTATGCACCGTTCCCCTTCTCTACAGTTATCGGTACATGAAGGTATAAACCGACACCAGCCTGGTACAGAAAACGACAAAAAGTCGGTACGAACAACATCATTCCATATAACTACCGGTTTATCTAATAATAGATAAACTGAATGAACAGTAAATTTGTTTTAAAGGTTTTTTATATATGTTATTTAGTGATTTTTTACATGTGTTATATGGTTCTTTTATATATTTTATGTAACTTGCGTTTGGTTTTTATCGATGTAATTCACGTGTCAGTATTTTTTAATCATATCAAGATTTTTTTTCTGTATGGGTTGCTGTAACGAGTGTAGGTGACGTAACAAAACAAACCGATACCGATCAAATTTCCGCAGTGTTGGTATATTTTTGGTCATATCATGATTTTTTTCTCTTTTGGTTGCTATAACAAGTGTCAGTACCGTAATTAAACGAACTGATACCCACCCACCGCGCAACGCGCGGATTTAGTAACACTAGTTAATATATGATAAAATCAAAACTGAATGAACAGTTCATTCAGTTTTGATTTTTTAGTCATTTTTTAATTCTTTATTTATTATGTGATTTTTTTATATTGGGACGAGGGTTGGGCCGTGGTTTGGATACAAATGCCCAAGTCACCACCCTGGGTGGGTTTGAGTTTCGGCGTGGCTCCTTGGGCGGGAGTTTCTGCCTGAGCGTTGGGCATGCCTAGCGGTCCTCCGTGGCCGGCACTCATTGGTTGGGTTGGCTAGGCCATAGCGGCTAGGTTTAAATTTTAAAAAATAACCGTTTGGCGCTAGGTCCTCCGTGGCAGGCTCTCATTGGCTTGGTTGGCTAGGCCATAGCGGCTACGTTTAAATTAAAAAATAACCATTTGGCTTCAGCCCGGGCGTTGGGCATGCCTAGCGTTCCTCCGTGGCCGGCTCTTATTGGCTGGGTTGGCTAGGCCATAACGGCTAGGTTTAAATTTTAAAAAATAACCGTTTGGCGCTAGGTCCTCCGTGGCCGGCTCTCATTGGCTTGGTTGGCTAGGCCATAGCGGCTAGGTTTAAATTTTAAAAAATAACCGTTTGGCTTATATTGGGGCGAGGGTTGGGCCGTGGTTTGGGTACAAATGACCAAGTCACCACCCCGGGTGGGTTTGGGTTTCGACGTGGCCCCTTGAGCGGAGTTTCAGCCCGGGCGTTGGGCATTCCTAGCGGTCCTCCGTGGCTGGCTCTCATTGGCTGGGTTGGCTAGGCCATAGCGGCTAGGTTTAAATTTTAAAAAATAACTGTTTAGCGCTAGGTCCTCCGTGGTCGGCTCTCATTGGCTTGGTTGGCTAGGCCATAGCGGCTAGGTTTAGATTTTAAAAAAATAACCATTTGGCTTCAGCCCGGGCGTTGGGCATGCCTAGCGGTCCTCTGTGGCCGGCTCTCATTGGCTGGGTTGGCTAGGCCGTAGCGGCTAGGTTTAAATTTTAAAAAATAATTGTTTGACCAAGCCAAACGGTTCACCCAAGTCACTATAAAACCCTCCAACCCCACCGCTTGTCCACATCGCTACCCCAACCCTTCGCTCCACCTACCCGAACCAACTACCCACACTTGATACCGGCACAACGCGATGAAGGGCAGCCAACCCGGTGAGACCCGTTACTGGCCGGAAGCTTTCGCTAGCTATCGGCACAACGTGGGGAACGACCGGCACAGTTTAAACGCGTGCTAATACAAGTGGCGCGAGCTACGACTGAAGCTCGACCGTTTTAAAGCCTACTACGATAGCGTCCCGGGTGGTGATATAAGTCACGAAAACCGGGTGGCAGTGGCCAACATCGAGTTCCAGTGCAAGGAGCGGAATCCGTTTGACAAATTCGCCCTGTTCGAAATCTACCTAACGCTTTAGGCTTTTTTTTTCTTAACCGACCCAACACGTCACTCACCAGCGGGGAGGCTTGAAGTCCACGTGTCAACCCATGCCTCAAACATGAATCCTGTAATTTTTACTGTGATTAAGTGGTGAAACAAGAGTTAGAGTCTACGTTCAGTCTTTGCAAGAAGTGAAACAGTTAAAAGAAGAGTTGCAGGATGATGTCGGTCAAAAACACCAATGCCTTTCGCGCAACGCGCGTCATTGAAAAACACTAGTTCAAGTAATTAAAATACTAAGCCACGTGGACTCAAAGAATGAATATATACATGTTGGAATTTTGATTCTTGGGTATTAGTAGATTTGAAGGAGTAGATGTTTAGAAACATGGAAATGAATAATGCTTCCATCCTTGGGGATTGTTTGATATGTGGCAGTCCAGTCATATCCACCTTTGGGTTATTGGATTTTATCACTCTCAACTATGTGGTGGTCCATTCGCAAAGATAAAACCTATAAACATCTTGGGAGGGGAGGTATTGGGTTCAGATCTCACAGACGACAGGAGTCAAACACTAAGAAATGTTCACCTGCGGAGTCAGAGTGACACAACACACAAAGTGTTAAGTTAGGAGTGGTGGAAGTCAAAGTGATAGTTGGGAGTGGCAGCGGTCAATATCATATAGTTAGGAGTGATAAAAGCTAATAACCATTTCTTATTTGTTTTTTTAGTAACGAGGGCATTTTGTCTTTTTCACAAAAGAAATAAGTTAACAGGCGGTGTTAGTCAACTATATTCAAATTTGTAAAATTAAAAAGAGTAAATTACAAAAAAATCGTCTTTTATCTATGTCACTTGTTGCAAACTATGTTCTTTATCTTCAATAATTACAGAAAACGCACTCGATGTTTGCAAACCCTTGCAAGTTATGTCCTTTAGCCCTAACTCAGTTAATTTTTTGTGGTTAAATCTGACCAAATGGACCCCACATGAGGGTATTTTTGTCATTTTACTCTCACGTGAGGTTCATTTGGTCAGATTTAACCACAAAATACCCTCATGTGGGTTCCATTTGTTCAGATTTAACCACAAAAATTAACTGAGTTACGGCTAAAGAACATAACTTGCAAGGGTTTGCAAACACCGAGTATGTTTTCTGTAATTATTGAAGACAAAGGACATAGTTTGCAAATTGCAATAACTGACATACATAAAGTACGAATTTTGTAATTTACTCAATTAAAAACATAGGAACATAAAGGGTAAATTTAGGGATTCAATTCAAGTAATTAAAATACTAAGCCACGTGGACTCAAAGAATGAATATATACATGTTGGAATTTTGATACTTGGGTATTAGTAGATTTGAAGGAGTAGATGTTTAGAAACATGGAAATGAATAATGCTTTCATCCTTGGGGATTGTTTGATATGTGACAGTCCAGTCATATCCATCTTTGGGCATTGTTCGACGTGACACTCCAATAATTACTCAATTAGTGGAGAGTTCAAATGAGAAGAATTAAAAATTAAGAATAAAAAGAATAAAGGATACAAAGGTAATTTGAACAAATCATTTAATGATTCTTTTATGTGTTTTTGTTATTCAAATTAATGAATCTAATAAATGTGCCTATCTTATAAAATAGTCATGCATCTTACACAATAAAAACAATCATGCACATGATCTTATATTTTCAACGTTTCCTACACCATTAAAACAATATTTTGGTGTAGGATACAAAATGTGTAGGACTCAAACACTTTTAAATAATTTTACGACTCATAATAAAATATGTGTAGGACACATAATTTTTAAATAATTTTGTCACTTCTAATATGCTTAGATTTTAGTTGGTTTACTTTTCCAATTAAAAGGATTCATATTAGACCATGAAACAAATATAGCATCGCTGCTGCTACTACTATTATTATTATTATTATTATTATTATTATTATTATTATTATTATTATTATTATTATTATTATTATTATTATTATTATTATAGATTACTAAAGGAAATGAAATAAATAGTGATTTTAATATTATAATAATATATAATTTTTTAATACTTTTATTATTTTAATAATATAATAACAGTTATTTTCTTTATTTTTTAACTTTAATCTCTTTTTTCATATCAGGGGTTGGGATAAACTTGGTGTCAACCGGTATCGAACCAGTATTGGTATCGAAAATGTCGGGACGGTCCTGTTCGGTATCAGTACATGAAGGTAAAATCCGGCACTAATACAGAAAACATCAAAAGTTGGTGCCGAATTGATATTGGAAATCTTTTGGTTCGGGAAATTCAGTACTGCTACCCGGTACCATTTGCTCATCCCTGATCACGGGTACCGTACGAACAACGGTATCGTACAACCTTTTTTTTGTTGATTTTATTCAACTTTTAATTTTTTCTTTTTTTAGTTTCAGGAGTAGGGATGAGCTCGGTGCCAACCGATACAGAATCGGTACTGATACCGAAAATACCGATTACGGTACCGGTATATGAAGGTAAAAAACGGTAGTGAACCGGTACCAGGAATGCCAAAAGTCGGTACCGAATTGGTACTTAAGATCTTTTGGTTCGGCAAATTTGGTACCGGTACCCAGAACAATTTGCTCATCTCTGACCACGGATTTCATACGAACAACATCGTTACCATACAACTTTTTTGGTTGATTTTCTTTCGGTTATCTTTTAGTGTTTTTTTCTACATTTTTTTATTCTTGTCAGCAGTTCCGTTCGCAACACGCTTGTAGTGATTTCAAAACACATGTAAACACAGACTAAATAACAAAAGAAATTCGCCGCAACGCGGTGAACTTCTTTAAACCTGGTTGGGTCATGAAATAAACTTAAGATCATCACATCTTTAGTATCATATTTGATATTTTAGTACTAGTTAGGATTACCATGATATCTGCTAGTGCTAACTTGTGTTACAACTTAACTACAAATCCTTTGGTTTCATTTTGCTAATCCATATACATTGAAAATATGTCGATAACACCAGATATATCAACAACATATGGTATCAAGGTACAACTTGTTTATAAACATCAAAACAAACAGTTCAAATAGAGAGCTGGAAACTTCTAAATTCAGAAAAAAAAATTGGAATTATTATACATCCCTTATTCATTCATGAGATAATCCGAGGTTTCAAGGAATGCTCACCGATTGAATTCAAAAAATATCACCCTATTGCAGAAGCCACTACTTACAGACTAGCAATCCTAGTTTGAGTTATGATCAAGCTATGATATCCACATTGTTACATAAAAACGGAACTAGCATATATAACTGATAAACTGTGAAACACCATGTATCAAGAAACAAAAACTAAAACATAAAGAAGATCTTGCAGCCAGCTTTCATATATTAGCAAAACTAGGTTAGAACCCCGTGTATTACACGGGTTGAATAAATGTAATTTTATATATTAAATAATAAAAAAAATTATATCTTTGAGAACCCCGTGTATTGTACGGGTTGAGTAAATTTAATTTTATATATTAAATAATAAAAAAAAGTTATATTTTTAAGAACCTCATGTGTTATACGGGTTGAGCACATGTAATTTTATATACCACACAATAAAAAGTTATATCTTTATAAACCCTATGTATTATATGGATTGAATAAATCTAATTTTATATACTACATAATAAAAAAGTTATATTTTTTAAAAACCCCGTGTATTACACAAGTTGCATAAATATAATTTTGTGTAGTAGCATCTTTAAAAAAACTAACGGATATACTCGATATACGATGGATGGGGTGATTGCGGTGGCGGTCCTTATAAATGTCACGTAAACATAGTGATTACCATATTTGAGTTGAGAATTGAACACGGAAATAAAAGTATAGAACCAATAAACATTGATTAATATTTATGTTTACCCCTTATAAACATTTTTGAAATAGGTTCTATCCTTAACTACTTTAGTTTAATAAAATAAATAAATCATTTACATTTTATTAATTTATATTGAAGGGATTATTCCAAACGTTATGTGATGTGTTAGTCATATGAAAACGCACGTTTTGACGTGTCCGATTGAACTCAATATATCCTATAGTTGCATTGCGATTGGATCAAAAAGTAACGTTTATATCGTACAATCATAACGTATTGTACGCGACCGACTAACTCAAATTTATATTGTCAAGGCAAAAACTCTTGAGGGGGTCAAAGTGGCATTTACAAAGTTCATAAAAAGTTAAGTGGTTAAAAATTGCATTTCCTGAACTTAAGGGCTTAGAAAAGGGTAAAGATAAAATTTGACAAAGTTTTGGGGTAAGAAAGGAAACTCTAACAAAGTTATAAATAACATAAAATATTATATTATCTCCTATACAAATTATTTAAATTTATTTTTATAATTATTTTTTAATTGATATTAATTATCTATAAAAATAGATGGCTTCAATGAATGACATGTATCCTTTTATTGGTTTCTTTTATTATATAGTATAGATATCATAAAAATACAACAAACACAAATGCCTAAGCGTTGTGAATTCATTAAATGGACAATGTCTAGAGACCAAACACATGAAATCAAATGTGAACCAAACACATGAAGACCAAATGGAATTTGGTAGAGATTTCCAAATTACTATTTAAGTTTCACTCCCAGTCGCACAAGCTAGGGTCGTCTATTAATTCTTTTGGCACAAGCTTACCTAACAGCTTAAGCACACTTCTATCTAGTAAACCAGCTGCGATATGATCTATAAATAACGATAAAGTCGAAGCATCAAGTGAGTAACCTCTATCATCCATTTCCTGTAAAAGCATCACCACATCATCATAGTGTTGGTTCTTTAGACATCCTTGGAGAAAAATACAGTAAGTAACATTATTTGGTGGGCAGCCACTCTCTTCCATTTTAAGAAACAACAACTTTGCTTCCCCCAATAGACCTTCGCGACAAAAAACACCAATCATCACATTATATGTCCTGACATCAGGTTGCAAGCCTTTATCTATTAATTCATGGAAAAAATTCCTTGCAATGTGAAATTTCCCACATTTTCCTGCCCCATCAATGAGGATAGTGTACACAACAATATCAGAATTAAGCTTGCTATCACCCATTAACTGGAACAAAGAGAGCGCATCTTCTACTAGATGGTTGTTGCAAAGACCGTCTAAAATTATTCGATAAGTGCATTGGTTTGGAATGAGGCCTTGTGCATGCATCTCATTGAAGAGTTTGCATGCATCTAAACAACGCCCAACCTGAAACAATCCTTGTATCATGGTGCTGTAAGTAACTACATCGGGTTTTAAACCTTTTCCGGACATTTCACGAAACATTTGCTCAGCCTTCTCAATATTCAGATTCTTGCAATACCCATTCAATAAACTACTGTAAGTAACAACATTAGGAACGAGACCTCTAAGTGTCATTGAATCAAAAATCTCCCTTGCTTTGATCATCTCACCTCGAAGACAGTAACCATCAATAAGTGAGCTGTACGTCACTATGTTTGGAACCTCACCTCTCTCAATCATGATGTTGATAACAGCCTCAGCTTCTTCTACTTTACCTTCCTTGCAAAATGCATCAACTAATGCAGTAAAGGTTTTCACATTTGGAGAAATCTTCTCATCCTCCATTTCTTTTAGCAGCTTTGAGGCCTCATTCCAACGACCTAACTTACAGAGACCACAGATTAAAGAAGTGTATGTGATGACATTTGGTAGAATACCTTTGTCATATACCATTTCTTTTAAGAGCTTCAAAGCATCATCAATCAGTTTATCTTTGGAAAGACTATCAATGATGGTGCTATATGTAACAATACTAGGCTGACAATTTTTTTGTTCCATTAGCCTGAGCAAAGCAAGTGCTGTAACGTTATTACCGAACTTGCAAAGCCCTTTAATCATTGTGCTGTACATAACAACATTAGGTTCACAAAGTTTTTGTTTGACGAGCTTCTTGAATAACATCTCTGCTTCAAGAATCTTATCTTCAAGGACGAGTCCATCTAAGAGTGCACTATATATAAACTCATTCGGTGCAATAGATCGTCTAAAGCAACAACCTAGGACTGCGAAACCATCTTTGGTGCGATACAACTGGCAACAACACTTGATTGCAATGCTCATAGAAAATTCATTAACAGGGACACCAAGGGAACACATTTGGTTGAAAAGATGAAGAGAGGTAGAAAAATGTTTCAATTTAGTAACAGCATTCAACAACTGAGTGAAGTGAACAACAGATGGAAGAGGGCGTCTCTGTGACATTTCATCGAACAGGTTGAGTGCATCATTCAAGTTGGTAATTTTATGAAACATAGATCGATCTGAGGAAACATCGGAATGCAAAGCTAAGTGGAAAGAAGAGAAAGGGGTTTCGGAATGAAGATGGAAGGAGGAGTTGGTGGTAAAATTACCTCGGAATTTGATGAAAGCTATGCGATTCATCATCTTCGGTAGGAGGAAACGGAGTCGAAGCAGCCTTCAACCTAGCTACGAAATTTCCATTTCTATAAAACTCAAAAATTGAGTCACACGCTCACATTCACATCTTTCATTTATCTTATTTTGCATTTTTCACTTTTCTCTTAAACTAATGGAATTTTCCCGCGAGTTTTGACATAATTAAGTTCGTGTCGGTTAATTTTACCATGGTTCGGTATGGTAGTGGCATTCGGTACTACAACCAAAAGATAATATTCCAAGTCGTAATATTCTAAAAATCGATATGTGCTTTACATTGATCTAAAACTATAAAACTAATATTTTTTCGAAAGATAGACACATGTCATACCCGACGATCACACAAATAACTCATTTTTAGTTTAACAATCACTATTTCTATGAAAAATTTTAAAGGATTTAAAAATATATTATCTTATATGCTAGAATATTACATGTGTTTGGAAACGAAATATTTTCTAATTTGTTTGCATGTGATGTAAAACCAATTTTTTTACCATTGAATTCTCCATATTTCTCACATGTGATGTAAAAAAAGAAATGTCATTAGATGACATTTTTATAAATACCTTTTAAAATGAGGGATGATTTATGTATTGTAGCTAAGCGCTTGGTATAGCTAAGCACTTGATCTTTTATACAAATATAATAGATAAATGGTCGAATGAGTGCCCGCTTCAACATATAGTTACTCCGCGTCAAATGGCTCGGTATGGGTTTTCAGTCAGGTCGAAAATTACAGAAGCGTTTATTGATGGTCAATGGGTATGGCCGGAAGATTGGAGGTGTGTGTACCCGACATTGTTCCAACTTCGGCCTCTTATGTTATCTGATATGCAAGATAGAGTTTTATGGATGAATTATGATGGCAAGCTTGTTCCGTTCACGTCAAAAGAAGTGTGGGATGCAATCCGGATCCGTGACCAGCCGAAACCTTGGTCGAAAGTTGTGTGGTCTTCGTTCAATATACCGAAACATTCGTTCATGTGTTGGCTTATCTTTAAAAATAAACTTTGGACTCAAGACCGGATTATGAGGTGGAATCACTCTGTTACGGGCTCTATGAATCTGATGTGCTGCTTGTTATGCTATTCTGGGTTAGAGACACATGAGCACTTGTTCTTCGAATGCCCATACTCGAAATCAGTATGGCATAAAGTGCGGCAGAAAGTAGACATGCATTCGGTTATAGAATCATGGGGGGATATCTCTGCTTGGCTGATTTCTAGAGCTAAATCGAAGTCAGTTTTTTCTGTTGCTAGTAGATTGGTGGTGGCGGCAGCAGCTTATGCCATTTGGAGTGAACGAAACTCTAGATTTTTTAGTAATCGCTTGAGACCTCCAGAGCAAATGGCGGCGGAGCTAATTATCAACACTGTCAGAACAAAGTTAATCTTTTTCAGGTACAAGCAAACTTCAAATGTTAAGCGATTTTTGGAAGAGTGGAAGATGGATAATGAAGACTTCTTGGATGAAGAGTGAAGACCAATGTTTTATTTGTTTTGGATGTAATTGGTTGTTTTGTTTGGTTGTTTCTTGTTTCACTCTTTAGTGGTATGCCACTAAGAGAACTAGGGGGTATTGTCAACCTTCTACTTGTTTGTTTTTGATATGTTATAAAATCACCGGGGTAATCCTTTACCCAAAAAATAATAACGTGTCATACTATACACCATAAAGGACAACACCGTTGTAAGTCGTATTCTTTATATCCATAAGTAAGGATTCATGATTCAAATATAGATATAGATGATTAAAAGTAATAAATTAGAATTATGAGTCATTTAAAAAAATCAAAAAATAATAAATTTCAAATATTAAATTTTCCCCTTTTTCTTTCATTTATACCGGAACCTTTGAATTCCTTAGATAGATGCCGATTCCTGTCTCGAAAAAGTGTTTTCTCCTCTTTGTCTTTGATTTCTTGTCTATCTTCTATAGGAGGCTCATATTCGATGCAATCAAAAACGATTTTTTCATTTCTGTATCCGCAATTCAATATAGTTGGATACATACCCTAAAAATCTGTCTCTCTTCCACTGATTTTCCCCTGAAATTTCAAATACTTGAACGATCGATTCTTTTTTTTTTTTTAGAATATTTAATCGTGATAAAAAAATGAAAAGTCTATATCGCTAGATTAATGGTTATGTTCTATAATATTTAACAGTTATTTGAAATTCTATATTCTATTCTTTAATATTGATATATTCATATTAATTATGAATAATATGAATAGCCAAGAATTCAAAATGGAGTGAGGGTTGGGGCGTGGTTTGGGTACAAATGCCCAAGTCACCACCCCGGGTGGGTTTGGGTTTCGGTGTGGCCCCTTGAGCGGGAGTTTCAGCCCGGGCGTTGGGCATGCCTAGCGGTCCTCCGTGGCCGGCTCTCATTGGCTGGGTTGGCTAGGCCTTAGCGGCTAGGTTTAAATTTTAAAAAATAACCGTTTTGCAAGTCACTATAAAACCCCCCAATCCCACCGCCTATCCACATCGCTACCCCAACCCTTCACTCCGCCTACCTGAACCCGCTACCCACACTTGATACCGGCACAACGCGATGAAGGGCCGCTAACCCGGTGAGACCCGTTGCTGGCCAGAAGCTTTCGCTAGCTACCGGCACAACGTGGGGAACGACCGGCACAATTTAAACTCTTTATTTATTATGTGATTTTTTTTTTTATATTGACCAATACCTTATATTTATTTATTAGACTATGAGGTATGGAGTGAGGGTTGGGGCGTGGTTTGGGTACAAATGCCCAAGTCACCACCCCGGGTGGGTTTGGGTTTCGGTGTGGCCCCTTGAGCGGGAGTTTCAGCCCGGGCGTTGGGCATGCCTAGCGATCCTCCGTGGCCGGCTCTCATTGGCTGGGTTGGCTAGGCCTTAGCGGCTAGGTTTAAATTTTAAAAAATAACCGTTTTGCAAGTCACTATAAAACCCCCCAATCCCACCGCCTATCCACATCGCTACCCCAACCCTTCACTCCGCCTACCTAAACCCGCTACCCACACTTGATACCGGCACAACGCGATGAAGGGCCGCTAACCCGGTGAGACCCGTTGCTGGCCAGAAGCTTTCGCTAGCTACCGGCACAACGTGGGGAACGACCGGCACAATTTAAACTCGTGCCAACACAAGTGGCGCGAGCTACGACCGAATCTCTACGGTTTTAAAGCCTACTACGATAGCAGCCCGGGTGGTGATATAAGTCACGAAAACCGGGTGGTGGTGGCCAACATCGAGTTCCGGGGCAAGGAGCGGAAGCCGTTTGACAAGCTCGCCCTGTTCGAAATCTACCTAACGCTTTAGGATTTTTTTTAATAACCGACCCAACACGTCACTCACCAGCGGGGAGGCTCGAAGTCCACGTGTCAACCCATGCCCCAAACATGAATCCTGTAATTTTTATAGTGATTAAGTGGTGAAACAAGAGTTAGGGTCTACGTTCAGTCTTTGCAAGAAGTGAAACAGTTAAAAGAAGAGTTGCAGGATGATGTCGGTCGAAAACATCAATGCCTTTCGCGCAACGCGCCTCATTGAAAAACACTAGTTTCATTAAAACTACACAGGCCTCTACCAATAGCAGTGCCAAACTAAAATAGCCGTCCCCGAGAATGATAAAAAACTTTTGGGTCTTGTTTGAGACAAAAAAATTGGATCCCCTCCCTGTAATCTAAACATCAAAGTTTTAATCAAAATCAGTACACAACCATACTTAAAGTTTAAACATCTAATTCTAAATCTAAACATCAAACGTTTTTATTTTCAAATTTCAAGCTTTCAAACATTCAAAACACACAATCAAACATTTAGAAGAAACCATTATTTATCAAGTAATGGCAATATGGCATCAAAGATAAAAATGTTACATTCCAATTCGTAATTCCATACCTGACTAGTGATTATGAAACAAGAATGCAATTATGTGAACCCTTAACTCCTTAGGGCTTAACCCTAGGTAGGTTGTTCAGACTTTCAAATTTTGTTGATGGATGTCGATGATCGTGAAACGTTGATGGATGTCGATGGTCGTTGAAACGATGGTTATTCAGATTTTGTATGTTGTTCCCCTAAAAAATTGAAACGTCGGTGAAAGGTGTCATATGATAGGGATAAATATGGTTTGTACCGGAAGCAACCCTGCTATAACATTAATTTCAAGATTCATTTTTTTTTTTTTTTGCGTGGTTTTGGAAAAAAAGCTACATTAAAGAAAAGAATATTATTCACAAAGTAAAAAAAAAACGATAAGAATATGTTTCTACAAGTGGGTATTTTTGTTAATTTTTTAGTAACTTACATAAACAGCCCCGTGCTTTGTCAAAAGGGTAAAATAGTCACTTTACACAAACTTCATAGATTTTTTAATAAAAGTTAGTCTTAGTGTTATGACCCAAACATGTGACAAATACATATCTCAAACATGCAACTTTTCAAAATTAGACCCCAAAAGTAGTGGTGCACAAAAAACCCGAATCCGGACTCGAACCCGGGAAAAAAACCCAGAACTGGGTATTATAAAAACCGGGTTTTCTATACCCGAACCTGAACCCGAACCCGACCCTACCCATAGGGTAGGGACCAGGTATTCATATTTGATCTAAAACCCGAACCCGGAACCGGGTTTTTTATACCTGGTTTATACCCGAAACCCGGTTTTTATAAATACCCGGAACCGGTTTTTATAAATACCCGGCACCGGGTTTTATAAATACCCGAACTGGGTTTTTTTATACCCGGTTATATGGCTACCCTCGAGTTTACGTGCTTATTTTTATGTATGTTTCGGCATAAATTCAAGTTTGTTTACGTTTTGACGCTCTTTTTAAATGGATCGTGCCAAATATAATACGTTATTGTGCTTATTTTTATTAATGTTTTTAGTGGGTCTACCGTCTACATTTGATCGATAAGCAACTACAAAAAAAAAATAAGTACGTTCAAATCATGTTAAAATAACCTACCTGCCTTGCGGGGAATCATGTTAAAAAAAATATGTTCAAATCATGTTAAAAAAATAGGCAACATCCACTAAAACATATAAGGGTGCACGTGGTGTAAGCATGGAGTCCATTCGGTGACCCCATTCACCTAAGGGGAACACCGCCGCCATCCCTTAGGTGAGTGGTTTAGGGCATGGTTGTAAAAGTCCCGCCTAGGCTCCGAGTACTCCCCGAGTACTCGCTACAAGGTAGGCTGCCGAGGCACGAGTACTCCTCTCCCAGGCAAATTACACCCCGAGTAATCTCCGCCTAAGCCGAGTACATCCCGAGTACTCCCGAATCCGACTAGGGAGCGCCTAGCGACTTTTGCAACCATGGTTTAGGGGAGTGAAATGGGTGGGGATTCACCGAAGAGAGGGGGAGGAGAGAGGGAGGAGAGAGGATGAGTGGACCAATGAGAAGTTTTCTTTCCTTTTTTTTTTTAATAAAAAACCAAGTTACCTAAGAGGGGAGTGCCGCTAGGGATGGGCTTTTTTTCCCAAATACCCGTACCCGTACTCGTACCGTACCCGTACCCGTACCGATTTTAGGTATTTGGTACATGTATCGGTACCCAGTTTTATTGATTTTGGTATTCGGTACTTTCGGTATTGGTACGGGTACGGGTACAGGTAAAAACGGGTACTGGTACCGAATTCTATGTATACCTTTAAAAGTTTTTTTATATTATGTTTTATTTCATATTATGATATTTATAGTGTACTTGTATTGATTTTACCTATATGGTACCCGTATCGTATTGGTACTCATACCAATTTTACCTATTTGGTACTCGTACTATATTGGTACTCATGTCAATTTTACCTATTTAGTACTCGTACAAATGCTCAAAAAGTAAATAAAAACAAAATGGTACCAAGCGGGTACTGTACCGAAAATACCCGTACCCGTACCCGTACCGTACCTTTATATTTGGTACGGTATTTGGTACCTAGTTTTGTTCAAATTTGGTACCGGTATTTTCGGTACTGGTACGGGTATAGGTACGGGTACTGTACCAATCCCATCCCTAAGTGCCGCCATCAATTTAGGGTGTTAGGGGAGTTTAAGAGGGGAGTTGACGTGGCACACGAGGATTGGTTTGGCGTAAGAGAGGGGACTCACCTCTTAGGTGAGCACCCCTTACACCCTAAAGAAGCATTAATATCCGGTGCGGGTTTTTTCCCAACCCGATGCATACCCGAACCCGGAAATAGGGTATTATAATACCCGGGTTTTATAAAACCCGACCCGAACCCTACCCAAACCCGGGTATATAGGGTATACATTTTTGGTAGAAAACCCGGACCCGACCCGGTTTTTAAAAAAAACCCGATTTTGTAAAACCCGATTCTACCCGAACCCGATTCCATACCCGGAACCGGTTTTTAAAAAACCCGATTTGTGCACCACTACCCAAAAGTGTTACTTTTGCTAAACAACAATGACTATTTGTGTAATTAACTTGAAGAAGTTTAGAAAAAAATATTTAAAAAAAAAAAAGATAAGAATATATTCCCACCAGCTGTTGACCACTTTCTGAAGTCTTTTTGCAAGATTTGTCCAACACTAAACTGGGATACATCGTGCATTTTAGATCTCACTGAAAATATGAGACAATAGCATTAGAAGCAGTCCTCACTATTGTAAAAAAAAAAAAAAAAACAAAAATAAACGTAAATGGAAAAAAAGAAACTTATAATAATGTTAATATAATAAGCTTACGAATCTGGTAAAGCCCACTGCATCCAAATCGGCCAGCCCCGTTAAGTAATAATGTTGACATGTATCTATCTACAGAAGTACACCGGGGACTAGTCAAATTTTCAGTATCCAAGAGGATACCTGCTAGCTGCAACAACAAATACATAAATTAAATACTTCTTGAGCAGAACTTAAGTCATTGTTCATTCCTGTATGTTAGATCATCTGAATATTAAATATATTTGGTGTTGTTCTCTGAAACTTCATTGATTTGATGTTTGCTCGCGAGATATCTTACGGTTTTGATTAGCAAGCCTTAATTATATAGAATTGTTAATTAGCATATACAATTGCATTACATTGAGTCATTGACCAACTTGTATAATTACTGTAGGTGAAATGAACATGGAACATATACTTAGACCAAGTAATCATACTTAAACCTATCCTATGATCAAGTTATCCCATTATCCAAATCTTTAATCTACAGATTATCTGCTTCTGATTATAACTCTTGAAGTTGCAATAGACCCTCAGAGAACATGCATCCAAACACTCCTAAAGACACTTTGAAAACATGCTCCTAATTATAGATTGCATACCAGAAGGCGAGAGAAACCCTTCCCTGCCAATATCCCGGGTGATACTGAAGCAAACTTCTCAGCAATAAAGGCACAACATGAGCAGTCCTGAATTGCCAAATATCATATTGTTTAAGATTTAAATTACATCAAATACTAAGCTTTTTGTCTCTTTATCCCTAGGGATAGGGGATAGAGGTACGGTGAAAACTACAACCCCCCCCCCCCCCCCCCCCCAGACCCTACCAATAGTCTTGCTATTTGTGGGATTTACCGGGTACGTTTGTTGCAAATACTTGAATTTATGAATTTTTTTAAAGACACCATTTAGAACTTGAATTTTAATAATAACATGTGTTGTGTTTATTCACCGGCTATTTTAATCATGCATCACCCATGTTAGAGGTGACAAACGGCTTAAAAGTCGCCATGAGCGTAACACAATGCATAAAATCTCCTAAATTGTTTTATTTAAAGTTTAGAATATCATTGTAATAGTACATTTTCATGCATTTATTGTTTAAGAAGTTCATGAAAAGACAAAAAGCATTTACGGGTCGGCCCGACCAACCTGACCCTTTGGCCCATACTTAAAAGTTACTCATTACCCACCCCTGCCATTTTACCACCTCTAGTTTACATGGAATATGGTCACCTGTTTGTCAACATTAGTATCATCTGAAGGATAAGCAAAACCACCCTATATAACAAATCAAAAAGTCATTAAAGAACTTCAAAAACATACGAATGATCAAGTAGAATCAAACCTTTTGGATATTGAATACTTCTATTACAGAATCCTTCAGTGCCTGTTACAAGAAGACACAAGTAGGCATCGCTTCAATCTACGATTTCATAATTCATAGAGGGGGTGGGTTGGATAAAAGGGTATCGATAGCGATGAAATAGCACCCGCTATTTCGTGTTTAGCGATAAGGTAGTTAAAAATTTAAGAAACAAAAAATAGCTATCTATAAAAAAATTATATATATAATGTTAATTTTATACCTTTTTATGTATAAATTTAGAAGTTTAAGGACCAAATGTAAGCTAAGTGAAAATAGGGAGGTTAAATGTTAAAAATACATAAACTAATTTTACACTTTTATGTAATTTTTTACAAGTTTTAGGGACTAAGTGTAAACTAATGAAAGATGGTTAAATGTTAAAATCCATAAAGTTATTTTTTAGACTAAAACGCAAGAAAACGCAGCCGCTCTTCTTTCTCCTATTTTCCAGCAAGTTTCCGGCAGAAATTGCAGGTTTCCAGCCGGAATCCGCTACAATCATGCTATTCAGTCGCTAAATACAGATTGTGAGACCTTGGCGCTTCGCTACGAAGCGCGCGATAGCACACGCTATCTGCGCTATCAATAACTATGGGTTGAAACTGTTCATAGTTTAGTACAAACCTATGTTGTGTTGACTTGCAAACATTTTATCGCCCATCTAATTTTTTTTAATTAACAATAAGGGGGTGTTTGGGATTCCTTCTCAAAAACAACTTATTAACTTACATAAGTTATAAGTTACAAATACTAACTTCTCAACACACAAAAACAACTTAAGTAAGTTAACCCAAACGCTATAAAAACAACCTATTAACTTTTATAAGTCAATAAGTTATAAGTTGCCAATGATCCGCAGACCAATTGATTTGGAGGAGGTGGGAAGGTTTACCCACTTATGTGGGGTTCTTGCCCAGGAGGTCTCGGGTTCAAACTGGCAATAATATGCCAACCGCGGGATTCCTACTCGTGACCTGGGTGATCAAAGGCCAAAGGCCTAACCAGGTGATCTAGCCGTTCAAAAAAAAAAAAAGTTTTAAGTTGCTCCAAAATAAGCTAACCCAAACATCCTCTAAATGTGACATAGTTATGGCTTATTATCATTAACATAGTGGTCCTGCAATAATATAAAAATATTTAAATAAACGATTTATGGGGTTGTACTAGTGTGCACAACCTTCAACCCATGACATGTTTCCCTTTCGGCTACTCAGCCCTCAAAAAATCCATTTGAGGTACAAACAGGGCCCAAATTGAACCATTTACAAGTGAATGTGTCGAAATTGCGAACTCTATGAATGAATGAATGATAATGGAAATGAAGTTTTACCTCGTATTTCTCTTGAAGCTTATCAGCATTCAGTAAAACAATTTTAAGACTTCCAAATAGATCATAATATGAAAGATCAACCTGCTCATTTAATTAAAACAAAAGACCCCCAATATCAAGAATTATGAGAACAACTGTAATATTCACAAAGATTCTTAATTAACTAAAGTAATAAACATTACCTCATCGATGAACAGAAGTGACGACCGATCAATGTTACAAGAACTAAGTAGCCATTCCAGCTCACCATGAGAGTTGATGTCTGTCCTCTTGAGGTTGATAACAGGCACAGTACAAAACTGAAAGGTCTCGTCTGTTTGGTGCAAGTAGAAGGAATACATGATATGTGAAATAAAAGATCCGCCATCTGCATATAATGCAACAATTTAATTTATTTATAATAATACTAAGGGGTCAACCTGACCTGACCTGACCCTTTTTGATCCATACTAATAATGTAAATACAGTGCATTACCTGAGATGGGTCCAAGGACAACACGCAAAAACTGTCCCGGAACACCCGTGTTAACAGAAGCCTTACTAGCTTTTAGATACCTATTTAGCTTCTGAATGCTTTGACAAGACTCAACAGCATCTATCTGTGGTGAACTACCATAATAGAAAGATGCTGCACATGGAGGAAGTGAAACTTGTTTCCTCTTATTGAAACTTTTAGACGATTTTTCTACATCGTGATTACTTTGAATATCATCTGCTTTCTGAGGAGAACTTACATCAGCACTTTCAGATAAAGATAGTCGAAAAGGCTCTTTTCTAATGTCTAATTGTGGTGAACCTTTAGCTGAACTGTTTGAAACAGTTTCTGAAATACCACTTGTATACTCCTTATGAACAATAGCTGATGACGAACGGGTAACTGTCTGCTTACCAGTCCTTCCCATAAAGTCAAATAGAGATTTCCTGTTGTTCATAGAGGCGTTCCCTCTTTTTAATCCTTCAAAAAAAGGATTCTCGCGAGCTCGGATGTATTTTCCCTGCTTAAGATTAACTTGATCAATTAATATATGCGCACAGAGATGACCATTTTAACTCATTTACTAATTAATTAGAGTGTCAGTCAGTTTGGTTATGCTTTATATCTAACAGGTTGAAGTCTCCCAAATTTTGTAAATTTAATGCAAACAACTTCCTAAATCATTTTTGGGGAAAGATGTTAAGGGCCAACCCATTCTCGACCAAGCCTTACAATAAAAGATTACATGTTTCGACCAATTAGTCAGCCTGGTTCTCGCTCATTTTGCAACCTCTAAAATGGCAAAGTAGCCACACTAACACATGAAGTCATGAACACTCTAAGAAAAGATCACCAAGGGCGGCAAACATGGTCCCAAATACCATTGTTTGGGGGTCCAATTTGGATATTTTTTATACATTTCTAGCATGTTAATGATTGCATTTTATTAGAAAGGGCTGCTTCACGAGCCAGCTTCAGCTCGAGCTAGCTCGTGTTGGATAGTACTTTTTTTTTTCAAAATATGTATATTGATAGATGTATAACAAACACATAAAAGGCGGTTGAGAGTTTTTTTCCTAATAAACTTGAGGTAGCCAAACGCCAGCTCCCCTCGACCATTTATGAGCTGATTTTGAACGAGTATTTTTGAGCCAGTTTCAAAAGGCTATTTTAGTATACAAAATTCCATGAAATCAAGAGATTCCATCAATCACAGGTAGGAACATGGGCACAGCTTAAGTAGGGTGGGAGGGGGCGGCCGACCCCCGAACTTTTCGCTCAGTAGTGGAGAGTATGTAGTTTTCGTATAGAAATTTTTGGGTATATACGTTTTTGACCCCGCGATTTTATAGAAATTTTTAGGTCCGGTCAGAAATCTCAAGCTTCGCCGAAACTTCACATAACCTTAACTTTGTAAAGAAGCAACTTTATAGGTAGAAGAAATAGTGATAATAAATTAGGAATTCCCATGATTGATGAGCAGCATCAACAAGAAAAAGAAAAGCACATAAGTGGGATGAGTATAGAAGAAAGGAAAGGAAAGGAAAGGTTACCTGTTGGTCTTGAAGCGATGGAGAACCCATGGGGAGAAACAGAGTATCCAATTTGTGGTTGAAACCGCATAGTGAAAGAAATAAAAGAAGAAGACAAGACAAGAAGATGAGACGTTGGCATCTTCCTTCCTTGTAGAATCCGCCATTATTAGTAAGTAAACTACAAACCCCCATGATTTTTTTTATTCCTTCTTCTTCTGGGTTTCGTCATCAAGAAATGAGAAACCGCACAGCAAGTTGGATCAGCCGTTTTGCTGTTTGAATAGATTTTTTTAAAATTTCCTATTCGTTTTATTATAATGGAGGAAACAACAAGACTTTTTAGCTTTCCCTCCTAAAATCTTTAATTTCTTTTACCAACACAAAATTACATTATATTTTTCATCCCCCTCCCTCCCTTTCTTTTTTAACTTTCAAACACAAAAATATTATAAGATACTCTGGTTGAATTAAATCATCTCTTTGTTCAGTAGTCCAAAAATATTTAATTAGATTTGGAAAACTGCATTTTTCCAAATATTGGTTAACTGCGTTATAGGGAACCACATCAAACTGCATCAAGCAAGCATCAGCCGTGTCAGTTGCAATGTTGCATCATGTGGTTAAAGTCTAAAAGTTATTTTATCACATGGTAAATATCGGTATAAATTCATGTTTATACGTAAAAAAAAGTTTCGAAAATGAACCGTGTCAGATATAATGCGTTCTCATGCTTATTTTTATGGATGTTTAAATTGGTCTACGTTTTGACATTTTAATGTACGTGTTGGTATAAATTCATGTTTGAATGCAAACTACATAAATTCACGTCTCGACAAAATTTTTTCTGAAACAAATCTGGTCAAATATAAAAAAGTTTTCATTTTTTTTTGCGTACGTCTTTAGTTGGTCTACGTTTTGACGTAATATGTGTTCAGAAACGAATCGAGTCAAATATAATAGGTTTTCATTCGACAATATAAATTCGAGTTATTGTAGGTTTCGACGTCGCTAAGTCTTGATACAAAGGTAAGGATGGTGTACTGGTTAGGGGAAACCGTCACTAAACAAACCAACTCTGGTTCGACTCCATTTCTTTTGTAACCGCAATGCTTTAGATAAGATAAATAAAAAAACGCGTTTTCATATGCTTTAGGTGATGTTGTTTTTTTGTTATGGAGTGGGGAAGATGAAGGGTAATTTTGTCATTTTACATCCATTTAACGGAGAAAACTAACGGACATCCACTCTAAGGACTATCCGAGTAACAAACTGTCAAATCACAGGGAGCACCGGTGTAATTTCCAAAAGTTTGGGACTATAGGTGTTAATTTGCAAAACCACAGGGACTATCCGTGCATTTTACTCTAATGTTAATAATTTATAAATGTTGATTTAAATCAATGGTAATTTTATGACTGTAACAAAATTTGATCATCTTTTTCTCTCTAAAACGGGGGAAATTTTGAAATAAAAAACATATAATGTTTCATCTCCTCCATTAAATACCAACCATACGTTTTGGATTCATTAGAAGTTGTGAATAAAGGTAGACTACTTTATTCATGAAAAATTCTACCTTCCACCCATCATCACTTGCACAACCTTGTGTTAGGCCCAAAACTATCCATAGTAAATTGAAAACATCATAGGCTCATGCTACCTCCAACAAGTTTTTACATCAATCAATCAATCAATCATACCCAGTAAAATCCCACAAATGGCAAAGCTATTTGTAGGGTCTGGGGAGGGTGGGATGTAGACACATCTTACCTCTACCCCTAGAGATAGAGAGGCTGCTTCCAGAGAAACCCTCGGCTCCAAAGCAGCCAGGAAAGAAATAAATAGAACATGAGGTGTGTGTGTGTATGAAATTACCAATGTAGCATGAGTTGTGAAAGAGTGCATGGTAAAACAGAACAAGTGTGACAATACAAAACGGCCTATACACCTAGTTACATATCTACGACCATACACTACACCTAAAAACACAATTGTACAAAACATCCTATACACATAGTTACATATATACGACCATACACTACACCTAGGAACACAATTGTACCTCTCCTAGAAATCCTTAACCTTAATCCTACGTCTCCACGAGTTCCTATCATGGACCATGTTCTCAGAGAGGTCCAATCTTTGCAAATCCTGCTATAGGTGGCAAGGCAAATGGACCTTGTCCAATATTGCGTCAAAATATGTTCCGGCTGAGACAAATAAACACTTGTTTGATTTCTAAAAATAACTGATATGTTAATTATGGAAAATTACCATTGCAATGATACTATGCAGCCTTGTGTAAAATGGTTTAAAAAATAGAGCTCGTCAAAAATAGACTTTCGACAAATTTCAACCATTCCAACTAGGGATGAGCATATGATACATGGTATCGATACCGAATTTTTTTCGGTATCGAATCGGTACCCACATTTTGACGTTTTTGGTACCGGTATTTTGCTGAATTTTACCCTTGAATACCAGTAGTACTGATACCGTAACGAACATTTTCGGTCCCAACTCATCCCTAATTCCAACTCACTTGAGATCAAAGTAAAACCCAACTCGAGCCATTCTTAAGTAAACGGGCGAAAAATGCCACCTAACACATAACAAACCACAATTTACAACATGAACGGTTAAAACTCGTAGAACGTCCTTGAGTCCTTAAAAACGCATCCAATAACAAAATCAGCTTCAAAGAAAATAGAACTATGACCACTGCAAATCTCTTTACACTAGAAACAAAGAAAGTCCTATCAGAAACAACTTTGTGTAATTAATTACATACAGCAAGGTGGAGATATCAGCAATCTAAACATTGGCGTCATCTGTGGAATATGATGTCACATTATCACCAACCCATATATGAGCAAACAGACATCATAAATAATAATTGATAAATAAATTTAATCCCAGATAACTTCCAAGATTTACTGTCTCCAGTATTTTTTTGTAGAGAACGAATCACTGAAAAACAGAATTGTGCGTTTTTTTCATGATCTAATACCTTTTAAATATGCAGGTAACCCTTAACTAGAAATGTCCTTCCTGTTGCCTCCTGATAGATACGTTGTGTCCCCATACGGTCTGTTAAGAAAGATTATAAATAATAAAATATAGGAACATTCGATGTAAAATAGTAAGTAGTATGAGCAGAAGCAAAAGAGTTAATAATTACCGTGGATTTTTTACATGAAGCAGTAAGAAAATGAGGGTGATGAGAATAGACGAAGAGCCGACAAAAATGTAGGCCACCCCAAGGAAACTGTTTTTTCCTCCCAACCAACTTGATGTTGAAAGTACAAGCAATTTTGTTCCACCAAAACTGTAAGTGTTATAATTGTTCATCAGGTGTACTACAATAATGTCGTCTTCTTCTAAATCCTCTTCAATTCTCCCGTACAATTTGCGAAAGCTTGGAAAAGCAGCCGTCCGCATCCACACAATAAGATCCTCTTGATCACTTAGCTGATTCGTTCAATACCCAGATAGATATATTCAAATTATATTATCAAGTAAAGACAAGGCGTTATTCGACTGATTGCATAAACTCACCGGGAGAGATGTATCTAGCTTTCCACCACCAATGAAAGAGCCATTTTGAAAATTGAAAGGATAAACTTGCTTGCCAAATTTGTGATCACGGTCACTCTTCCATGCAATATTTTTTCGTTCAATTTTCAATTTTTTTGTTCCACGTGAAAAGGAATATGTGTCGTTAAATAAACTCCATGCAACTAACCCACAAGGGACTATCGGGAGACCATTTTCAAATGCCTGCGGTTCGCATGAACTCGTTTTGTTGTATCCTAGTCCATGTAGGAGTTGATCATCACTTCTACTTTTCACATACCTACATTGAATGCATGTTTGAATTAAAATACATTAATACTGAACATACATACATACATACATATAAAAAGGTGCCTTAAGGGAGAACACTAACCGCCGGTGGTTTTGGTAAAAGTTGTCGAGCTGATAATAGATGTAAATTGGCGCTTTCATAGGCTTGTCCACCTACATTGGATATCATATATGCTTGATGAGACCCATAAATGACAGTCAGTTCATTAATAATCTAAGTATGTATGACCTTCAAATAGCGGTGGCAACTCTTTGGAGTTGATGCATTCTTGATATAAGCTACCTTGTTGTTCTTAAACGTGTCTGGTACACAATCGATATCGTATCTATCCACAATTTCAGTAACCTGCAGCAATGTAAAGTAAGCCAGCAGCCCACTTAACAGACTTTTGACTAGCATATAATAATAATAGTAAAACATGAATTGATGTTTACACTCTGTGAAGCATGAAGAGAAATTAAGCCAACCGGGATGAAAATGACACCCATGAGAAAGAATGTCCCAATGACCTGAAAAGAAGAATATTTATTGATCCATCCACATGTAGCAAACAAGTGTAAAAATGTGTGTTTGCACTCACTCACCCATGCTGGTGTTAGAACAGGTTTACATGCAGGAAGAGTTTGTTGGGTGAACTGGTGTATAGCTGCTGCAAAACCACAAGTCATGTGATATAGTGAACTTTGAAGTCAAATTCCAAACATAACGCCAAGATTAGCCAAACTGATGATCCCATTAATTAGCAGTGGTTTTGAAAAGGGTGGCTCACTTACATGGCCAGCCCTGAGGGTGGGCGGGGATATTTCGAAGGGCACTTTATTTTATGAAAAAACCCGATATGTATATGTAAAATATATTTTTTAATAGGGTATACCCATACAAATACCAACATAGGCCCACTTACAAAACTATTCTTATGGTTTATATTAGTTATAGCCCATTGGCATTAGGTTTTGACCTTTAGTGAGCCCAATACCCAATTTCGTTAAGGCGTAAGGGCACGTTTTTTCAAGCTCCAGGGTACACGAATTCTCAGGGCCGGCCTTGCTTAGGTGCAGTCTTGAGGTGCATCTATGTCTAAATTCAGGAAAGTGATGCGGTAGGATGTTGTACATATATATGTCTAAATTCAGGTAAGTGATACATATATAAAAAGATGCTAACTGAATGAAAATAAACTAGTGTTAAAAAAGTTGAAGGGATGATCAAAAACAAATTTGTTTCTCTCTCCTAATAAATAAAACAAAGAAAGAAAGAAAGAAAGGATCAGATGGGATGAGATGAAAAGGAATTACATACCTTTGGAGCGGCCGCGAAGAAGAACCGGAGCTGAAATGGCTGCTCCATCCACATCCATGCTGATCAATTGTCTCCTCCCAAACTCCTCCTGTTGAATTCACCATCAAAACCAAACCAAACCAAGCCAAAACATAACACAGAATCGGTCAACTGAAATTGAACCCACCATTTCGTAATAGGCAAGTCAATCTGTGCTAATCAACAACAGATCGTACCTGTGATTACAGAAGAAAACATACAATAGAATAGAAGAAGAAGAAGGAATCTTAAGCGGAGTAGTTCTTAGGGTTTGTTTGATATGGACGACGTTTTCTTTGGTACAAGTCAAAGGGGATGAACTAACTTGCTTTCTGGATTTGGAATGTTTCCCTTGTTTTATCCTCGTCATTACAAGTTTTCGTTTTTAAAACCCTATCAAATTGCATAAAACCTGGTCTTGCACTGAAGCGGAGTGGTTGTTCCCGTCTCGGTAAAGGCTTGGCCCGGGGTTTTATCAGGGTTCGAGTCCAAGGGGGGCGCAATTTTACCTATTCCACAGGGTTTCTGCGCATCAGGGATGTGCTACGCTTTCTAGCGGTGGTCGAGTAGTCGGCCTTTGGACATAGCTCCAAAAGGGTGGGTTTACACGTGGAAATCAGTTAGCCGTTCAAAGAAAAATGCATATTCTGCGCATCAGGGATGTGCTACGCTTTCTAGCGGTGGTCGAGTAGTCGGCCTTTGGACATAGCTCCAAAAGGGTGGGTTTACACGTGGAAATCAGTTAGCCGTTCAAAGAAAAATGCATAAAACCAAATTAACCGAACCGTAACGTAACCGAAATAATCCAAAAAATCGAACCGAAAACCAAAATAACCGAGGGGTCGGCTATTTATATTTTTTATAATGAAGCTAAATATATCGTAATATTTCAGTTCTGAAAGTAATACATGTGTCCGATGCTTCCGTTTTATTGCCGGTGCGCCCATGCAGTCGCGCTTTTCGTGCACGTATGCGCTTTGATGTAGCAATCCATTAATAGTTCTACGTGACAATTGATGATTCCACACCCTTTAGCCTAAACCTTATAAATTGATGGATCAGATGACAGATCGGTTTGAATTTCGGATCTGGAAGCGTGTTAATGGGCCAGGCCCAGTTCCAGTCTGTCTATTTGAGCCTCTTCTTCTGTTCCCCCCAAACTCTCTCTGATCGTCAAACAAACCAAACGAAATGGCTTCTTCTTCTTCTTCGTCGTCACGAGAATTACAGAAAGAGTTGGAGGCGAAAGCCAATGATCTGAGCAAAATCCAAAAGGGCAAGTGATCATCATGTTTTGTTTTTTCATCAATCATATTTCTGTTCTGTTGTAATATTATTATGATTTTGTTTACAGACATATCGAAGAATCATCAAGTGAGAAAGAAGTACACCATCCAGCTTGGTGAAAACGAGCTCGTTCTTAAGGTCTCTCTCTCTCTCACATAAATGATCCTTTAGGTTTAGAAGATTCATCTATTTCTGGTCATCAAACAGGAAATTGCTTGCTGGATGGATGACCCTTTTCAAAAGTTTATGGTTTTTATTTAGGGTTTCAAATATTGAATTACAACTAGTGCATATCAAGTAAACCTTTTATAATTTCTTCATTCCTTTGCCAGTTTTGACCTAGAAGAAGTAAGCTACTTAGCCGCCCCCCATTAGGATCAAGGTTTCATACTTTGTCTATTTACACTACTGCTAGCTAGATATTGTAACATATTATCTCTTATACCTTCACAACACTTCTGAAGAAAGTTGGGAGTTAACCCTTCACTTGCTGCTGCTGCTGATCATTTAATCCCTCTTCTAATCTTCATAATTAGTATAGTCATTACATCATTTCTGCTTCTGTTTGTGGTCGTAAAGGAGTTGGATCTGTTGAACGAGGATGCAAATGTCTACAAATTAATAGGACCGGTGCTCGTAAAGCAGGATCTTGCAGAAGCCAATGCAAATGTTAAGAAGAGAATTGAATATATTTCAGCTGAATTGTAAGTTACTAGATTGTGTTAAAACGAACGTCAAAGATAATAAGGATTGTTGAGCTTTTTCTAAATATTTGTATTGATAGATAGATACAACTAAAAGCTATTTTGGATTCCTAAATACTTGAAAAATTTTCAATTTACAGATAATCAAAACATACCCATTTTCATATTTTTGACAACATGAATACCCATGTTCATTTTACAAATTTCTTCTAAAGAAATTGGGTAAATATAAAATTGAAAGTATATTTGATACTAATGCAAGTTTTTAGGGGTACATATGAAATTGCCTCTCAATTTAATCATGTGTAATTTTCACAACAGGAAACGTTTGGATTCGACTCTCCAGGATTTGGAGGAAAAGCAAAATAGCAAGAAAGAGGCGGTCAGTTATTTTTTCTCCGTTTTTTTTTTTGTTTAATTAATTTGTTATAATATTACAATACGGTGAGTTTGAGCTTGGCTTGGCGTAGCGCACCTAGCCTTGATGATGCTCGAGCTCAGCTCATGCAAGGTTCTAGATTGGCTCAGTCAGCTGAAATAGCTTGAGAACACTTAATCGTATATTCAGTAACCAACTCATCTCAAGCATGGCACAAATAGTAAAAATAAAATAAAATTACGATAAGCACAGTAAGCCCAAGCTTGATATGTGTATGTTTGTTTGTTTGTTGTGCTTGAGCTCAAGAAAGAGCTCGATAAAAGTCAGACTCGAAAGAGCTTGAGCTCATCTGTAGCTCTAAGTACTATTCCAAATTGATGGTAAACACGACGACCACCACCACTGTTTTGTGTGGCGCTAGAGGTTGGGTAATTGCTTCTGAAACTTTTTTATTAATGGTTAACTGTCTCAAAAATGGTTACAAAAGATAAAAATCGTGAACAACATTATCTCATGAAAGGATGATTCGGTTGGTGTGCTTTTGGCCCGTTTGGATTTTTTCAATTTCTCAATTTGACATAATAAACCCATTTAAAAGTAATTAAGTCAATTTTGTTTGATCTTCATTCTTTATTAAGTTATGCAAACACCATTATGACATATATGATATGAAACTAAGGGTCAACCATTTTGGTCTGGTTTTTTTTTTTTTCTACAGATTTTCAAGTTACAACAAAGGATTCAGGCTGGAAAAGCTAAGGCTTAATTTGCTTTGATATGAGATGTGTACTTTTTTAAACTGCAATTGCTTTCTTCTATTGGATTTTTGAAGGTGTACTCTTTTAATTAAGATACATTTAGCATTTGGGTCGGTTTTGATCCGTTTATCATTTTTTTATTCGGGTTGTATTTTCTCTCTAGCGGGCTGGGTTGAAAACAAATTAGTCAAGTTGGCTGGTATAAAGTCGCGCAAAGCGTGTTTGAATGCATAAAAGTTGAAACTTTTCAAAAATTAGATTTAGTTTCTTGTTTATTATAGAAATTAGGGGGCTTTGGATTTTTTTAATAGTATCATTAGAGAAGTGTAGCAAGTTTAATACCATAAAATCAAAACATGCTTTCTCATTTTACGTTTTGTTTTAACTTTAAACTACATGTATTTGTGAAATGAGTAAACTGCCATTTTGGTTCATGCGATTCAAACCTCTTGCATTTTTTTCTCTGTGGTTTCACTTTCGTAACCATTTCAGTCAATTTGTTTTCACCTTCGTAACCATTTCAATCCATTTGTTCTGTTAGTACATGGACTGAAATGGTTACGAGGTGGACTGAAATGGTTACGAAAGTGAAATCACAAGTACTGAAATCGCAATTTTTAAACTAATTGACTCAAATAGTGATTTTTGACAAACTACAGGACGAAAACAATAATTAACTCTAATAATACTAATAGTGGTAGTGGTAGTAATAGTAATAGTAATAATAAATTTCATACAGTTAAATTATCAAACTCAATGTCATGTAAAGTATTGTCAATATCTTTATGTTGTAGTAGCCCAAAAATGCATTTAAGGGTAGGATGCGATAGTTCTTTTTACTATGGAAAGATAAAAAGAAAATATAAGAAAAGAAGCCATTTTAGAAAAAGATATTTTAAAAAGCGTAAAACCAAATACTATAAAAGGAAAGGATATAAACAGACTTTTAAGCCTACATATAAAAGAAAACAATTTAAGGGGCTGTTTGGTAGCCGCTGAATGGTCATTAAGAGACTACCTCTTAATAGAACCATTAACAATTTTACCAATGAGAAGACAGAAGAATGTGACATGTGATGATTTACCATTCAGAGGTTACCTTTTAACCATTCAGACTTGAGGTTACCTCTTATTCATTCAGAGGTAGCATCTGAATGGTCATTAAGAGGCTACCAAGCAGCCCCTAAGCCTACATATAAAAGAAAACAAAATCCTAAAAAATGTAGATGTTTTATTTGTCAAGAGGAAGGATATTTTGCAAATAAGTGTCCTAAAAAGTTTAATAAAAATCTTAAAGTATTTGAAATAGATGAAGATATTGAAAAAAATGATAGATGAAGGAGAGTTTATACAAATTAACGATCTTCATAATATAGATTCTGATGAAAGTATATTTATTTTAACCGAAACTGAATATACATCCTCTGAAAATGAATAAGTCTGACATAGCTACTACTAGTAAAATAAATAATTCTATAATAGATTTTCAAGAAGGGCAACTAGGGGAATATAATCAGGAAATTTTAATAGATAAGAAAAATTTAAAACAAATATAAAATGAAAATTTTTCATTATCAAATTATTCAGGATTTAAAATAAATATTTTACAAAGGTTGGGGATAAAACCAAGAAATCATCATCTATATTATGGATTGAATATTGAGGAACAAGCTTTAGATATTAATATAACATCTAACAAAGTATTGATACCATTGTTATCTAAAAAAGATATTCAAGAAAAACTAGAAAAGATAAGATTGAAATAAGAAATGCTTTGGGATATCCAATAATAATAGTTTGGGAAAATTTTTGGTTAGGCGAAGATTGCTTTTGCGTTTTGTTTACTGTTTGTGACCGGGTTTCACATTTTTTTTTTCCGGTTTAATTGGTTTTAAACCCCTAAACATGCCTGGCAATCAAAAAGTCTTGGTAAGTGAATTGTCCCGTTGGTGCAAGGATCGATTTCAATTTCAAGGGCAAGCTCCCATTGCGAAAACCTCCTGATTTCAGTTCAACACAATCATCAATTCGTGGCGTACTCATTGATGCCTAGAAATTGACTTATTAATGATGATTATATAAAACTCTAAATAACCTATAAGCTGCATGCTTGTATAAAAGCTTGTTATTTTGATGATCGACTGCAAGCAAAGGTCTTTTCTTAAGTGAATCCATTTACAACAACTTCTGGGTGGCTGCTCTAATGATTTAGCAAACAAGCTGATATCATCCAATCATATCCAAAAAACACTGTTTGTTTTTTCAGAGAGCCAACACTAAAACATCATTTGCGTTACATAAGAAAATAGCATCAAACTAATCCAACATGCACTTTTGCTTCATCTTTCATATATAATCGAATTTTAAGTTGCATAGCAATGGTGAAACTCAGCAGTTTCAACAACATACATGCCTCAATGCTTCCGGACCTAAATCATGCACCTTTGCTTCATCTTTCAAGGCGAATTCTTTACCTGATATAACTCAGCAGTTTCAACAACGTGCCTCAATGCTTCCGGACCTAAATGCACAAGAACCTATCCCAAAAAGAATATTATTATACGATTTTCCAGCATAAAAGAATTACTGGAAAAACGGGCACATTACCTCATTTGCATCCTTGCAATGGGTGCCCTCATCTTTCTTAGGCCATGTTACAAGCCAACATCTGCCAAAAGAATTGTACGATTTGAATGCATATAAAATTTGAAATACCCGACCCGACCGATGATGGATCACTAGGTTTCAAATTATCCCTAGCGGGAAGTGGGCTCAAACGAATGAAAGCAAAAAGTGTATTTTCAATGTTACAACCTTTTTAATTGTTTTATTTTATTACAGATAGAATTAAACTCAACATAAGTGTGTCATGGATAAATAAAAAATGTATTATTCAAAAATAATCTAAGATTTTTTATATAGCGATTTAGCAAGGATTTTTTTCTAATTATAAATACATTTTGGGTGAATAAAACCATTTACGAGTAAACGGGTCAAAACTTCCTGTTAGAGATCAAAGATAACCCGAATAGAACCATTTACTTACGAGTAAACGGGTCAAAACTTCCTCCACCTCTAGACCTTCGTGTTCTTTTTTCTTAAAATTGGTAAAATAATTGACAGACCTTTCTTTCCCAAGGCGACATGAAAGTTCTTCAGCCAAGACTTGACCAGGTCCATCACCATCTGTCGCCAATATAATTCTAGATGCCTACAGCAAATATATACAGAAAGAACTATAAATCGCCATCCTTGCAGCATGATTAACGAAACTGAAAGCAAAACAAGGCTAAATACCTTATCAAGATATCCGTTGCAGTCCGATAGATACTTAAATCTGGTGTCCTAATAATACAAACAATTCAATATATAAGCAAGCACCTTGATAAATAACTGAGGAGGCTTTAGATTAAGAGTAAATTACAAAAATCGTCCTTTATGTATGTCACTTATTGCAAACTGTGTCCTTTATCTTCAATAATTATAGAAAATGTACTCAATGTTTGCAAACCCTTGCAAGTTATGTCCTTTAGCCCTAACTCAGTTAATTTTTGTGGTTAAATCTGACCAAATAGACCCCACATGAGGGTATTTTGTGGTTAAATCTGACCAAATGGACCCCACATGAGAGTAAAATGACCACAAATACCCTCATGTGGTGTCCATTTGGTCAGATTTAACCACAAAAAATTAACTGAGTCAGGATTAAAGGACGTAACTTGCAAGGGTTTGCAAACATCGAGTACGTTTCCTATAATTATTAAAGACAAAGGACACAGTTTGCAATAAGTGACATCCATAAAGGACGATTTTTGTAATTTACTCTTAGATTAATCACGGGAACATATCAAATGATTCGTCACTGACTAGGCACTTGAGTGGCTACGTGCCTGCGATATTATTATTTAATTATTCTCATTAAGGGTAGTTCGATATGTTAAGAGTAAGCTGTACATAAAAATGGTCGTTTGTTTCGTGTGAACGACGGTAAATGACCATTTTACCCTTCTCAGGAATTAGGATAAAATAAAAAATGACTGTGAAGTGATTAAAACATTCAGCTAGCCTAGGAAATTATGTACATAGAAAATATGTTATATAACACAATGATGCTTAAGCGTAAAGAAATACATGAGGAGGGTGATTATGAACCTGTTTTTTAGAGACTTGTTGGGGTGCACCATCAGGAACACTAACACAATTCACTACTCCAGCCTCATCCATTGACAGCTTATCAATTTCCCCTTCGACCTACTATCACCATTTAACTACTGTCATCACATACAAATACAAATACAATTACAATTACATAATAAGAAATCAACTAGGTTAAGGGTGGTTATTACTATCACAATGGTATTTCCTTCCTTTATGCCATCAAGTCCATATAATATCCTTTTTCCATGTTTCGCCTGAAGTTTATAGCACAAGTGTTATTTGTTTAGTATGCTACAAAAAGTCCATGCATTTTCATGTATAAGAAATCGAACCTGCCAAAACTTTCTGGTTGTTATGCTGCGAAACTTACAGTTGACAATCTCTCCTTTCCATCTATATGTAAAAGCTATCACATTCTGTTCATACAAAAGGCATCACATTATTATTAAAATTAAGAAAAGGTAGCAGCAGATTTACAGGATATTTAAAAAATAAGTAATATAAGAGATAGGCATAGATCAACAACCAAGTGTTAAGAAATTTAGTTAAAAGTTTATATAAATCCAGATACAAGCATTAAGGATATTATACCTTATCATCCACCATTTGCATAACAGCATTTTTCTGCAATATTTCTGCCGAAATCATTCGCTCAGCAAAGTAATTAATCAGCTGTAGCATGTAATACAAAATAAACGGATTGTCTTGTCATTAATGTTATTTCAAACCCCTAAAGTCACTTTTGAGGGCTTTAGCCACAGGGCTTAAGAACTAAGATACATATACTAATAAAATATTAGAGCATATGACAATCAAAGAAGTTATTTTCTCAATGAAAAGAAAGAAGCGATGTTGAAAAAACTGGCATTAAACATAAATAAAAAGCTTATACTACTACAAAACCATCTACTGAAATCAAAGACTATATATAAAGTATAGTGAAAGTACCTCATCACCTAATGGCTCTAACCGCAAAGTCTTTTCACCCAACTTTTTAGAAAACTTAACTTTGTTGACTCCATCTGCTAAAACCTGCAAGAGCATTAGATACCTCACAAAAAATTTTATCTGCAATTTTTACTTGATAAAATGAAGAAATAATATATCAAGTGTACATACATGACCAGCCCATCCACATTCAAAATTAAAGCATCTCCATATTGCAACTTTCCTGATACAAATAGGAAAAAAAAAATAACTTCTATAAGAAGTTTGGGCCAGTAAATAAACATGCAAAAAAAAAAAAAAAAATCAAATTTTCTTCAATCCGACAAAAAATTCAATATGATCTTACTTTAAATTATATATTTACACTTTAAATTCTATTCGAAGTACTTGTGATGCGGGCCCAAGTGTGGAGGAGCAGGCCATCTTGTATTTGGAGGCCCAAGGTCGTGTAACAAAAGGGGCTTCACTAAAATGGTTCTAACTTGGGCTACGGGGGTCCGTTTTGGGCGTGCGACCAGGCGAAACGAACGTGAGAACGAGCTCCATCTTGCTGTAAACCGCCTACGGGTCATCGTCTGGGCCAAAAAACGCTTATTTCTATTAGTTATTTACGTTTTTATGTTTTTTGGAGTGTTTTGGGCATTTTGTTTTTGGGCTTGTGTTTGGCCCATTGTCTTTTTGAGGCCCATTTCGAATTTCTGTTCCTATTTATATGTTTCTCTAATAATTTGAAAGATTAGACTTGAATTTTGAATTAACTCATTTTCACTTCAAATTCTGTGCCCTTTGGGTTGAATTTTGGGGGTTGGGGAAGAACTACACGGATATTCGCAGAATCAACGTGTTTGATCTTCGTTAATCAAGCACACAAATTTTCCCCAAAAAACTAACATTCATGACTTTTGAAGTACTTAAGTAAGGGGGCGGGGGACGGCATGGTAGCGGGGAGGAGTCTCGGGGAGTGGGGTTGCCGCACTGGGAAGGTGGTGCCGGTGTTGGAGTAGTGAGTGGGGAGGGGCGTAGGCGGTGAGTAGTCACCGATGCGGGAAGAGAAGATAGAGAGGAGAGAGAGAGGAGGTAAATGGTGGGCCCCAACCCCTTTCAACCAATCACATTTTTTTTTAAATTTTTACCACTCTCCATGTGTTTGACCATTGCCAGAGATTGAGTGCAAAATTGGAGTGTAGTGGAAACTTGACATGACCTGATATGATATTATTGGCTAGAAAATAACTTAAATACTCACAAATGATTGACCACTCCCTCCACCCTAAGTTGTTTGACAGCTACAGTCAAAAGTGAGGTCTTTTTTATCTTTCCTTATCTGGAACGGAGGTTGTAAAAAGAGAGAGAGAGAGACTGGCTTACTCATTTTGGTTTACATGGAATGATAGACTTCTCTCCTTGGACTGCCCACCTTTGCACTGTTTCAACACAGCTTAATTAAGCCCATAAAAATCCAAATCTTTAAAACCAATATGTAATCTAATAGTGACCAAGTTTCTTCATTGTTCTACTAAAAAAAACTCAAATTTCATTGTTTGTGCCATCGTTGTTAATTTTAAAATTGTTAAACCCATAACTTGGTTACTAAAAAGTCACTAGATAATAACCAAGTTTCGTAACTGTAGTCATTCAATTTAAACAATTATGAAAGATATGGAAACTTGAGTAGTCTCATAGTTAAAAAATGAGGGACTTACTTAAAATTGGTTACTATGTCATGATTTTATCCCAGAAATGTTTGTAACTAAATAATCTGATGAAACCTACAATTTTTAGATTAATAAGTAGCATGTCAGGTCCTAAATTCTCTTCAAAACATTTAAATTTAAAATTGAAACTTAAATAGATTATGAATATGAATATTGGTACTAACCAGCGGACAAATTTGATGAGTGTATTGTCCGGGAGTAGAGGAATCAAAGTTTATCCCAATCTTCTCCACCTTGTGCTTCAAATTCAAATCAAGTGTCTCTGTCTCTTCTTCAACATTTGCTTGAACAAAAATTAATCCAATCCAGTTAAGCAAAACAGAAACCAAGTAAGAAAACTAATTAAGGATTAAACAAAACCTGAAGATTTTAGGAGGAATTGGCGACGCAAACAGTGGAGATTGATATGCGGATGCGGTTGAAAACGGTGGTAATTTGATGTTTGAGAAATCATCTCTTCTTACGCTACGCTACGCTGGAGGGAGGGAGGGAGGGAGAAGATAAGGAGGAGCGTTAGCTAGCGGGAAAAGAAACCCAAAATACCACTTTTGCCCACCCGGATTAGCAGATCAATCTGTTGTTTAAGTTCAATTAAACATATCAACCATTGGGTGGGTAAAAGGCCCATATAGTCGACACAAATTATTTTTTTTTGGGTAAAAGGACACAAATTATTTCCAAAAGTTCAGAATGATCAATCTGTTGTTTATTCAATTAAACGGGTTAACATATCAACTCAAACACGACTTAATATCAACTTGAACTAGTGAAAATCTGCATAAGGATAACGAAATCGAAAAAACATCAACTTTTTTTTGTAAAATTTACATTACTGTCGGAGCAGCACCGGAGCATCAAAGGGCAACGGAAGATACCCCTTGTAAAACTATAGGTCCACCCCTGACTCGAACACGACTCATTATTAACCCAAAACCTGATTTCCGTGTCGTATTTGTGTTATGCTTCGTATCGTATCAGAAATTGTCACCACTTTAAACTACATACTTACTAGATATTAAAAACCAACTATAGTTGTACCATTCACTTTGTTACATTTATTAAGCGGCGTACATATAACCCAAAATCTTTTTTTATTAATATAAAATTGATGTGGTATGGTATTGGATCCGACCCGAGTGGTCGGACATTCCCGTTATTTATCGTTTTTATATTAATTATTTATTATTGTTGCTTACTAACCCAACCGCGAGGCCCAACGTAATGTAGTTTATACTACTTTAGGCTAGGGACTTGTAGAGATAATCCCTAACTGGGCCTGACCCATTGAGGTTAGGGGAGGCCCATTTCTCCTATGTAAAGAGGTGTTCACCTCATTATTAGGGGAGAAGACATGGAGCCGCCACACTTTGTAGCCAGAAATAGAGGTACACTTTGTAGCCGGAAATAAAGGATTCTTTATCTACCGGCAATCTCTACAGTCCCACATTTATCTCTTCTTTTTTGCAGATCTGGATATCGGAGGAAAAACAAGATGTGATTCTCGGTGTCTCTTACTGAAAGCGGTCCAATCATTCCGGCGGCGAGTCCGTGTTTCTTCATTGGCGCCCACCGTTGGGCTCGAACCCACGACCACAAGGTTAAGAGCCCACCGTGTTTCTTCATTCCATACTACAATTTATGGTTTTTGACTTTAGGGTCATGCCTATCATCATGATGTCATTACTTGACATTCTTGAAGGACACATGTTCTATCCTTAAAAGCAATTTAACAATTATGTTAAATATAAACCACTTGCAAACAGGTTTTTTTATGTCTCTTCTTGAAAACCATGCCAAATACACGTTACTTGCGGCGTGTTTATATAGTATACATTCGTTGCTTATCAATATTATTACAATGCTACTAACATCTATTTAGCCGCAATAAATTGAATGACTAGCATGGTGCAACACCATTTAGAGGGTCAACGTTGTTTTCACATATTGTGAAGCATGGATGCATAGAACAAACACCTCCTAAGAAAAAAGTTATGGTACAATATTTTTCATATATCCAACCATTTATTACAATTTACCTTGTCAGATTTTCTTCAGGACTGGCAATATATTAAATTGGTAAAACGAGACGATGAAAGCCGAAAAAGTTACTTTACATACGAGCATCTCAGTCTCCATGCGAGCATGCTGCTCCACATACGAGCACGTAAATCGCCATACGCACATGCTCCTTTACTTATGAGCAGGGTAAGCCGTCACACGCGCATGCTCCTTTTACATACGAGCACGTCGGTCTCCATACGAGTCTGCTACTCTACAAACGAGCATCTCAGTCTCCATGCAAGCCTGCTGCTCTACACACGAGCACGTAAGTCGCTATACGCGCATGGTCCTTTACTTATGAGCACATAAGTCGCCAGACGCGCAGCTCATTTACTTAGGAGCACGTAAGCCGCAACACTCACATGCTCCTTTACATACGAGCACGCCGGTCTCCATACGAGTCTGCTGCTCTACATACGAGCATCTCAATCTCCATGCGAGCCTGCTGCTCCACATATGAGCACGTAAGTCGCCATACACGTATGCTCCTTTACTTGTGAGCACGTAAGTCGCCAAATGCGTATGCTCCTTTACTTATGCGCCACACGCGCATGCTCCTTTACATACGAGCACGTCGATCTCCATACGAGTTTGCTGCTCTACAAACGAGCATCTCAGTCTCCATGCGAGCCTGCAGCTTCACATACGAGCACGTAAGTCACCATACGCGCATTCTCCTTTACGTACGAGCACGTGAGTCACCATACGCGCATGCTCCTTTACTTATGAGCACGTAAGCCGCAACACGCGCATGCTCCTTTACATACGAGCACGTCGGTCTCCATACGAGTCTGCTGCTCTACATACGAACATATCAGTCTCCATGCGAGCCTGCTGTTCTAATACGAGCACGTAAGTCACCGTACGCGCATGCTCCTTTACTTACGAGCATGTGATGTGTGTTGGTGTATATATATTTTTATGTATATTTTTAGCCCTTTTTAACACTTTAGTCAAGTTTTAAATTTATAAAACACGATATTCTACTCACACTAAACACACATATGGGCAAGTGCACCCATCGTGAGCGTAGTATAGCGTTGGTAAGATACCGAGGTCATCCAAGGACACAAGAGCTTTTAGTGCCGGTTTATCCTCAACGTCTAATCAAATCAAAATTTAGAAAAAGGTTTTAACATGAAAATAAAAACTAAGAATGCTGAAAATAAAAATAAAAATAAAACAGATAGACAAGATGAATCACTTGGATCCGACTTGCCTTTAGTGTAACCTTTGATGTTTTCCGCACTTTTTCACTTTTTAAGAGATTATCTTAGTTATAGTAGTAGGCCCCTCTTTTGAAGGTGACGTTACCCTCAACCCAGAAGTTTAAGTCTGCAAGGATCCTAAAGGGTTGGATAATTGAAAGATAATTAATTAAGTTATTAATGCGTAATGTGGTAGGCCCCTCTTTTGAAGGTGACATTACCCTCGGCTAAGTGGTTTGAGTCAGCAGGGATACAATCCCAAGTAGCCGGGTTAATGTATTAATAGTAGTTTACATATGAGGGGATCAAGCCATTCGCACCCCCGCCATCCAATACCAGTGGGTATTGAAGGAGGTCCTAGTAAGCTTGACCCAGGTCCTTGCATGATCTATACACTGAACAAAGCAAGAACCTTACCAAACCATTCCCTTACCCCCCGACCAGGTAGCCAACATATCTCTATATAGACCGTAGAGATATGAATTGTGTAAATCTTTTATTTTATATAGACAGTAAAATAACGCCAAGACACCAGGACAAATGATAAGGAAGTTTCACCTTCAACATAAGAAACTAGTTATTAAAGTCATTAATAGAAAACCAAATAAAAAGTGCGAAAAGATTAAAAAACAAAAGTATTACACTAAATGCTTGTCTTCACCAAGTGATGTAAGAGACTTAGGCAAACATGGCCTTTGATTGTCAAGAACTCTTACTATCAATCTTGGATCCCGAGACTACTACACACACTCTATGATGGATGATGGTGGTGGATGTGGGTGTTGTGATGGTGGTGGAGTGTGGGTGAAGTGGGAGAGAGGTGATTTGTCAAGGGGTGCTTTTGAAGTGAACCAAGCACCTCTATTTATAGCCTGCACAGAAGCCCGGACACGGCCCCGTGTCCATCCACTTTCTCGTTCTTCATTAATTGCAGTTTGTCTGTATTAGTTGACCACGCCCCCGTGTCCGCTGGGCACGGCCCCGTGTGCAGAAGCGTATCTGTACTATCAAGATTTGCTTGGATTCTGCGAATCTTAGCGTTGACCACGGCCGTGTGAAGCTGGGCACGCCCCCCGTGTTGGGAAATAGAAGCTTCTACAACTTTGTCTTTTCTGCAGACACTTGAGCACGTCCCCGTGTCCGCTGGGCACGGGGCGTGTTCAGCCTTCTGATATCTTGTTTTTGCTTGGGAAGATGCTGTCGAGGGGTCGGGCATGCCACGTTTATTCCTTTTCTTGTATTTATGTTAGATTTAGCTGTATTTTTGCTTCTTTTTGTTCATTTAAGCTTATTTAATCCTGAAAATATAAAAGGAAGACAAAAAGCATACTTTTTCCAACATTAGTACTAAAAGAGGGTTAGTTTTATGCCTCATTTGATGTAATTTTACACACATCAAATACCCCCACACTTGAATCTTTGCTTGTCCTCAAGCAAAACTCTTTATAATATGGCTTACACACCCAAATGGAATGGGTAGAAGACAAGTTTTGGGCTTGTCTTGAGTGTCGGGATTCCAAGATCTTTATTAGGCTTTATTTTTATGTTATTTACAATCCTATTCGTTATGATTTATTTAGAACATTACATAAGAGAAATTACTTATTTGGGCATAACATGCCTCTTTAAAATTCCATTTATATACAAGTTCACATACCTCACGGGAGATCACTCAACACTCGGCCGAAGATGTATTTTTGTGAAACACTCGAGACCGGCATGGAACTTACTTCTACCATATGCTTGCCAAACAATCAATCCTCCTCCTTTTTAACTATAAACCTTTGTAAATATCAAGAGGACTTTAGGGAAGGGCTAGGCTTGGGTTAAATGTAGGTGGTTTTGGGTTAGTGGTTAGTAGAAAAAGGCGAAAAGGCGTAAAAAGCGTCGGTCGTCGTAAAACTTTTTTTGTGACTTTTTATTCAAACAAAGCATTTTTCAAACAAAGTTTCTTTTGAGGAACTTGTTTGTTTATTGCTAGACTTCATCGTTTTGTTTATTATTATTATTATTATTATTTTTATATAAGGAATGTCACGTGAAGCCCGAGCTTTTTACTAAAATAAAGGGTTTAAAAAAGGGGTTTTTGGTGGGTAAAGGGTGTTTGTTTTGTGGGTTTAGAAATGAAAAGGTTTAGGCTCAAAGGGGTTAACTAGGGGGATTTTGGGTAGGTGGTAAAAAAAAAAGAAAAATAATGGTGTTGAAAGAAACAATGGTTAGTCCTAATGCCTCCATCATTTACTTACTTGGGTTTAAGTAGGTAAGGACCGGGAATGTATTGTCATGGCAAGTTCTAGAGTTGTAAGAAACCAAACGGCTATTCACACAAGAAACGAAAAATGAGCATTTAGTTTAAAGATGTGTATTTATATGCTCAATTAAAGGCTTAAAACTCACTTTTTGTGGGAATGGGTTTTTAATGTGATCAAGTATATATAATCAAATTTTAACTAAATTTGTCATGACGTTTCATAATTTTCTTATGTTGGTTCTTTTTATCACGACGCTATCGATTGTAAATTCGTAAAAATATAACCTTTTTAGAACTTGTTATTCCCAATTTAAACCAAGACAAGTAAAAAAAATGAAAAGTTTTTGAAAAAATTTGGGGTGTTTAGCGGTTCCAATAGAGTTTTGTGTAAGGCTTGTAATTAGGACTTGCAAAATTCAAGGTTTTAGCATCCCCCCACACTTAAATTACACATTGTCCTCAATGTGTCCCAAAAATAAGTTTTTAGGTTGATTGAATGTGTAAAAAGGTGTGTTAAAAACAAAAAATTATATTACTGGGCATCTAGACACGGGCTGTGGTGACCGGGCACGACCCCGTGTTCAGATTGCCAGTAACAGAAAGTAACAGAAGGCTAGGCATGGGGGCGTGTTCAGCGAACACGCCCCGTGTCCAGGTACCTGAACTGGGCATTTTTCTGTAGATCATTGAGCACGGGGCGTTTTGGCTGGGCACGACCCGTGCTGAACTTGCTGTAATGAAGAAAAATTGTCGGGAGGCTCTGTTTTTGTGCATGGGGTTTTGGTTCAATCTTCCCTTAGTATCCTCCACCATCCCGAGTGTGTTTTATTCCTGAAAATTAAAACTAAACTAGAAAACATAAAAGTTGTTGGTGCACGAATGTCTATCGCCTTCGTCAATCCGAGCCGTAGCGAGAAACCGAAGAAATCGAGCTTATATTGTAATATCTAGTTAGAATTAGCAAGGTAGCATTTTGGTAATTAATGAGGAATCTCATTAATTCCAAGGCCTATAAATAGGAGCCTTAGATTTAATGTTTAAGACTTTTGAAGACTTTTGGCTCCATTTGTGATTTTGGTGATTCAAGTCTAGAGAGAGAAAGTCTAGAGAGAGAAAACTCTCTACACGTTATTTTTGTATTGAACTTGTCATATCTTGCAATAAAATCACGGTTCTAGTACGTTATTGTGTGTTCGGTCACGCACGTTCACGGATTCCGCACGTCGAACGTTCGTTATGCAATCGAACGGTCTCAAAACCGGTCCTACAAGTGGTATCAGAGTTAAGAGCTCGATTGCACGATCAAACGCATTGATTCGTACCAGATTTCAGCCGATTCAGATCCGAATTTCATCATTTCTTCATCTTCTACCCATTTTTCACGTTTTTTACTGAAAAACGTCAAATTGAACAGGTTTTTACGGTCCGATTCAGCTGAATTTTTGACATGTTGTGCGAAAATCATTGATTTACAACCCTACCAAGTTTCAGATCCTAATTCCTAGCCGTTTAGGAGAAATCGAAGTTTTTCGGTTCGAATTCGCGTCAAATTTGAACAGGTTCGCTTATTTGACAGGCTTAGGTTCGTTTATTTGACAGATTCGCTCCAAATCTCATCACAGGTCCGCTTCATCTGGTTCGCTCCAAGAACATAACAGTTTCGCTTATTGTGACTTTTGTGGTTCGCTTTTATAACCCAACAGATTCGCTTATACGGTCAAATAGATTCGCTTATTAGTCATCGTCAATATTGTGTCTACCAATTTAATAACAGTTGTCATAAGACTAAAATCAGCGGCCCAATAAATGTGTTTCATGAATTAATGTTGTCGGATAATTAAAGAGAACATTTAAAGATTGTCGGCCCACTTATGTTGTCGGTTAAGTGGATTGGGTGGCTTTAATTTGTAATTGTCGGCACATGTAATCATATAACTAACGTCCAATTGGCCCAATCATAAGGTGAAATGAAAGTCATCGGCCCAATGAGAGTTTATGAATGATATAATGTTGCCGCCCATTTATTTGAGTTTGCATGTGATTAGTGAATCGATGTGTGGCACAGTTTTCATATGGTTTCAGTTGTGTCAGGCCCATGTGATCATATTTTTACAACCAATTTAGAGGCCCAATCATAGTCTGTTTAAAATCTGAATTTGTCGGCCACAATCAACCCATACATGATGTGTGCTGCCCAATCATAGTGAAGTAGAGTATAATCGGCCCAATCAAAAATTGTTGCACATTTAATCAACGGCCCTATTATAGTTGACGGCAAGATTTGAGGCCCAATCAGAATCTTTGATGCATGAAGGCCCAGGTGTGAATAAGTGTCAAAAGAGCGGCCCATGTGCGGTTAAAATTTTTATTCAGGTGATTCAAGGTGATTTGTTGAGCATCGGATACACTCACAAGTGAATCTTCACTCGATCTGTTGTCATCGGTTTATCAGATATTCATCTGATTCATTTGTTTTGAAAAAGAGATTGAACGGATTTTAGATTGTGTGAATTTCAGAATTATTTGAAAATCTGTTTTTGTGAATCTTTTCATTACCGAATCATGGATACGAATTTCTTTAATATGACTAAAGAAACATTTGATAGAATAAAAGTATTAAAGAACGAATTTGATTCGTTTTCAGGTTATCCAGGAGAAAACACAAAGTCTATCATTGAGAGGTATAGCCATCTTGTTCGCTCAATGTCTGAGAAGGGTATTCAGAAAAGTCCAAATGAATGGGTTGACAGATTAGCCAATTCCATATCTCAACAGGAATGGGGTACATATCTTTTGGACTTAAAAAGGACTGGAGAATACTCTAGATTGACAATTTGTCAATTCACTGAGAGACTTGAAGAACAGATGGAGAGAAATGCTGAGAAGAAGAAAAGTCAAAGTTTAAAATCATTACTAAAGAAAAGCAAGAGTGTTCAAGTGGGAGAGGAACAAACGGAAGAAATTTCTGTTTTGAAAAAGGAAAAGAAAGCTGATGAGAAACAAATCTTGTGTTGAAGACAAATTGTGAGAGGTTGAAATCAGAAAATGACAAACTGTTAAGTAATTTGAACAGTTTGACATTAGAAAACAAGAGTTTGAAAGAGAAAGAAAAGGATTCTGAAAACAAAAAGAAATCTTCAGAAAATGAAGATTTCTGGATAAAACTGGAGAACAAAAATTTGAAAGCTAATGAAACAAAATTTCAAGAACAGTTAAAAGTTTTGGAAAATGAAAAATCTGTTCTTGAAAACATTAAGAATGAGAATGAAAAATCAATCAAGTCTCATCTTGAAATAATATCTCAGTTTGAAAACGAAGCTGAGAATTCAAGAAACAAGATTGATGAACTTGAAAAGAAATTGAAAGGTTTTGTGACTTCTTCAGAGTTTTTGAATATTCCCTGTCCAAAACCAATCAATTCTGTTCCAATAAGTGACGATGTCACAAACTTTGACAATGTCAAAGTTGAAGATTGTGATGAGAAATCTGATGATGAAAATGAAAAAATTGAAAAACAAAAATTGTTTTTAGAACTAAAAGAAAAATTTAAAAATACTGTTCTACAATCGACTGAAAAGGGAGAATGCTCTAAGCAAGAACCTTTGAAGAAGAAAGTGGAACAAAAACAAAAAGGTAAAAATTTGAAAAATTTTAAAAATGAAAATAAAAGCTCATCAGATCAATCATCCAATCGCAATCAAAAATCACAAAAATTGAAAAATCAAAACTCAAAAGTTGTTGGTAATAAGTGGTGCAGGTCGGACCACAGTGCTCAAAAGTCAAATCCAGCAATCAAGAGGAGAAAGGAATATCACCAAGTCAAACAGTGCTTTGATTTGAGCATTTGGACTGAAAATGGTGATTGGTATGATAACAGAGTGTGTTACAGATGCGGCTATCAAGGACACATTGCTGTTAACTGCCAGAATTGGAGGTTTGAATCGAGAAGATGCTATAATTGTCAAATCAGAGGTCACATTGCCAGAGATTGCCCAAGGAAATCAAGTGAAAGATTGAGGGTTAATTCTCAGAAAGTGACAAAGAAAACAGTCAATGTCAAGCCCAAAGAACAGAAAGTCAAAGAACCTAAAGTTCAAAAACAGAAAGTGAAGCTTTCACAAGGGCAGAAAGACAGACTGCGAAAGAAGAGGAAGAAGGCCAGAGAATATCTGGAGAAGATTTTGTCCTTGGGTTCATCCGTTGATAAGAATAAGAGTTCTGATGAATCGACTCCTTCGACTTCAAAGTCAAACAAGACGAATTCATCAGATACAAATCTGAGGACAAAAGAGAAAAGGGAGAAAAAGAAAATGGTCGGCGATGAATCAGACATGTCGAAGTCAGACAAGCCACCTTCAGGCGATGAATCTGACAGATTAAAGTCAGACAAGCCATGTGCAGGCAATGATTCTGGTGTGTCAAAACCAGAAGAGCCATTTGTTGAGGTAAAATCTGAGAATTCAGGTTTAACAATGGATGATGCAAATTTTCCACCATTGTTGAACAAGAATTCAAAATCACCCAAGGACAGTCAGGCTTGGGTGAAACTATTCAAATAGAAAAACCTGACTTGCCGGAACTCCCAGGTTGGTAATTGGGGAGTAGGAATCGGCATCTTTCTTGAGAAATTCACTTTGGTGATATTTCGACTTTCAAAAGATAAATTAAGGACATTAAGTTGTACTTGATTCATCTTTCCTACAAGTGGTAATTTGAAGAACAAGGTGATGAAACTCCGAGTTTATGAAACAACACACAAAACTAATTTTCCGGAAAAACCATTTTGATTAAAACAAACTTAAGTGTTTTGAAATCATAATGGGAAAATAGTTTGTTGTGAGGGGAAGTTCTGATTGTTTACGCCAGGTGGATAGAGAATTGAAGTGATTCTCATCAAGTTGTCAAGTTTGTACAGTTTGTTTCAAATTTTCCCAGAAAATCAAAATTGAAACATATTTTAATTTTAGGGGGAGAAAAATTTTTTAAAAAAATAGAAAATTTGAAAATGCCAAAAACATGATAAAATTTAAAATGAGTTTTGTTGTGAAAAAGAGGAAATGATAGTACATCAGTGGACTATCACAACATGCTAAAGAATTGGAAAGTCATAATGTGATAAACGATCTTACTGCGGATGTGTCAGTAGGTTTTCGCACATTTAGTAAATTGAAACGAGATATAAACCTAAATTCAAACTTACTTGATTTGTGGGTAACTATTCTTGGATATATGGGTAACCCCCGAAATCTTGTTTGAAAGGTCCCTCTTTCTAAGATACTAGTTCTTTATACTCAGTGATATCTGGGGTATTATCCCGGGACTTCTGCTGAATGGAAGTTCTGACCTAGTCCCCGGATAATGCTTTCTGCAAAATGCTTGAAACATAGCATCGCCCTCAGCAAGCTGGTGAAACAATAAAATTGATAGTCGTTGCTGTTGTAATCAAAAGATCCTCTAAAGGGGACACACCGAAAAGTCGAAGCCGTCATCTCTCTGCGTATACGGAAGTATCAACCTGAGCTCTCACGGCCCTCGCACATAACCCCTTTACAGATATCATCTGTGGTATACTCACCTGTAAGACTGAACATTGGGATTTGGATACAGGAGTATATTCGAGTGGAGTGATACACAATTAAGTTTAAGTTTCTAAAACATTAATATCGTATCTCGAATCGATTGAAATTTGTGTGAAAATTTAAAGTGGACCAATATACTGATAATCTAGGTAAATTGTTTAGAACTAAGAATGTTTAAAGCTTAACGGTGTTAGTGATTTGTCTCAAAAACTGATATGATCCTCTTGCACAAACTCACAAAAATATGTTTGCACATATTTCATTTCTGCATTTAATTTATGCTATTGCATTTATGTTTCATTGTATGAAAAATCCAAAAAGATTTTCGATGACTGATAGTGAAAAGCTGACATTCAAAATCTCAAAGGCTAAACATGATGAACAGACGGTTTGGTTAATTGGTTTGAAATGTTTAAGATGATTCATTAAGTTGAATCAGAATTTGGAATGTTTCAAAATTTTGATCAATTTTAAATGTAAATGAGTCTCAAATGTTTAGTTGATTCATTAAGTTGAATCACAACTTTATTGGTTTGTAATAGAGAGTTTGAGATGTGCAGGCTTCTGATTTTGTTGATACGGAAAGCCAGGTGTCGATCCCAAAAGCACGGAAGCTTGACGAAAGGGGGAGTCTGAAGAAAGAGAGCAACGGAAGCTGAAGACAGATCCACTGGGATTCTGTTCGAGCAAGAGAGAGTTTGTATTTGCTGAAGATGTTAAATCTTAAAGAAGACTCAAGAGAGAGAGAAAGACAAGTCGCTACGAGTTTCACTACGGATTGACTGCGACAATATCCAAGGGGGAGTTTGTTGGTGCACGAATGTCTATCGCCTTCGTCAATCCGAGCCGTAGCGAGAAACCTAAGAAATCGAGCTTATATTGTAATATCTAGTTAGAATTAGCAAGGTAGCATTTTGGTAATTAATGAGGAATCTCATTATTTCCAAGGCCTATAAATAGGAGCCTTAGATTTAATGTTTAAGACTTTTGAAGACTTTTGGCTCCATTTGTGATTTTGGTGATTCAAGTCTAGAGAGAGAAAGTCTAGAGAGAGAAAACTCTCTACACGTGATTTTTGTATTGAACTTGTCATATCTTGCAATAAAATCACGGTTCTAGTACGTTATTGTGTGTTCGGTCACGCACGTTCACGGATTCCGCACGTCGAACGTTCGTTACGCAATCGAACGGTCTCAAAACCGGTCCTACAAAAGTTAATCTAAATTAAATTAAGGATAGTTCCGCGGAATGCCTCCGTGGTGCGCCACGTTTATAAGGGTCCTTGGCTAGACCCAAAGCCAGTCATATGTTACTAAGTGGGATGGATTGCATCCCATGTTGCACCGTCGGAGAGCATCATCCAAACTTGAGTCTATGACTTTCATGTAGTTGATCAGGTCGTCATCTTCTACTCTTTTTCCAACCCCAAACTTCATCTCCTTGTCCCCAACCCTCAATGTTAGTGTCCCACCATTCATGTCTACCACGGCATGGGCCGTGGCCAAGAATGGTCTTCCTAGGATGAGTGGCACTTCGGTATCTTCCTCCATATCTAGTATGACAAAGTCGGCCGAGAAGACAAAGTCTCCGACTTTTACCAATAGATTTTCGGCGACACCTTGTGGATATTTAATGGACCTATCTGCGAGTTGTATGCTAATTTTTGTAGGGCTCGTTTTCCCTAGTCTGAGTTGGTCAAACATCGATGCGGGCATGAGGTTGATGCTAGCCCCAAGATCGGTTAGTGCATTGCGTATGGGTGAGTCTCTAATCGAACAAGGGATGGTAAAGCTTCCGGGGTCGATCTTCTTTTGTGGGAGTTTGTTGAGTAGTAAGGCGGAGCATTGTTCGCTTAAATTAACTAATTGCAGGTATTTAATTTTCCTTTTGTGAGTGAGAAAGTCCCTCATGAATTTTGAATATTTAGGCATTTCGGTTAAGACTTCTACAAATGGAATATTGACATGCAATTGTTTTAGTAGATTTACGAATTTTGTGAATTGCTCATCGATCTTTTGGCGAAGTAACTGACCGGGATAAGGCACCGGAGGATTTTTGGGTGGCTCTTGGCTTGGTGTAGGAGTCGTCTCTTTTTGGGGTGTTGATGAAGCTGTGTTTTGGCTGGGTGAACTCCTTTCAGTCGTGGGAAGCGGAGCTTCCTCGGGACCTACGGTACGGTTTCTCAATGTGATGAGATTTACTTACGCCTTTGGGTTTGTTTCGGTATTGCTAGGTAACGTGCCTTGTGGTCTCTTGGAGAAATTTGGAGCTAGTTAATTTAATTGTTTTTCAATGTTTTGAATACTAGCTTGTTGGTTTCTAAAATTCGATTCTATTTGTTGAAATCGATCCGAGTTTTTCTTATCGGTGTCAGAGATGAGGCTTGAGACGGTGTCTTCAAGCCTCTCTCGTCCCCCCTGTTGTTGTTGAGAGAAATTTTGTGACTCATTTCGTGGTTGTTGAAAGTTTGTTCTTTGGTTTTGATTTTATTGGTTACTACTATTGCCAGGGTCTCTCCAACAAAGGTTAGGGTGGTTACGCCATCCTTGGTTGTAGGTACCTGTCGGAGGACCTGACGGCCTAGGTCTATTATCAATGTAGTTTACTATTTCCGTTTGATTATCCATTTCTTTTATACAACTCCAATTTTCATGTGGCCCACCACACCCTTCACAAGCCATAACCGAGACCGTTTTTGCCATTTCTAACTTTTTGATTTTCGAAGAAAGGGCCTCGATTTGGGCCTGTAAAGAAGTGCTTTTGTCAACCTTATGGGCACACGGGGCAATAGATTTAGTGCCTCGGGGAGTGTGCCACTGAAAATTGTTTTAAGCAATTTCCTCAATTTGATTATAAATTTCATTTGGGCGGCGATTACCTAAATGTCCTCCGGAGCTAGAGTCAAGTGTTTGTCTTGTGTGTGGTAACAACCCATTATAGAAAGTGGATACTTGTTGCCATACCGCAAGACCATGATGAGGACACTTCCTTAGTAGCTCCTTGAACCTTTCCCAGGTTTCATATAAGGATTCCCCATCCTCCTGTGAGTATGTATTAATTTCAGTCATTAATTTAGCCGTTTTAGAAGGAGGGAAATACTTATATAGAAACTTTTGGGCTAGTTCATCCTAGGTGTTTACCGAACCAACTAGGAGGGTGTTAAGCCAAGCCTTAGCTCGGTCTTTTAGTGAAAATGGAAATATTCGAAGGCGGATGGCGTCATTTGATGCTCCGTTGATCCGAAAAGTATCACATATTTCCAAGAAGTTAGTAATATGTAAGTGTGGATCTTCGTCCGCAAGCCCGTGGAAGGTTGTGGAGTTTTGGAGCATTTGTATCAAATGCGGCCGAAGTTCGAAGTTGTTGGCATCGACATTCGGTGCGGCTGAATGGAGCATTTGTATCAAATGCGGTCGAAGTTCGTAGTTGTTGGCATCGACATTCGGTGCATTGATAGCGGTGCCAAGATTACCTACAGTGGGTCGTAGGTAATCCATGAGGGTACGTTGATCCGCCATTAGAAATGGGTCCCCCGAAACTTTCTCTTGGTTTTTAGCTTTAAGTCTTTTTCTTAGAAAGCGTTCAGGTTCGTCTAGAGGTTCTTTTATGTCTTTACTAGAACTGGAGCTCATACACTGCGTAGAAAGTTCAGGTGCGCCGCCTGGGTTCCAAGTCCTGCAATAAAAATAAAAAGAACGTTGGTCAGAAGTTTCACCATGGCCCCGTGCTCAGATGAACACGGCCTGTGGTCGGAGTTACAGTGATTGTTTTTCGGATCCCTGTTACTGGAGAGCTTGACACAGCCCCGTGCTGCACCGACACGGCCCCGTGCTCAGCTCTCTGTAACTCGGAAAATAAAAACTGCCAGTAACAATGCTGGGCATGGTCCGTGTCTGACCAGGCACGACCCCGTGCTGCAGTATGCAGAAGCTGAAAATTCTAGAAAAATCCTAAAAAAACAAAAAAAATAAGAAAAACGATTAGGTTGTTGATTCCTAACTTTCTTAAAATCCTTTTGTCCCCGGCAACGGCGCCAAAAACTTGATGTGTGTCAGTGTGTATATATTTTTATGTATATTTTTAGCCCCTTTTAACACTCTAGTCAAGTTTTAAATTTATAAAACACGATATTCTACTAACACTAAACACACATATGGGCAAGTGCACCCATCGTGAGCGTAGTATAGCGTTGGTAAGATACCGAGGTCGTCCAAGGACACAAGAGCTTTTAGTACCGGTTTATCCTCAACGTCTAATCAAATCAAAATTTAGAAAAAGGTTTTAACATGAAAATAAAAACTAAAAATGCTGAAAATAAAAATAAAAATGCTGAAAACAAAAATAAAAATAAAACAGATAGACAAGATGAATCACTTGGATCCAACTTGCCTTTAGTGTAACCTTTGATGTTTTCCGCACTTTTGCACTTTTTAAGAGATTACCTTAGTTATAGTAGTAGGCCCCTCTTTTGAAGGTGACGTTACCCTCAACCCAGTAGTTTGAGTCAGCAAGGATACAATCCTAAAGGGTTGGATTATTGAAAGATAATTAATTAAGTTATTAATGCGTAATGTGGTAGGACCCTCTTTTGATGGTGGCGTTACCCTCGGCTAAGTGGTTTGAGTCAGCAGGGATACAATCCCAAGTAGCCGGATTAATGTATTAATAGTAGTTTACATATGAGGGGATCAAGCCATTCGCACCCCCGCCATCCAATACCAGTGGGTATTGAAGGAGGTCCTAGTAAGCTTGACCCAGGTCCTTGCAGGATCTATACACTGAACAAGGCAAGAGCCTTACCAAACATTCCCTTAACCCCCGACCAGGTAGCCAAATATCTCTATATAGACCGTAGAGATATGAATGGTGTAAATCTTTTATTTTATATAGACAGTAAAATAACGCCAAGACATCACAGACAAATGATAAGGAAGTTTCACCTTTAACATAAAAAAACTAGTTATTAAAGTCATTAATACAAAACCAAATAAAAAGTGCGAAAAGATTAAAAAAACAAAAGTATTACACTAAATGCTTGTGACACCTGTGTCACTACGACCATCAAACAAATACCAAACCAATGAAATATTGTATTTCATACTTGGGATTTGTATAAATATGTGTATCGTTTGCACATATCGATTTTTGTTCAATTTCGAGCTCTAAATCGCTTTCTAGGAAGTTATACGCGAACTGATGCGTAAACATAATCAGTTTAATGCGACAAACACCCCGGAATAGTTACATAGGCTTAACATACCTTAAATAACCTTCACATAACTTAGAAATAAGTTTTGGATGGTTTGGTGTGTTGAAAACAAGTTTGTTCGATCGCAGGGACTATTTGTGTCAAACTGTGCAACTATGCCGATTTGCATAGTAACGAACATTCTGGAACTTGATCATAAGTTAAACATACCTTAAATATCCTTTACATAGCTTAGAAATAGGCTTTGATGGGTTAGGTATGCTAAAATAAACTTATTGGTCATTCAGGGACTAAAAGCGTCAAAAAGTGCATACGTTTGCATTTTCGCGCATATCTTATGTTTTGAATATATCCGAACATCCAAAAATTTATGTAATCATTAAAATATTTTATTTTAGTGATTGGCATGATAAAATTCCATTCGTCGCGTAATTTGGATCGTTTTTGCGTCCGTTACGATTTCCGTCGTAATTACCCGAACAATGCAACCGTACGACCAAACGAACCGACATCCGAGATATTTTTGAGCACATTTCAAGTTCCCTATACTTTAACTTCATTTTAGAGCCTTAAAATGGGGTTAACGGGGCTTAAACGTGCCGAAAACTGACTTTTTAAACATGCAGGGACCATTTTTGACATTTCTGGAAACTCAGTTCAGATTCATTGAATCTGGTCCAAAGTATACTTTTGATATACTACCGAAAACTATTATTTTGATGACTAAAGTATATTTAATATACTATCTGTTTGACTATTTTGGAACTGAAATATATTTTAATATATTACTTATTCGACTTTCTTAAAACCAAAGTATATTTTATGTATACTACAAACCTTTTTATCAAAACATATTTTATACAAACTCATTTTAGTTAATTATTTATTTATGCATCTTTCTTTTATATCATCTGATTTCTTATCACTTGTTATACGATTTATAAAGAAAACATTTTTAAGTTCATGACTATTTTTGTTAAACATTCTTTTAAACTTACAAGTCATGAATCCTGTATTAATAAAACCTATGCATCTCACAGGAATTTTTATGCTAACGTACCTATTTTTACACATGTTTCAGGTGCTGCTATGTGATGATTGTTGATACATGCTACACATAGGATTGACTCGTGCCTTAGCGACTTTAAAACTTGAAAGACAATATTTGTATTTATTTAATTTGTAATAAAACAATGAGTTCAATAACGCAATAACACAAAATTATTTAATCCATGGTTGTGAAACAATGATTCTATTACGACACTCCCCGACGTTTCCGCCACGATTTGTTGTTTTTCGTGGTCGGGGTGTGACAATGCTTGTCTTCACCAAGTGATGTAAGAGACTTAGGCAAACATGACCTTTGATTGTCAAGAACTCTTACTATCAATCTTAGATCCCGAGACTACTACACACACTCTATGATGGATGATGGATGATGGTGGTGGATGTGGGTGCTGTGATGGTGGTGGAGTGTGGGTGAAATGGGAGACAGGTGGTTTGTCAAGGGATGCTTTTGAAGTGAACCAAGCACCTCTATTTATAGCCTGCACAGAAGCCCAGACAGGACCCCATGTCCATTGGGCACGACCCCGTGTCCATCCACTTTCTCTTTCTTCATTAATTGCAGTTTGTCTGCATTAGTTGACCACGCCCCCGTGTCCGCTGGGCACGGCCCTGTGTGCAGAAGCGTATCTGTACTATCAAGATTTGCTTGGATTATGCGAATCTTAGAGTTGACCACGGCCGTGTGGTGCTGGGCATGCCCCCGTGTTGGGAAATAGAAGCTTCTACAACTTTTTCTTTTCTGCAGACACTTGAGCACGCCCCCGTGTCCGCTGGGCACGGGGCGTGTTCAGCCTTTTGATCTCTTGTTTTTTCTTGGGAAGATGCTGTCGAGGGGTCGGGCATGCCACGTTTATTCCTTTTCTTGTATTTATGTTAGATTTAGCTGTATTTTTGCTTCTTTTGTTCATTTGAGCTCATTTAATCCTGAAAATACAAAAGGAAGACAAAAGCATACTTTTCCAACATTAGTACTAAAAAGGGTTAGTTTTATGCCTCATTTGATGTAATTTATATGTTGCATTTTACACACATCATCATGTAAGCCACCATACGTGCATGCTCCGTTACATACGAGCATGCCAGTCTCCATGCGAGTCTGTTGCTCTACATACAAGCACGCAAGTCGCCATACGCGCATGCTCCTTTACTTACGAGCACGTAAGTCGCCGGCAGGCGCATGCTCTTCTACATACGAGCGAGCACACATGCGCCGGCTGGCGCATGCTCCTCTACATACGAGCACGTAAGACGCCGATAGACGCATGTTCTTCTATATACGAGCGAGCACACATGCGCCGGCTGGCGCATGCTCCTTTACATACGAATGTGTAAGTCGCCAGCAGGCGCATGCTCTTCTACATACGAGCGACTACACATGCGTCGGCTGGCGCATGCTCCTCTACATACGAGCACGTAAGTTTCCATACGCGTATGCTCTTTTACTTACGAGCACGCCAGTCTCCGTGCGAGCCTGCTGCTCTACATACGAGCACCTAAGTCGCTATACGCGCATGCTCCTTTACTTGAAAGCACGTAAGTCGCCATACGCGCATGCTCCTTTACATACGAGCGCGTAAGTCGCCCACATGTGCATGCCACTTGGATATACACCATTTCCGGCTAACAAAATATAAACTGTTCTACAAATGCGCACCACTTTGGGTATACGCAAAAACACATTGGCTAAAACAAAGCTTCATTTACACCCACAATCTTCAAGGCAAGCCGCAACTTCATGCGCTACGCCAGATTATTGTTGTGGCACACTTGAGGATCAACGCAGGCTCGGACTTCCACTCCATCTCCCCGACGTGACTTTATGCCAATTCTCATTCGTGATAACTTGCACAAAGTGGATTAACACGCACGGATATTGTATCTAACAATTTACAAAGATTTAAAAACAATATATATGTATGCCTTAAGGCTAAAATTATGCGCACCACGCGCTATATAACATGTTCTAACTTCCGTAACCAAAAGAAGTTGCGTAAGGGTGGAACTTTTCTATGCCCGTAAAAGAATCCCCTAAAGGCAAAACACTCATCTAGTTCAGAGTTTCATCCACTTTCCATCCGCGCATAAGAGCAAGACTGGGGGGACTTGAAGGGTATGATCTCACATTGCCGCGTAAGTCATACATGCGTTGGGCCACACCAACACTCAACCGCCAAAACTCAGCCTGTGCCAAGGCTCATGCGCAGGACCTAACCACGTACACGCAGCCTTGACATGCTCATAGTAAGGCGCCGGTACAAATGGAAACAACCTACAACCAATCAGTGTGCGCCAGGTTTGCCCAACCAATTTCCACGATGAACAGCCGTGTGCTATTCATTACTCCATTATCTCTACTCACAGCTAAAGACAGACGCAACAAGCGTGGACAGCAACTTCCCCACACCCAGGCGACAGGTAAGCCTAAAACTCACATTATTCACTTTCGAGTACTCTTAATAAGTCTAGTGCTCCTCCCACGCTTGCACGCGGGAGCAACACTAGACTGAGGGACATGATGGGGTATGGTATTGGACCCGACCTGAGTGGTTGGACATTCCCGTTATCTATCTCTTTTATATTCATTATTTATTATTGTTGCTTACTAACCCAACTGCGAGGCCCAACGCGATGTAGTTTACACTACTTTAGGCTAGGGACTTGTAGAGATAACCCCTAACTGGGCCAGACCCATTGAGGTTAGGGTAGGCCCATGTCTCCTATATAAAGAGGTGTTCACCTCATTATTAGGGGAGTAGACATGGAGCCACCACACTTTTGTAGCTGGAAATAGAGGATTCGTCTTCTACCGGCAATCTCTACAGTCCTAAATTTATCTCTTCTTTTTTATAGATCTGGATATCGGAAGAAGAACAAGATGTGATTCTCGGTCTCTCTTACTGAGAGCGGTCCAATCATCCCAGCGGTGATTCCGTGTTTCTTCAATAATTTATCATTTAGTTTAATTATTTTTCTAATAGTAATGTGCTTGTTAACCTTTAAATGTTGTTGGCATAGTGTTTTTTTTTTCCAATATTCCGATATAAAATTATTGAAAACAGATTTGTATTTAAAATAAAATATTTTTTTTTGTATCGTAAACTATATCATATATCGATACCGATATACCGTCACAACATTGAATTCGGTCAAGAACTTGTAGGAGTATTATTAGAAATCCAATCAAGGATTTATAATAGTACTTTGGATATCCTTCTAAGAATCTAACATATTAAGAATAGGAAGATTCTACAAGGATTTGGATATTGAACATTTGTTTCAACTAAACAAAAAAATCCTAAAGTGATTTGGATAACGCTACAAGGGTAATACAACAAGAACACCTATATATAGGAAGTACCAGCAGCGTATCCACCATGTTCTTATGGTATTACACTCGTTTCGTTATCTAAATCACTACTAATCACATAAACACATAGTCATCAACTTGTTCCATATGCATTAAAGTACATCATAAAATCCAATCAAGGACTTAAATTAGCACTTTAAACATCCCACAAGAATCTAACTATGAAAATAGATAAATGCTATAAGGATTTGGTTTGGTCTTATTGTCTTGTCACATACGCATTAAAGTACTCAAAGAATCCAATAAGGACTTCAAATTAGCACTTTAAACATCCTACAAGAATCTAACTATGAAGATAGATAGATACTATAAGGATTTGGTTTGGTCTAATTGTCTTGTCACATATGCATTAAAGTACTCAAAGAATCCAATCAAGGACTTCAAATTAGCACTTTAAACATCCTACAAGAATCTAACTATGAAGATAGATAGATGCTATAAGGATTTGGTTTGGTCTCATTGTCTTGTCACATACGCATTAAAGTACTCAAAGAATCTGATCAAGGACTTCAAATTAGCACTTTAAACATCTTATAAGAATCTAACTATGAAGATAGATAGATGCTATAAGGATTTTGTGACAATTGTGCTTGTAATCATTGTACAAACTCTGAATAGTTTAATTATCAATGAAACATTGTATTTTGATCCCAGGATTTGTTTATTTATGTTTGACATTTGCACATTTTGATTCTTGTTCGATTTCGAACTCTTAAGCATTTTCTGGAACGTTATACGCAAACTGTTAAGTAAACGTAATCAGTTTAACGCGACGTACACTACGGAACAGTTACATAATCTAAACATACCCTAAATAACCTTTACATAACTTAGAAATAAGTTTTGAAGGGTTCGGTATGGCAAAAACAAGTTTATTCAATCAAAGGGACTATTTGCGACAAACTGCGATGGTCTGCCAATTCTCGTAGCAACGTACACTCTGGAATAGTGACATAAGCTAAAAATACCCTAAATACCCTTTACATAACTTAGAAATAAGTTTTGAGGGGTTCGGTATGTGAAAATATGCTTATTTGATCACAGGGACTAAAAGCGTCAAAACTGCGAAAGTATGAAAATTCACGTATATTTTGCATTCTGGACATATTCGCACATCCAAAAAATTTTTGTAATCATTAAAATATTGTATTTTAGTGATGGGAATGCAAAAATACCATTCGTTTCGCAACTTGGACCGTTTTCGCGTTCGTTACAACTTTCGTCGTAATTAACCGAAAAACACGACCGTACAGTCGAACGAACCAACATCCGGGATATTTCCAAGCATATTTCAAGTCCCCTGTGTAAAGCCTTAAAATTGGGTTAATAGGGGTTAAATGCATCGAAAACAAGTTTAACTGTGTGTAGGGACTGAAACTGTCAAAACTGAAATTTTTGACAAAATGGCTCACCCTCACGCCACGCGACAGCCCCCTGATGTCCTAGCGCGACACGCGACAGTCCCCATTTTCCAGAACTTTCTAATTCAGCTGCAGTTCCTGTATTTTAACTTGGTTTTGATATTGTGGGCTATTTGTGTGATCTCCAAACATAGGATCTGATCTTGGACACTTGTTATGATCATATTATTTCTTGGAGAGCACATAATACCTTTTCACAATCCTATACACTCAAGATTACTATAAATAGGCCCATTTCATTTTTCCAACTTGCTCATACTTTTCTTCTTCTCACATCTTCTCTAATTGGAGGCTACCACATTGTTGGAGGCTTCCTAACTGAGTTTCCTTCTTCCTAGAGCACAAGTGAGTGTTCTAACTAGTCTTGTTCATTTATTTTTAGCTATTTCAAGCTAAAAGTCAAACAGTGTTTGACCATTAATTGGTCAAGACAAAGTTCAATTGAACTTTGCAACGTGATCGTAATCACGATGGTTATAATCCCTAGCGATTATACCTACTGATTACCACGTTTACTAGTCGTAGTTGACTTAGCATATGAGCACATTGATTTACATTACATTTTGCGGCATATGTTGACTTAGCATATGAGCACATTTATTTACTTTACATTTTAATATGAGCACACTGATTTACATGGACATTTCTATTTCGTATGTTGACTTAGCATACTTAGTACATGGTTTTACAAAGACATTTTACATGACATGCTTACATCGAATATGACATTTGGTATGTTTAACGGGACAATAATACATTCATTAACATTGATCACGCCGCTCGGTAGTATGTAATGGTACCATAGGACTTGACAAATCCTGTTCCCGCTTCCTAGGTTTGTTTCGAAAATCTCAAGCTTCGCCATTACGTCTACCTTCTATTTTAGTGTAACATGACAAGTTTTTTATATTTTATAAAAGAATGAGTTCATGAATCAATTGAAACAATATATAAATAAGAGTGAATTGCAAATTTTGTCCTTTATCTATATAGCACATTTCAGGCGATGTCCTTTATCTTTAAAATTGACAAGTTTCGTACTTATTGTTTTAAAATCTTGCCATGTATGTCCTTTAAGCCAAACCCAGTTATTTTTAAATGTTAAATGAAGGGTAATTTAGTCTTTTATGTTATTGAATTAAAACACCATTTTACTAATTAAAACAAAATGAATTATATGTTATAAAACTCTCTCTCTCTCCCTCTCATCCCCACCACCTGCCACCACCCCCAAACCACCTCACTCAACAACACACTATTCAACTATCAAATTCGATCAAATTTATCAAATACATTTGTGGCCCTTTTCGATCGCATCATAAGCAACAAAAACCCTTCAATAAATTTCACAGTTCCCACAATTTGAAAATCGGCTCTTCCTGGAAAAACGCCCACCATGGTCAACCCATAAAACACCCAAATTGAGAAACCCCCAATTTGGAGATGACCATGGTCGGTCCACCTTAATTCTAGGTAATTAAAATTTTAGCAAAATATGTTTAAAGTAAGTTTGATTTCAAATTTTGAATACACAATTTAAGATTTTAAGTTACTAACAGCAAAATTGAATCTAAAATAAATTCAATAACGGTGAATCTGGTTCAATATTATTTATAAATTAGGGCAAAATTTGTCATAACAAAAATCAACCAAAATTAATCTAAATTCGTTTAAAATTACAAGTAAACAATAACCAATTAAAATATATTCAAACAAAATACCACTGCCAAATGTAGCATGAGTATTGTCCGACGAAGAAGATGAACCAGAATCGGATACAGACGTACCATCAGATACACACCATCAGACACACCATTAGACGCACCATGGTCGGACCACCTTAAATGTTCTTGCTGGAAAACGACTCTTAAACGCCCCTACTCCTCGTCGGAGATCACCGCTTCTGAAGTTCACCAGATCTAATGTCGGAAAAAAGGCTCTTACCGGACCTTAAACGACTTTGCTTCGTCAGCTTCAAGAAATCCCACCCGGCTCCTCGTTGTGTGACAGTGGTGGTGATTCTGGTGTGAGGGTTGTGACAACCCTCACTAAACCAGGTATCCGTACGACTTGATTAATAATTAATTACTGCTTGATTACTGTGCTTACTTGAACTTGTGAACAAACTGCTACTTGAATGTTGATACATGCATATTCCTGCATCATACTTTACATACTGTCACTACATTATTTACACGCTGAACCTTAGTGACAAACATGATGCACAAAAGCACAGTAGCACTACAAACGGATAACCTATTGAACATGCTGATAAAGCCAGCATCAGGCAGACACTGCCTCTAAGGCCTGTATGAGCCAGAAATATTTCACTACACCAATAGTGAGTGTAGGGATACAAGGATTGTAGAACTGCGTCTCTAGGAATAAGATACAATGACAGGATGTGCCTAGGACATACACTAAGCACAAAACTCAGCACTTTAATAAACAATCCAGCTTTTAGCTAACTAATAAAGTGCCAAAACATGAGAAAAATATTACTAGACACTTTCCAAAGTGTCAGGAATAAGTTATGTCACTAAAAATGGTATTAACGACACTTTAAAGCTTTGTTAAGCGCTTTAATGGATTACTATCCAACCGGACAACCGGACTACACCCGGAACATGAAAATATTGTTAATAACATAAATTGTCTTTTTCTGAGCCAGTTAGGGTCCCTAAATACCCTAACACCCACTGTAAAGCACAACGCACAACTAACCGAGTTAATCCCTAACTTAACTAGATTAACCTAACTATTATCTAACTAACACTTGAAATCTAACCAAACTACCCCCCCCCCCCCCCCTTGGCCGATTTCGGTCACTTTGTGACCCCATGGTACAACATTTTGATTATTTTATTTCCCTTGTTCCATATCAAGAAGACATAAGGACTTTTGGGTAAATCACTTGCTAATTATCTATAAGTAGCATCATTTGCACATATGATCATTCTTATCTCACAACTCAACACAAAACAAACTCTCTCTCTCTCTAGAGGCTTCGGCCGAACATCCCCATATCCATCCATCATATTTTCGGTTTTGATCACCCTATTTCAAGAACACACAAGTGTCAAGGATCACGTATAAGGAGTCTTGGTGCACTCGGAGCTTAAAGGACCTCACTCTCTTGCTTTTATCCACCCTTTTTGCGTCTAGATTCTTCCCTAGCCTCGAGCTAGTGGTATGTTGCTTAAATCACCCTCTCGAACTATTTTGAAGTGGTTAAAATGATTTGTAATGGTTAAAACTAGTAATCTTACAAGATGACACACTAAAGTCTACTAAAAACACTAATATTGATGGTTAAAAGCTTGTATGTTGTGTAAATGTTGTAGTAATTGATTTGTGTGGTTATTTGGACCCGATCTATGTTGTGGTAGCTCGGATCATCATTTAACCCGGGTTGGTCATGATCATGGATCATGACATAAGGATGTTTTGGAAGTAACAAGGGTTAAAGGATGAAACTCTACCACACACAAATCATGAACTTGTGTAAAAGTGATTTTACTTACAAAATAGTGTTTAAAACTAGTAGATCTACGGATCTACAAGTGGTATTTTCAAAGGATGACGAAATAAACACTTGTGTAGCACAAAGTTTCGACAAAATAACAATTTTTGTAAAAGATGACGAGAAGTTGTGAAGACAGAATTTCTTAAAAAGCAAGGTTTTTACGAAACCGGACTAATTTATATAAAGACCCGCTAAAAGTAATGAGATTTACTTCGTATTTTTGAATAAATCACAAGTTCATGAAATCTTTGCGATTAACATGTTATGGACTAGTTGATGTGTTGAATATTGTTTTGGTTAAGTAAGAAAATGGTTGGTTTGATTTATAAAAGAAAATGATACGCTTGAAAGCGTGGCCACCTCCAGTTACAGAGGAAACTCTGGCGAAATTTTTCCAAACACCTAACACTTAGAATTATTTTCACTATAAGTGTTAGAAATACTTTTCGACATGTTTTCAAAATATAAGTTTCGCCACGACTTTATTTACAAATATCGGAGGTGGGGTTTTCACAAAATTAAACGTGATAAATATATATTTAGTAAATATATTTTTCACAACGTCACTTGTCAATTATTTTGTGAAGTGTATAAATATTATTTTTAGGGTAAAAATAATATTATCGAACGTTAACGAATCCAAAATAATACGAACGCCTTCACGATAAATATATAAGTTACACCGGTAATTATTATTACCACTCGATCGTTAAAACGTAACTTACGCATTTTACGGAAATATTTATGAACGCGTATTTTTGTTAAAGTATTATTTTGGGAAAATTATGTGAAACAAAAATATAATATTTTTGAGAAAAATATTTATATTTTGAAGTTAGAAATAAGATATATTTTAAGTAAGACTTAATAATATATTTCGTACGCACATGTATTAAATCCCCCATCCTTGGGAAGGAAAATAATTACCAAGTATGCACAGAATGTAAACACGAAATAGTTGTCTAACTATTTCCCAAAACTTAAACCATAAAGCTAAGGCACGGCCGTCCGTCTAATAGAGTTAGTACATGTAGGTCGTTGCACAGCTGCTTGACTTGGAGACATACTTGGTAGAGACGCACCGCTGTGAGTTCATGTCCCCCTTTTTCTCTTAACTGTTTTCAGTTTTCTAAACTGCGGGGGTGAAATACATGTTACTATGATTACGAATATTTCTTACATGGTATGGTTAGCGTGAGGAGGGTTGTTACTTAGATCATGTGAATGGGTAGGCGGAAACTTGAGGTCATTAATCCTCAGGATAGGACCGAGGGGCAGGAGCGGTAGATCTATCTGGGTGTAGCGAGCCCAGCCCCTGGCCCAGCATAACGGACCTCGGGGTGACTTTGTACCCAACACATAAATCTGCTAGGTTTGAGCCTTCCTACTTGCATTTCACACATATCAATGGCCTTGCAAACCATTAGTGATCTCTTTTTTTCCTTATTTGCTACATACCAGGATTTTATACAAATTGCTCACTTACACATGAACTCGCTCAACATTATTGTTGATTTTTCAACTTACATGTATTTCTAGGAATTAAAGGATCTGGCACGGTATGGCACGTTTTCTCGCTGCACTAGTACGAGGTCATCCGGGTTTAGGGAATGTGACTCTTTCCTGGACAAGTCACAGTCCTTAAACTGTGTTTGTGTTATGTTGATGTTTGTGTTTGTTGAACAATGTTTATGTCGTTAGGGTGTGTTCCCGTTGATACAATGTTGTTGTATTTGGTTTTAAAACTTAATTGAATGGATGATCTTGCATGGTTTTTATTCATATAGCTTTGTTATGGTTAAGCTATGGTATTAAGAAGTCACACCAAATTAACCACGCTTCCGCAAAGCCAGGGTGTGACAGCTTGGTATCAGAGCTCTGATCATAGCGAACTAGGATTCCTTCTCGAGTCTAGACTATGATCACTAGGGCTCCCACGAAAACATTTTTACTGCATACCACTTAAGTCCAGATCCAAAACGTTTTTTTTACAAACAAATGTTGAGCACATTTTATTTATTATTTTTAGGCTCAGTCTTGGAGGCTGAGGCTCGGTCTTGGAGACCGAGGCCCGATCTAAGAGATCGAGGTAGATGTCTAGTAAGACTAGGAAGAGTAGGCTCAGTCTTGGAGGCTGAGGCTCGGTCTTGGAGGCCGAGGCTCGATCTAAGAGGTCGAGGTAGATGATAGAGCAGTCTTAGAGACTGGGAGAATTTGGCTAGTGGGACTAGGAATGTCAGTCTAGGAGACTGGGAGGCTAGTGGGACTAGGAGAATTATGTGATTTCTTACTTGGTGACTAATGTGTTTACCTGATTGTATGACTGCTTATTTGTGCATATTTGTGGTTATGTTACAGACACATGGACTCGCCCGACACTGGCGACTCAGACACCACAGGACCTAGACCTAAAGTATCAGATGATCTAGCATCTTCAGAGCACGAGGTGCACACGTCGGACGTTTCTAGCATGGACGAGGACGACTTTCAGCCCTTTGCGCTACCTGACGAGGCTGATGAGCTCGCCGATGGCCCTCTTATTGGGGACCTACCGTTAGTGGAGATCCCTGCTCCCATACCCTTAGCTGTTTATCCTGCTTACGATTTACTTTTTGACGCCGAGGCTGATGGCGATATTGATCTGTTTGACGATGATCTCCTAGAGGACGATGAGGAGGGCGAGGCCCTCATAGCCGACGGAGGACTTTTACTGCTCACAGATGCTCCAGCTGCGGAGTCACCTGCACACTCACCTGCTCCAGACTCCTTCGAGTCTGTGGCCTCCGCACCTTCCCACACTCTGAGCGCACAACACTTTTCACATGGTTCAGATCCTGACCAGGCATCCTCTGTTGCCCCTATTCCTAGCTTTGCTTTCGACCATGATGATGTGGAGGATTCCGATCCTATCTTTCCCCCAGGATTCGACCCTGATCAGGATATAGAGTTTATACCTATGGATCAGCCTATGGAGGATCCAGTCGACCCAGCTGATCCAGTGGATCCCATCGACCCTGAGTTTGACTTTGAGATGGCTTTTGATGATCCCGAGCCTGCCATCGCCCCTGAGCAGGCAGCCGCTCTAGACCCTGTGCTTGAGCATGACCCCGTTCATGTTGGCATGCCTATTGAGCCTGTGATTGCTGACCCACCTGTTGATGATCACCCTGTGGATGCTCCGTTGTTGGAGGGCGATCATGTCATTGTTGCTGATCATGTTGATCACCCACTTATTGCTGATGCACCCGTTCACCCTCTTGTTGCTCCCCCACCTGATCCCGTTCCACTAGAGCCCAGGCATGCACTATTCGCGACCCACATGGATCCACGAGATGAGCACGCACAGCACGGGTGGATTCCTGCTGATGATGAGGTTCCACCTATTCCCCCTCAGTTTACACCTCCAGCGCGACCTGGAGAGGGTTCCTCGGCCCATCCCTTTGGGCATGTGCCGACATCTGTTCCCTTCATGTCACAGTTTCCACCTGTTTTACCCCCTGTTTCTCCATTTCATGTGGCACCTTTTGATCCAGCCAGGGAGCCGTTTCTCTGGTCATCACCACCTGTTATGCCACCGACCGACCCCTACCATCCCTTCCACATGGGGCACACTATTGAGGACGTCTTGATGTCTTTTGTCGCCCAGCACGAGGCACACACACAGCGCATTCAGGAGCTCGAGAGAGCTCAGCCGCCGCCGTGTCAGTGCCAGGGCCAGACCCACTCTCCGTTGCAGCCCTCTCGACCACTGCCACCAGATTATGCTGCACGCCTTCTCACTTTAGACCGGCAGGTTGCTTCTTTCTTACGTACTCAGAGAGCCATGGAGGAGGACTGGCTCCAGTTGCGTCGTTTGTTCTACACTCACTTTCCCCCTCCTCCACCGCCATCCATATAGAGCTCATCAGTGCCGTTTGGGTAGACGTTGGTGAGAAGACGGCGATTGCTTTTGACTGCACATCATTTTTGGAGACTACTTTCTGATTATGACTTTTGTTGATTTTGTACATGGGATGTAGTGACACTGATTTGATATAGTTTTTGGACAGGGGTGATGTAGCCCTTAGTCGATTGATGTTGTATGACACTGTGATATACTTGTACACTTACTATGTGGTCTCGATATATGGCAATCGCAGTATTCTCATCATATTTGATGCTTGATTGGTTATTTATATTTTTATGACATGGGATGTTGTGTGAATGATATTTGTGACATGAGATGATATGTGAATGATATACTGATAACATGAGATGTTATGTACTATTACTATCATTATATACGTACGCTTTACTATGGCCTGACCAACGTAAACACATCTTTTAGAAGATGCCGCCGAGACGTCAACAACCGCAAATGCCTACCAATCAGGCAGAACTCCAGCAAATCATCGCTGCTGCCATCGCACAATACGCCGCCTCTCAAGGAGGGACTAGTGGAAGCAACTCAGGCAATACTGGCAACAACAACAACCCACCTCATGGTAATACTAAGTCATTAAGACATACCATGACCTAATTGGATATCTATAGCAAAGATGCTAATGCCGTTCACATGTTATATTGTACGTGCAGGATGCACCTACACACAGTTTCTAGACTGCAAGCCGGTCAACTTTGATGGCACAGGAGGTGCTGTCGCCTTTGTTCGTTGGGCTGAGAAAACTGAATCTGTTCTTCGCATGAGCAAATGCGCACTAGATCAGCAAGTCACCTATATCTCTGGGCTATTCTTGGATGGAGCCCTATCTTGGTGGAATTTGCAAGTACAGACACTTGGTGAAGTTGCTGCCTACGCACTAACCTGGACCGAACTGAAGGAACTTATGCGCAAAAAGTACTGTTCCCGCGCTGAAATCCAAAGATTGGAAACAGAGTTCTGGCATTTAAAGATGGAAGGTCCAAAGATCGCAGAATACGTTTAGAGGTTTCATGACTTATCGCATGTGGTACCCTACATGGTCACTCCAGAGTTCAAAAGGATTGAACGTTTTATTTGGGGATTAGCTCCTCAAATCATAAGCATGGTGACCTCCTCCAAGCCTGCGACTATTACTGAGGCGATTGATTTGAGCGTGGCTCTCACAGAGGAAGCTATTCGCCTGAACAAGTTTGATGAAGCTGAGCCAAAAAAGAAAGAGACTCATGTGGAGTCATCAGGAGGTAACAAGCGGAAGTTTTCAAACTTCAAGCAAGGCACTAGCGGTGTGGTTAAGAAAGGGGAATCAAGCACGCCAGCTCAGGTTACAGCTGGTAGTGGGAAGAAAGGAAAAGGATACATGGGCGCCCAGCCCAAGTGTAATACCTGCCAGCGCCACCATTCTGGCCGTTGTGGTTTGAAAGTTTGTGAAGCTTGTGGAAAGACTGGCCACTTGAAGGATTCTTGTTGGGCCATAGCTGGCCAGAGAGGCCAGGGAGGATTCGGAAACAGAAACACCAACCGGGGCGGAAATGGAAATCGCCCACAAGGGAACAATGGAGGTGATGGAAATCGAGTTAACAATGCTAATCAAGCGGGCGCTGTGAATCGTAATCAGAGGAATAATCAAGCTGGTGGAAATGGGCAAAGATCCGGATGCTTCAACTGTGGTGATCTTGGGCACTACAAGAGGAACTGCCCAGAGTTGAACCAAGCCCGTGGAAGGGTTTTCAACATGGAAGCGAGGGAAGCGCGCCAGGATCCCAATGTCGTTACTGGTACGTTCCCTGTAAACCAACGCTATGCATCCGTTTTATTGATACCGGCGCCGATTATAGCTTCGTATCATTAGAGTTTAAGAATATGCTTGGTTTAGCCGCTAGTAAATTAGATATTCCGTACTCGATCGAATTGGCTAATGGAAAGTTGGTAGAAGCCAATGAAGTTATCAGAGGTTGTGTGATCGAATTGGGAGAGCGTGAGTTTGCTCTGGATCTACTACCAGTCCAGTTGGGAAGCTTCGACGTGGTGGTAGGAATGGATTGGTTATCAGGCAACAAGGCTGAGATAGTTTGTCACGAAAAGGTATTTCGTATCCCAACTGATGATGGTGAGACAATTGTGGTTCACGGAGAAAAGCGTGATACACCGTTAAGGATTATCAGCTGCCTCAAAGCGCGAAAATGTTTACAGAAGGGATGTGCTGCCTTTCTGGCACACATTGTAGATAAGAAAGCTGAAGAACCGAAGATCGAAGACATCCCTGTCATGAGGGAATATCCAGAAGTCTTCCCTGAGGACTTGTCTGGATTGCCGCCTCAGAGACAAGTGGAGTTTCGCATCGACTTAGTTCCAGGTGCCGCGCCTGTGGCTAAGGCACCTTACAGACTTGCTCCGTCTGAGATGCAGGAACTGTCGACACAACTTCAAGAGTTGCTAGACAAGGGATTTATCCGACCAAGCTTCTCGCCTTGGGGAGCTCCGGTCCTGTTTGTCAAGAAAAAGGATGGCAGTTTTCGTATGTGTATTGACTACCGGGAGTTGAATAAGCTGACGATCAAGAATAGATACCCTCTGCCAAGGATCGATGATCTATTCGACCAACTGCAAGGCTCAAGCTTTTATTCAAAGATCGATCTTCGATCTGGAACCATCAGTTAAGGATACAAGAGGAGAGTATCCCAAAGACAGCCTTCAGAACTCGTTATGGACACTACGAGTTCCTAGTTATGCCGTTTGGGTTAACAAACGCTCCTGCAGTGTTTATGGATTTGATGAATAGAGTTTGCAAGCCGTACTTGGATAAGTTCGTGATTGTGTTCATTAACGACATTTTGATTTATTCAAAGACGAAGGCTGAGCACGAACAGCACCTAAGAGCTATTTTGGAATTGCTGAAGAAAGAACAGCTATATGCCAAGTTCTCTAAGTGCGAGTTTTGGCTACGAGAAGTACAATTCCTTGGGCACGTGGTAAATGGAGATGGAATCCACGTGGATCCCACCAAGATCGAAGCAATTAAGGATTGGGAAACGCCAAAGACGCCAACTGAGATCCGGCAATTCTTGGGTTTGGCTGGCTATTATCGAAGGTTCATTGAGAATTTTTCAAAGATCGCTCAACCATTGACGCTCCTCACGCAGAAAGATAAGAAGTTTGATTGGGGAATCAAACAAGAAGAAGCGTTCCAGATATTGAAAGATAAGCTCTGCAATGCGCCAATCTTAGCACTACCGGAAGGTACGGATGATCTTGTGGTATACTGCGACGTTTCGCGTCAAGGATTGGGTTGCGTGTTGATGCAACGCCAAAAGGTTATTGCTTACGCGTCACGCCAGCTGAAGGTACATGAAAAGAACTATACCACACATGACTTGGAGCTTGGCGCAGTAATTTTTGCTTTAAAGATCTGGAGACACTACCTTTATGGTACGAAATGTACGATTTTCACAAATCACAAGAGTCTACAGTATATATTCAACGAGAAGGAGTTGAATATAAGACAAAGACGATGGGTAGAGTTGTTGAATGACTACGACTGTGAAATAAAGTACCACCCAGGAAAGGCGAATGTGGTCGTCGATGCCCTAAGTCAAAAAGAAAGGATCAAGCCCATAAGGGTTAGGGCTTTAGAAATGATAATTCAGACCGATCTTTCCTTGCGCATTCGTGCCGCGCAGAAAGAAGCTCTCAAGGAAGGGAACCTTGAAGAAGAATATCTCCGTGGGATGGAGAAGCTATTGGTACCAAACGGGGAAGGAACGTTATGTTTTGAGAAAAGGATTTCGGTTCCTTTGTTTGGAGGTTTAAGGAAGGTTATTTTTGATGAGGCACACAAATCGCGGTACTCTATCCACCCAGGAGCGGATAAGATGTACCAAGATCTTAAGGATTACTACTGGTGGCCTAGGATGAAAGGCGATGTTGCTGTTTATGTGAGCAAGTGTTTAACATGCGCTAAAGTGAAAGCGGAATACCAGAAGCCCTCGGGACTTCTACAACAACCGGAAATTCCCAAGTGGAAGTGGGAACAAATCTCCATGGATTTTATTACGAAGTTGCCAAGAACGCCAAAAGGCCATGACACTATTTGGGTAATAGTGGATCGATTAACGAAGTCAACGCACTTCTTACCTATCAGAGAGAAGGATAATACGAGCAAGTTGGCCGAAATTTACATGAGAGAAATCGTTACACGCCATGGAGTACCTCTCTCCATCATCTCTGATAGAGACGGAAGGTTCGTATCAAGGATTTGGCAATCCTTCCAAGAAGCTTTTGGCTCGCAATTGAATATGAGCACCGCATTTCACCCGCAGACCGACGGGTAAAGCGAACGAACGATACAGACTTTGGAAGACATGCTGAGAGCATGTGTTATGGATTTGGGCGGTAGCTGGGATAAGCATTTGCCTTTGGTCGAATTTTCATACAATAGCAGCTATCACGCCAGTATTGGTGCTGCACCATTCGAAGCTCTATATGGCCGCAAGTGCAGATCACCGCTTTGTTGGTCTGACGCAGGTGATAGACAGTTGGTTGGTCCTGATGTGGTCCTGGAAACCACAGACAAGATTGCACAGATCCGAGATCGCATCAGTGCGGCTCGTGACCGTCAGAAAGCCTACGCGGATCGAAAAAGGAAACCTCTGGAATTTGAGGTAGGAGATATGGTCTTGTTGAAGGTATCACCCTGGAAGGGTGTGGCACGCTTCGGGAAGCGTGGGAAGTTGATTCCGCGGTATATTGGTCCGTTCAAAATCTTGGAAAGAATTGGGTAAGTAGCATACAAGTTGGATCTACCTGCCGAACTGAATGGTGTTCACGATACATTCCACGTATCAAATTTGAGAAAGAATCCAACGCAAGATACCGTTGTCATTCCTACCGGCGAAATTCATGTTGACGACACGCTCCACTTCGTTGAAGAACCTGTTGAGGTTACGGATTGGAAAGTGAACAAGACCCGCCGGAGCAGTGTCAAGCTCGTCAAGGTTCGTTGGAATGCCAGACATGGTCCTGAATACACCTGGGAACGTGAGGACCGGATGAAAGAGAAATACCCCCACTTATTTCCTAAGAACCCTGCAGCTAGAAGCAGAACTTAAAATTTCGGGACGAAAATTTTCTAACAGGGGGAGAATGTGACAACCCTCACTAAACCAGGTATCCGTACGACTTGATTAATAATTAATTACTGCTTGATTACTGTGCTTACTTGAACTTGTGAACAAACTGCTACTTGAATGTTGATACATGCATATTCCTGCATCATACTTTACATACTGTCACTACATTATTTACACGCTGAACCTTAGTGACAAACATGATGCACAAAAGCACAGTAGCACTACAAACGGATAACCTATTGAACATGCTGATAAAGCCAGCATCAGGCAGACACTGCCTCTAAGGCCTGTATGAGCCAGAAATATTTCACTACACCAATAGTGAGTGTAGGGATACAAGGATTGTAGAACTGCGTCTCTAGGAATAAGATACAATGACAGGATGTGCCTAGGACATACACTAAGCACAAAACTCAGCACTTTAATAAACAATCCATCTTTTAGCTAACTAATAAAGTGCCAAAACATGAGAAAAATATTACTAGACACTTTCCAAAGTGTCAGGAATAAGTTATGTCACTAAAAATGGTATTAACGACACTTTAAAGCTTTGTTAAGCGCTTTAATGGATTACTATCCAACCGGACAACCGGACTACACCCGGAACATGAAAATATTGTTAATAACATAAATTGTCTTTTTCTGAGCCAGTTAGGGTCCCTAAATACCCTAACACCCACTGTAAAGCACAACGCACAACTAACCGAGTTAATCCCTAACTTAACTAGATTAACCTAACTATTATCTAACTAACACTTGAAATCTAACCAAACTACCCCCCCCCCTTGGCCGATTTCGGTCACTTTGTGACCCCATGGTACAACATTTTGATTATTTTATTTCCCTTGTTCCATATCAAGAAGACATAAGGACTTTTGGGTAAATCACTTGCTATTATCTATAAGTAGCATCATTTGCACATATGATCATTCTTATCTCACAACTCAACACAAAACAAACTCTCTCTCTCTCTAGAGGCTTCGGCCGAACATCCCCATATCCATCCATCATATTTTCGGTTTTGATCACCCTATTTCAAGAACACACAAGTGTCAAGGATCACGTATAAGGAGTCTTGGTGCACTCGGAGCTTAAAGGACCTCACTCTCTTGCTTTTATCCACCCTTTTTGCGTCTAGATTCTTCCCTAGCCTCGAGCTAGTGGTATGTTGCTTAAATCACCCTCTCGAACTATTTTGAAGTGGTTAAAATGATTTGTAATGGTTAAAACTAGTAATCTTACAAGATGACACACTAAAGTCTACTAAAAACACTAATATTGATGGTTAAAAGCTTGTATGTTGTGTAAATGTTGTAGTAATTGATTTGTGTGGTTATTTGGATCCGATCTATGTTGTGGTAGCTCGGATCATCATTTAACCCGGGTTGGTCATGATCATGGATCATGACATAAGGATGTTTTGGAAGTAACAAGGGTTAAAGGATGAAACTCTACCACACACAAATCATGAACTTGTGTAAAAGTGATTTTACTTACAAAATAGTGTTTAAAACTAGTAGATCTACGGATCTACAAGTGGTATTTTCAAAGGACCGAGTGTCAAGGAAATTATGTTTTCTAAAGACGGATCTTACGTTAACTAGAATGATTTTTAGAACACACAAGTGTGTAAACACTTGTGTAGCACAAAGTTTCGACAAAATAACAATTTTTGTAAAAGATGACGAGAAGTTGTGAAGACGGAATTTCTTTAAAAGCAAGGTTTTTACGAAACCGGACTAATTTATATAAAGATCCGCTAAAAGTAATGAGATTTACTTCGTATTTTTGAGTAAATCACAAGTTCATGAAATCTTTGCGATTAACATGTTATGGACTAGTTGATGTGTTGAATATTGTTTTGGTTAAGTAAGAAAAAGGTTGGTTTGATTTATAAAAGAAAATGATACGCTTGAAAGCGTGGCCACCTCCAGTTACAGAGGAAACTCTGGCGAAATTTTTCCAAAAACCTAACACTTAGAATTATTTTCACTATAAGTGTTAGAAATACTTTTCGACATGTTTTCAAAATATAAGTTTCACCACGACTTTATTTACAAATATCGGAGGTGGGATTTTCACAAAATTAAACGTGATAAATATATATTTAGTAAATATATTTTTCACAACGTCACTTGTCAATTATTTTGTGAAGTGTATAAATATTATTTTTAGGGTAAAAATAATATTATCGAACGTTAACGAATCCAAAATAATACGAACGCCTTCACGATAAATATATAAGTTACACCGGTAATTATTATTACCACTCGATCGTTAAAAGGTAACTTACGCATTTTACGGAAATATTTATGAACACGTATTTTTGTTAAAGTATTATTTTGGGAAAATTATGTGAAACAAAAATATAATATTTTTTGAGAAAAATATTTATATTTATATTTTGAAGTTAGAAATAAGATATATTTTAAGTAAGACTTAATAATATATTTCGTACGCACATGTATTAAATCCCCCATCCTTGGGAAGGAAAATAATTACCAAGTATGCACAGAATGTAAACACGAAATAGTTGTCTAACTCTTTCCCAAAACTTAAACCATAAAGCTAAGGCACGGCCGTCCGTCTAATAGAGTTAGTACATGTAGGTCGTTGCACAGCTGCTTGACTTGGAGACATACTTGGTAGAGATGCACCGCTGTGAGTTCATGTCCCCCTTTTTCTCTTAACTGTTTTCAGTTTTCTAAACTGCGGGGGTGAAATACATGTTACTATGATTACGAATATTTCTTACATGGTATGGTTAGCGTAAGGAGGGTTGTTACTTAGATCATGTGAATGGGTAGGCGAAAACTTGAGGTCATTAATCCTCAGGATAGGACCGAGGGGCAGGAGCGGTAGATCTATCTGGGTGTAGCGAGCCTAACCCCAGGCCCAGCATAACGGACCTCGGGGTGACTTTGTACCCAACGCATAAATCTGCTAGGTTTGAGCCTTCCTACTTGCATTTCACACATATCGATGGCCTTGCAAACCATTGGTGATCTTTTTTTTCCTTATTTGCTACATACCAGGATTTTTATACAAACAAAGGTTTATTTGCTCACTTACACATGAACTCGCTCAATATTATTGTTGATTTTTCAACTTACATGTATTTCAGGGAATTAAAGGATCTGGCACGGTATGGCACGTTTTCCCGCTGCACTAGTACGAGGTCATCCGGGTTTAGGGAACGTGACTCTTTCCTGGACAAGTCAGAGTCCTTAAACTGTGTTTGTGTTATGTTGATGTTTGTGTTTGTTGAACAATGTTTATGTCGTTAGGGTGTGTTCCCGTTGATACAATGTTGTTGTATTTGGTTTTAAAACTTAATTGAATGGATGATCTTGCATGGTTCTTATTCATATAGCTTTGTTATGGTTAAGCTATGGTATTAAGAAGTCACACCAAATTAACCACGCTTCCGCAAAGCCAGGGTGTGACAAGGGTGGTGGTGGTGCTAGAGAGGGAGAGAGAGAGAGAGAGAGTGTGTGTGTTTTTTAGAGATAGATAGTGTGTGTTTTAGAGAGAGAGAGAGAGAGTGTTATTAGGTATATATAATCTATTTTTGTATTAGTTATTAAAATCAGTAAAATGGTGTTTTAAATAATAAATGAGCTAAATGACCAAATTGTCCTCATGTGCCTTGCGCATGACCTAAGTTAACGTTAAAAATTAACTGGGTTAGTGATAAAGAACGTAACATGCAAGATTTTGAAACATAAAGTACAAAACACATCAATTTTAAAGACAAAGGACACCGCCTGAAATGTGTTATATAGATAAACGACAAAATTTGAAATTCACTCTATAAATAACAGGAAAACAAATTTGTGAAAAGTAGGATTTTTTAAAAAGTTTGTTTCGTGGACAATATTCATCTATACCATATAATAAAAGAAACCAACTTTGGGACACATGTCATTCATTGAAGGCATCTACATTTTAATTTCCTGTATTTTCATACTTATCTTATATCAATTAATTAAATAATAAATAATCAATTAATATTACATCTTATCTTACTTTGAATGTTGGATAGAATCAAACTGCCATTTTGGTCCCTGTGGTTTGGGCACTTTTGTCATTTTAGTCCAAATCTCAAACTTTTTAAATCTGGGTCCCTGTGGTTTCACTTTTATTGCCATTTTAGTCCAAAATTCAAAAACCTCCCTTTTTTACTGTTCCAACATGCCTATTTTGTCTTTTTGTGCAGGGGCATTTTGGTCATTCTGATTTTAGTATAACATATTAATCATTAATAAAGTAAATTAATTATTAATAAGATTTTTATAAAAGCTCTCCCCTCTCTCTCAAAAATCACTCTTTCCCTCTCTCTGCATCATTTCTCTCTCTTACAAGACCCCACCACCGTCACCATCAAGTCCACCACCACCTCATCAGTCATCCCCTTCTCACCACCACCTCCTCCCCTTCTCACCACCTATTTACAGCTGTACAAACCCTAAAACCTTCACAAAAATCTATTCATTTCTCCATCACCAATCCAAAAATTAGGGCTTGCAATCGAACAATGGAAGGTCCGATCAACGGCGGAAAGTTGTACCACGAGGTCCAAGAATCAAAGCTATGCGCCTTTCGTTGCGTAAACACGGTGTTGCAAGGCCCTTTCTTCTCCGATTCAATTTGGCCGCACTCGCCTCTGATCTTGATCGTAGATAGCACCAGATGATGCTTGAAGGCTCTGCCGCTCCCCCCGGAGTTGCTTTATTGGCGGAGGAATTCCAAGCCTCTCCGTCGCTACCCCTGGTGAGGGTCGTTGTGGCGATGGCGGCAGGAGGTTGTGGTGGATTTAGTATGTGTGTTTAGAGAAATGGATTTATTGCAGGTGGTTAGGTTGTGACGGGTGGTTGCAGGTGCCGCCGCTGTTCCTTGGGCGTCATCGGAGTTTTGGTGTAGTGGTGGTGTGGTGGGGATGGTGGTGGTGCGGTAGGGATGGTGGTGATGCAGTGGGGATGCGGTGGGGATGGTGGTGCGGGTGGTTGCAGGTGTTGAAGATCTGTTGAATGATTTGTGAAGTTCTTGTGAAGATTTGTTGTGAAGATGAATCTCAATATTCTAAATGATGTTGTGACTTGTGAAGATCTGTTCAATCTCAGTATTCTCCTGTTCATCATCATCATTTAGAATTTTGTTTTTCCACATCTGGGTTTTGTGAAGATCTGAGAGAGAGAAGAAGAAGATGAAGATATGAGAGAAGAGAGAGACAGAGGGGTATGTTATAATAATTACAAATGACCAAAATGCCCCTGAATAAAAGGACAAAATAGACATGTTGCAACAGTCAAAAAAGAGGGTTTTTGAATTTTGGACTAAAATGGCAATAAAAGTGAAACCACAGGGACCAAAATGGCAGTTTACGCTTCTATTTTTTCAAATAAAATATTATCTTCAAATTTAAATTATAAATTTAAGATATTTTTTTAAATAATAGCACAAAACAATAATCTTAAACTTAAAAAAACAATAATACGTTCATATCAAAAATTTAAAGTACAAACAAAATATACAAAATAACTTATTAGACATTAGACCAAACTTAAAAAAAAAAAACTAAATAGGAAGAGAAGCGAATAATATAATTCTGTTTTTGGTTTTTTCAAATTGGGGTTCTAATCAATTCGAATTAAACTTAACCAAGTTCATGATTCGATTCGAATTAATTTTTTAACCGAATCCAATAGCATATTATTTACTATACAAAAAGTACACTTGGTGTTTTTAAAGATATAACTTTTTTATTAATATTATTTAGTATATAATTAGATTTATTCAACCCATATAATACACAAGGTTTATAAAGATATAACTTTTTTATTATTTAGTTTATAAAATTACATTTATCCAACCAGTGTAATACACAAGGTTACAAAATTACATTTATTTAACCCTTGTAATACACAATATTTTTAAAGATATAATTTTTTTATTATTTAGTATATATAATTAGATTTATTCAACCCGTACAATACTCAATACACGGGTTTTATAAAGATATAACTTTTTTTATTATTTAGTTTATACAATTACATTTATTAAACCCGTGTAATACACATGGTTTTTAGGGATATTTTTTTATTATTTGATATATAAAATTACATTTATTCAGTACAATACATGGGGTTCTTAGAGATATATTTTTTTATTTATTATTTAATATATAAAATTACATTTGTTCAACTCGTGTAATAAACGAGATTTTTAAAGAATAATTGTTTTAATTATATATATAAAATTACATTTATTTAACCTGTATAATACACGGGGTTCTAACTAACTCTAATAAAGTCGTAGTGATTCTGTATGTCATTTCCTTTAGGATGACAATCAAGAAAAATTATACCCTTATACAATTAGTAACTTGGGTTATGTTCTATTTGTTTAAAGGTCACACCCTTTAATTCATTTTACTCACACCCTTTCATTATATATTATTTAATTAATTAGCAACTTAGTATATGCACAATTAGTAACTTGGCGTACCACCTTGAGGTTACACCCCTTTGTATAAACATAAACGAATGCCAACTAACCGTTTTCCTAAACGGTGCCTCGCCTCACCGTTTAGGAAAACGGTTACTTGGCATTTCCTCTGACAATTAAATATTAATGCTTCCCAAAGTTTTTAATTAATATCAGAATCCTTACATCTCCATATGTTAACATTCACCGCCTACATCTCCACTTTCATAACCGTAACCGTTCACATTTTTTTTTTGAACGGCAACCGTTCACATTGTTCAGCGTCGTCGATTATCCATTATTCTTCAATTCTTTGTAACTTAAATCAGCACGAACACGATTGATAATTGTTCAGTTATGTATAACAACCAAAGGTTATTGATTGTTTCTAAATCGATTCAGAAGAACACGATCAACTATTGATTAATCGAAACCATTTGAATTCTCTTTCCCCTTCGTTTTTCCTATTTATCCGACCGCTAATCATGTTCTTCCCAGATTTGACGCCGTACACTTTACTTATGCTATTTGAAGTTTCGATTCCGTTATGTTTTCACTCCCACCGTTTTATGTTTACATGATAGTAATCCTCGAATTGTTATTATTTGTGTTCTTTTACGTTTTTTATTACTTTGGTTCTTTTTGTATTTGGTTCTCTGTTTGTATTGTATAAACAACACGTGTTTACAATTTGTATGTCGATTTTTGTTTGTTGAAATTGTTATTGAAAGTGCGCTTTCCGGTGTCAGTTACTTCGGTTCTTTTTCATCGCTCGATTCCCTATTTATATGGTATCATTGTTTAAAGTTATAAACAATGTTTACAATTTGTGTGTGGACCTTTTGTTCGTAGAGTAGAATCTGAAGAATACAATTGCATATTGTTAATCGATCTATATGTATGCTTATGGTTCTCTGTTTGTTTGTTATTAAAAACACAAATTGCATTTGACTTTTTGTTTGATGAAATTGTTATTACCAGTGTGTTTTCTTCGGAAGTCGATTACTTGAATCCTTTTTTCACTACTCGGCTGTAAACTATAAACACCATTTACAATTTGTAAGTGGATTTTTTGTTTGTAGAGTCCGAATAATACAGATGCAGATTCAATCATGTTAATCTATAAGTATGTTTATGGTTCATCACTCATAATGTTCAATATCTTCTTTGAAACACTATTTTTTCTTTATTTTGTTCTCTAACGACAATTAATTTTTATCCTACATAGTGTCATAGATTTGTATATGACAGTGCACCACTCAAAATAGTTAATTTGGTTTTGCGATCACTAAAATTTGGTTTCACGTTAGCAAATAAGAAATCATAATCAACATCTCGCCGCAACGCGCGAGTTAGCGCCAACTCATATGAATACAAATAACAACGGTACCGATATTGTTTGGTACAATTCGCTAGCGATTCGATGTTAGTTTATCGAAAAAAAAAACAGTAAAAATAAATATTAATACCGAACTTACGTTGTTTGTTCGGTTTTGGTTTTGTTCACTACGGTAGCGACAAGATATTTGTTATCAAACAAAAAACCATAACAATTAATACATACCGACAATGAAGTTGTTCAATCCGGTACGGTATGGTAGCGACACGATCTTAATTTATCGAAAACTAAAATAATAAAAATAAATACCGGTACCGATACAAATGTTGTTCAGTCGGGTTTTGTTCGGATTTGTAAAATAGCAACGCAAACCAACCAAACCAATATCAACTAAACAACATCTGTGCTGGTATCGATAATTGTTTTTATTGTTTCCGATCGATGTAAGTTTTTCTTTTTCGTTTACTATAGTAAGTGTCGGTACCGTAACGAAACAAACAAATACCAACCGAATTCCCACCGCGAAGCGCGGGGAAAAAATCACTAGTTATACCCTTATACAATTAGCAACTTGGGTTATGTCTCATTTGTTTAAAAGTCACACCCTATAGTTCATTTTACTTACACCCTTTCATTATATATTATATATACATACAAAATAAGACACAATGTTTGGGTAAAGGGGTTGAAAAATAATAGTCGTAACCCTTTACATACAAAATACTGAATTAAATAAAGGAATGGTGTGTTTGTTGCTAAATTGATGTGTCTGTTCCCAGGGGATACGTCATTTCTCCTTGGTAGATTGAAATTCTGAAATAAATAAAGCTTCATAAATTGATGCGTCAATTTATATTTTTATAATAATTTATTATTCACTTAAACCGCATCGTGTATTCCTGTTTTTCATTGGGTTGCCTTGCAAATTTGCATGCTGTTTTCCATGGATAATACTTTATTCACTAATTATAATTTTTATCCAAAAGATGCCGGTTGTAAATCGATATTAAAATACTGAAATAAATAACGGAATGGTGTGTTCGTAGGGAGGCAACTGCATAATACAACGGCTTACTGCCATCGGTCACCACCCGCAACCGAGGTTGTTGTATTTCCCTCGCAAGTTGCCGCCACTGCGTCATTCCTTTCTTTTTGATTCGACGTTACCTTTTTATGGTTACTTTTCTTTGTGAACGCAATCGACTCAAGCATTTGCCTTTTTAATGATCGTTGTTTCTTTCCTTCTCGAATCGCGATTTAAACTCGGTCCGTCAATCGACTCATGCATACAGAAATAGAGATGGAAGATTAGTTTCGCACAATTGCGGAGAGGGCGTTAATCAGTCATCTTCATGTTTGTGATTCATTTTATCTGTCATTTTTAAATATGTTGTTTTTGATTAAGTCGTATTCAGTTTTGGTTTTAATTGTTCATAGATCATTCGTTTGTTATTGTAATTTTGATTTTATTCATGAACATAGTTGCATGGTTATGCGTGGTTGCAAATTTGGTGATCATGTGTTTAGATAATTTGATTAATGGGTTACTTTTACTTTTTAATTTGCAGAAACAACAATTTTCTAGATATGGAGGGTGATAAATAGAGTTATGGATCTTTCTCATTAGGCCATGTGTAGTCCCTTTCTGGGCGTTATACGACACGTGTCGTGCCACGTCACACAGATGCTTTATAGGGCGTTATATCACTAAAACCCGTAGTCATAAAGCCTCTAACTCATCATTACTATTTAATTAATAACCCCTTCAATTATACATACATATGTATGTTTATATGTGTGTGAGTGGGGGAAAAGTTTGCAAATCCAAAACGCCACTATGAATATAACGCTGCCTTCAAGATTTGTCCCCATAGCGCCACCTGTCGTGATGTGGCGGGCGCTATCACCCAAAAAACTCCCCACATTTAACCTTATCTTTGAACATCTGAAAAATACTGATATGAATTGACGATCATGTATTAATGTCCTAATGATGATCTTCGCAAAGGAGTGGACCGTCTCAGTAATTAATTGTATTTGCAAAGGGGTTTGGTATCGATGATGGCTTTGAGTTTGTATGTTTTACACTTTTACATATCCACATAACCCACAAGTCTCTTAGTTATATTCCTATATCATTATTTAATATATTTTTCTTGGTCTGCAAAGGTTAGACCAATAATGTGTGTTTTTAGACCATCCGTAGTGGGGATTTTTGGGCGTTTTCCCCCCAAAAAAACGTCCCTCCATGCTCCCAAACCACCCCTTTGGGCGTTTTTTTCAAAAGAAAAATCCAAGAAGCGTCCTTTTTTCCACGCCCCCACTCTTTTCTTTGGCTAATGACAGCTTTTCGTCTTTTTGGTTGGCTAATACCCTTTTTTTTATTGTTTTTGTTATTTAATTTTTACCCCCCTTTTAACATAATGCCCCACAATGCCCACATCCCCATTACACTTATTTTAGAAAAACGCCCTATAATGTTCCAATACTGACTGGACCGCCACATGACGCAAAACGCTCAAGGGTCTTCCCCTCCCACTGCACATGATCTTAAAGATTTTGAATTTGGTGGTCCTAAAGGGTTGGCTTTTTATTTAATATTCTGTTGGTTAACAAATCTATTTTAAATCAAAAATGTTTTTTTGACAAAAATATATGGTCCAAATCATCTAATTCTCCCTTTAACAACCACCCAACATTAATTTGTATCCAAAGGGCATGCGTATGCCAAAACCATGTTATTATATTTGTTTGTATCACAATTTGAACCACTAAACCAAACCATATTGATGTTGAAATTCGTTTTGTACATATGGAATCAACTTTAGCAATTACCACATCTATATAATATGATTCATTAAATTAAATACAATTATAGATTATAGATTATAGAATCATAACAAATTACAACATAGATTCACACACACCACACAACATACAAGTTTGAATTCGTTTTTGAACTTATCCAAGTTGCAACGATTATTTAATCCATATCAATTATTATTCTATACTAAAACTTGAACACCAAATATTTTCCAAACCCACCCCCCCCCCCCCCCCTCAATTCCTAAGATTCGAAAATAGTTTCAACTCTAATTTGTACCATTAAACCCAACAAATTTTGTATCTCATATAGTGATACTAAAGCGTTCATAACTAACATTCCGCCGCAACGTGCGGATTGACGAAACCTCGTTTAAAACATTTATTATCAATACTGAACAAAAGTAGTTTATTCTGTTAAAATTTAAAAACATATTTAATTAATCTCAACCCATTTCATCCCATTTTTAATTTAATGTTAGTATGTTACCATGTTGGTGTGACTGTATATAAATCCAAACGGGGCAAAAAGGTGCATCCCCGTAACCGGATTGCTTACATCATGTCAAAATTCTTCTCTCTGCTCCTCCTCCTCCTCTTCACGACAACCGCCACCTGTCTCCACCAACTCTCTACCCTAAACTCCTCCTCCTCACCGGCACCATCTCCGTCAAATCAATCATCACCACCACCGGCGCCGGAGTACATGCAACAGCAACAACTAAAGAACATAATCGACGCCCTAATCGGCGCCGGAGACTTCGCCGCCTGGGCCAACATCCTCTTCAACCCAACTTCCAACTCATCAAACATCCCTCCATCCACCACCGCCACCATGTTCGTCCCCGGCAACGACGCCCTCTCCCGCCTCTCCGCCACCGCCACCGGCGCCTACTCTTTCGACCCCTTCATAATCCCCTACCACGTCCTCCCCCAACGCCTCACCTTCTCGGACCTCCAACAGTTCAAAACCCGAACCCGAATCCCCACTCTTTTGCCCTCCAAAACCATCCTTATTACCAGCAATGCCCCTGACAATTTCACCATTGATGATTCCTTGATTGTACAACCGGATATCTATACTAACGCCGCTGTGTGTGTGCATGGGGTTGCCGATGTTCTTGATTATAAAGTGTATGGTGATGCGGGTCAGCCTCCGCCGAGTTTTGTAGCCCCGCCACCGCTGCCGCCGTTGCCGCCGGCTGATGAGACTGAAACGGTTACTACGCTGCCGGATGTTGTTAGTTCGATGCGTGGTGATTTGTTTGTTGATTTCTTGATTACTTTTCTTGTTGGTGTTTTGGTTGTGTGTGTGATGAATTGAGATCTTGTTCAGTTTCAAGATTGTATTCATTTTGATTTCTTAGATTTGTTAAAGCTTGTTTCGTCTTCTTGATAACTTCTTCAAGTTTTGGAGGGAAAAAAATACTAACATTTAATGAATTTTTTTAGATAAATTATATGTTTTGATATTTCGCAAGTTTTTTAATTAGGAAAAAATTCGTAGTCATAAAGCCCATTTGTGGGTGTTATGTCAATAGAGCCCGTAGTCATAAAACATCTATCTTATCATTACTCAATTAATTAATTTTTAATTACTAACTTTTTAAAATTAAAAACCATTCCATTAAATAAAAAAACATTACAATAAAATAAAAAAGGACATTAAAATAAAATAAAAAAACAATACATTTAGAAAAAATACAGAGAAGAATAGAATGAGATGTTATGAATTGTAAAAAAAATGGGAGATGTGGGATGTATTTATAGATTGGAAATTGAAAAAAAAGTAACACTGTTCAACGGTCTGATTTTGAAAACAAACTTCACATACCGCCGCGATGAACATGGCGCCATACACCCATTTGACCCCGATAGCGCCGCCCGTCGTGGTGTTCGGGCGCTATGGGGCGTGATCGAAGAAAAAAATCCAAACATAACGCCCCATTACGGAGGGTCTTAGGGAAAATATAGTGTTAAATAATTTTCTTGTTAGGGGGGGGGGGATCACTAATCACTCACAACATCCAATCAAGTCCCGCCATGTCATCAACCATTATTGCATCACTCACAACCTTTTTTAGTGGAAATGCCGAAATGGCCATCACTCACCACCACACCCAACAGGTTTCCCCCACAACCAACAATTTCCCTCACCACCCAATGCCCCATCACTCGTGAAAATTTCCACGCGTTATTAAATTCACGCGTTACCATCATCAGTGGCGGTGGCGTTTTGATGTTTACCACACGTTGAATTCATACATCACGGACAAAAATTTGTCCATCCCGCCTCTCCTAACAATATATAATATTTTAGTAGGGAACAAAGATTATAACTTATATCATTAAGTTTATTATTGATGACGGGGGTAGCCCAAGACTAAATAAAGTGACTAAACATGCAAGTGCTTAAAGGGTTAAACGGTTCAATGGTTGAAAAGCTGTGAAATGGGAAAAGCGAGGAGGGAACAGTAATCAATCACATCCGAGCTCGCTTCACCAACCCACGCTCGCAAAAGCAAAGCAGGTCTGCACCATACATGCTATTATCCAGGGGACAAAAGCCTTCAACCCTAAAAGGGGAAACCCTCCACTGCAAACAGGTTCTACTAGTCTTGTACATACTATTTGAGGAGATGTCTTCCCCTATAAGAAGACAGCTCATTCACCTCAAAAGACATTCTTCGATCAGTTGAGATTCCCTCATTTCTGGTCATTCGTGGAGTACTTGCTCACTCTCAAGTTACTTCTTATCACATCCACCACACACATTCTGTTTGCTTTCACTTCTGGATTCGAGCACGTCTCGGAGAAAGAACTCTCAGCAAACAACAATTTCATACTAGTGAACCTCCTTCCACGTTTTGCAAACGTGGGGGGACCCCGCGACCTGCGTTAGGCAAGGTTGAACCCTTCAACCTCTTTGCCTAACCAACTCAGCTACCATCTTTGGTCTCGTGTTTGTTGCATCAACAAGTTGGCGCCCACCGTGGGGCTACGCCGCTATTTCTTCTCAAAAAAAGACCTAGTAGTGTAGCTCTCTTCACTCAAAGTCACCATGTCTGAAAGTGGATCTCCGGGAGAAGTGAACCAGATCCCTAACACTTCCACCCCGGGTGGTGGCCAAGCTCATACGACTATAACAACACCTTTCTCGACTCCGGGGAGCACACCCGAGTTCCTTACCTTCAACACACCAACCCCATCCAGATCCGGGGCTCCATCCCCCAATGTCGGTGTATCTGACACCCCGGCGCGTGTTGAACTTACCCCCGAGGGGGTCGCTAATAATTTCCTCGAGTTAAGGTCACTTCTTAACCAACATGTGAGTAAAGAAAGGGAAAAGGGTATAAGGATTCGTTTAGATTATGACGAACCTGAGCCAACGCTGTCTCCCGGACCACCCCTACCACCTTTTACCACAAGAAGTGAGGCTGGTCCCAGCAACCCTCCAAACCCTCACCCTTATCTGTCCACTATGACAAATCCTACGGTACATCCTATCCTCTCTTCCCAACCAATTACTAGTGGTGCTCCTCTGGGACACGAGCTAACGCTTGACCAGCTCCTACAGTCCCCAATGACAAGCTATCCAGCTTCTGTAACAACCACATGGGAGCAAGCTCTGTCCGTGCTCCCTTTAGCACGAAGTGCTGTTACTAGCACCCCTCTTGGAATAAACTGCTCGGTTGGTCCAGGAAGCCTTCAAGGCTTCAACCTCATACCCAATATAATGACCCAGATGATGGCCAACTTCCCGTGGCAACACTTCATTAATCAAGTGCTAGCCACTCAGGGGAATCATGGCAATAGTCACAATGTGGATACAAGGCCTGAAGAGGACTTGGCTAAACCCTATAAGCCAAGCAACCTTTCATGCTTCTCAAGGCAGATAGCCGATTATGATTTTCAATCAAAAATCAAGATGCCAACCCACATCAGAACGTATGATGGGACTGAAGATCCCGAGGACCACCTCCAGATCTTCACTGGTGCTGCTCGAATAGAAAAATGGTCAAATGCTGAATGTTGCCTAATGTTCATGCAGACTCTTGTTGGATCCGCCAGAATCTGGTTCAACGACCTACCTGCTCAAAGCATTCGAAGCTTTGACGATCTCAGCAGGGGTTTTTTGGCAAACTTCTCCCAACAAAGGCGATATGTCAAAGACGCAACAGTAATCTTCCAGATAAAACAACGTGATGATGAAAGTCTTCGAGCATTCATTGAACGATACAAGAAGGAAGGTCTGACCTATGTAGGGGCAGACGAGAAAATGAGAGTAGCTGGCTTTATGAATGCCATAACCTCTAAATACCTCACACGAGATTTCAACAAATCTCTGCCCAAAACCTTGGAAGAAGCCCTTGAAAGGGCCGAAGCCCACATTCGGGGAGAGGAAGCTGTAGACATCAAGGAACAAAGGAAAAGAGGGTCTGGCTGGTGAAGCAATAGTCCAGCCAGGAAGAGGGGAAACTTCAACTTCTACGACAGGCACCCAAAGGGTTCAGACTCTCGAAGGTCTGAAGGTCGGAACCCTTCAAGCAGAGACAAAGGCATGAGTTTCACTCCCCTCACCAAAACCCCTCAGGAAATCCTGGCAACAGAAGAAGTCAAACAAAACTTTAGACCTCCCAGGCCTCTCCCCAAAAGCAGAAAAAATGAGAACTCCACGCAATTCTGTGAGTTTCATGAAGAAAAGGGACATCACACCAACGATTGCTTCCAACTAAAAAAGAGAATTGAAGAGGCTGTTAAGTCAGGAGAACTCGCCCATTTGGTAAAAGGAGTTCGAGACAAGATGGCTGAAGGCAAGGGAAAGGAAGTCAATATGGTATACTCTGATGAAAAGGTTCCTCACAAGAAGTAGCAGTTGGAAGCCTGGGAGCTTCAGTGTGTCTGCTTCCCCCCAACGAGGAAGGATCCACTTCCCAGTCCCCTTGTGGTGGAAGCCACCATGGGAACACTACAAACATGTAAAGCATACATAGATACTGGGGCAGCCACTGAAATCATGTTCGAAAAGTTCTTCAACCGTTTAAGCAATGAAGAACGTTCAAGGCTTCAACCTTCCGGAACCTCCATAAAAGGTATCGCCGATATAACCCTCAAACCTCTGGGGTAGCTAACCCTTGATGTTCGCTTCAGCGAAGGATCGAAAGAGAGAACCCAATCATTAACCTTTGTGGTTATCAACATCCCCTCAAGTTATGACGTAATCATAGGGAGGCCCGGACAATGTGCATTTTACATGGCAGTGTCTGTTGGCCATGGCACAGTCAAATTCCCTACTGAAAGGGGGATAGCAACCCTTCAACCCTCGCAGGAAGCTTACATGATTGAGGGTGAAAGCTCAAATAGTGAAGAAGACAGGCAAGGGTTGGTCATAAACCCTAAATACCCTGAGCAACGGATAAGAGTCAACCCAAACCTTTCCCAGGAGACCCTTTCATACCTTGAAAAGCTGCTAAAACATCACAGTGATGTATTCGCTTGGTGTCCTGAAGATATGACTGGGATCCCCCGGAACATTGCCGAACACGAGTTAAGAATACCACCGGATGTCAAACCGGTGGTCCAAAAGAAAAGAAGCCTGGCACCCGAAAGAAGCCTGGCAGCTTGCCAAGAGGTTGAAAAACTTGTGTCGGCCGGCATTCTCCGAGAAGTCAAGTACCAATCATGGGTTGCAAACCCGGTGATGGTCAAGAAACCCGACAACTCTTGGAGAATGTGCATAGATTTTAAAGATCTTAACAAAGCTTGTCCCAAAGATTGTTACCCACTGCCGGAAATCGATCTCAAAGTCGATTCCCTCACAGGATATTCGTTTAAATGCTTTCTTGATGCATACAAAGGTTATCACCAAATCCTCATGAAGAAGGAGGAAGAAGAAAAGACAGCTTTTCACACGGACAAAGGTATCTTTTGTTATCAAAAGATGCCTTTTGGCCTCAAAAATGCAGGTGCCACCTATCAGCAACTCGTTGACAAGGCCTTCGAAAACCAAATTGGCAAAAACATGGAGGCATACGTTGATGACTTGGTGATTGAAAGCAAAACGGAACACCAAATGCTTGACGATATTCAAGAAACTTTCAAGAACCTCAGAAAGGTCAACATGAAGCTCAATCCGGAGAAATGCTCGTTTGGATTCGAGGAAGGAAAATTCTTGGGTCACATCGTCGGAAAGCAAAGCATCAAGGCCAACCCTAACAAAGTAAAAGCTGTCCTCGAAGCTAAACCACCAAGAACCAAGAAGGAGGTTGAAAGCTTAAATGGGAAGCTTGCAGCCTTGAAGCGTTTTACCTCAAAATTGGCCGAAAGATCTCTACCCTTCTACAAAACGCTCAAAAACTGCTTAGACAAGAAGGATTTCAAATGGACTGACGAAGTTGAAGAAGCTTTCAATCAAATGAAGCAACATTTAGCTTCCCTACCAGACATTGCAGCACCAGAAACTGGGGAGGTAATATCGGTGTACCTTTCAATCGCTGACGAAGCCATCAGTGCAGTCCTCACCATTGAGCGAGACAAGGCCCAGGTACCCGTTTATTTTTTCAGCAAAACTCTAAAATTAGCTGAAACCAAATATCCTCCCCTCGAAAAACTTGCCCTTGCTCTGGTCCAAACGGCTAGAAGGCTTAGGAGATACTTCCAAGCACATCCTATACAAGTGGTCACTGATCAACCTGTCAAGAATGTGCTTGAAAAACCTGAAAACTCTGGAAGGCTAGCAAAATGGGCAGTGGAACTGGGTGAACACAACATCACCTATGTCCCACGAAAAGCCATTAAAGCTCAAGTTCTGGCCGACTTCTTGGTAGAAGTCCCAAGCCAAACAATTGATGAAGTAAACACCATAACCGCTGAACCCTCCAACCCTGAAGCCTGGAAATTATTTACTGATGGGGCTTCAAGCGTTGAAGGGTCAGGAGCCGGTTTAGTTCTAATCAACCCTGAAGGGTTAGAATTCACATATGCTCTCCGTTTTAATTTTCAGACCACCAATAACGAGGCTGAATACGAGGCATTGATCGCTGGTTTAAGACTAGCCAAAGAGATGAAAGTTCAGAAGCTTGAAGTGTTCACAGATTCATTGCTAGTCTCAAGCCAAGTTAACGACAGCTACATTGCTAAAGAACCCAACATGAGAAGATACAAAGAGAAGTCCAAGGAGTTAATGAACACCTTCCAAACATGCAGCATCAAGCAAATTCCAAGGTCCCAAAACAAAAAGGCCGATGCCTTGAGTAAATTAGCATCCCTCACCTTTGCCCACCTCACTAAAAAGGTGTTGGTTGAAGTGTTGAAGGCCCCATCGATCGATGAATTGGAAGTACAAGATGTAGTCACCGAGGAAGATCCAAATTGGATGACTCCCATCAAAAAATTCCTTCAAAACGATGAACTACCCAATGATCAAATAGAAGCCGAAAGGGTTAAAATCAAAGCAAGACAATATGTGTTGCAAGGAGAAACCCTCTACAAAAAAGGTTACCTTGCCCCCTTGCTAAGATGTGTTGGTCCTGAACAAAGCAAGTATTTGATCAAGGAAATACACGAAGGAGTATGCGGAGCTCATTTTGGAGCTAGGTCGGTGGTTGCAAAGCTCATGAACCTTGGATATTTCTGGCCGTCGATGCATCGTGACACCATTGAGCAATTGAAGAAATGTGATGCCTGTCAAATCCATGCCCCAATCCCAAGAAGTCCCAAACATGATCTCGTTCCAATAACCTCGGCATGGCCATTCCATAAGTGGGGAATGGACATTGTTGGGCCGTTCCCTCCGAGCAAAGGGGGAGTAAAATTCTTGTTAGTAGCAATTGACTATTTTAGCAAGTGGCCAGAGGTTAAACCCCTTGCCAAGATCACAGGAAAACAAGTCATAGACTTCGTTTGGGAAAACATCATCTGCCGCTATGGGTTGCCGGGAGTAATTGTCACCGACAATGGAAAGCAATTTGCTGAGAAACCTTTCAGCCTTTGGTGCAAAGAATACAGGATCAACCAAATCTTTAGCTCAGTGGCTTACCCACAATCAAATGGCCAGGTTGAAAGGGCCAACCGAAGCATAGTGGAAGACATCAAGACGAGATTAGGAAGATATGAAAGCAATTGGCTCGAAGAATTGCCTAGTGTTCTATGGGCGATTAGAACAACTGAAAAAACAAGTCACAAGAAAACACCTTATAGCTTGGTCTTTGGATCCGAGGCCGTAATCCCTGCTGAAATAGGAGTTGTAACCCAACGAGTTGTCAACATGGATCCCGAAACAAATCAACAAGAGACCATGTTGAATTTACAACTCCTAGAGGAAGCCCGAGATCAAGCGGCAATACAAGAATCCAAGTACAAACAAAAGATGGAAGCCTACTACAACAAAAAGGTTAAGAATGAACGATTCAAACCAGGAGATCTAGTCCTCAGAAACAACGAAGCTAGCAAAAAGGAAAATCAAGGGAAGCTGGGCCCAAAATGGGAAGGTCCATATACTATCCTCGAAGCACACAAGGGCGGATCCTACAAGCTAGCAGACTCGGAAGGCAAAAGGCTTCCAAGACATTGGAACGGAAAAACCCTGAGAAAATTCTATGTTTAGACAGAAAAGTTTGGTTTGTATCGAAATGAAAACCTTTTGTAAAAAGCAGGTACTGCTTGAATGAATGAAGTTGATTTATCAAACTTGTCTTTCTATCCTAATATCAGGTTGAGAAGCTAGCAAAAAACTCCATGGCAAGGGCCATGTAAGGGGATGAGCTCCCAGGCCATATCGCTCAATAGGTTCAAGGGTTGAATGAACCTATATAAGGGGTGAGTTCCTAAATCAAAACAACTCCATGAGACTTATTAAGCAAAAGCAATGATGTCTCATAGACAGGTTTGAACAGCCTACACCAATCGTTCCTTAAGTCTTAGAAATACAATCAACAAATAGGCTTACGAAATCAAGTAAATCACAAAGAAATAATGAAAAGGATAGATACTACATCTTCTTGTTCATAAACACTAAGGCTAAGTGTCTGCAGCACTGAACCCTTTAAAGTGTAAAAAACAAAAGACAAAGTAAACTCAACAAAAGACAAGGCTAAGAAAGAATGATAATTGACAAAGGGAAAATAAGCAGGCCCATCAATAAAACATGCAAACCAAACCAAAAGCTATCAAGGCTTCAAGCCACCCAGATAATAAGCTTGAAACGTTGAAGGCTTCAACCCAAAAGCAGCTAACCAAAAGGCTTGAAGGGTTGAAAGCCTACTGAACAAATCAAGCAAAGCAAGTAAACAAACATAACACAAGTAACATAATAACCATCATATCATAACTAGGAAGGTCATAAGAGACCTTCAGAAAAGAGTTAAAGCAAGTTCTAGTAACTTGCAAGAGAAACTATTGTTCAAATGGCCATACAGGCCCAACAAACCACCAACAGGAACCTTAAGGGTTCCTGAAAACCTAATATTGTTTAAAACATTACAGACATAAAGTGTTTTGCTAAGAAAGCTACGAATAAATGTCAGATGGCAGAAGGCTTGGAACCTTCAGCTTTGGACTTCTTGGCTTTCTTAGACTTCTTTGCCTTAGCGCCATCACCACCACCAACCGCGGAGGCCTCTAAACCAACATCCTTTGAAGCATCAGGCAGACTGGAAAGGGTATCATCACTATCCCCGGAATAAGATCTCTTCTTTGAAAGGGAGCCCAAAACCTCAGCACACACCTTTTCATTCAGACCCTCGGGTTTCATATCCTGTAAAACAGATAAAGGCTTACCAAAGCAAGAAGAAACCTGATGAACATAGGGATAAGTTAGCCTCTCCATTTGTTCAACTGAGCTCTTGAATACATCAGAAGAATCCGGGCGAAATAAGGGAGACTTTTCCAGAGCATGCCCAGCTTCATGCAGTTTATAACCAGCAACAAGACCTTGGTGTTTTCCCAAGTTGAGCAACTTTGTATACACTTCACCAAGAGCAGAATTAAACTCAGTAGAGTGAAGTAGGTAAGTGACAACCTGTTGAAAGCCCTGCTCAATCAACCACTGGTTATCGCTAGTGGCACGAGACACTGAAGCCTTCAAGCTCTTTTTCTCCTCATCAAAGGCTTTCTGGGCAACAGACAAAGCCTCCCTGTCCGCCTTTAGCTTCAACCGATCAGCCTCGAAATTCTTCTTAAAATCAGTCATTTCAATTTCATGCTGCCTGGATAAGCCTTCAACCTTCTTAGACCAAGCCTCCTCCCTCTCAGCAAAGCCGCTTATCTCCTTTCTCATTGACGCCATTGAAGACTTCATTTTATCTTTCTTTTTGGAAAAGTCTTCATACTCTCGCATCCTTTGGCGAAAACGAGCAACCCCCTGAGGAAGCATGGCTGCAAGGTTGCAAGTACTAAGAATCATCCGGGATAGCATCACATCATCGTCCATCTCAGAGATAGTCTTGTGAACCGAAGGAGGAGCAATATGACTAAGGGCCTCTTCACAGACAGAAGCATCTTTAAAGCTATCATCAACCTTCACCGACCAGCTTGGCACATAAACGGCATCAGGATTCAACCCTTCAACGTCCATACTCGAAGAACCTTGAACAGGTGTAGCAGCAACCTTTCTGGTCGAATCCTTTTTGTCACGAACAACCAACTTCCCTTCCCTTTCGGAACCCGCCTCAACACCTTGGTCCTCAGACTCTTCAATATCATCACTCAAATCCACCGGTTCAGTAGAGGTGGATTGAGGAGCAGCTTTCAAACGACGAGTAGATCGTCGAGTTGAAGCCTTGGGAGCAAGAGGCTTAGAGAAACCTTTCACAGTCGACACACTAACATACCCACCACCCTCAAACCTTTGCTCAGCAGTCCTAACAACAACATTCTCACCCGGAACAGATGGAGCATCCTCAAACACAACGTCCGAAGTATCATCACTCTTGATGAAATCCAAGGCAGACATAACTGCAAAAAACAAACGGATAAAACATGAGACAAAAATTTGAAAAGATAAAAGAAAAAAGAAAACAAAAATGCATACCCGTGCCATCTCTCATCAGAATCGGATCCCGGTCAGCTTTTTCCCACAACTTACTAACCCCTAATAGAACCAGCAAATGCTCAGGAAAGGGACGAACCCTCGCAGGGCACTTACGAATACATTGCAGAAAAGCATCGTTTAAATCAGACTCAAGGGGTTCCTGTTCATTGAGAACAGCATCCGGGTGACGCCACACAGTTTTAAACGGAACAATAGTGTCTGAAACCCAGAAAAAACGATTCTTCCAAGTTCCAAGCGTGGTAACCATCGATGAAATAAGGCCAGAATCAACCTTAGATGCTTCAAAAGTAAACCAATCACCATTCTTGGCGAGTCAGAAAAAGCGACGGAATAACAATAAAGAGGGATCATATCCGAGGGCACGGCACAAAACCTCGAAGTGTAAAACCCTAGCCATGCCCTTCGGATGAATCTGACCAAAGGAAACCCGATAATACTCTAACAAATTCAAAACAAATAGAGAAAACGGATAGCGAAGGTTGGAAAATTCAAAGTGACGGCAATAAAGGGCGATGGAACCAGCCGGACATTTATCAATCGAAGCATCACACGCAGGAGCAATAGGTGTAAATTCAGTCCCAATGCCATAATCTTTACAAAACAACTCTACTTCCTCTTGGGTTAACCGGGAAAAGGATCTTGCTAAATCCTTAAGGGCACCCATTTTTGCAAGAAAATTATGAAACAAAAGTAAAGCAAAGGATGAACAAACACTAACCTCGAAAGAAAGGGATAGATTTGCAGAAAACACTTGATGCAAAATGAAACGGCAGTAAAAGAAAATATAAAACGAGTTAATATAGGGGCAAAAAAGTAATTAAAGTCTTCTGCAAAACCGCCACCCTATCTACTGCCATACGTCAATCAAATCAACTGTCAATCATTTAAAATTCAAATTCAAATATTAACTGCCTTCAGCCTTTCAACCCATCAAGCAACGAACCATTGAAACCTTCAAGCAATAACACACATGCATAAAAGTCAGAAGTCTTTGAGTATACTACCCAAAAGCCTCTGGCTTGGGGGGCTGATGACGGGGGTAGCCCAAGACTAAATAAAGTGACTAAACATGCAAGTGCTTAAAGGGTTAAACGGTTCAATGGTTGAAAAGCTGTGAAATGGGAAAAGCGAGGAGGGAATAGTAATCAATCACATCCGAGCTCGCTTCACCAACCCACGCTCGCAAAAGCAAAGCAGGTCTGCACCATACATGCTATTATCCAGGGGACAAAAGCCTTCGACCCCAAAAGGGGAAACCCTCCACTGCAAACAGGTTCTACTAGTCTTGTACATACTATTTGAGGAGATGTCTTCCCCTATAAGAAGACAGCTCATTCACCTCAAAAGACATTCTTCGATCAGTTGAGATTCCCTCATTTCTGGTCATTCGTGGAGTACTTGCTCACTCTCAAGTTACTTCTTATCACATCCACCACACACATTCTGTTTGCTTTCACTTCTGGATTCGAGCACGTCTCGGAGAAAGAACTCTCAGCAAACAACAATTTCATACTAGTGAACCTCCTTCCACGTTTTGCAAACGTGGGGGGACCCCGCGACTTGCGTTAGGCAAGGTTGAACCCTTCAACCTCTTTGCCTAACCAACTCAGCTACCATCTTTGGTCTCGTGTTTGTTGCATCAACAATTATTATTATTTTTTTCTGTTTGGCTTTAACCCAATTTGTTTCTTATTGAAGAAAATATTTGTTTCTTTGTTTCTTTTTGGTTTTTTACGCTTAAGAAAATATTTGTTTCTTTGTTCACTAGGGAAAAAATTAATGAACGCAGTGTTCTTGTTGATTCGTTCTGAAAAAGAGTGTGTTTTTGTTAGATATTCAAGAAAAAACGGGATTCCCAAAAATCATGGGTCATTTAGTGGCTGCTACAATTTCGGGATTGCATTGGCTGGCATTATTCCGTTTCCTTGTTTAGGCCTCTGATGCTTTATATAAATTTTGGTCTTTGGTTCTTTGTAAAAAGATACAAAAAGAAAGATAAATAAAATTGTCTCTGATTTGTTACACCCTTATATTTATACTAGAATTTATTATACTATTTTATACCAAAAGACGTTAAATAACATAAGTTTCAAAACTATTACACCCTTAGTCTACTAAGACAAAGGTAGAACGTATTATGTTTGTTAAGAAATTGGTTACAACAAAAGAAACACTGTTTAACAAGTTCAAACATAGCGGAAGCTTCAAAAGGGAGTGTTCGATTCATCAACTTGTCGCTTGATCGCCATCCATGACCACCTAAATACCTATGAATCAACCATTAAATCGTTAGTTCTTGATGTTTATGAATGATAAAATTTCGAGATTTAACACCACATTGAAATAATCAAAATATAAAAGTATTCCAGGCTCCACCGTAATTTACGGTACCACCGTAAATTACGGTGAGCGCTGGAAATTCTGGGTTACACCGTAACACAGTAGAAAACCACCGTAAAACATTGGCCTCTACCGTAAATTACGGTGACACCGTAATTTACGGTAGCACCTGGAAATTCAGGTTTTTGTTTGGTTTGAACATTTCAACCAAAATCCCAACTCCCGGATTTCAGTATTCTGCATTTTCAATTGAAATAAAAGTCTAATATTCCTAGCACGTCATAATATAGCCAACTACATATAACAATCTATCATGTTTCGGAATGTAGATCATATTTTATGCGATTGTTTGACCCGTTTGGCTTGTCTATGGAAATCCCTTCCTTTATGACAACTACCAACGAGTTTAGTTTATTATTCACCCAAGTATTCAATACAACAACGCCTTTGCTTCAATCCAAATTAACTAGAAACTTTGAATAACAACTACAATGATCTAAATTCACATAATGTAACGAGACATGTTACATACCTTAATGCACGCCCTTCAAACGAGAATCACCACCGGCTTGTCCGCTCGACGTCCCGGTATCTTTTCCTATAGAGTTCATTTTCAAAACATGTTTAGAACCCTTTTTAGGCATCATTTCGCATAACATACCGAAACATCTTATTTCAGGTATTAAAGCTTCAAATTTCTATTTATTGGCCTTCTTTATGGCATTTCTACAAACACCTTGAGGGCAGAATTTTCATATCATTATATTCAAGTTCTTAGTTCACTTTCGGCTAACTCATTATCAACGAAACTCTCATAGAGCATGTATATATCATACTCATACTGGAATTTACCTTCTATGATCAATTTTACACTAGGATAACCATCTAAACCCTAGTGTTCATCATCACCATATAAAACCCATAACCACTTTCAAGGTGTTCATGGAGTTTTCTGAAATTGGGTCATGATTTCACATGTAATTGGTTGGGTCTAACCTCTAAACACCAAATAGATTCTAAACTAACCAAATAACACTCATGCAACATCAATTTTCCAGATTTCACAACATCATGAGAAATTCAAGCAAAGAATTAACACAAGTTTTTACATACCTTGGAATCCTCTCGAGATGAGGATCACTAATCTATGTTTAGATTTTGTTTTTGATCAAATTTGAGCTTTCAATTTGATGTTTTTGTGAGTTTAGGGTTTTGGAATGGGGGTGTCGCCCCTTCTGCTCTCTGATCAACCAACACTCCAAATTTTGGAGTGTTTGGTTACTAGTTGTGATGTAATTTTAACTTTTGACAATTCCAGCCCCTCAACTTTGTTCTACTCATTATTTAGTAGGTTTTAACCTTTCATGAGTTATTTCTAGTCTATCAATCTAACTAGGTTAAAAGTTTCTAGTTAGTAAATTCCCGTTTATTAATAATTTATAATTTTAACATAAAGTTTTATATTTTCGGGGTGTTACAAGTCCACCCCCCCTTAAAAGGGTTTCGTCCCCGAAACCGAATTACATACCAAATAATGTAGGGTGGAGTCGCCGCATTTCTTCCTCGGACTCCCATGTAGTGTCTGACCCTTTTCTGTGCTCCCATTTGACTTTGACTTGACTTATTATCTTGTTCCTCAAACTTTTCTCCTTACGATCTAAAATCGCAATTGGTTTTACCGCATAGTTGAGGCTGTTATCCACCTCGATGTCATCGTAGTGGACATGAGCAGTTTCGTCGGCCAAACATTTTCGAAGATGTGATACGTGGAATGTGCTATGAATTCCACTCAACTCTTGAGGTAATTCAAGTCGATAAGCCACTTTACCGACCCGTTCAGTGATTCTAAATGGCCCAATAAATCTCGGGCTTAACTTTCCCCTTTTTCTGAATCTAATGATACCCTTCCATGGAGAAACCTTTAGCATGACCATATCGCCAACCTGAAACTCAATTGGCCTTTTTCTTTTATCTACATATGCCTTTTGCCGGTCTTGAGCCGCTTTCAAGTGTGCCCGAACTATGTCGATTTTCGCATTTGTAGCTCGGATTATATCGGTTGGCGCTAGCCCCCGCGGACCCACTTCTCCCCAACATACCGGAGTCCGACACTTTCTGCCATATAATAGCTCATACGGGGCCATTTTAATGCTCGCGTGATAGCTATTGTTATATGCGAATTCGACCAAAGGTAAATGAACATCCCAACTACCCCCAAAGTCGATAATGCAGGCCCGTAGCATATCACCCAATGTCTGTATTGTTCTTTCGCTCTGCCCATCCGTTTGTGGATGGTAAGCAGTGCTAAGGAACTATTTAGTTCCCATCTGTTCTTGGAATTCACGCCAGAATTTTGAAGTAAACCGGGTATCTCTGTCTGACACAATAGATATCGGTACCCCATGTCTTGCTATGATTTCGTTGGTGTAAACCTCCGACATTTTCTCAGACGTATAAGTCTCACGAATCGGAATAAAATGAGCACTCTTAGTTAACCTATCCACGACTACCCAAATAGCATCAAAGCCACGACTTGTTTTAGGTAGTTTGGTCAATAGGTCCATCGTAATTTGCTCCCATTTCCAAACCGGAATTTCTAAGGGTTGAAGTTTACCATAAGGTTTTTGGTGTTCTGCCTTGACTTGCAAGCACGTCAAACACTTTTCCACGTACTTCACGGTGTCCCGCTTCATTCCGGGCCACCAATAATTTTGCTTCAAGTCGTGATACATCTTGGTTGCTCCCGGGTGAATGGAATAACGGGATTTATGAGCTTCATCAAGTAGAAGCTTCTTGACCCCACATGTATTAGGGACCCAGATTCTATTAAAGCGAGTCTTCAGGCCGTGACTGCCCACCTCTAGGTCCTTAACTTGGCCGATAATTCTTTCCTTTTTCCAGTTTTCTGCCTTTACAGCTTCATCTTGTACTTCTCGAATTCGTTCAAGCAAGCTTGAAGTCACAACCAGTTGCATTGATCGTACCCGTATTGGGGTATAATCCGATTTGCGGCTCAGCGCATCGGCCACTACATTAGCCTTTCCCGGGTGATAACGTATTTCACAATCATAATCCTTCACCGTTTCTAGCCACCGCCTTTGTCGCATATTTAACTCCTTCTGATCGAAGAAGTATTTCAAACTCTTGTGGTCGGTGAATATGGTGCACTTTACTCCGTACAAGTAGTGCCTCCATATTTTTAATGCAAATACTACCGCCGCCAACTCGAGATCGTGCGTAGGATATTTCTGTTCGTGTATCTTTAATTGCCTCGAGGCATAGGCTATGACCTTGCCCCGTTGCATCAATACACATCCGAGTCCCGATAGTGAAGCATCCGAATAAACCTCCATGTCTTCAACTCCGTCCGGTAGTGTTAGTACCGGAGCTTGAGTTAACTTTTCTTTTAGCGTTTGAAACGCTTTCTCTTGTTCAACACCCCAGATGAATCTTTCTGTCTTTCGAGTCAGCTTGGTTAGTGGCGACACAATCTTGGAGAAATCCTGAATAAATCTCCTTTAGTATCCCGCAAGTCCCAAAAAGCTTCTAATTTCAGAAGGGTTCTTTGGGGAATTCCACTTGGCCACTGCCTCAATCTTTGACGGATCCACTAGTACTCCGTCGGCACTTATAATGTGGCCAAGAAATTGTACCTCTCGCAACCAAAAGGCACATTTAGAGAACTTTGCGTATAGCTTCTCTCGTCTAAGGGCTTCTAACACTTCTTGTAGGTGATGTGCGTGTTCAGCTTCACTTTTTGAATATACCAATATATCATCGATAAACACGATGACCGACTTATCCAGCATCGGTTTGCAAACCCGGTTCATGAGGTCCATGAAAGCCGCGGGTGCGTTTGTTAGCCCGAATGACATCACAAGGAATTCGTAATGTCCGTATCTCGTGCGGAAAGCCGTCTTCGGCACATCTTCTTCTTTGACCCTTAATTGGTGATACCCCGATCTAAGGTCAATTTTGGAAAACCAATTCGCACCTTGTAGTTGGTCGAATAAATCGTCTATTCTCGGGAGCGGGTATCGATTCTTTACCGTGAGTTTGTTTAACTCCCGGTAATCGATACACATGCGCATACTCCCGTCTTTCTTTCTCACAAACAATACCGGTGCGCCCCAAGGAGACACACTCGGTATTATGAATCCCTTGTCAAGCAGGTCTTGGATTTGGGACATCAGTTCTTGCAATTCTGACGGCGCAAGTCGGTACGGGGCTTTTGCTACGGGTTTCGCGCCCGGAATCAATTCGATCCCGAACTCTACTTCCCGTTCGGGCGGTATCCCCGGCAATTCTTCCGGAAAAACATCTTCATAATCTCGTACTACCGGCACATCCCCAATCTTTCGTGATTCTTTTCCGGGTTCATTTGCGTATATCATAAATGCTTTGCATCCTTGCTTCATTAGTTTTTGTGCTTTCAACATTGAGCATACAATGGGATTGCCTCCTTTTTCGCCATAGATGGTGACGTGTTTCCCGCTCGGAGATGTCAGTTTTATCTCTTTACGGAAACACACGACCTTTGCGTGGTGTCGAGATAGCCAATCCATCCCAACGACGACTTGAAATTCTCCCATCGACATCGGGATTAGATTTATCAAATATTCTTCATCGTCAATGCTCAGTTTGCAATTTTCACATACATCGCAAACAATAAAACTTTTATTATTACCTATCTCTACTTCTAAGGGCACATGTAATTTAGTTAGAACAAATGAAGGATGTCGAATAAATCCATATGAAACAAAGGATTTATTCGCACCCGTATCAAATAACACACGTGCAGGAATCGAGTTTACAGTAAATATACCTGAAACCACGTCAGGTTCAATCTTTGCTTAAGCGGCTGTTAGTTGAAAAGACCTTGCCTTTGCTTTGGGGGCTTCACCCTTCTGTTCCTGCCCACCCTTCTTTTCAACCAATTCCGGGCATTCAGATTTCTTATGACCCGTCCGATAACAATTGTAACAAACCGTTACCTTCTCCGGGCATGATAAGGCTATATGTCCCGTTTTCTTGCATATAGGACAAGGCTTATCCTTGTAATGACATTCGCCTCTATGGCCCTTCCCGCAAATTTTGCAACTCGGTGACCCGCCTTTCGTATCAGATTTCCGTGAGCTCTCACTTGTTCGTGCCTTTTTAGTAGGGCTGGGATTTACATCAGGTGCCCTCCGTTCACCCCTTTCGATACTCTTTTTCAGCTCTATTTCCCTCTCCCGAGCAGCATTTATAATCTCGGTAAGGGTCTCGTATTTGGAAGGGGTGATAAACTCCCTATACTCGGCACTCAACATGTTATGATAATAGTATATCTTTTGTTCTTCGTTTGTCACAAGATCATCACAAAACTTCATTTTATCCATAAATGTTGCCGTGATCTTGTCTATGGTTTCGTTTTTGTGCCTGAGCTGCATGAATTCTTGCTTGATTTTATTCATAACCGCTTTGGGGCTATGATGCTTCAGAAATGGCGTCTTGAATTCATCCCAAGTCATGATCTTAACAGCTTCAATACCGATCTCTCTCTTCTTGTTATCCCACCAATCTTTTGCTTGATTTCTTAGTTGACCCGTACCATAGGCTACATAGTCATTTACATCACAATGGGTTCTCTCGAATACCCCTTCGATATCACTTAGCCATCTTTGGCACACTATTGGGTCAACCTCCCCATTGTATATCGGTGGTTTACAAGCCATGAATTCCTTGTATGAACAAGGTTTCCGTCCTCCATGTTTTTCCTTTTCAAGTTTTGAGTCGTCTTCTAATTTCTTGATTCTATCTTCTACTATTGATAGAACTGTGTTTTGAATTCTATCAATGAAGCCTGTCAGACTGTTTTCGATTGCCTTTCCAACCTCTTCGGCAATCGCCTCCCTGACTTGTTCGGTGACTCTTGGCACCGCATCATCATTACCTTTATCAGCCATCTTCGTTTCTGAAATGTTTACACAAGTTGTTAAAACATCCCATTTATAACACATGCTGTTTTTGTTTGATTCAATCAAGTTCACAACTTGATTTGATCGTTCTTGCTGTTAATTCAATCAAGTTCACAACTTGATTTGATCGTTCTTGCTGTTAATTCAATCAAGTTCACAACTTCATTTGATCGTTCTTGTTGTTGATTCGATCAAGTTCACAACTTGATTCAATCGTTCTTGCTGTTGATTCGATCAAGTTCACAACTTGATTCAATCGTTCTTGCTGTTGATTGAGCTTACTTGCTCTTTTCATGCATATTTGTTCATTTCTCATTCTTTTCGTAATATAAGATTTATTAACTGAAATTAGTTCTTACCGGATGGTCGATCAAGCTTGAACCGAACACTTATTGACAACCTGAGGCTCTGATTACCAACTTGTTACACCCTTATATTTATACTAGAATTTATTATACTATTTTATACCAAAAGACGTTAAATAACATAAGTTTCAAAACTATTACACCCTTAGTCTACTAAGACAAAGGTAGAACGTATTATGTTTGTTAAGAAATTGGTTACAACAAAAGAAACACTGTTTAACAAGTTCAAACATAGCGGAAGCTTCAAAAGGGAGTGTTCGGTTCATCAACTTGTCGCTTGATCGACATCCATGACCACCTAAATACCTATGAATCAACCATTAAATCGTTAGTTCTTGATGTTTATGAATGATAAAATTTCGAGATTTAACACCACATTGAAATAATCAAAATATAAAAGTATTCCAGGCTCCACCGTAATTTACGGTACCACCGTAAATTACGGTGAGCGCTGGAAATTCTGGGTTACACCGTAACACAGTAGAAAACCACCGTAAAACATTGGCCTCTACCGTAAATTACGGTGACACCGTAATTTACGGTAGCACCTGGAAATTCAGGTTTTTGTTTGGTTTGAACATTTCAACCAAAATCCCAACTCCCGGATTTCAGTATTCTGCATTTTCAATTGAAATAAAAGTCTAATATTCCTAGCACGTCATAATATAGCCAACTACATATAACAATCTATCATGTTTCGGAATGTAGATCATATTTTATGCGATTGTTTGACCCGTTTGGCTTGTCTATGGAAATCCCTTCCTTTATGACAACTACCAACGAGTTTAGTTTATTATTCACCCAAGTATTCAATACAACAACGCCTTCGCTTCAATCCAAATTAACTAGAAACTTTGAATAACAACTACAATGATCTAAATTCACATAATGTAACGAGACATGTTACATACCTTAATGCACGCCCTTCAAACGAGAATCACCACCGGCTTGTCCGCTCGACGTCCCGGTATCTTTTCCTATAGAGTTCATTTTCAAAACATGTTTAGAACCCTCTTTAGGCATCATTTCGCATAACATACCGAAACATCTTATTTCAGGTATTAAAGCTTCAAATTTCTATTTATTGGCCTTCTTTATGGCATTTCTACAAACACCTTGAGGGCAGAATTTTCATATCATTATATTCAAGTTCTTAGTTCACTTTCGGCTAACTCATTATCAACGAAACTCTCATAGAGCATGTATATATCATACTCATACTGGAATTTACCTTCTATGATCAATTTTACACTAGGATAACCATCTAAACCCTAGTGTTCATCATCACCATATAAAACCCATAACCACTTTCAAGGTGTTCATGGAGTTTTCTGAAATTGGGTCATGATTTCACATGTAATTGGTTGGGTCTAACCTCTAAACACCAAATAGATTCTAAACTAACCAAATAACACTCATGCAACATCAATTTTCCAGATTTCACAACATCATGAGAAATTCAAGCAAAGAATTAACACAAGTTTTTACATACCTTGGAATCCTCTCGAGATGAGGATCACTAATCTATGTTTAGATTTTGTTTTTGATCAGATTTGAGCTTTCAATTTGATGTTTTTGTGAGTTTAGGGTTTTGGAATGGGGGTGTCACCCCTTCTGCTCTCTGATCGACCAACACTCCAAATTTTGGAGTGTTTGGTTACTAGTTGTGATGTAATTTTAACTTTTGACAATTCCAGCCCCTCAACTTTGTTCTACTCATTATTTAGTAGGTTTTAACCTTTCATGAGTTATTTCTAGTCTATCAATCTAACTAGGTTAAAAGTTTCTAGTTAGTAAATTCCCGTTTATTAATAATTTATAATTTTAACATAAAGTTTTATATTTTCGGGGTGTTACATGATTACCTTTTGAATATGGTATCAGAGCAGGTTTAATCCTGGAAGTTCCAGCCGTCCTCTAGCAAGATGCCTGGAGATAACGCCGTGGTAAATCAAGCTCCCGATGAGGGGACATTAAAGATCGCTGCCCTTCTGAGGAATGGTATCGGATTGCAGTAAACGACAACAAATCCAGAAAATCTGTCTCTTGGAATCAAACTGGGTGGTGACAATTATGCCCTGTGGGCAACCTTGATGAAGAAAGCTATTGGGGGAAGGGGGAAAAGTTCGCACATTACAGGAGAGCCTACACCTCCATCTAAAACTGAGGCATCATTTACAGTTTGGGAACAAGATGATCAGTGTGTTTTCACATGGATCATCCAAAACCTTGAACCCAATCTTGTGAATAACGTCTCACAGTACCCTACTGCAAAAGCCCTCTGGGATGGGCTAGCCACCACATATGGATCTGGATCAGATTCGCTGCAGGTTTTCGACCTTCATAAGAGAGCTAATTCGTTAAAGCAAGGATCCGATACACTTGAAGAGTTGTGGAATAAACTTCAGAATATCTGGATGTCCATTGATAGGAGGGATCCGAACCCTATGAAGGACTCAGAGGACATTCAAATTTACAATAAGAAGACCCAAGAACAAAGGCTCTATCAGCTTCTAATCGCAATTGATGACAAGTTTGAACTAGTCAAGAGAGATATTCTGAAAAAGGATCCACTTCCTTCGGTTGAAACGGCATATGCAACGATACGAAGGGAAGTGGCCAGACTCAATATACTCAAATCAACTTAGTCTGATGGTGATTCGACTGAAATAGGAATGGTACTGGCAGCCAAAGACTCTATACAAAGATTCAAGTTTAAACCCAAGGAAAAGGAAGATAAGTCGAAACTATATTGCACTTATTGCAAAATGAAGAAACATACCAAAGAGACATGTTTCAGGTTAGTTGGTTACCCAGAATGGTGGGATGAGGGTCCTAAAGATAAGAACAACCAACGGTTTAAATCTGATGGCAAAGGTGCCTCGGCTACCAGCAGTGGCGAAGAACCGGCCTGGAAGGGACAAGAAAAACAAGGAAGCAGCACAGGTTTTGGGGGAATGATGATGAATTCTGATAAACCATGAGGTAAAGGGTTAGAGAGTTGCATCTCTAAACCCTCTATTATTAACTTTAAATATTTTCCCCCAGAGTTTTTGTTATGTGAAAGTTTGAACCAAGATTGTTCTGGTGAAATAAATGGCAAGCCTAAAGCAAGCCATGTTCGACCGAACTCTCATACCGGGACATCAACGAAGATGGACTGGATTTTTGATTGCGGGGCTACGGATACTATGTCCTATGATCCTAAAGACTTTAATAATTTATCCTCCTCAACTAAGTCTCATATTGAGACAGCTAGTGGGGAAGTTGTTGAAGTCAAAGGGGGAGGATCCATAACTTTTTCGGAAAAAATGGAAAAAAGGAATTGTCTATACATTCCTTCGTTATCCTCAAAGTTACTATCTGTTAGTCAAGTAACGAAACAACTCAACTGTGTTGTACTAATGTATCCAACTTTTTGTGTCTTACAGGACATTCGTACGAAGGAGATTATTGGGCGTGGTACTGAACGAGGGGGTCTCTACTATGTTGATGAAGTGGTTCACAAGGGACATGCCATGCTTGCTCACGGAACAGCCGAAAGGCAACTTTGGTTATGGCACCGACGTCTTGGTCATCCTTCTTTTGGCTATCTCAAAATTTTGTTTCCTAGTCTTTTTTTAAATAATTCAACTCATGAGAAATGTGAAACTTGCATCCTTGCAAAACATCATAGAGTTTCATTTAATCAAAATAATACAAGGGTTGAGTCTGTCTTCTCTTTAATCCATTCCGATGTTTGGGGTCCAGCACCAAATTCCACTAATAGTCAGTTTCGATACTTTGTTTTATTTGTGGATGATTTCTCAAGAATGAATTGGATATATTTCATGAAACATAAATCAGAAGTCCCAAAGATCTTTGAAGATTTTTTCAAAATGATTTTAACCCAGTTTGGGAGAAAAATTAAAATCCTTCGTTCGGATAACGGAACCGAGTTCGTTAACCAAACAATGCAACAATTTTTTAAAGAGAATGGCCTCATCCATCAAACCACATGTCCTAATACCCCGCAACAAAATGGCACCACGGAACGCAAAAACCGTACGCTACTTGAGAAAACTCGTGCCATTATGATCGAGTCTAAAGTCCCTCACTCGTTTTGGCCCGAAGCTCTTGCGACGTCAACGTACCTTTCAAATCGTCTCCCAACTCAAATTCTTGGAAATAAAACTCCGTTACAAGTACTCGCCACCCAAGTGAGTATTCCATCCGTTATGACCCTTCCACCTCGGGTCTTTGGATGCTCGGTCTTTATTCATATTCCTAAGACTAATCGAAACAAACTTAATCCATGTGCCGAGAAGTGTGTCTTTGTTGGGTATGGTGTCCATCAAAAGGGCTATCGATGTTACAATCCGGTTACTCGTCGAATCCATGTCACCATGGATTGTGACTTCTTAGAGTTTGATTATTTCTTCGATCACCAATCTCGTATTCAGGGGGAGAGGGTGAGTGAATCTCTCGATTGGTTGCTATATGATAGTTGTCCTGAGGAGGTTCCAACAGAGTCGGTAGATGGCGCCACCGAACCTGCTTCTGTCGACATAAGAGAGGGTGACGAGTCAGCTACCACAACCAATGATCTTCCAGAGGCCGATGTCCAGCAAGAAATCAATGCCACTGGTAATATGGGTGAATCGGAAAATGTTCGAACCGAGGTAAACGACTCACAACATCATAATAGTTCACAAAATACTTCAAATCACGAAATTTCAGGAAGTCCATCTGTTGAACCAGAACCGAGAAACTCTATGCTTCCTCTAAGAAGAAATAGAGGAGTTCCTCCAGACCGATATTCACCAGAACATGTTTCCCGTGCGTCTAAATACCCGGTAAGAGTTGACAGAGAAGGAATGTCTGAAATTTCAAAAGCGTTTTCAGCTACCCTCCTCTATGAACAGATTTCGAAGACAGCCCAAGAAGCAAAAGAGACAGTCGAATGGAATGAGGCAATGAATACAGAAATGGAAGCTTTAAAGCGAAATGACACATGGGAGAAGTGCACATTACCATCAGGAAAGAAACCAGTTGGATGTAGATGGGTCTTTAATATCAAGTATAAATCGGATGGTACTATTGAGCGTCACAAGGCGAGATTGGTCGCCAAAGGGTATACACAAACGTACGGTATTGACTACTCTGAAACGTTTTCCCCAGTCGCAAAGATTGATACTATTAGAGTGCTGTTTTCGATAGCCGCAAACCGGGATTGGCCACTCCATCAATTTGATGTAAAGAATGCCTTCTTACATGGAGACTTGAAGGAAGATGTGTATATGGAACCCCCACCTGGGTTCTCAGACGATTTTCAAGAAAAGGAGGTATGTAAACTAAAAAGGGCTTTATATGGGCTCAAACAATCTCCGCGTGCTTGGTTTGGAAGATTCACGTTGGCAATGAAGCGGTATGGTTACAAACAAAGCAATGGGGATCATACTTTGTTTTACAAAAGGAGAGGGGATTTGGTCACTTGTCTTATAATATACGTCGACGACATGATTATAACGGGAAGTGATGAAGAAGAAATTAGCTCTCTTCGAAAAAATCTCTTCAAAGAATTTGAAATGAAAGACCTTGGGGGGTTGAAATACTTTCTAGGAATTGAGGTTCTTAGATCTAAAGAAGGGATCTATATCTCTCAACGAAAATATATATTAGACTTATTGGCTGAAGTTGGCATGGTGGATTGCAAACCAAACAGTACTCCTATGGTGGTAAATCACAAATTAAAAATAACTGAAGGAGCCAAACCAGCGAATAAAGAGAGATACCAAAGGTTGGTGGGGAAGTTGATTTACTTGGCTCACACACGACCCGATATTGCATATGCCGTGGGAGTTGTTAGCCAATTCATGCACCATCCTCAAGAGGATCATATGGATGCCGTGATGAGGATTATTCGATACCTTAAAGGCACGACAGGAAGGGGAATAATCTTTAAGAAAAATGGGCACCTAGAATGTTGAGATTTTTACCGATGCTGACTGGGCGGGGAACCCTAATGATATGCGATCTACTGCTGGTTATTTTACTATTCTTGGAGGTAATTTAGTGACATGGAGGAGTAAGAAGCAGAATGTTGTGTCTTTATCAAGTGCTGAATCGGAATTTAGGGGAATCGTTAAAGGTATCACGGAGATTCTTTGGTTAAGAAAGATAATGAACGAAATTGGTTTTCCTCTCCAATGTCCAACCCGGTTAATGTGTGATAATAAAGCCGCGATTAAAATCTCCGAGAACCCCGTGGAGCACAATCGAACGAAGCATGTTGAAATAGATAGACACTTCATAAAAGAAAAACTCGAAGAAGGCGCGGTCGAGCTTCCGTTCGTTAGATCTGAAGACCAACTGACAGACATCCTGAAAAAAGCTGTGGTTGAAAAAGCATTTGAATCTGTTTTGTCCAAGTTGGGTATTGGAGATCCCACTACACAACTTGAGGGGGAGTGTTAGATATTCAAGAAAAAAGGGATTCCCAAAAATCATGGGTCATTTAGTGGTTGCTACAATTTCGGGATTCAATTGGCTGGCATTATTCCGTTTCCTTGTTTAGGCCTCTGATGCTTTATATAAATTTTGGTCTTTGGTTCTTTGTAAAAAGATACAAAAAGAAAGATAAATAAAATTGTCTCTGATTACCTTTTGAATAGTTTTTGTTGTTGATGTATTTTTGTTAATAATACAAATGAATAGTTCACGTATGTAAATGGAAACGAACGAACATAATTGAACAAAGATAACCAAGTGAACGTCAATTAAAAGTAAATGTGAACATCAAAAGAGCCTACAAAAATAATAAAACTACTCTAAATTGTAATGGCTGATATTTGGATTTTATCAAACTACAGTATGTTGTAATGGGCCTAAAAATTTAATGAAAATAAGTAGGCATTAAGAGACATATATGAATGAACAAAAAATTTGTTCATGATCATTTATTTAACTAAATGAACAAAATATTTTATTCATGTTCACTCATTTATTAATTTTTTTTCGAAAGGTATCACAACGAACTTCCCGCCAAATGATTGGCAAATGGTTTAGTGAATTTTCGGTTCATTTACAACCCTACTCACTTGTTACACCCCGCTGAAGGTGAAAACACGAACCGTGATATGAAAGGTTTTCATAGCATCCGATTAACAAACATGTAGATGATTAAATCACCATTACAATACCAAATGTAACATTATTAGGGTTTGCATAACCCACTAAAGACAATTTGTCTAAAACACCCAACCAAAAGATAAGGCTGTAGGATGTGGTCATGACCCTCATGATCATCATGACCCTCTACATAGGCACCATGTCATATATCTTTAATCCACCATTCAAAACCACTACCCTAAGGGTATGGTCATGACCCAAACCACTATCCCCTTTATTTTTTTTAATTTATTTTTGTCTTAAAATTATCAAATGGGAGGGTCGTGGTAATCGTGGTTTAATCCATGAGAACCACCATCAATCAAGGGGGGGATGGTGTACCATTTAATTAATGGTCCTATGTGAAAATAATGTTCCAATCCATGACCCCCACACCTCATAGCCTAATGTTTTAAAAACCAAGGAGTTAACTGATGCATCCCAAATGTGTATGGGAAATATAAGGGAAAACCTGACAAAATGGTACGTTTAAAATGCATGCACATAACTCCAAAAGTTGTGAACCATCGTTCACTTACGTGAAAAACATGCTTAAAACGTCAACATAATGTTGGTCAGTTCATAGGTTTAAATGACACAAATGAAACTTTTATCATTTGAAAAAGAGTATGCATAGTGTAATGAAAATCACGACACTCAAATCGTTGTCTTTCAAAACAACGACATATGTGCCGACATAAGCTCGTAACCAAACCATAAACTTTGCCTCACCATATCCTACACCTATGACGATGTCTAACAAGTAGGACACAATTGCATTCCCCAGGGGTTCAAACCGACCAAGAGTGGGGTTTGTCACACCAGACTAATGGTTACTAAACAAAACCAATACGAGGCCTTTTCGAGCTCATAACCAACCAAACTTATGCGCACAAAAAAGATACGGTTTTCATCCCCAACTACCATACCCGGTAACCAAGCATGTAATTTCCTGAATTTAATAAACATTCAAACAGAAAAGGGGTCGTAAAAACTCACCTAAGACTCTGTGCACAAGCTAGCAAATAACAAGATGTTTGATAATAAAAACCGACCTACAAGTATCCTAAACCATATAAGACACTATGACCTAAACATGTGTCTACCCTTCAAGTTGTTCATCAAACTTGCGACCGAATGAGATGTTAACATTTTACTTAAACATTAAACTTAAACCTGTTAGTTGACTTGGGCAATTCTGTCCTTTTACATAGAAAACGAAAGGCGTTATGATAATTTTGTATTTTTGAAAACCCTTATAACAAATATGATCCCTCTAAAAGCACCCATTTGCACTAAAAGCCCCCATTTGGACCTTTCAATCATTCCTTCTTCTCCTTCTTCTCTACGAATCCATAACCAACACATGTTCAGTTTTTTTTTTCTCATTTCCTAATTTACAACGTGGTTTGACCCGCTTACATTTCTGTTATAAACAGGTAGTAAACTTTATACAAAATTTTCACACATTATCGTGCTTATTCCTCTTCCGTTCTAAGGGTTGAAATTCGAGTCTCCATGACAGGATACAAAAACATGGCCAAGATACCCATTATCATGCTTATTCCTCTTCTGTTCCAGTTGTGTATGCGGTATTCCATCCCATTCAAATGTTGCAGTCATCAAAATTTCAGAACTATACAAATCTCTTATAACCAGAAATTATATATGAACATAACTAACAGGCTAACAACTATATAATGATATGAAGATGGAAAAAATGGATTCAACAATAAATATATTTGTAGCTCCCAACAAAATTTATCTATGAGTATCTAAATTTTAAACTCATCAATTAATGTAAATGAATTATGTAAATACTTGTTAAGTAATACTTGAAAACAAATAAACAAATACAAAAAAAATATGTAACTTTAAATTAAAACTATTTATATCAAAAGTGGAAGTCTAAGTATTAAGGTATAGAGCAGACTGTCTCCAAATTTCAAAAACCATTGATATCCGACGGACTTAGAGAAAAAAAAAAACTAAATTTCAAATGTCCTTTCTTCTTCCCTAGTAAGTACACCTTAACTTAACGAGCAGATGCATCATAAGATTGATCACCTCCAACCCTCAAGTGATCTTAATAATTGCACATTATACGTAGCGGCTGCCATTGAAGAGGATCTTGAAGGTGAAGATGATGGTGACTGCTCTAAAGTTGCAGGGTTTATAAAAGAAGAGACTCTTCTTCGAGTTGCACTTTCAGTCCTTAAGGGGCATAAAAGTCTTTTAACAAAAATGGTAACGTTATACTAACGGATGTTTTGAGCAAGGGCTTAACTGAATCAAATTGACAATGTCAGGGAGTGAAGTGTTGAATTTTTTGAAATGAGGACTGAACCTTCGATTGGGTATAAACCTCATGGACTAAAACTGTACTTTACTCAATATAATCCCTATTTATACTAAACCTTTGGAGAACAAGTAACCTACTAGATCAAATAAAATAAAATGAAACTAGTATAAATCTTAAATCCTCCTACTAAAATAAAATACAATTAAAAATAAACTATTAAATCCTCCAACTTTTGAGTATTGACAAGATTAGTTCCCACAGATACGACGGCTATTTACAGATGGACATAGATATAAAAATGGAATTTTTATATAAGTTCAGTTTCTTCAAGTCGACAAAATGATACAGATAAATAACAGAAACCCTTCAGCTCCAGTACTTTGCTTTTTGCTACTTGATGTCATTATATTCACCAGTAATTCTGCATTGGTAAGTTTACCAAAAGTCATTTTTATTCCCACCAAGAAACTAAATTAAAAACTACTCTGCAATTCACCCAGCAATTAGAAAAAAAAAATCTTGATTATCTAGAGTTTTAAATTCAACATTCTTGCTTTTTGCCACTATCTATACAAATCATGTACAGATTGTATTCAAATTAGTGGGATCCCGAGAATTTTGTATATACACAAAATATAAAATAATGTTTACAAACATAAAGTCGCCTAACTTCAAATAGTTAAAATAAAGTCACCGCTTAAATTGATCAGCCAGCTCCTCACTTTTTTGGAGTTCCCCAATGAACCCACCCACCCATGTATAGTTTATGAAATGAAATTGAAACTTTAAAAAGTCCATTGTCCATTGAATAATGAACTGTCTCACACAGCAACATTGCAAATTGTTATTAATTGGACTACTTTTTTTTAATTAAAAAAAGAATATTAAAATCTTTGTTAAAATTCCAAAGAACTTAGATTTGGTAAAAGGTTAAGAAAAAGGAAGCAACATACCGATCATATTGCAAGAATGCATCACCTATTGTTCCTGAGACTTTATTCCGTACCTTTCGCACGCAAACCTAAAAAAATATTTAAAAAAATAGTAAACGAATAATTTGTTATTCTGTTATGCAATGATTACTTGTGATTATAAAAAATTTGTAAAAAAAATTGATAAATGCTTAAGCTATGAGATGCATAGTACCTGCACTAGGTCCAGAGCACCTGCCTCTGGATTCCTATTTCGATGAATAACAATTCCATTGTCACATTTGTTTATGAAGTGTGCGCTTCCACTAATGTCGTATAGGTTAGGAGGGCCTCCAGTCCACTGCTGCAACTGTTGAGCAGATTTTGAAAGTTAAAAGGGTCAAGGTAACTGGTTGGGCAGGTAATAATTTACAAAGTATTATGCTACTTAAATACGCTATGGTTGACTTTCGACCGGTCAACCCGTTCCCATTTGAGCTAAATATCTGGAGTTTACCCATGCGACCCGTTTAGATACCCGAATTGACACGTTAATACATGATATGGGCCTTTGATGTGGAATGAAGATTCAGTATGATGCTAACCTGTCTCGGGTGTGCCACAAACCATACATGGCATGAATGGTGTTGAGCGAATCGCTTGATGCAGGTCAACATGTGACTTACATACTCTGTCTCAGTCCTGTTGTACATGAATACGTGGGATAAAAACAAATGAAGAATGTGCAATAGCATAACATGCATCTTGATGACAGTTAAAAAAATCATTCCCAACGAAAGCTTGGATAGGCTCGCGACCCTAAACATGCCTATTTCACACAAACACATATAGAGGTTCAAATGAGAGCTCATAAATTTCGTGTCAAAAACCAATAGAAATCAAAAAAAAATTCTAAACTAACATTATTCTTAAAATACAACCTCAAAAAAAATTACATATTTAAATTTACATGTATTAGAAAATAAAAAAAGAATTTACACGTGCAAGTTTACCATTTACACATGTGTAAGAAAGTTGTTAAGAGTAATTCAGAGAGGAGGGATGAATTAACTGAAGACTAATTTTTATTAATGTTGTATTTAGTAATAATGGCAGTGTAAATTTTTTTATATTGATTGGTTTCTTAGCGTGTTCTCACAAAATTTATGAGTTCTCATTACATATATTATAACCTCATAATAAAAAGTGTTAAACATATAGTTATGATATAAATAACCATATGTGTTAAATAAATATATTAAATTATCAACAAAAGAGTCAAACATAAGCCAAGCTCGAGTTTGACATATTACTCATGAGCCGAGCTCCAACTCAGCTAGGCTCATTTACACACCTGTGGGTAAATCAAACTAAAATGATAGAGATGAAAAAAATGGGCAGGAATGATGGGTATCAAAAAATGGTTAGGTCAAATGATTCATCTTTTAGTATAGTCCGGGTCGGTTATCGACCCGCAAACACTTTGTCCGGTTTTCTATGTAACTAATATGTCAAATATGATTAAAAGAAAATAATAATATGGTTATATTCTAAAGTTGTTAATAAATAGAATTTGGAGGTTTTATGCAATAAATATACACCTAAGAAATAGTACTCACTGGTTGGAAGGTCGCTGGTGATCAAGCTCGTTGTATGGATCAATCACGAGCCCGTTCACACCGTATCTAAGGACTGCAGCTTTCGCAAGATCAAGCACCCACTTGGTATTTGGTAGGCAATCATTCTCACACCTATGTTTACACTTTCATCAAAAAAGAAAAAGAAAAACGAAAAAAAAAAAATCATCTAATGACACAAACTCACCGTATGAGATGAAAAGTATCACTCAACCATTGCTTTCCTACCTCCAATTCCTCTAAACTCATTCTTTCAACAGATTTTCCATACCTATGATACAAATATTTAAGATTTTTAAGCCCATTTTAATAAAAATATTCCACATTAAGAGGAAGTCAAGACTGTTTCAATTATACAATAGTCGAAACTGGACCAACCTCACGTCAAAAAACGGCTTCTTAATGTGCTTTTCTAGAAGCTTCCTTCCATGCTCTCTAACCTAATGGTAGAGAATCAAAATACAACCACTTATCAGTGATCTATACATATAACTTATATGATAATGTTTATTATATTCTGTAATGTGGTCAATGAGGCACGCAAATTACTGTATAAAATTGGAATTTTAGAAATACATTGTTCTCCATAGAGCAGAGTGCAAACTTCCAACCAACGCTTCGATTAAGATTACATAACAATGCATCAATCCACTCACTCTTTCCTGAATTGGGTACTCCGGTGACTACGGTCAACTCTCCCGGCACAACCTGTGCAGCACAGACCACATCATTGTCATGATTACAAGATAACTAACATGTAATTAACAAACATATGAACAATCATGCCTATTTTATTTAGTGGTGGCTTTCTACTTATAAACTGGGTTAAACTTTATATCTAACGGGTAAAATTTGAAAGTTGCTTAAAAAGAAAATTGATTGCCCAAAGTGTACTTATAATGCCTAAAACCTCTTGTTCAAGAAAAGAAGCCTAAACCAGCCAAAATTATTTTATTTAAAAAAAAATTAACTATTGGTAAAATAATATAAGGTGATTAAGGTCTTCTAATCATTAATGACACTATTATTTATATAAAATAAAATAATTGGCAAAAAATGTTTTGAATGAGAGTATTTCACCTAATAGTGACCAAGTTTCTTCATCATTTCATTTAAGTCACTCAAAACATTTTTCCAACTACAAAAAACATCAAATTTCAATATCATTCCACTGTTGTATTTTTTTTGGTAAATATTAAAAGTGACATAAGTTAATATTTAATGATTACTTTTTCAAGTTTAACCTAAAGTAAACGGTAAGTCGGTAATTGCGAAGTAAAAAGTTACTTATTATATCCAAGTCTCATTATTGTTCCATTTAGGCCTTTCACTTTTAATTTGTTATATATGAGTGACTTTACTGGCACAATAATGAAACTCAGTTACTATTTTATTACTTTATCCCGTTTTGGATCAAACCGACTTAAGCCAGCCTGTTTTGGGACGTAACAAAAGGTTACATGTTTTAAAGAGCAATTAACATACATTATATAAATCATCCAATGCTTTCCATCCGGTTGAAATGCCAAGCTCCGTACCAAGGGTTTGATGGTAATATGCATCAATTTCACTGAAGTAATCTCTGAAGTTGAGTAACCCTTTAATAGGGTACAATTCAGCAGACTCAATAACTTCCCTCAATACAGCTGGGCCCATGAACATGAGAACCTCATTAGCATCTTTAAAACGCTCATTTTCATTTTTACTTGGCCACGTGACTCGCCAACACCTGTTTAAATAATAATAATAAAACTTGAGGGGCGTTATTGTAAATCACACACTTCACTTCCAATCATAAGTAGGGTCAACATCAACATTCATCAAAGTCAACCTTTCTTTTCCAAGGCGGCGTGATAGCTCTTCAGCTAAGGCTTGACCAGGCGCGTCTCCATCGGTGGCAAGTATTATGCGAGACGCCTGCAACATAGCAATATTTATGCTGACCTTAAAACTTTTAAATCTATATATACAGATATAGATGTCACAAATGGACGGGTCAGATAATAGGTCAAAACGAGTTGACCCGCACCACTTTGTTGTTCATTTTAGACTTTTGGAAAATAACTAACACGTTAAATATGATTGAAAAAATTAAGCTACTGCAACAATAATCCATACAATTAAGTAAACCGATTTAGAAGGTTGTATATGAATTCTAGAAAGAAAAGCGTAACACTTTGGGTGACTTTGGACCGATTTGACCTATTCCCTTCTTAGTTACATATTTATTTGACCCATTTGAAAATACAACAAGACCTAAATCGACCCAATTGAAAGTAAAGGGGTTGAATTAGCCACCTATATACCAACGAAACACAAGCAAAACTAAAATTAGCAAGTAGTTATACCTTTTCTAAATACTCCCTGCAGTTCCACAAATATTGGTATTTTATGTCCTGTGTTCATAAAATAAAAAACAACCGCATTGAGCATGATCACAAGAAAGGTATTCTAGTCTATGATCATGTATAGTTGCATCGCTATTCAAGATAAATCGTTTAACAAATGACGACAAGCAGTAGCAACAAATATTAAGAAAGACATTATTCTATGACTTTATTCATTCCCATCAATATCAGTTTGTAAATAGATAACATAGTTATTAAAGCGAGCGCTAAGGCCCCGGGCCCAACAAATCGCCCTGAGTGCGCCTCGCGCCTTTAATCTTCAGGTTAGTTCATGTATACCAATAATGTTATTAAAGCGAGCGCCCAGGCGCAAATAAGGCCCCGGGCCCAACAAATCGCTATGAGTGCGCCTCGCACCTTTAATAACTATGATAGATAATAAATATAAAAAATAGAAATCTTCAAACTGTAATCTAAATTACCTACAAAAACGTTATGTTACAACTTATAACTCATGAAAAGACTAATACTTTGACAAAAGATGAAGCAAGAAAACACCAAAAGTGACAGAATGAACCTGTTCTTGGGATGGTAAATCTTTAGAGGAAACTTGTGGAGGTGCACCATCAGGGACACTAACACAGTTCCTGAAGCCTGCTTCTTCCATTGCAAGTTTGTCCATTTCGCCCTCAACCTGTTATATGGCAAAATAGAAACTAAATATCAGTAAACAGAAAAGACAAAAAAAAAAACAGAGAACGTTGAAGTGATGTAAACATGTAAATACATGTGTTATAAGATGAAAGATATTACAATAATGACATCACTTGCTCCTTCTATATCATCAAGTCCATATAATATTTTTTCAGTATCAGCTTCCTGCAAATAATAAGCGAGACCATCATAAGCTTTTTTTCTGAAAATGTCTTTTTATTACTACAAATATGGATGAGAGAGAGGGAACCTGCGAGAAAGTCTTTGGAAGACCCCGGTACTTGCAATTTATAAGTTCCCCTTTTCGTTTATAAGTAAAGGCAATGACAATCTGCCATCAAAATAATGACCATAAGTTATTTCAATTATAGAGATACCTGACGCATAGATAGAAAATATGGCCGCTTGGGTGATGGATCGAAACGGGTTCGGGATGGTGTCATACATAGACAAGTGAGATAGTAATAATGATGTATAGGCAAAGATATGGTGGGTTGGGTAATAGAGCAAAATGATTCCACGTAAAAGTAGATAGAGTTAGATTGGGCTAACACTTTCTTGTCCAAATTTTTTGTTTATCTTTATACAGATATTAAGTGTCAAATATGGTTCAAAAAATATATATTATTTCAGTAATAAACTGTTTTTTGAATAAAACGATTTAGGAGGTTTGATGCACTAAAATATCCTATGGGCGACTTTTTATCCGTTTCCTTTTAAGCTAATATTTTCATATTTTTTTCCCGTTATAGATAATGCAACACATGAATTAACTCATTCATAGGTAAATGGGTCATATTTAGCACTTCGATTTCTAACCAATAACATTATGGCCAAAATCTAAGTTTACTCTTAGAAGGGCGTGTTCAGTACCTGATTCATGTATAATCTTTGCATGACAGAGTTTCTCCGTAGCGTCTCTTCAGATATCATTCTTTCGGCAAAATAGTCACATAACTGAATCACATAAATTTTATAATATCAAACATATATGTGCTTTGGATCTGATTATCTAATTATCTCGCGATAACTTGAAGTCAACATAATCAGTTTTTAATATCTTTGATACACATTATTTTGTTAGTATCTGATTATTAAGTCAAGCAATAATTCTTGAACCATCCGCAACATAATAAGCTACGTAAAGAGGAGAGACATTTACATCACGACACAAAGGTTCTAACTTCAATTCTTGTGCTGTAATTCTCCTAATGTTTTTCACTTTGGGGGTGATCTTATTCATCCTGTTGTAACTTGACTTAACATCTGCAGAACCCTGCAACACAATGAGACAATTAAAGAATGCTCAAATGCAGAAAAAAAAAAGTAAAATAAAAACAAAAAAGAATATTGTTACACGTGTACTTCCTGCCCATCCACACTTGGCTCTAAAACAATTCCAAACAGCAGCATTACTACAACATTTTCAGTAAGAATGGAAATATTAGATGTCTTAGAAAAGAATTACAAAGTATGTTGAGGTTCATCGCAAAACACTAAACACAAAAAGAACAAACCAAAATCAGTAGTTCATATCTTTTAACTTTTAGACTTCTTACATACATATGTGTATGTTATGTACATAAAAAAAATCACTAAACTAACTAGTTCATATGCTTCTTTAATTTTTAACGCATACCTACACGTGTAGGTAATATAACCTCACATGTGTATGTACTATACATAAACTTTTTTTTATTAACTTCAGAGGAGATAAAAGAACATTGCATTTCAACCATTTTCCTATAATTTAAATTGTTTTTAGAGTGAAAGAATGAATGATATGTTTTGTTATGTGTGTTCTCGCAATATATTGTGTTTTGCATAGATCCCCCCCCCCCTTAAGAAAATAGTGGTGATAAAATGATGCATCTTACCCATCGTCAGCAATGAGGAGAGCGAGTGACTTCTCCATAGATTCGCCACCTTTACACTGTTGGAGTAGAATACTTATGATGAATATAATTGTGAACAGATAATTATAATAATTTTGTAAACAACTGATAGATAACATGAGTAGTACAACTTCAAGCAGCAGATGCATATTCCAATTTCCAAATGACAGTCTAGAAATTTACGCTCTCAATTTTCAAATTTCAACAACCATAGTATGAGAGAGAACATAGTTGTCAAAAGCGCAAAAGGCGTGCGCCTAGGTGCGCCTATAGTGCCTGGTGGTAACTTAGGCGCAAAAATGGGCTTTTTTTGTAAAAAACGGTGCTCAGGCGCAAAAGGCGCGCGCCTAGGCGCAGCGAGGCGAGCCGAAGCTGAATATCCAATTGATGTTGATGGAAGTTCTGATGACTTTGATGATGGTCTTGATGATTGATGATGAACTATAAGTTTACATGTTTTAGTAACCACAAACGTTTGTATAAGTCCTAGTAACTTTTGGTATCACTACGTGTGTATAAGTCCTAAACATTTGCTACTAACTATTAGCTACATGATCTAAAATGGCATATATAATAGTTTTTTTTATATTTTATATGTGGAATCTTATTTATTTTCAAAGCATAACATATTTTTTATATTTTTTTTCTCTATGTGTGCTTTTCTTAAAAAAACCCACGCTTTTTTTGCGCCTTGCGCCTAGGCTCCGGGCGAGGCTGATGCGCCTCGCCTGCGCCTTGCGTCTTTGACAACATAGAGAGAGAAAAACAATGCTTGTGCATACCATGGGGCAGAGCAAGCCATTTGTTTGACCAGGACCGAAATGTCCACAGACGATTCCAATTTCCTTCAATTTTGATTTAAGGTGCTTCAACTGAGGCGTATCAACTATATCATCATCAGGTTTCTCCAAATAGACTTCAGGAACTATAACAAAAAAGAAACAACACCCCCACTATTATTGACACTCCAAAGAATAGACCATTAACTAAAACCGAAGTGCTTACAATTAGAATATCCCCAAACTCCCATTTCACAAAATCCTAATCAGTAATGAGCTACTGACATGAAACCAATACTATACTATACTATACTTCTGGGAGAGGCAGTGAAGAAAACTATCAGTAAAGACTATTAACACTAGTAACTAACCAAGTGTCACACTCAACTTTCATAGGGATTCCATATTTTGAACTTTTTTCTATAGATTAAGTGATGCAAATGAAACATATATAAAACTAGGTTACTATTTAGTGATTATTATTTGTACAGTTTGACTTAAACTAAATAATAATAATAATAATTATGAAACTTCGTTACTATATGATAAGTTTACTTAGGGTTCATAAATAAATAAATGTTGAAATAGAAAAATGAAATGCATGAGGGTGGGTTAGTGAACCTGGTCTGGGAGTAGTGGCATGAGTAGAGAAGGATAGAGGACGCAATTGGGGGTTTGAAGTTGGGGGGAAACGAAACAAAATGAATCTGTTAAGGGGGTAGATGTTGGATTTGTGGTTGGGATGATAACTAACGGAAGAGAGTGTGGATTTGGAGGCCATAAGAGGACGGAAAGCGTTGGAGAAGAGGACACCATGAAGAGGTTTCCGGTGCCGGAGGAGAAACATGTCTGGCCGGCCTTTAGCAACTAGGGTTCATTGTATCGCGGAAAAGGGTTTATGGAGGGTTTTTGTTTGAGAGGGAGGGAGGGAGGGAGGGACAACTTCACAGCCGCAGATTTATTTGAAACCACCAAGTGGCCTTTCTTGTTAAATAGACGGTCATGTAACAAAAAAGATGGTTAAGGGTTTTAGGCCACTCTTAGGCTAGTGCACTGAAGGCCTCTATCGTCACATCAACGTTACTAAGGCTTTATGTCATATAAAGGGCTTTAAAGATTCTTTCTTTAACTTGCATACAATAGTTTAAAGACCCTATTTAGACTATGTGTTATGAGACCTGCTTAGATGAGAAAAAATTATTATCATGTGACGCCAACTAGATGACACATAGACATACTTTTCTTTTCACCATTTATGCAACCAAAGGGGTGTAATAGATGTCAATGATCTCTAAGTGCAGAGTTTGCATGTCTCTTGAGAGATGCAGGTTCAACTCCTACTTGATGCAGAGTGAGGCACTGGTGGGCAATGATAGGAGATCCAGGGAAACCTGGGTTGGATCCTTGAGCCAAATGAGTTTTACCGATAATTTCACTGTCGTGCCTACGGGCGGATGGGTTACCGGGTTTTACCTGCAATTGATGGTGGACTCGGGTTACTCTCGGAGTACTCCGTTTGTCCAGTGGGTACCCCGAGAATACTCGGGATTGATTTTATTGGTCGTTCAAAAAAAAGGGGTGTAACAGATGGACTTTGTTAATAAATGTATAATCAATTTTTTCTAATTAATTCTTTTTATTTTGTTTACGTACTGCTTAAAGTTTAAAAGATACAGTTTTTAAAATTAAAAAAAAATAAAGCTTAAATATCAAATTCCTAAATTAGTGTTTACCGGATAAGTAATACCTAAGAAATTGAATGTGTAAAGGTAGAGTTGAACAAGGACTAAAATTGGTGTTAACATATTTTTAGAGGGGTATAAATGGAAAAACAATCCTAAACCTAGATCTAAGGGTAGGCGGGGTGGTCAGTGATAAACTCCCACCATGCGTGATGGACTCGAACACACCACCGCCACCATACATTTTCCACGCGTGAAACTTAATTCATGTGATAAACTTCACGCGTTGAAATCCGAACGTTTGAAAAAATCCGACCGTTATTTTTTAACATTAATGTTTAATAAAAAAAAACTTTAAACAATTTATATTTACTTCACAATTTTTATACCATTTCACCCACACCAAAACACAAACACAAACACAAACACATATCACACATTCTACATATTTCACAAATTGATTTTCCTACGAATTCGACTTTTTCAATGGACAGCGATAGCGATAGCGAATCATCTTCCGACAATGAGACGCTTGAATTTTTTGTGTCGGTGTATAACGAACTTGAATCAAGTTCGAACTGCCCAAAGAAGAAAATGGTGGATCGTGATCGTATACATGCCAACGAAGTGTTAATGAACGATTATTTTGTGGAGAATCCGGTCTATAATGCTGAAACGTTTAGAGATCGGTTTCGTTTACCAAAATAATTATTTTTAAAGATTGTTGGAGACATCGAAGCAACTGAAGAATGGTTTCAAGAAGGTTACGACGCGAGGGGCAAATCAAGTTTCACGCCGATACAAAAATGCACATCCGCCATTCGCCAACTAACGACAGGTAACCCTCCCGATCAATTTGATGAATACCTAGCTATGTCAGCCAGAACTTCACGTGAATGTCTGTAATTTTTTTGTAACGCGGTCATTAAAATGTATGGTAAAGAGTTTTTACGTAAACCGACGACACACGACATCTCACGTATTTACGTCGCACATGAGGCTAGATGGCATTTTCCAGGGATGCTCGGTAGCATCGATTGTACACATATCGAGTGGAAAAATTGTCCAAGAGAGTTGCGAGGGGCGTATGTTAGGGGTGACGTCAAAAGACCAACCATCATACTTGAAGCGGTGACGTCGAATGATTTATGGTTTTGGCATTCATATTTTGGTGTTCCATGTTTTAACAACGACGTCGATGTTTTGCACACGTCGTCGTTGTTCTAAAGCGTAGCAGATGGTAATGCACCCTTCTGTTCATTCTATGTTAACGGACGATATTACAGACGAGCCTTTCTTCTTGTGGATTGTATCTACCCATCATGGTCTGTTTTTGTGAAAGCTCCTTCATTTCCTGTCGAGGCTAAAGAAAAGGCGTTTAAAAAGTTGCAAGAATCGGCAAGAAAAGATGTTGAGAGGGCTTTTGGTGTTTTAAAGGGTAGATGGGGCATACTAAGCCGACCGGTTCGTGCGATGAATAAGAAGCCAATACATAGCATAGTATATGCATGTATCATATTGCACAATATGCTAATCAAAGAAGACAGGCGTGCAATATCTCCAGATTGGGTGTCTCCTACACAAGTTCACGTTCCCGAAAATATCCAACAAGACTTGCGTGATGAAGAAATGCACTTTCGGTTGAGATACGGTTTAATTGAACTAGTAGGTTCTTTAGGTTTGGAATTTCCTGATTCAGACGAAGAGTAAAGTTTCTTTATGTATGTTTTTTATTAATTGTAATCTAAAATATTTCTATTATGTGTAATTGAACTAGTATGTTTTAATTTAAATGAAATTTATAATTTATAATTTATAATTTTAGTGTTTTATTGTTAATTTATAATTTAAAAAAAGTAAAAAAAAGGTTGTGAGTGATGGAATTCCATCACAAGTGATAACCATTTCCACTAAAAAAGGTTGTGAGTGATGGAATAAGGGTTGATGACATGACGGAACTTGATTGGATGTTGTCAATGATGAGTGATCACCACCCCCACCCCCTAAATATATCACAGCCCCACGATTTTTTTTTATTTCTGTCTTCATCTCCAAGTTTAAACCCCCATCACTTAGGCCATGTGTAGTCATAAAGCCCCTTTGTGGGCGTTATGCGACACGTGTCGTGCCACGTTACACATGGGCTTTGTGGGGCATTATATCACTAGAGTCCGTAGTCATAAAGCCCCTACCTCATCATTACTCAATTAATTAATAACCCCTTCAATTATACATACATATGTATGTATATGTGTGTGAGTGGGGGGAAGGCTTGCAACTCCAAAGCGTCGTTATTGTAACAACTCACACTAAAATTAATACTTAGTAGATTAATTATCTATTAAGGAAACCCTAACTGAGAAACCCAAGTAATTCTGCATTAACCCTAAAATTCTCAGAACAATCGGAATCAGGATCAAGGCCCTTAAAACTCAAGGGGGTAAACCTTAATCAATATTTATCTACAGAATTCGTTGTTCAAATTGAAATTTATCGTACAACTGACTCACCTAGGCTATGCAGATGACCAGGCTACCCTAGGCCATAGGGGTGTGCCCCGTGATACGCGACAGGCACGGGCAAACCTGTCGTGACACGCGGGAGGTACCAAATTCGGGTATATATAGGGGGGTCTGGGACTGAATCAGATTGCTCACTTCGACGTTAAAATTCATAATATACACTGAGTTATACGTAAATTACTATCAACACACACAAATCACGGAACGCTGCCGCAATCAGGGTAATAACTCGATCGCTATTACGATTCAACGTCCGATCGATTAAAACTATCCAACGATTGTTTAAGTGCCGCTCAAATTGAGTTTATACTTTGTTATTCATCGTGATTTCGACTTGAATGTTTGAGTGCTGTTCGAACTCGGACTATACTCTGTCATTCGTTGTGAATCAGTTGAATTGTTAAGTATTGCACTTCTAAATCGTTGTGAGGGTTTAATCTCGTGAAGTGTCGTAACTGCTGTATTAGTTACTAACCCGTTTGTGTGTGCATTGTTATCTAAATTAGGTTAAAAGGCTAATCAGTAGGCTTATACTCTGCTCGTTAAATCTGCAATGTGAGTCATTCTCTTTTTATCAACTGTTTTACAATACTCCAAATTATTTTCCAAAGTTATAATTATAGGGATTAAGTCTTTGTAATCACCAAATTTACAGCCAGTATGTGGGGTATTGTGCACATTACTATTGTTTGTATCATGTTAGGTGAGCGAGCCTAAATCATGATATACACTATTAGGTAGTCGGACCTAAATAGTGATTTACGTCACTTGTGGGTGAACGGACCCAACAGTGATATGACCACAGTCACAGATCCGGTCGAGTGACAAATATTGTGGGTAGTTGGTTGATATGGAAACATTGTAATCGCTCTTAATACTGTAAATTATAACAACGTGTCATTTTAGTAAAACTGAATGATTCACTCAGTATTTCCCTGCTGACAAAACCTTTTTCAAACATGTTTCAGGTGATCTGTTGTGAGCAAAGAAAAGTGTCGTGGAGCACTACAAGCTTAGAAAAGTGGCTCAATGTAAATAAATAAAGAAACATGTTTTGAGAAATAAAGATTTCCCCGGGAAATCACCTTATTGTAAATTATGGGATTTATCCCTATATTATATAAAACGAGCAGTTTTAATATTAAAAAGATCCTGTTTAAGAAAGCTTCCGCTGTCATTTAAATAGATACCACGGGATTTCCTGCCTCGCGGCTCTGGACCGGGTTAAACCGGGGCCAAGGGCCGTGACAGGAAAAGGTGGTATCAGAGCCACTGATTTAAGCTTACTATTGATTTTAGCCTATTGATTAATTCTAATTGTCATTCTGTGAATATATGTTTTATTAATTGATTAATTGTTGAGTTACAGTATGGGTAAACAAAAGCTTTCTGCTATCTACCACAAGTTAGATACTGTACCCACAGAAAAAGGAACCTCTTCCTCCAAATACCCAGTAGATCCGAAAGAAGGGATTTTTGTTCGAAAAGCACAATATGAGAATCCTCTCACCCCAGAGAAAAGAAATTCGATCATTAGGAAAAGCCAGAAACCCCAAGTCAAGAAAGTGAGGTTTAATCCAGAAATTTAGGAATTAGGCAATAATTCACCTTGGAAGACCAATTAGATGAAAAATGGGCAAATCCGTATATGCTAGCTACCGTAGTGGAAAATGCAAACCTCTAAACTATCAATAAGCCTGATCTAGAAGAAAACTACCATATAGTAAATAAATAAATCCTAGTGTGTTCTCTTTCTTGTTATCTTTTGTGCAAATTAGTATGCAATAAAACTTTAATGTTTATTTGTAAAACTTTGTTCCAAAGTTTTAACTTAGCATTTTTGTGCATTTTGTATATATGCTATCCAGCATGAATGAGATATCGAAAGCATTTCAGAATCTCAACCTCTACCCAGTACCAATTGAAGTCTCCCACGACTTTACTGGTTATATTGCTGACATAAAGGAACCTCTGGAATTCCAAGCTCCATCGCTGGAAAAAGCAAAACCTAAAAAGAGAAGAAGATATGTAGGATGGAGGAAAGTGCGCAGGAGAAAGCCAGCCACTAGGAAACTCCCCAAAGTAGAAAACCCTATAAACAAAGGAAAAGGAATCGAAACTGGAGAGAGTTCTAAGCCAGCAGAGATAGAAATCAGGAAAGATTCTAAACAAAAAGGAATAGAAATTGGAGAGAGCTCTAGGCAACCTGAAAAAATCACCTTTCAAGACGAAATAGACCGTCTATTGGCAAATTGTGATGTCATTAGCCATATCCATAATAATCTATATCCTTACCCGGCCGAAAACCAACTTCCTGTAAATCTAGAACCAGCTATTCCAGACCCCCTAATCCACACTCGACCTTTAGGCCAAATGGAAGAATGGTGGACGAACGACTGGCAATATCAAAACATGATAAACAGTCCTTATACTCTTCTCCCACAGTTTGATCCAGAACCTATCCCCAATCCTCCAATGAGCAACGAAAACTTAGCCGAACTTCGTCAGTTCGGTGAAGAGCTGATAGGTACAGGGAATAGGATTCGGGAAATGGGGGAACAAATCTCCTGGAAGTACGACGAGAGGGAGCGTCGCTACTAAAACTGCCAGTTGACCAAAGAATAGTGGGGTTGGGAAGAATGTCTGTATAATAACAGTAGTAGAAAAATATAACTCTGTAAAATGGGAAATAAAACATTGTAAGATAAGCAGTGTGTATGGATGCATATATAATCGATAAAACAAAATAGAAGTCGAGACATTGACAATTTTGGTTATAGATATATGTTGTAAGGTTTTATGTGTTTATGTGTAATTGCTTTGTTATATCTAACTAGCAATTATTTGACACTAATAATTTACACTTTATACTAATTATCAGATGGAAAACGCTAGTAATGAACCAGTTAATGAAGAGAATCAATCTGAGCAAAATCCGGAAAACCAATACATGACTAGACAAGATATTGAAAATATCATCACTCAAGGGATAGCTAATGCTATTCCTGCAATCATGGCTGCTGCTCAGAAACCTGTTGAACCGCAACAAATCATTCCTAGCAAACGTACCCAGGAAGACAATTTTAGTCATAGTGTAAATGGAGGCGGCAATCATGACAATAATAATCCACGACAGGCTCCACCTCCTAAGAAAATGAAAGCTGCAACGCCTGGTTGCACTTACAAAGAATTTCTTGCTTGCAAACCTGCTGAATTTGCAGGTAACGAAGGAGCAACTGCAGTACTGCGTTGGTTAGAGAAAACCGAAGCAGTAATTGCAATAAGTAAATGTGCCGAAGAAGATCAAGTTATGTATGTGTCGAATTTGTTCAAAGAAGGGGCGTTAGAGTGGTGGAACACTGTATTGCAAGCAAAAGGAAGAAGGGTGGCCTATACAATGAACTGGAAAGAATTTAAGAGTCTTGTAGAAAGAAAATTCTGTCCAGAATACGAAAAGGAACAAATGGCCAACAAGTTCCTGAGTCATCGTATGATAGGCGTAGATTGTCGGGGATATACTTCGACATTCTTCGAATATGCGAGAGTGGTACCTACCCTGGCTTCACCAGAACCGGTACTCATTTCCCGTTATATTTGGGGATTAATTAGTGAAATCCGTAACATCGTTAAAGCTGCGAGACCTCGCACTATTGACGATGCTGTGGAATTAGCTAATACCCTAACTGATGAGCTGGTGCGTGCAAGAGAAGAAGATCGAAAGAAGGAATTGGCTCAAAAGATTACCCAAGGATTTCGTGTGGGTAATAATAGCAATAAATTCAAGAAGAGAGGAATGAGGCAAGCTGCAAATCCGCCTTTTTGCAGAAATTGCAAAAAGAATCACTTTGGAAGATGTAATGTGACCTGTAACTTTTGCAAAGCTATAGGACACCGGGAAGAAGAATGTAGAAGGAAAACAATAATTTGCTACAACTGTGGAGAACCTGGACATTTTCAAACAAAATGCCCTAAGCTAGCAAAACCAGCAGATAATAAAACTAAGATGGCCGACGGAGCTACCAAGAAGAATGCACGAGCATTCCAGCTAACCACTCAAGAAGCTGAACTCATCCCAGATGTGATAGCCGGTACGTTCCTAGTTCACGACGTGTTTGCAAAAGTATTATTTGACTCTGGTGCAAACCAAAGTTTTATCAATACTTCATTTTGCCAAGCTCTTAATTTACCCTTAACTACCCTTAGGCAGATTTTTACAGTCGAAACGGCAGATGGAAATTCCGTTAATATAGATAAGGTATTGCAAGAAGGAAAGATAGAACTTCTAGGCCATAAGTTTTCTGCAAACCTGTTACCTATGAAATTAGCCGGATTCGATGTGGTATTAGGAATGGATTGGTTAATAGCCAACCATGCTCGAATCCTTTGTGATAAGAATTCCGTAGAAATCCGTACTCCCACAGGAGAGGTAATTTTAATTACAGGAGATAAACCTCGAAAGCCACTGAAATTCATTTCAGTAATGAAGTTGGCTAGTTATTCAAGAAAACAAGAAATGGTGTATATGATTTCTGTAATCATTAACACTAAAAGTAAGGAACTACAGGACATTCCTATCGTCTCAGAATACCCAGATGTCTTTCCAGAAGAATTACCTGGGTTACCACCTGATAGAGAAGTAGAGTTTAGAATTCATCTAACTCCAAGAACTACACCGATAGCCAAGGCACCTTATCGATTAGCACCCACCGAAATGCTAGAACTGAAAAAGCAGTTAGATGAATTACTAAGCAAAGGGTTTATACAACCTAGTTCATCCCCATGGGGAGCCCCAGTGTTGTTTGTTAAAAAGAAGAATGGATCGATGAGAATGTGTATCGATTATAGGGAACTAAATAAAGTTACAATTAAGAATCGATATCCATTACCTAGGATTGACGATCTTTTTTATCAACTTCAAGGCGCTAGGTATTTTTCTAAGATAGACTTGCGCTCTGGATATCATCAATTGAAAGTACAAGAAGAAGACATACCTAAAACTGCTTTCAGAACTAGGTATGGTTATTATGAGTTTACAGTCATGCCCTTTGGACTAACAAATGCCCCAGCAACATTTATGGACATGATGAATCGGATCTGTAAACCATATTTGGATAAATTTGTAATCGTTTTCATTAACGATATACTTATTTATTCCAAAAGTAAGGAAGAACATTGTAAACACCTGCATGCACTCTTAACTTTATTAAGAAAGGAAAAGCTTTATGCCAAATTCTCGAAGTGTGAATTCTGGCTGCAGGAAGTACAATTTTTAGGACACATGGTGAATCACGAAGGAATCCACGTAGATCCTGCCAAAATAGAAGCAATCACCAATTGGAAGGTCCCGCAAACAGCTATGGAAGTTAGAAGTTTTCTAGGCTTAGCTGGATACTATAGACGCTTTATTAAGGATTTCTCTAAGTTAGTTGTACCTTTGACTAAGCTGACCTGTAAAGCCGTTAAGTTTGAATGGGGACCTAGACAAGAAGAAGCTTTTAAAATTTTAAAGCACCGATTGACGAATGCTCCAATTTTAGCCTTACCCGAAGGAACAGAAGATTTTGAAATATATTGTGATGCTTCAAAGTTAGGATTTGGATGTGTATTAATGCAACGCAAAAAGGTAATTGCGTATGCTTCCAGACAATTGAAGAAGCACGAGGAAAACTATACGACGCATGATTTAGAACTAGGAGCTATAATTTTTGCCCTTAAGATTTGGGGACACTATCTGTACGGAAGTAAGTTTACTGTTTATACAGATCACAAAAGCTTAAGGTACATATTTGGGCAAAAAGAGTTAAATATGAGGCAAAGAAGATGGATGGAAATCCTAAGCGATTACGACTGTGATATTCAATATCACGAAGGAAAGGCGAACGTAGTCGCAGATGCCTTAAGTCGTAAGTATCAGGAAAAGCAAAAGCGAGTCCGTGCTCTTAGATTAAATCTACAAGTAGATTTAATGGAACAATTGAAGAAAGTTCAAGAAACAGCAATCAAGGACAATGCTGAAGAAATGAAAGGATATATAAAGGAACTGGAACAAGGAAATGATAGAATTTGGAGATTCCACAAGAAACGAATTTGGGTACCTAAGCAAGGAGAATTAAGAAATAAGATTTTAGAAGAAGCTCATAAATCTAGGTATACCGTACATCCAGGAAACAATAAGATGTACCAAGATTTAAGAAACAATTTCTGGTGGATAGGAATGAAAAAGGATATAGCTAGTTATGTATCGAAGTGTCTTACTTGTTCACAAGTTAAAGCCGAACACCAGAAACCTTCAGGATTACTACAACAGCTAGAAATGCCTGTATGGAAATGGGAACTCATAACAATGGATTTTGTTACTAAGTTACCCAGAACCAGAAAAGGTAATGATGCGATTTGGGTAATTGTGGATCGATTAACCAAATCAGCTCATTTTCTACCAATGAAGGAAACCTTTAGCATGGAAAGATTAGCTAAATTATATGTAGATGAAGTAGTATATTTACATGGAGTCCCACTCTCCATTGTATCAGATAGGGATAGTCGTTTCACTTCCCATTTTTGGACTAGTTTCCAGAAAGCAATGGGAACCCGACTAAATTTAAGTACGGCATATCATCCACAAACAGACGGACAAAGTGAAAGGACGATACAAACCCTGGAAGACATGCTTCGAGCATGTGTAATTGATTTTGGTGGTAATTGGGATAGCCACTTACCCTTAATTGAATTCTCCTATAATAATAGTTATCATTCAAGCATCGAAGCTGCTCCATTCGAAGCACTGTATGGACGCAAGTGCAGAACCCCAGTTTGTTGGGCAGAAATAGGAGAAAGTCAATTATCAGGTCCAGAAATTATGCAAGAAACTACTGACAAAATAACTCAAATCAAATAAAGATTGAAGACGGCTAGAGATCGTCAGAAAAGCTATGCAGACAATCGCCGTAAGCCACTAGAGTTTCAAGTCGGAGATAAAGTACTTTTGAAAGTCTCTCCTTGGAAAGGAGTAGTACGATTTGGTAAGAAAGGAAAACTGAGTCCAAGATACGTAGGACCATTTCCAGTAATACAACGAATAGGACCAGTTGCTTATCGTTTACAACTACCAGAAGAACTATCTGGAGTACATGATGTATTTCATGTATCCAATCTCAAGAAATGTTTATCAGACGAATCCCTGGTAGTACCTCTTCAAGATGTGGAGGTAAATGAAAAGTTAAAATTCGTAGAGAAACCACTGCAAATAGAAGACAAGAAAGTCAAGTTTCTCAAACATAAGCGATTAGTGCTAGTCAAAGTCAAATGGGATTCAAAGAGAGAACCAGAATACACTTGGGAGCTGGAATCAGAAATGAAGCAAAAATATCCTCATCTATTTTAATAAATCTCGAGGACGAGATTTTTTTTTAAGGTGGGGAGGATGTAATAACTCACACTAAAATTAATACTTAGTAGATTAATTATCTATTAAGGAAACCCTAACTGAGAAACCCAAGTAATTCTGCACTAACCCTAAAATTCTCAGAACAATCGGAATCAGGATCAGGGCCCCTAAAACTCAAGGGGGTAAACCCTAATCAATATTTATCTACAGAATTCGTTGTTCAAATTGAAATTTATCGTACAACTGACTCACCTAGGCTATGCAGATGACCAGGCTACCCTAGGCCATAGGGGTGTGCCCCGCGATACGCGACAGGCACGGGCAAACCTGTCGCGACACGCGGGAGGTACCAAATTCGGGTATATATAGGGGGGTCTGGGACTGAATCAGGTTGCTCACTTCGACGTTAAAGTTCATAATATACACTGAGTTATACGTAAATTACTATCAACACACACAAATCACGGAACGCTGCCGCAATCAGGGTAATAACTCGATCGCTATTACGATTCAACGTCCGATCGATTGAAACTATCCAACGATTGTTTAAGTGCCGCTCAAATTGAGTTTGTACTTTGTTATTCATCGTGATTTCGACTTGAATGTTTGAGTGTTGTTCGAACTCGGACTATACTCTGTCATTCGTTGTGAATCAGTTGAATTGTTAAGTATTGCACTTGTAAATCGTTGTGAGGGTTTAATCTCGTGAAGTGTCGTAACTGCTGTATTAGTTACTAACCCGTTTGTGTGTGCATTGTTATCTAAATTAGGTTAAAAGGCTAATCGGTAGGCTTATACTCTGCATGTTAAATCTGCAATGTGAGTCATTCTCTTTTTATCAACTGTTTTACAATACTCCAAATTATTTTCCAAAGTTATAATTACAGGGATTAAGTCTTTGTAATCACCAAATTTACAGCCAGTATGTGGGTTATTGTGCACATTACTATTGTTTGTATCATGTTAGGTGAGCGAGCCTAAATCATGATATACACTATTAGGTAGTCGGACCTAAATAGTGATTTACGTCACTTGTGGGTGAACGGACCCAACAGTGATATGACCACAGTCACAGATCCAGTCGTGTGACAAATACTGTGGGTAGTTGGTTGATATGGAAACATTGTAATCGCTCTTAATACTGTAAATTATAACAACGTGTCATTTTAGTAAAACTGAATGATTCACTCAGTATTTCCCTGCTGACAAAACCTTTTTCAAACATGTTTCAGGTGATCTGTTGTAAGCAAAGAAAAGTGCCGTGGAGCACTACAAGCTTAGAAAAGTGGCTCAATGTAAATAAATAAAGAAACATGTTTTGAGAAATAAAGATTTCCCCGGGAAATCACCTTATTGTAAATTATGGGATTTATCCCTATATTATATAAAACGAGCAGTTTTAATATTAAAAAGATCCTGTTTAAGAAAGCTTCCGCTGTGATTTAAATAGATACCACGGGATTTCCTGCCTCGCGGCTCTGGACCGGGTTAAACCGGGGCCAAGGGCCGTGACAGTTATGGAGATAACGCTGCATCCAAGATTTGGCCCCATAGCGCCGCCTGTCATGGTGTGGCGGGCGCTATGGGGTGCTATAGCCCAAAAACCCCACATGGCGCCCCACTACACTCGACCTTAGACCATGTGTAGTCATAAAGCCCTCTAAGAGGCGTTATACGACAAGTGGCGAAAAGTGTAAGAGGGAGGGCTTTATATCACAAGAGGGTGTAGTGGTAAGGGGGTTATATAACCCTTCAATTTTACATACATATGTGTGTGAGTAGGGGATAAAGGGCAAAGGTCAAAAATTTGAAATCACAAAACTCTCACGCCGCTATCAATATCATGGGAGTTGGAAAAACCACCCCATAGCGCCCGTTGTAGTGGTGTTGGCGGCGCTATGGGGACGCCATATATCATTTTGGCGTTATACAACGACCCACTACAAGTGGCCTTAAAACATCCACCGGTCACAACCCCCATGACTCACCACCTTCGACGAAAAAAAGGACATAGATCCGGAAATATCACAACTCTCAAGGACACCAATGTTTAAAAAACCTGTCCCACGCCCGCAGTTCCAGCCACGGGCTTGCCCCATGCCCTTGTCAACGCTCTCCTATGGCGAAGTTAGTATTAACATTTTAGGATTTTTTGGTCATTTGGAGATTAGAGAACAAGATTGATTCAAGGTGCTTGTAATTGTCAAGATTATCAATAGAATCAACGTTTAATTACGTTCTTGTGTCTGATCCACTCACGTACACGGATTCCGCATGTGATACGTGATTTTCGCAGTCATCGGAATTACGAAATCGATCGGGAAATGAACATACAACATTTATCTCCCAAATAATCAAGTGGTTAGATTTAGAGATAATGACATAATGTCTAATATTGTTGATATGGAAAGGGATAAGAGAACCATGCTAACAACAATTTTTGAGAAAAATAGAACCGATGACACAACAAGGGTATATTTGTATAAAGATTTTCCAAAACACTTCACGTGGAATGGAAGCACACGCCGTTGGAATCGTCGTTTCAATAAAAAAAACAAAGAGGTCGTATCGTTTCCGCTAATCTAGCCGAAGGAGAAAGGTACTACTTACGCCTACTTTTGTTAAATGTCAGAGGGCCTACTTCTTTTGAACATCTTTGCACAGTTAATAGACAAGTGAGACATTTCGAAAAGCAGCTTTTGAGTTAGGTTTAATAGAAGACGATGAAAATCTATCACAATGTCTCGAAGAAGCCTCTCTATTTCAGTTTCCCAATGATCTTAGAAGGTTATTTGCTACCATAATGATTTTTTGCCAACCTGGAGATATTCAAAAGTTATGGAATGACCACTTTGATTCACTGTCTAAAGATCATCGGTTACACTATCAAAGTATCGAACGAGTTCAAAATATGGTTCTTACTGAAATTAGGGTCTTTCTACAATCCATGGGTAAAAATATCAATGACTTCGACCCTCCTAACATAACAGACGATGTTAACTTACAGGATGTAGGTTATCGTGAGTTACAAGAGCAGTATGGGATTGTTTTGGAACCTGAACACTTGAGTGCCAAAGATTCACTTAATCCGGACCAAAAAGCGTGTTTGATGAGATCATGATGCATGTTGATAATGATCTTCCACGCGTCTTCTTTACTGATGGTCCAGGTGGAACTGGAAAAACATTTTTGTACACTGCCTTGCTTGCTAAAATTCGGTCACGTGGTCTTATTGCTCTCGCAATAGCTTCATCAGGTGTTGCGGCTAATAATATGCCAGGAGGTCGAACGGCTCACTCGAGATTCATGATTCCTATTAATCTTGAAAATAATTCAATGTGCAATATCAAAAAACAGAGTGAGACCGCTAAACTAATTCAGTCTGCCAAAATAATCATATGGGATGAAGCATCGATGGCTAAACGACAGGCGATAGAGGCAGTCGATCGAACATTGCAAAACATTATAGGTGTTAGTCTCTTATTTGGTGGCAAGATAATGTTTATGGGAGGTGACTTCAGACGAGTTTTGTCGGTTATTAAATGTGGCACCTGAGCACAGATTGTAGACTCCAGCCTACGAATGTCACCTCTTTGGTCTTTGACAAAAAAGATGCGGTTGACCATAAATATGAGAGCGCTGAAAGATCCATGGTTTTCTGAATTTCTTTTAAGAGGAAGTGAATAACCACTCGAAAGAAACTATATTCGCATACCCGATGACATGGCACTTCAGTGCAACAATAGAGAAAACTCTATAAAAGAATTGACCAATGCCAACTTTCCATCAATTGAAGATAATGTATGTTCTTTAGATTTTAGAATCTCTAGAGCAATATTGTCCACTAAAAATGAGAGTGTTGACGAGATTAATAATCAAATGATTGACATTTTTCAAGGGGAGGAAAAAGTTTATTACATTTTTTACGAAGCTGAAGACGATCAACACAACTTCTATCCGGTCGAGTTCTTAAACTCGCTAAATGTTAGTGGTTTGCCGCCTCATAAGCTTCGTTTAAAAATTGGATGCCCAATAATATTGTTACAGAATATCGATCCATCACATGGCCTATGTAATGGCATACGGTTGATATGTAAAGGTTTCATGTGAAATGTTATTGATGCAAAAATTGCAGTCGATAAACATGCGGGGAAAAGAGTTTTTTTTTTTTTTTTTTTTTTTTTTTTTGCCGAGAATCCCTCTATGCCTTTCTGAAGATGACATGTTCCTATTCAAGCTAAAAAGAAAATAGTTTCCAATTCGTCTTAGATTTTCCATGATGATTAATAAAGCTCAAGGTCAAACAATTCCGCACGTTGGTATTTATCTACCGGGTTTTGTATTTTCACATGGACAACTTTATGTGGCGTTATCAAGATGGATTTCAAGACAAAATACGAAGGTGTTGGTACATCTCGCCAAAGATTTTAAACAACGCGGAGTTTACACATCAAATCTTGTCTACCAGGAAGTGTTGCGTGATTAATGACCCACATTCGTATTAAAACGAAGGTAAATTAGTAGATTTTGTGCCTTAATTTAATTGCTAGCAGGAATTACTTTTTTAACTACTTTTTTATTTTCTCTCTTGCATAAACTAGAAATCTGTCATGGATGAAACAAAGAAGAAATCAGAAGATATGTCAGGTATCAAGTTAACATCTGTATTGAAATATAACTTTGTTAGTTTTGATAAAACACCTGTAAGCGTCTAACATTGTTTTTTTATGTGTCGAAATCTGGTACAGTAGAGGAGAAGATACAAGAAAGTCATCAGCGAACAGATGTAATGGTAAAACAGAAAGAGATACAAGAGACTCCCCGTATTTCGTTTTTGGTGTTTCGTCCAGCTACTTGCTTGTTTTGTACTCTTTTTGTTTTTAATTACAGCTACTTGCTTGTTTTGTATGCTTTTTGTTTTTAACTACGTTATCCTACATCAACTTTAAACTCATAGTTTATCAGATTGGCTAAACGTATCTAACAACCTTAAATTTTCTTCGTACCCACTTAAAAAATTACAAAAACATTCAAGGCATAGATAGATCACGCCGAAGCTACAACTAAAAAAAATAACAAAAAATCACCAAAGAAATGATAAACTAATAGAAAAAACGAATGCTAACATATCACGAATAAGAAAACTAACTTAAGTACTATACAATATATCACGAGACGACTGATAAACTAACGGTAAACGATTATCATATTGTAAATCATCACCACCGTCGCATCGCGCGGGTAGCCGACTAGTAATAATTAATATATGATGTTTTTGGTGTATCAATGATATTTAAAAAATACATTAAATAATGGATGACCTTAACATATTCATCCCTTAATCTGTCAAATATCCATATTATATCAAACAAAATAGAAACACATTATTATTTCTTATATTAATTTGCAAAACGTTTTCTTTTCTTTTAATTTTATTTTCTTTAAATAGGTAAATATAATCGTTGAAAATAGATTTCTATTCAAAAGAGAAAAGTTTTTTTTGTATAGTTGTGACGAACTGAAGCAGTTTTGACCGAATAACATTCGCTACCATTATTGATATCACTAGATTCGATACAAGAATATGGGTATTTCAAAGTATATTAAGGTTTTCGATCGATGTAAAACACGTGTCGATATCTATTTGGGCCAAGTACTGTGCTTAAGTGAATCGATGGTGTCTACACAACACCCGTACCGACGCTAGTGGTCATTTGTATCTCTTTTGGTTGGTATAAAGATGCTGTAACTCACAAAACCGATATCGATCAAAAGTCCGCTGTGAATCCCACTAGTTACTTTTAATGAAATATATCTATCTAAACACTAGTTTGAGGCTTTAAGCCTTTTACATCCACAACCAAACGCATTCCACCTTCATCGTCTCTTTCTCCAACACTCACCGCTGTTGTTGTGATTCGCTGACCATAAAACTCTGTCTCGGAATTCGATTCCACTGAAACCAATGGTACTTTCTCTAATCATATGTGTTTATATTTATGTATGGCTGATTATAATTGAGTATCAATTTTAGAGGTATACCTTTGCGAATTTGATGGATTTATGATCCATCTACTCATATTTCTTTGAATTTGCATATCCACTTGTTGATATGAATTCTACAGAGAAAATGGATTCTGAATTTGTGCTTTGGTATGATCTGATTTGTTCATCGTTAGGGGAGGCTTTTTGAGGGCTAATTTTTCGTTGTGCAGGAACACAATCGGATTCTAAAATTGGAGAAGAAGATTGAAATGGATACTTATAAAGTTGTTGTGTTTAATGCTTGATTCTCTTTTCGGTTTCTCTAATTGTTTATAGAAGATTTCTACTTGTTTTATAAATTTTGTCTATCTTGAGGTAAAGATAGTAGTGATCTTAAAATATGAGGTGAATAACTTGAACCAATTAGGAGGATGACGATTGTGATCTTTGGTTTTGTGTGAGCTCATTGATTGATAGCTATTTTATGATTTACTAAAAGTTTAGTCATTTATAAATCAAATTTTAAGTCATCTTCTTGAAGCAATAGTATCTACACGCTAACTGTGACATTTGTTCGAATATCATTGATTGATAGCTATTTTAACTGTAGGAACTAGGTTCACTTTTTATAAAATGTATTACAAAATATATAATAACGAGACTCTCGTTATTTGTGGGAAATTCGACTAGTACAATTTCGGTTACAAAAATTAAATAAACGAATATAAAATACAATATAATTGTACCAATCTTGATTCAAAGCCAATATCTTTGGAAAACTTCAACCGCATCTACGAGATCAAAACTCCGCTGCAAGACAAGCAAATTGTTGGCGGTTTTTGGTTGAGGCACGTGTTCAACACGCTTCCCTTAAAACAGATTCCGCGCCTCCTCTCAGACGGTCTGTCTCCCAGGGTACAACAACCGGAACAGTATATGTACTGCTGGAGATGACTCTCATGCCCGAGATAGCACCGGGTATAATTTGGTGTTCACACAATTAGGAAAAAATAAAGTTGAGAAAAGAATAATTTAGAGAGTGCTCCTCTCTAAAATTTCAAGGAACAAAAGACCAATTTGTTGTGTCTATTTTTCTTCTTCTACACAAATGAATAAACCATATTCATTTTATAATTAGATGCATAGACTCATTTAACCCTCTTAATGATGACATAAACACGATCATTAATCTTGTAACTAACAAGATCATTAATATTGTAATTAACAAGATAATTAATCTTGTAATAAAAAGGGTTAAACTCTAACTTAATGGATATTAAGTGGTAGTAAAAAGAAACTGCCATTCAACTTATGGCACTAGTGGAAACCGTCTAACATTAACTCTCTAGTAAGTAGACTGGTTTGACCGGTCGAACGCGCATGCATGCGCGCCTTAGTTGAGCCTGCACTACGCTTCCGCGGAGACACACCTTCTTGCGCCACGTGCTAATTGGATGCCACTATGCATACCAGGATGCCACCTGGTTATGCGTCATCCATACTCTCGTGCCACTTGCAGTCTTCGCCATAGCCAATGACGTGCGCCATGCGCCATGCCAAGGCATTCGCCTACGCCACCCAAGGGTGCGCCATAAGCGGACCCGCCATGTATCTGACCACGCGCTCATGGGCAAAAATACAAAGGCGGTGTGCGAAGTTCAAAGCGCACCACATTGGGCTTATAGCCCACATCACGCGCGTATATGTGTAGGTGCGGTGCACCCTTTGGTCCCCACTAGTGTTTGCCTTCAAGGAGTGCTCCTCCTTATATACCACTTTAAGTTTTGTCATTCCACCTATGTGGGACAAGATGACAAATCTCAATCCATTTTTCTCATCTTTGTTTGTTCCAAACATACAGCTTCAAGCTTCGATATCTCATTCATCTTAGCTCTATTTGGACATAGTTTGAACACAAACCCATAAATAATTATTTATACAACACATATATAAATATTATTCATGTCCAAAATATTTAGTGAAAAACTCATTTTCACTAAATTTCCAACAATCCCCCACATGAATGGAGATCGATGAAAACACCCAAAAAATTCCCCGATAAAACCTCGACAGTCGAGTATTGCAGGATAGGTAGGTTTTGCCTTTGAACCTTCCTTTGTGAAGCATACTTAGCCTACTAGGGTTTTGTAGACGTGATGTCCTTGAACAACCCCCCATTTGTGTAAGCGACAATATACATTCACACAATACTTTCCCTAGCCGGGCCATCCCCTCACTAGCGTGTCCTATAATGGTCATGGAGCACTTTCCTGGTTCTGCGGGAGCTCTAGGAATTATGCCCTAATTCCATTCAAAGCGACCACACTTCTCTCCAACATAGGTGATTTCCCTTTAAATCATTAAAAGCATTATGGTTTACTATGATTCACACAAATCATAAAACCACATATTATGCTTAACCTCACAACAATGTCACTGAATATTATAGGAATGGACTAGGATGTAATTAAACACCCTTTTATAGTTTAGGGGGGTATATGAAACATATAAACTAGCTTATATATAAACATATATATTAGCTACGCCCCCACAGTGACTACCCTTCGGTTCATGATTAAGTTGGCCTATTGAACCTAGATCTTGGGATCTCCAGTCAACTAGGTTAGGTTTCCCTCATGTCCCTTTTTTCCATGGCTTTAGTCCCATTCCACAACCTGATCTGTTATCAACCCACTGGTTGTTGGATCCAAAATTATTTGTTGACTTCGTTAAGTCAACAACAACAATTTTTCAGTTTAGATCAGTTGTTCTAACGTGTTCTTGACTTGCTAGTCACTTTTGCCTTTTAGTTGATTCATAAGACTTATAACTCGTGATCTCAACCTGGATCCAGTTATGTACCTTGTCTTTAGAATGACATGAAACTCAATTCATGGCTAGACACGTTTTCATCATGCCTTTGGTGTGTCATGACTGACATCTTACTAGAGTTTGAATCTAACCAATTGGCATTCGAGTCCAATCTACTCGATTGATTCCATATAACCATTGTGTACTCCACTTGGTCATGCGTTTGCAATATATGCAAGTCACCCCCACATTTAAGTGTAATTGGATATCATCCAAATTGGGCGATGAAAGGTTCTCCCTTTCATTTCGAGTTTGAGAAAACTTCTCAACTCCCATTTCCACATTCAAATGCAAGCCACCCCCACATTTAAGTGTAATTGGATAACATCCAAATGGGGTGATGAAAGGTTCTCCCTTTCATTTCGAGTTTGAGAAAACTTCTCAACTACCATTTCTTCATACCCTAAAGGGTTTGTTTCTTAAATGGTTCCTCCCCCCACATTGCTTGCATTTTAATTAAGTATCCTTTAGGACTAAAATAAGGTTATCTTTACAGTTTTGTTTTAGCATAAAATTCATTCTTGTGTCATCACATATTTTGAATGTTTAAAGTTAATTTAATCTCCGTCGAGCATATAAATTAACAAGTATTAGTCTAGCATGCTTTAGACCACAATACTTTAGCATGTGAACAGAAGATGCATCATTCTGATTCTTCACAGCCTTAAGAGATAACGCACTATCTCTTCCAAACATTCTTTTCTTAGTTTAGACACAATAATGGAATTTTATTTCACCATTCCAAAACCATCCGTTTTATGAAGGCCTCAAAACCATAGTTAACTCCATCCATTAGGATCATAGCTCGTTTGCCTTTTTATCTCCAAGGCTTCACCATTGACTTCCTAAAGACTTAAACATAAGTCTTAATACAAGTCACTTTGATGAAAAATCTTTGTATAAAATCACTTGAGTCTTGAGATATAGCCAATTAGATTGACTCTCAACAACAAAGCATTCACGTACGCCTATAGTGATATATACATTTACGTTGTTGTTTCGTTTAATACCATGTATTGGGATCTCCCAAATTGAGAACCAAGCCTCCACATAGTTTAAACAACATTGATGGTGGTAGAAACATCTACAAGTCCATCACTATTGTAAATTTCCATTAATAAATTTTCTAAATTTATTAAAATCATTTACAATAATAACATATATTTCTTTCATATGTTATATTCTATGAAAAACTCACATGTGCATTTCCATGTTGATGCTCTCAACATTAGATGACATATTTCGTTTTCGCGCATTTCATCTCAAACCATTCACCACGTTTCTTACGACGCCGTTATGCATTTGATGTTTGATTTGTGACTTATTACATAAGTCATGATCACAACCCGCTCGTTGTGTTTGTGTAAATTACTTTTTACACTTTGTACCAAAATGTGTATCCTTTTGACAAATTATTAGTAGTCCAAAATAAATATTTATCTTTTATTATAATTAAACCATTTGTTTATGTTAAATAAACCCAAACGATAGTCTACCATTTATAATAAATTAAAAGTGGACAAAAATAAAACGGATACACTAAAGATATCTAAACATCAAATGCCAAAGTGTTATTATCTTCAACACTTTTGACCGAAATAAACGCAATTATTTCGTTCGGTGTCATGTTTTGAGGTACTCCCTCATCTTGGAACTCTAAACTTGAATAATCACAAGTTGTCCAAAAATATAAAGTTGTTTACAATTAACTACTCGCAAGTAGTTAAGCAACTTATTATGTCTCTAACAACACCGAGTTGTTTTTCACTAAATAGTCTTTCAGAGACTATTGTATGGTTCAAGACGTTATACATCTCGTGGAAGTATATCGAATCACTTATAATTCGCAAAGACATGTTTTATTCGTTCAAAACATTTCTCGTTTTACAAGTGTTTTAAAAATAAACTATATATTTATGTTTTGATTAAAAATCAAAAAATAAACCTTATAATAGTTTATTAAATAAAACAATTTCAAACTCGCTCGTTTGAAAAATAAAACGAATACACGTCGTTTTAATAGTTGGTTTATCATATTTAAACCATTTCTAACCGCTGTTAGATAATAACGATTACCGATCGTTAAATTGAGTGGTTTGTATGATAACCAATTCTAATGTGCTAATTAGAATTTAAATGTTTATCAAACATTCAAAATATTCGGTTTTTTATAAAGTAAACCGTTACTAACGCGCTCGTTAGAAATAAAACGAATACACTTATTCTCATAAGCCAATTTTGGTTTATTTAAATGAACGTTTTCTAACACGCTCGTTAGAAATAAACACAAACCTTTTCTAACACGCTCGTTAGAAAATATATAAACCGGATACAAATCATGTTAAATAATTTATCATGGTTAACCCGGTTCTAATCCGCTCGTTATAAATTAACGATTGCAAATCGTTAAAAGGTTTCTAACACGCTCGTTAGAATTAAACGATTACAGAATTTGTTTCGAGGTTTATAAAATATAAACTATTTCTAATACGCTCATTAGAAATAAACAAATACGAAACCGTTTTAACATTTATGTAAAAAACCGTTTCTAACTTATTTGTTAGAAATTTAAAGGTTCAGAAGAAACCGTTACAAGGTTAATTATTATCCATAAATTGTTTCCAACTCACTTGTTAATAATTATTTGCAAAAAAAATCTTTTCTAACACACTCATTAGAAAATCTGATCGTCTTTTAAGTAGTTCGGTTTACAAAATCATCGTATCTAACACGCTCATTAGATATAATAGATGATATTAAACCTTATTATTCTATAAAATTCTAACACACTTGTTAGAATTAAACGATCATTTATTGCCATAAGCCGTTTTTGGCATATATAAAATAAACGTTTTCTAACCCGCTCGTTAGAAATATTAAAAATTGTCAAAGTCGTTAAATCATTTCTAACACGCTCATTAGAAATAACTTATTACAATTTATTTTGAAGTTTATAAAAAACTATTTCTAATACGCTCATTAGAAATAAAAAAATACGAAAGCATTTCAAGATTTCTTATTATCCAAAATAATTGTTTCAAACACGCTCGTTTAACAATTATTTGTAATAATAATCTTTTCTAACATGCCTGTTAGAAAATCTAAACGTCTTTAAACTATTGTTTCTAACACGCTCGTTAGAACATCCAACCGTCTTTAAAACATTGTTCCTAACACGCTCGTTAGAACATATAGATGCTTTAAAACTTATTATTATTCAAAATAATTATTTCTAACACGCTTGTTAGAATACATAAATGTTTTAAAACTTGTAATTTTATAAAAAAAAAAATTACTTTCTAATACACTCATTAGAAAATATATGTGTTTCAAGACATTTAAACCAATATTAATATATCAATTAAAGTTTATAACATGTTTGTAATAAATAAATAAAATGTTACAAACATTTTTGTATGGGGTTACAAAATATATTTTTCTAATACGCTCATTAGAAAATTTTAGTATTTCAAAACATATTGAAATACATATTAGTTTGTATATGGTTCGGTTTATTTAAACACGAACAAAAACCCATGAACTGTAAAACCTGAATCAAAACAGTCGTTTTGCAACTCGGTATTCGGATTAAAGATTGTACTCCAATCATAAAATTAATCCGACTCATTGTACTAAATAAATATTTCCCAAAATTTTTTTTTCAAGATTTTAACAAAAATCCCATTAAATATTTTAACTTTCGTGAACCTAAATCCTCGTAGAGAAGGGATTTAAGATTGTAGCAACAATCTTCACGAAAGTCTGTTTTAAGATTGTAGGAACTAGGTTCACTTTTTATAAAATGTATTACAAAATATATAATAACGAGACTCTCGTTATTTGTGGGAAATTCGACTAGTACAATTTCGGTTACAAAAATTAAATAAAGAATATAAAATACAATATAATTGTACCAATCTTGATTCAAAGCCAATGTCTTTGGAAAACTTCAACCGCATCTACGAGATCAAAACTCCGCTGCAAGACAAGCAAATTGTTGGCGGTTTTTGGTTGAGGCACGTGTTCAACACGCTTCCCTTAAAACAGATTCCGCGCCTCCTCTCAGACGGTCTGTCTCCCAAGGTACAACAACCGGAACAGTATATGTACTGCCGGAGATGACTCTCATGCCCGAGATAGCACCGGGTATAATTTGGTGTTCACACAATTAGGAAAAAATGAAGTTGAGAAAAGAATAATTTAGAGAGTGCTCCTCTCTAAATTTTCAAGGAACAAAAGACCAATTTGTTGTGTCTATTTTTCTTCTTCTACACAAATGAATAAACCATATTCATTTTATAATTAGATGCATAGACTCATTTAACCCTCTTAATGATGACATAAACACGATCATTAATCTTGTAATTAACAAGATCATTAATCTTGTAATTAACAAGATAATTAATCTTGTAATAAAAAGGGTTAAACTCTAACTTAATGGATATTAAGTGGTAGTAAAAAGAAACTGCCATTCAACTTATGGCACTAGTGGAAACCGTCTAACATTAACTCTCTAGTAAGTAGACTGGTTTGACCGGTCGAACGCGCATGCATGCGCGCCTTAGTTGAGCCTACACTACGCTTCCGCGGAGACACACCTTCTTGCGCCACGCGCTAATTGGATGCCACTATGCATACCAGGATGCCACTTGGTTATGCGTCATCCATACTCGCGTGCCACTTGCAGTCTTCGCCATAGCCAATGACGTGCGCCATGCCAAGGCATCCGCCTACGCCACCCAAGGGTGCGCCATAAGCGGACCCGCCATGTATCTGACCACGCGCTCATGGGCAAAAATACAAAGGCGGTGTGCGAAGTTCAAAGCGCACCACATTGGGCTTATAGCCCACATCACGCGCGCATATGTGTAGGTGCGGTGCACCCTTTGGTCCCCACTAGTGTTTGCCTTCAAGGAGTGCTCCTCCTTATATACCACTTTAAGTTTTGTCATTCCACCTATGTGGGACAAGATGACAAATCTCAATCCATTTTTCTCATCTTTGTTTGTTCCAAACATACAGCTTCAAGCTTCGATATCTCATTCAACTTAGCTCTATTTGGACATAGTTTGAACACAAACCCATAAATAATTATTTATACAACACATATATAAATATTATTCATGTCCAAAATATTTAGTGAAAAACTCATTTTCACTAAATTTCCAACATTAACTTCTCATTACTCTCAATCAAACAGTATTCTTAATTGGTTATTGTTCGTTTGCTGCAAATCAAAATTAAGTTTGGATATATTAATCAATTAGGTTATTAGTTAAATCCAACATTATCCCTAATAAGAGTTAGTATGAACTCATATTAGCAAGATATGCTTTGCTGCTATTGGCTTGGTTACTTAAGGCGATTATCTTGGTTGTACATCCAGGCTGATCCATAACTTGAAGCTATCAGGAAAAGAAGAATGCAAAAGCTTATGGCTCAACGTGGTGGTGTAAGTGAATTTTTTTTGTTAACTGGCTGATTTGGATTCATTTTGTATACTGGTATTAACTATGGAACTTGCATATAAACAGGGAAGTCAACAACACCTGAGCAGCAGAAAGCCCAAGAAGAAGCAAAAAGATTCTTTTTCTTCTTATTAATTGCTTCATATCTTTATAATTCGGGTAGTCTCAAAGTAAGTGTCTACTTTTGAGGTTGTTAGTAGTATAAGGAAATCTTGGTTTTAATCAAAATCGATTAGTGGTCATATGATTTGTTACAAAGGGGAGTTATTGTTGTTTTTCTCTTTTGCTGATTTGACTTCTTAAAACGCATCCAGCAAGGTAGATGAACGAAGGCAAATGATGCTTAGTCAGATATTGTCATCTCAAGCACATGAAAGACGTGAGTAGTTTTGCCTTTTAAATTCTTCTTGCAAAGTTATCTTTTTTATAACACCATTTAACTTGATATATGTATCTTTGAGGACTTTATGCAGTTGCTCGCAAAGCATTAGTGAAACCTGAGAAGGCCTGAGGCGTTGAAGATGTTATTCTAAGGGCTGCCTAAATGGGTCAGATTGTAGAAAAGGTAGCTATTTTGTGTATAAATTCATTTCAATTTCATCATGAAATGTTCATTCGATTGGCTTTAGAAAGTGCAAATCGTTCGAGGCGTTTTAAGTCCTGAAAGCCGAAAACAAAAGATGCATCTCTCGCAAACCATCCGTAATCTCTTCATCATTTTATTGGTTTTGCATATCAGCCTCATCTCCCTAAGGCGTTTTTCTGATTGACCACCGCTTTTTAAAACTATGTTTCTTGAATTCTTGGAGTCGAGTTAGCTACGTTACCTACTGAAAACATCATTTTCGTGTATTAATTCTTTGGTATACAGGTGATGAAACACAGGATAACTCCGGTGGTTAACCAGCTGGATCGTCTCTTATGTGGGTTCAATCTCCTTCTCTACTCGCAAATGACTGGAGTCCTACAAAACAGTAACACCGTTAGCTCGTTAAGAGGGGAATATGGGGGTTTCCCTCTTAACCGGGCTCCGGCGTGAGAATACGTACTACTCCGAGGAAGAAAACAGTGTGTGTTGTGAGTGAAAGTGAGGAGAATAGAATGGATAACCTGAGTGATGAAGGGTCCTATTTATAGCCGGAGGGTGAAGGAGGAGGAGCAACCTTGCCAGCTGTTATCGGGCGCCAGCTGTCCGACCAAGGGGAATATCCTCTTGGTCTCCTCTGCCGCGTTCAGGATAGTGGTCCACGTGGCGCGCCGATATTCATCCATGCTGGAGAAAACGTACTGCTGTTGTCGGTCTGCTCCCAGATTTGTTGTAGGTCTACATGGCGCTCGGTGACTGGTGACACGTGTTGTCCTTTCTGTCGGAAGGATCATCTTTGGTGCCACCTTGACGTCTTCCAGAAGCTTCTAGATTTACTTGCTGATGTAGGCGCCATGTTGGACGTAAAAAGCGGTGTGGTCCCTGCCATGTGGACAAGGAGTTGGGACCATACCTCTTCAAGTCCCCCTAGTCCAGTGTGCCTTCTAGTTGAGTTGATCATATAGGAGGGATTCTGAGCTTCTGGATTTACTTGCTGATGTAGGCGCCATGTTGGACGTAAAAAGCGGTGTGGTCCCTGCCATGTGGACAAGGAGTTGGGACCATACCTCTTCAAGTCCCCCTAGTCCAGTGTGCCTTCTAGTTGAGTTGATCGTCTAGGAGGGATTCTGGACTTATAAGGGTAGTGGTTGTCATTGTTGTTTTGTTAAAACGCATGCTGGTTACCTTGCACGGTTGAGCCTAGTGCACACAAGGCGCGTGGCGTATAATGGTGTATGATGACAGCTTTACAAAGTTGAGCCAAGTGGACGCGTGGCGCATGGCGTATGATGACAATCTTTACAAAGTTGAGCCAAGTGGACGCGTGGCGCATGGCGTATGATGGCAATCTTTACAAAGTTGAGCCAAGTGGACGTGGCGCACGGCGTGTGATGGCAACCTTTACAAAGTTGAGCCAAGTGGACGCGTGGCGTATGGCGCACGATGTCAACCTATACAAAGTTGAGCCAAGTGGACGTGTGGCGCATGGCGTATGATGGCAACTTTACAAAGTTGGGCCAAGTGGGCGGTGTGGCGCATGGCGTATGATGGCAACTTTACAAAGTTGGGCCAAGTGGACGTGTGGCGCATGGCGTATGACTGTTCCTTCAAAGAGAAGTTTCTTTTCTTGACTTGAAGACAACTGACATGACCGTCTGATGTCTCTGTCTTTTCGGAGGTGAACAGTCGCCCTTGCGGTGTGTCAATTGCTTTTTCGCCAGGGTGTCAGGTCTGTGCCGCCCACATTTCCGAAAAACAAGGTGACGGTTTCTCTTTCCTCTGACGTGTCTTTCTCCCGTTGGCCGACGATCTGCCTTCCTGACGGTCCACTACCCATCGCATTTAATGCGATGGGTATAAATAGATGGCGGTTCCCTATTCTCTTTTCACTTTTGAATTTCAAACTCCGTTTTTTCTCTCTTCTTCCTTCTCTTATCTTCTTCTTCATATCTCTTCTTTCTTTCTTAGATCTCTGAGTTATTCTTCTTGTGATCATGTCTACCGGAGTGAATCCTTCCACTAAGAAGAGAAAGTATAAACCTAGGAACCCTCCTGGTCCTGATCGTGCTGAGATTAATTGGAAAGAAGAAGAGTTCCACAACCTTGTTCGTGACATGGGTTTTCATTCTGAGTGGGGTGCCCAGTTCCCAACTCCCAACTCCACTGCTATGGACGCTCCCCCGGGGTATATAGAATTGTACGCTGCTTTCTTCCGAGAGGGTAACTTCCGTCTCCCTATGACGAAGTTCACTGTTGAAGTTTTGACAAACTATGGGTTACATATCTCTCAGATTAACGCCTTAGGGTTGCCTCGGCTTACACATTTTGAATTTATATGCAAAGCCAACCGTATTGAGCCAACCTTTGAGATGTTTAACGTTTTTTATTTTGTGAGTTATACTAGTGTCTTCTACTCCTTTAACTCCCGGACCAGTGGGGTTAGTCCTTGTAGTACTAACCCACCGAAAAATCTGCATGACTGGAAGCAGAAGTTTTTCTATATTCGTCGTGGAGTCATTCCGATCAATATGCATTACCGAGCAGAGAGTGAAAGCGTTCCCCGGAAGGCCACCCCTATTTCCCAACTTGAAGAGAGGGCGCTGGTGGGGGCTGGTATGAGCATGTTGTTGGTCTCGAAGAACCCTATTGGTATCCCTGTTTATGGCTATCAGGGGAAAGGTATTAGTGTTGCTCAATTTATGTTTGTGTTCTTTTTTTATTTCGTTATGCTCTCCCTCATGTTTTCGTACTTTGTAGTTGGGTATAATTTGTTGAATGTTCTCGATCCAAAGGCTGCTGGTGCCATAGTTGAAGTGATACTGCCTGAAGGGAGACCTGTGTGGTTAGACCAGATCCGGGACCGTTTCTTGCACCCTACCAGTGATAGTTTTGCTACTTGTGCCAATACTATCTTAGGTGAAGATGATGGGGGTGATTTTGATGATACTTCTGATCCTACTCGAGAGGAGGTTATTATCCTCTCGAGCGAGGGTTTTGACAGATCACGTGAAGGCCTAGTCCCTCATTCCCCGCGTGTCACACCCCGACAATGTTAAAACAACAAACCGTGGTGGAAACGTCGGGGAGTGTTGTAACAGAATTATTGTTTCACAACCATGGATACAAAAAGTTTTGTTTTATTGATTCGTTAAGTAAATTACATTGTCTTAAAACCAAATAAACAAGTTAAATACCGTCTATCATTGTTTTTATGTCACTAAGGCCTCGTCCAGATCCTAAGTGAACACAAGCTTCCTAGCAATCAACATAAAGCAATACCACCAGAAACATATGTGAAAATAAAGTCAGCAAAGAAATGCTGGCGAGTACATAGGTTTTAGGAGAGTTTCGGATTCATGGCTCGTTTATATGTTGCAGTACCTTATTAAACTACAAGAGTCAAAAGTACAAACCTCGTTTTGAAAAGTGTATTGCAACATAATTTAACCAACTCAAATCAAGATGGTTATTGTATATAAAATCTCGTAGCCATGATTCTTAACCCCAAAACATTTGTTTTAGTAAACCAACTCGTAAACATCTCGTAAAAACTCGTTAATAAAACTCGTATGGTTTATATCATTTCGAAAACCTCGTTGTGTGATATCGTTTCAAAATCGTTTCCCCAGTGAACTAAATAATGACACAAAATGTACTATGATAAAAGCACTTATATATAAGATGTACCAGCGGCGTATCTACCATGTTTTTATCATGCTACACACGTCCCATTATCTAATCACTACCCAAAACCAATAATTTATCCAATTCGTTTATCTCGTTTAAGTCGTCTCAAATCGTTTAACTCGTCCCAAAATCGTATTCGTTTTAACTGTGAAACTACTTATGGTCATCTCGCTAATAACATTCAAACCTTCGTGACTCGACTATCTCGCTTCTCGCATTAACAAACCACCAAAGGGTAAGTTAACAATCATCAGATTCGGTCGTTACCTACATAACCCCCCACACATAACCATGGGTGTAGTCTGATAACGGGATTTGTCAGATCCTATGGTACCATAACCTAATACTGGTCGGTTCGGCCAAAATTAATGAATGTCATTCGTTATGTAACTACAACCAACAAGTTCGTTTACATTATCGAAATCGTTATTAGTTTAATATAAACCATTTAAATCGTTTTTGAAACCATCGTTTAAATATCGAAATCATTTTAATACATATGAATCACCCCAAAACAATTGAAAACAGTAAAATAGGGGAACTATGTACTCACATCGAAGTGCAAAGTATCCTCAATCTAAAGAACTCAACAAGCTTAATCAAACCAAGGAAACTCAAGCAGTACCTAACAATCAGATCACTAGTAAATAAATTGACACCTAAATCGGAAGATCGGACAGAATGAGGTCTCGTAAACCAAATGAGTGTAGGAACTCATATGTTATGGTTTAACAAAGCCTACATTCTAAATTGGAACTTAACCTAAGTGCTTTCGACCCGTTATGACCCGTTTAGGTAGCTTACGCTACTTTAACGTGTCGTTCGTGTAAAACACGTTCGAGACGTCTAACTAGTCCTATGACAAGTATTATATGCCCTAACATGTTTATTTATGTTGCATAATCAGTTATGTGAAAAATGTTTAGGTTACATATGCTTAAAATCCAATTATGCATGAAAAGGGCATTTTGGTAAATTACCTAAGGCATATAAACTACCTATCATACAACTATTTAAACTAGGTGACCATAAGGTATAACCTCGGAAAGTTATTCCCTATGTAACTATGGTCACTAAACATGCTTGGTCGGATCCTAATGATCGACCAAACGGGTCGAGTTCGAAAGTCTAAGCGGTGGTTTAGACCGCTTGACTTACGACTCTAAACAAGCACTAAGCTAAAAGTGACGAGCTAAGCATGTTAAATCATGCTTAACTAAGCTAGAAAACAAGTTTTGATATCAAAAAAAAGTGTTTTGATACCAAGAGTAGTTTGGTTGCAAAATACGCTTAAATGCGCATTTTGACCGAAACTACGACTCGTCACTACGCCTAGTCAACGTGGTAATCAGTAGGTATAGTCACAAGGGACTATAACCATCGTGATTACGCTCACGTTGCGAAGTTCAAACGAACTTCTCGTTGACCATTGACTGGTCAAAGCTGAAAGTCAAACAGAGTTTAGCTTTTAAGCTAGAAAGCGATAAAAGAACGAAAGAGGACTTACAAAGGGTCCAAATAGATTTGATTCTAAGTATTCTCAGGTAGGTAGTGAATAATCACAACCACTTAGAGAAATCTCAGATCAAATGTGAGGAAATGAATGGGAGGGTATGCCTATTTATACTTTTCGCAAAACCGTTAAGATCATTTCTTGGCAAAGGGGGAATGATCTTGACCTTACAAGTGGGCAAATGGTTTTGGTATACTATGGGACATGTTAAACCATCAATTTCTAGCAAATGGTATCCCAAAACAAGCTTTGAAAACCATCAAAACCTCAAAATTGAGCCAGATTCAATGTTTCTGTCTGCAAGTCTGGCGCGGGCCGCATAGCCCCAGACAGTATCTTACGCGGGCCGCCTAGGCCACTTTGGCAGAATGTCAGTTTTAGCCCCTGAACTTGTAAAACTTGCATTTTGATGCATTTTTGGCACGTTTAAGCCCCGTTTACCCCATTTCAAGGCTCTAAAATGATGTCAAAGTGTAGGGAACTCAAAACATGCTCAAAAACATCTCGGATGTCGGTTCGTTTGGTCGTACAATCACGTTGTTCGGTTAACTACGACGGAATTCGTAACGAACGCAAAAACGATCCAAATCAAGCGACGGATGGAATTTTATCATGCCAATCACTAAAATAGAATATTTTAATGCTTACATAAATTTTTGGGTGTCCGGATATATTCAGAACGTAAGATATGCGCGAAAATGCAAACTTATGCACTTTTTGACGCTTTTAGTTCCTACTGATCAATAAAGTTTGTTTTATCATACCGGACCCTTCAAAGCCTATTTCTGTGACACCCCAGGAAAAACCAGCAAACAACGCAACTTAACTAGCTTACTCAGTAACCACGTGCTAAATTTCGGGATGAAATTTTCTTAACAGGGGGAGAATGTGACAACCCTCAAATTTGCATGTAACCGTACAGTTTATTAATGATAATAAAAGTACTTGATGACTGTGCTGAATCATTTAACTGCTCTCCGATTACTGTGTTATAGTTACATGTGCGTGTTAGCATACTAGTAGTATACAGAAAAGTTGCTAAATAGTCCAGTATATTTTCCTGTGTGTTAGGAATTAATTTCGTTACAAAAAGATGCACAAAAGACGCTTTACGGGACAATTAAACGCTTTAACGAAACGATGCGAAACCGAACAACCAGACAATACCCGAGATATGAAAATATTGACAGAAATATTATTTTATCATTTTAAATTAGTTACGGTCATAAAAATCCCTATACACCATGTAAACATAACATACACCCACTATACTTGTAAACACCCTTAACCTTCTAACTTAATACCTACTAATTACCAAGAATTTACATTCCCCCCCCCCAACCGATTTTCAGCCAATAATTACTAGAATATTTTGTTAAGATTTTTATTCTTGTAATCTTCACTCTTATTGGCCAATAGATAGGCCATGATGACCTTAGGATTTGAGTGTGCATGTTTCCAAGACTTACCATCATTTCTATCAAGCTAACACTCAACCTCTCTCTCTCCTCCCTTCTTATTTTCGGCACAAGCACCCCCCCTCTCCATAACCGAATTCACCATCACCTCCCTTCACCATCTCCATTTCTTTCACTAAAAGCTCTCTTTCAAGTGTGAAGCTTTTCCATAGGAGTGCAAGATTAAAGGGTTTCCAAGGAAGCTTTGTTCAAGTCCTTCACCATCTTCTTCTCTTCATTTTTGTTCTAGATTCCTACCCTAGCCTTGTGCTAGTAGTAAGTCTCTTCACACCCTTGTTCCATCTTGTTCTTGTTATGTTTTGTTTGAATGTTCATGACACACAAGAGCTTAAACACTAAAATATGAACTTAAGTTTCTGCCTAAAAACTTTATGTAAAAAGGTTGTGTGAGGTTGAAATCTGAATGATTTAGGGTTGGTTAAAGCATGATTGAAGTATTAACATTTGTTCATCAATAAACCATGGTTAGGATCTTCGTTTATGCACTTTTAGTCACTTCTACAATGTAAACAGCTTGCTGAGTTGGATTTCCAGCCAACTTCAACAGGCTGTAACGGGATCATTTTAAATCGAAAAACGGATTTTCTGAAGCCTAAAATGAATATTCTGGAATAACTAAACAAATGGCACTGGAATCATAATTTTTCGAAACCGTTTACTATTTTTAAAAGACTGTTTTTGGACAGCAGCTCAAGCTGCATTTTTACTGCAGAAAAAGTGTGTTGTTTTCGAAGTCATAACCTGAAACCTGAGTGAAACCGACTCATGGAATTTTTACAGTAGAAGGACACCGTTGTCAGGACGACCCTCCAACTGGAATTTTGTCAAACGGACTTACGGTTAATTTTTAGTGAATATTCCCGTAAACTGCAACCAGAAAGTAACAAATCAGATTGCAGTCAAGAAAATGATTTTCTATAAAATATGCGTAACGAACTGGACTTTTATATTTTTACATAATAAACTTTGGAACATATAGAACCTTCTGTAAAAATTTGAGAATTTTTGGAAAAGGTTAACTATTTTATTAAAATGCTCGAAAACAGTCCAGTTTCGATTAATAAAGCTGAAACGACATAAATAGTGATTTGCGTGTCTAAATGTCGAGTGGGTTATCCGAGAATGCTATAGCATGTTATATGTCAATAAAAGTGTTATGTGCAATATTGTATGTTTGCCTACGAGTGGGGAATAGATGGGAAACTTAGAAGGGCATGAACCGTTAAAGTGATGCATGTTATGTGATAGATACGTGTAGGGACTTTGTGTTCTATTTGAAATCACTAATAAACTAAGTGATAATTATACTAGGGCGTGATTGACCGACCTTGACTATTAGCTATATTTGAGAATCAAACCGAGCAACTAAGGTGAGTTCACACTCTTTCCAAGGCATGGGATTCCCGGTGGGTTGGGAATGAGATTGAATGGCTACTCGAACTATCATTTCTATTAAACTACTTACTACTGTCCTCGGATTGAAGGGCACGTACGTAAAGCCTACGTACACAACCATAAGACCATCAACTCTATCAATTGAAGTCCCTCATTTATCGACTTAATCGCCGAGGCCTATGGCGAGCGGGTCATTAGTTAATAGCGCTATTAGGTTTAACAAACCTCACACCGTGCCAGTCGGACGGGCGTGTACTAATGGACTATGGGCAAAGGGTCAATGCTGATAGACATTGACTTAGGGCACCTCTTACATATTCGTAGCAGTCGATACGCGTGGTCTAGTAACACATGGGAAGCCCCCACCAATCTTCGCAAACATGTCAGAAAGACCGCGATACGAATTTATACGACACATGATTTACATAACGAACAAATGATTTACGAAACGAATGCTATAACTAAACAACCAGCTGTGAATTCACTCAACTTTGTTGTTGACTCGTTGTTACATGCCTTACAGGTCGCTAAATGCTTGGAGCTTGCACGAAGAAGGAGTCGTTGTGGTGTACGGACTTTTATGTTCCGTGCTTAATATTTAAATCTTTATGAACTTATTAAACTTGCGTTTTGGACTTTAAACTTATGGACTATGAACTTATATTTTGGTATCACATATTATGCTTCCGCTGTTTAATTTAAAACTTGGTTAACCGGCTTTTGGTCACCAATTGTATTGTGGTTGGTTTTATTTACTTAAATACGTTGTTCAATATGATTGGTGGCTCGATCTTGGTCACGTCACGCCTCCAAGCGGTGGTACTCCGCATGGTGGATTTTGGGGGTGTGACAATTTCTAAGCTATGTAAAGGATATTTAGGGTATGTTTAACTTATGATCAAGTTCCGGAATGTTCGTTACCATACAAATCGGTATAGTTTCGCAGTTTGACACAAATAGTCCCTGCGATCGAACAAACTTGTTTTCAACATGCCAAACCATCCAAAACTTATTTCTAAGTTATGTGGAGGTTATTTAAGGTATGTTAAGCCTATGTCACTATTCCGGAGTGTTTGTCGCGTTATACTGACTGCGTTTACGCACCAGTTTGCGTATAACCTTCCAGAAAGTGATTTAAAGCTTGAAATTGGAATAAAATTAAATTGAAAAATCCTCAAACATAAATACACACATAATAACACCAAAACACATATAATAACACCAAAGCACATTGTTTTATTGATAAATAGCAATGTTTTACATCATACAACGATTACAGAACACAGTTGTCACAGTCTCCCCTACTTTAGGAAATTTCATCCCGAAATTTTATTTAGAGGAAACTTGTGAAAGCAAATGCGAATATTTCGTCTTCATCTGGTCCTCACGTTCCCAAGTAAACTCTGGGCCACGTTTGGATTCCCAGTGAACTTTTACTGATCGAATCCGTTTGTTCTTCAACTGTTTGAAAGTACGGTCCACTATCTCCACAGGTTTCTCGACAATGTGCATCGTTTCATCGATTCGGATCTCGTCGAGAGGAATGTGAAGATCAGCGTCAGCTAAACACTTTCGCAAATTGGACACGTAAAAAGTCGGGTGAATGTTTCCAAGCTCTGGAGGTAGCTCTAGTCGATAAGCAACCTTTCCAACTCTTTCAACAATCTTAAATGGTCCAAAATATCGAGGTGCAAGTTTTCCTTTCTTTACAAATCTTACCACTCCCTTCCAAGGTGACACCTTGAGTAGGACATCGTCTCCGACTTGAAATTCTAGGGGCTTGCGTCGCATATCTGCGTAACTCTTTTGACGGCTTCTAGCTGTCACAAGATTATCGCGAATTTTCTTGATTTTGTCTGTCGTTTCCAGAATGAGTTCAGGTCCAGTAAGTTGAGCTTCACCGATCTCATTCCAACAGATAGGTGAACGACATTTTCGACCGTAGAGAGCTTCGAATGGTGCCATATTGATGCTAACATGATAACTATTGTTGTAAGAGAACTCGATCAATGGTAGATGAGAGTCCCAATTTCCACCAAAGTCTATCACGCATGCTCTAAGCATATCCTCCAAAGTTTGAATCGTCCTCTCGGATTATCCATCTGTTTGGGGATGATAAGCAATGCTTAGATTTAGCTGGGTTCCCAAAGCAGATTGCATGGTTCTCCAAAAATGAGATGAAAATCGAGCATCACGATCGGAAATGATATCCAAAGGAACACCATGTCGTGATACAATCTCATCAACATAAATCTTTGCAAGTTTATCAGCAGATAGATCCTTGTGAATCACAATAAAATGAGCTGACTTCGTTAATCGATCGATGACAACCCAAATAGCATCGTGACCTTTAGATGTACGCGGTAATTTAGTGATGAGATCCATCTCAATGTTCTCCCACTTCCAAACCGGTATCTCTGGTTGTACAAGCTAGCCAGAAGGTCGTTGATGTTCAGCCTTGACTTTGAGACAAGTTAGGCATTTTGCTACATACAAGGCAACATCCTTCTTCATACCAGGCCACCAGAACTTAGTACGAAGATCCTTGTACATTTTATCCGCAACAGGATGGATGGAATATCGAGACTTATGAGATTCGTCCATCACTAAAGTGCGAAGATCGTCTTGTTTCGGAATCCACAAACGATCCTTGAAATAAAGCAATCCATTGTCCTTCGCTTCGAGTTTAAGCTCAAGCTGATGTGGTAGTTCCTTACCCATCAAATTTTGTGAGACACAAGATTGCTAAGCTTGAAGAACACGAGTTTGAATATCAGATAGAGTTTGAACAAAATGAAGCTTGACTCGCTCCTTTCGACTAAGCGCATCAGCTACGACATTCGCTTTACCTGGATGGTAGCGAATCTCGCAATCATAGTCACTCAAGAGTTCAACCCAACGTCGTTGCCTCATGTTTAACTCCTTCTGATTGAGAATATACTGGAGACTTTTGTGGTCTGTGAAAACCACACACTTCGTGCCATAAAGATAGTGTCTACAGATTTTGAGTGCAAAAACCACAGCTCCTAACTCAAGATTGTCACACCCCCAAAATCCACCTGCGGAATATCACCGCTTGGGAGCGTGACTGACCAGGATCAAGCCACCAATCATATCGAACACAGCATTTAATAATAAAAGTAGATAATGTAATTAATCACGACATGATTGATGTTCAAAACCAAACATTGTTTAAGTAGCGGAAGCATGTAAGTAAACCCATCATAAATAATAATGTATGAAATGTCATAAGTGTTTAATTAAGCATTCATGATCCATGCCCACAACGACCTGCTCCTCCCCGTGCAAGCTCCATAAATCAACGACCTGCAAGGCATGCAGCAGAGAGTCAACAACTAGTTGAGCGAGTTCACAGAAAGTAAGTTCGTAACAGTAATACGTATGTTCATTTGGTGGGGGTTTCCCACATATGCATGTACTAATAGTGGGGGGTTTCCCGTAATTATATATTTATTTCCAGTGGGGGATTCCCACGTTTAACCTTACTAATGGGGGTTTCCCATGTTTATACTTACTAAACTATTTGCGACCATGTGTTCTTCTTAATCCGAGAACAGGAATACGTACAAGGACACGTAGGATTTACGTGAGTGCCCTTCCCCGAGGACAGTGGTACGTGTGGGGTTTACGTAGGATTTACGTAAGTGTCCTTCCGACCCGGAAGACAGTAGTAGGTATAAGTTTACGTAGGTTTTACGTAAGTGTCCTCCCGATCCGGGAGACAATGGTAGATACTAGTTTACGTAGGATTTACGTAAGTGTCCTGACTAACCTGAGGACGATGGTCTATAGTCTAGCAATAGTGTAAGTACGAGTAATTATCCATTTCAATTCTTCCAACCCAATTCCCACCCGGGAATCCCATGCCTTGGCTGTGTGAACTCACCTTGGTTTGCTCGGTATGCTATGCTCTAGGGTTTATCAATTGTCTAAGTCCGTTACACACGACCTAGGATATGTTGCACATGATACAATGTAAGTGTTTGCCTCCAATTAGGGTTTGTAAGTCATTGATATACAAGCAACTGTGTTTTGTGTGCTTAGTGTGTACAGGATGATATCACATAGAATGCTCATGCATGCAAGATCATACAGTTGTATTCAGTATCATACGATCATGTATAGAATCATACGTCACGTAAACAGTTAATCGTATTCACATAATTTATGCATCGTGTCTTTGATTACACAGTTTAATCTAACGTGGATGTTAATCTAATTATCACCGTTAAGATACTTAGTACATTTAGCAACGTTATTAAACTTCACAAGTTTAACGAAGTCAGGGATTTAACAAAGTGTCATACACAGCTTAACAGATTAATCATTATATAAGATGCAGTTCATTGTTTCAATTTGAACATCACACAACATCAGACAGGGCCTTGCCCTTCATAAAACTCAGACAAGTGTGTGGGGGGGGGGGGGTTTCCCCTGTTTAAAAGTCGGACAGGAAGTGTGGGGGTTAAAACTCGGATAAGGGGTGTGGGTGAGGGTCAAAAAGTCGGACCAAGCAGGTGGGGGTCACAAAGGTCGGACTACCCCTCCTACAAGCAAAACTCGGACCAAAGGTCTCCTTGCAAAAGCTCGGACCATACACCTCCTTAAGAAACTCGGACCTTCTAAAGGTCACAAAGGTCGGACAAGGTAGTGGGTCACAAACTCGGACCCCTTGCATCATTACAAAACTCGGACAAAGAGCAAAGGTCGGACCCCTTTGTGTTGTTTTAAAAGTCGGACCATTATACAAACCATGAAACTCGGAAACTAGGTTAACAACATAAAGATCGGACAATCCATGTGTTTAACACAAAGTCGGACTAGTTTGCCTTACATAAAACTCGGACAAGCTTATCCCTTGTCATAAAAGTCGGACATCATGAATGGTTCATAAAGGTCGGACATCATGAATGGTTCATAAAGGTCGGACATCACAACAAACAAAAACTCAGATAACCCTAATTACCATCAAAAGGTCGGACCTCTTGTTTAACTAAAAACTTCGGACATACAACCCTTGTCATGCACAGGAACATAAAACGAATAATGTAACAGTTACGTTCTACAACAACAGTTACGTTTAGATGATCATTCCAAACCCTAATTCAATCATATCGACGGCAGAATCACAATCAATCGACCGATGCTTAACAACAACAATCATCACAAGAATAATCTATCAAGCATGCAACTAATCATCATCATAATCACAATTATCCATACTCAAATCAAAATCACAGAATATTATATGAGGAACTAGGGTTTTCACATATTACAAGAATCAAGAACTGATGAAATCAAATAATCAATAATCATTTACCTTGTGTTGATTCTTAGAGAAAATGTGGAATCGAAAGTGATGAATAGCTTGCCAATGATGATGTGATGATTGCCAGAGAACCAAAGAAATGAAAGTACGTGCTTGGATTTTTGTGAGAGGTTTAGTGAATGATTTAGGGTTAAGTATGATTTAGGTTTCACTAATAACTCTTTACACCCTTTATTATTATATTTTACAATAGTGCACCATCTCAAACAATTTCACAGTTTCACCACCAAGTTTATATATTTGTCAAGTCTTTCAATATTTAACAAACAATCATGCACAATCACACAATACAATTCATTGCATCAAAGCGTATACAATTCCATAGCAACTAATTGTGCAAATAAACAACTAAACAATAAATGAATGTGCAATAAATGCGAAATAGAAATCTTGGAAGTTCGAGTTGTCACATTATCCCCAACTTAAAAGAAATTTCGTCCCGAAATTTAGCATGCGGTTACTGAGGAAGCTAGGTAAGTTGTATCGTTTACTGATTTTCCTGGGGTGTCACATTATCCCCCCGTTGATTTGGAATTTCATCCCGAAATTCCGCTGTAGTAGCTTCAGCCTCAGTAGTAGTTGCATTGGTTTCGAATAATTGGGGGTACTTTTTCTGTCATCTGATCTTCGCGTTCCCAGGTGTACTCTGGGCCAAGTTTGGAGTTCCAACGAACTCGGACAAGAGGGATTCTCTTGTGTTTGAGGACCTTAACATCCCGGTCCGTGATTTCTACAGGTTCCTCGACGAAGTGCAACTGCTCGTCGATAGTGAGTTCTTTAAAAGGAATTATGAGGGTCTCATTTGACAGGCACTTCTTCAGATTCGACACGTGGAATACATTGTGAACTGCACCGAGTTCAGCTGGTAGGTTTAGTCTGTAGGCTACTTTGCCTATTCTTTCAGTGATTTCGAAAGGTCCAACGTACCGTGGGTTGAGCTTGCCTCGTTTACCAAATCTAACCACACCCTTCCAGGGTGAGACTTTAAGTAAAACCCGGTCCCCGACCTGAAATTCCAATGGCTTCCTACGCTTATCTGCGTAGCTTTTCTAGCGATCACGAGCTGCCGCCATGCGTTGTCGTATTTGTGCTATTCGTTCAGTAACGTCAACTACCATTTCTGGACCTGTAATCTGACTATCCCCCACCTCTGCCCAACACAGAGGTGACCGGCATTTACGTCCGTACAATGCCTCGAATGGAGAGGCTTGTATGCTGGTGTGGTAACTGTTATTGTACGAAAACTCTACTAACGGGAGGTGTTTTTCCCAGCTGTTGCCGAAATCGATAACACACGCCCGAAGCATGTCTTCTAGAGTTTGGACCGTGCGCTCAGACTGCCCATCCGTCTGATGGTGATAAGCTGTGCTCATGTCTAAACAAGAGCCAAAAGCTTTGTGCATTGCTTGCCATAGTTCTGAAGTGAATCGTGCATCCCGATCCGAAATAATAGAGGTGGGCACCCCGTGCCTCGAAACAACTTCTTTCAAGTAGATGTCTGCTAATGTAAAGAACTTATCCGTTTCTTTGATAGCCAAGAAATGAGCAGACTTTGTGAGTCGATCAACGATCACCCAAATAGTATCATTCCCACGCTGGGATCTAGGCAGGCCAGTTACGAAATCCATGGAAATTTCTTCCCATTTCCACTGTGGTATCCTGGGTTGTTGCAGTAGGCCTGAGGGTTTCTGGTACTCTATCTTGACTCTCGCGCAAGTCAAACATTTGCCGACGTAAGTTGCAATGTGGGCCTTCATGCTAGGCCACCAGTAGGTTGTTCTGATGTCGTGGTACATTTTATCCGACCCTGGATGTACCGAGTACCGAGACTTATGAGCTTCATCCATTACAAGTTCTCGTAAACCGCCGTATAGTGGTACCCAAATACGCCCTGTTACATAGTAGGCGCCGTCTTCCTTTTGTTCTAATCGTTGCCTTGAGCCGCGTAAAGCTTCAGTCCTGACGTTTTCTGGTTTCAATGCTCCTACCTGAGCATTTCGTATCTGTGCAGGAAGATCAGACTGAATAGTGAGCTGCAGAGCTCGTACACGCCTAGGTAGAGTGTCTTTTCGACTGAGAGCGTCAGCCACAACATTGGCTTTGCCTGGATGGTACTTGATAGCGCATTCATAATCATTAAGTAATTCGACCCATCGTCGTTGACGCATGTTCAATTCCTTCTGCTTGAAGATATGCTCGAGACTCCTGTGATCGGTGTAAATAGTGCACTTGGTACCGTACAAGTAATGTCGCCATATCTTAAGCGCGAAAACAACAGCTCCCAGCTCTAAATCGTGCGTCGTGTAGTTTCGTTCATGAACTTTGAGTTGCCGCGACGCGTAGGCAATAACTTTATCACGCTGCATCAATACACAACCAAGCCCCTGTATCGATGCGTCACAATATACTACAAAATCGTCCGTACCCTCTGGCAATGAGAGAATAGGTGCGCTGCATAGCCTATCCTTTAGGTACTGGAAAGCAGTTTCCTGAGTGTTGCCCCAACGGTAGGTGACACCTTTCTGTGTCAAAATAGTAAGCGGCTGTGCGATCTTTGAAAAATCTTTGATGAACCGTCTGTAGTATCCCGCCAAACCCAAGAATTGGCGTATTTCTGTTGGTGTACGCGGTGCAAGCCAGTTCCTGATCGAATCTACTTTGGATGGATCGACATGAATCCCATCCCTGTTCACCACATGGCCTAAGAAGTGGACTTCACGAAGCCAGAAGTCGCATTTTGAAAACTTAGCATACAGTTGCTCCTTTCGAAGAAGTTCCAAGATAAGACGTAAGTGCTGCTCGTGTTCCTCCTGACTCTTGGAGTAGATCAGAATGTCGTCGATGAAGACGATGACGAACTTGTCTAGATAGGGTTTGCACACCCTGTTCATAAGATCCATGAAAACTGCAGGCGCGTTCGTAAGCCCAAATGGCATGACTAGGAATTCGTAATGACCGTAGCGAGTTCTGATTGCTGTCTTGGAGACGTCCTCATCCTGGACTCTCAGCTGATGATACCCTGACCTTAGATCAATCTTGGAATAGTAACTTGACCCTTGCAACTGGTCGAATAAGTCGTCAATGCGTGGAAGAGGATAGCGGCTCTTCACTGTGACCTTGTTCAGTTCGCGGTAATCGATGCACATCCTGAAAGTGCCATCCTTCTCTTTCACAAATAATACTGGAGCTCCCCAAGGCGAAGAGCTTGGACGAATGAAGCCCTTATCCAAGAGCTCTTGTAGTTGCTTTGAAAGTTCTTCCAGTTCAGTTGGAGCTAAACGATATGGTGCGCGAGCTATAGGTGCCGCTCCTAGAGCTAGCTCGATTTGAAACTCGACCTGGCGATGAGGCGGTAGACCAGGTAGATCTTCAGGAAACACTTGAGGAAATTCGCGTACAACTGGGATATCCTCAACTCTTTTCTCTTTCGTTGATGCATCAGTAACTAGTGCCAAAATGGCAGTGTGCCCCTTTCGTAAACATTTCTGAGCATTCAAGAAGGAGATGATGCCAACCACAGCACCACTCTTGTCGCCTTGAACTTCGAGAGGTTCTTGACCAGAACGGAGAATACGAACAATCTTTTCTTTGCATAGGATTTCTGCTTGCTGTTGCTGCTGGAGATTCTGATTTGCAGGCCGTGGGCTCCTGAATCCTTAGCTTCATGGCCCATCTTGAGACACCTCTGGCAACGTCCCTCGTTGCACTAACCACTGTGGTGTCCGTTGCATTTGTTACACAGTGGGTGAATTCCCCGATATCCACCCTGCCCCTGACCACCAGAAGTTGGCTGACCCGGGCTCTGGTGATCACTATTCCTGCGCTGCTGCTGTGCTTGAGACTGAACGGTAGTGGAACCCTTGCTGGAATACCCATCCCACTTTCTTTTGTTGTCACTGGGAGTAGTAGGAGTAGCGGCTGATGTGGTAGCACTAATGCGTTTGGGCAACTTGTTCTGTTCCACTGCCTGATCGGTGAGTCTATGAGCAAGGCGCTGGATGTCTTGGATGTTGTCGAGATTAGCCGATGTCACATGGCTCTGAATCTCTGAGGCTAGACCCTTGAGGTACAACTTGATGCGCTTGATTGGAGGGTCTACCATGGTTGGACACAAGATAGCCAGTTCGTTCGACCGTTTCGTATAAGCTTCAATTTCTGACCCCGTCATTTTCAAATGGTAAAGCTCCACTTCCAACTTGTGGACGTCATCACGCGTGCAGTATTCCCTTTTTAATGAGTTCCTTAAAATCGTTCCAAGGGGTGGCGTTAGCAGCTGCCAGCCCTAATATCTGAACTTGCGCGTTCCACAAGGTTAGCGCGATTCCTTCCAACGTGCCAGTGGCGTACTTGACCCTGCGTGCCTCAGGGCATTCACACATCTCGAATACTGACTCGAGCTTCCCAACCCAATGGAGTAGTCCCACTGCTCCTTTTGTGCCACTGAATGTGCTTGGACGACAGTCCATGAAGTTCTTGAATGTGCAGACAGGTTGCTGTGCGTTCTGACCCGTTGCGCGAGAAAGATAGGTCAAGGTTAAGCGCGAGAGTTGGGTCACGAGAGTAGGATCTAACATCCTAGGATAGGTCTGGAATAGCAGGTTATACCTCCTGCTTGTGCGGCAAGGTAGCATAAGTATGAATGGTTCGCGAGTAGTGCGATGACAGAAGAGTGTAAGCACGTAGGTATTCTCATGCAATAGTGTCATGTGTATCTAAGCATACTACGAGCAAAGTTCTATACATTTCTAGCAAGCAGATAATAAACATAAACCTTATTACCTAGAATGTCGAGTCTTGCACGTGGAGCGAAGCGTCGTTGTGGATCGTTGAGAGCACTATTCTGGTTATAGTCTGGTTTTAATAAAACGTTTTCCCATATTAAAACCTAGTTCTTTATAACCAATGGCTCTGATACCAATCTGTCACACCGCCAAAATCCACCTGCGGAATATCACCGCTTGGGAGCGTGACTGACCAGGATCAAGCCACCAATCATATCGAACACATCATTTAATAATAAAAGTAGATAATGTAATTAATCACGACATGATTGATGTTCAAAACCAAACATTGTTTAAGTAGCGGAAGCATGTAAGTAAACCCATCATAAATAATAATGTATGAAATGTCATAAGTGTTTAATTAAGCATTCATGATCCATGCCCACAACGACCTGCTCCTCCCCGTGCAAGCTCCATAAATCAACGACCTGCAAGGCATGCAGCAGAGAGTCAACAACTAGTTGAGCGAGTTCACAGAAAGTAAGTTCGTAACAGTAATACGTATGTTCATTTGGTGGGGGTTTCCCACATATGCATGTACTAATAGTGGGGGGTTTCCCGTAATTATATATTTATTTCCAGTGGGGGATTCCCACGTTTAACCTTACTAATGGGGGTTTCCCATGTTTATACTTACTAGACTATTTGCGACCATGTGTTCTTCTTAATCCGAGAACAGGAATACGTACAAGGACACGTAGGATTTATGTGAGTGCCCTTCCCCGAGGACAGTGGTACGTGTGGGGTTTACGTAGGATTTACGTAAGTGTCCTTCCGACCCGGAAGACAGTAGTAGGTATAAGTTTACGTAGGTTTTACGTAAGTGTCCTCCCGACCCGGGAGACAATGGTAGATACTAGTTTACGTAGGATTTACGTAAGTGTCCTGACTAACCTGAGGACGATGGTCTATAGTCTAGCAATAGTGTAAGTACGAGTAATTATCCATTTCAATTCTTCCAACCCAATTCCCACCCGGGAATCCCATGCCTTGGCTGTGTGAACTCACCTTGGTTTGCTCGGTATGCTATGCTCTAGGGTTTATCAATTGTCTAAGTCCGTTACACACGACCTAGGATATGTTGCACATGATACAATGTAAGTGTTTGCCTCCAATTAGGGTTTGTAAGTCATTGATATACAAGCAACTGTGTTTTGTGTGCTTAGTGTGTACAGGATGATATCACATAGAATGCTCATGCATGCAAGATCATACAGTTGTATTCAGTATCATACGATCATGTATAGAATCATACGTCACGTAAACAGTTAATCGTATTCACATAATTTATGCATCGTGTCTTTGATTACACAGTTTAATCTAACGTGGATGTTAATCTAATTGTCACCGTTAAGATACTTAGTACATTTAGCAGCGTTATTAAACTTCACAAGTTTAACGAAGTCAGGGATTTAACAAAGTGTCATACACAGCTTAATAGATTAATCATTATATAACATGCAGTTCATTGTTTCAATTTGAACATCACACAACATCAGACAGGGCCTTGCCCTTCATAAAACTCAGACAAGTGGGGGGGGGGGTTTCCCCTGTTTAAAAGTCGGACAAGAAGTGTGGGGGGTTAAAACTCGGATAAGGGGTGTGGGTGAGGGTCAAAAAGTCGGACCAAGCAGGTGGGGGTCACAAAGGTCGGACTACCCCTCCTACAAGCAAAACTCGGACCAAAGGTCCCCTTGCAAAAGCTCGGACCATACACCTCCTTAAGAAACTCGGACCTTCTAAAGGTCACAAAGAGGATAGGAGCACCCCAAGGTGAATAACTCGGACGGATGAATCCTTTATCAGATAACTCTTGAAGTTGTTTTGATAACTCTTGCATCTCAGATGGTGCAAGGCGATAAGGTGCTTTCGCAATCGGGGTAGCATTGGGTACAAGATCAATATGAAACTCGACTTGACGAACTGGAGGCAAACCAGGCAGTTCATCAGGAAACACCTCTGGATAATTCCGAACAATCGGAATATCCTGAATACTCTTGTTCTTGCCTTTCTCCTCGGTGACATGTGCCAGAAAAGCGACATATCCTTTTCGTAGATAACTTTAGGCTTTCGTGCACGACATGATTTTCAATCCACCAGATGGTTTCTCGCCACAAACCTCTAGGACATCACCAGACGAAAGAGGAATACGAATGATCTTATCGAAACAAACAACCTCTGCATGATGTTTGGTTAACCAATCCATCCCCACAATAATGTCGAAACTCCCAAGTTGCATCGGTGTGAGGTCAATAGGAAAGAGATGGTTATCGAGGTTCAATTGACAACCACGAAGAACATAATCGAGAACAAGAGGTTTACCAGTAGCAACTTCGATAGATAAGGGTTTCCTCAGTTTAGTTCTAGGTATCGCAAGTAAAGGCTCAAAGGATAACGAGACAAAACTCCTATCGGCACCAGAATCGAAAAGAACAGATGCAAGTTGATTGTCAACAAGGAACGTACCGTTAAAAACCTCGTTGTCTGCCCTCGCCTCATTCGCGTTCAGATTGAATGCTCGTCCACGAGCGGGATTCACATTCGCGTTCGCGTTGACATTCGGATTTGCATTCGCATTTACCAATTTCGGGCAATTGTTACGGAAATGACCCATTTCTGCGCAATTGAAACACGAACCAGGTGGGAATCTCGCAGCATTCCCTTGAGCTTGAGCTGGAACCTGAGTAGCTTGATTCTGACCCATACAAACAAATATTAGCTAGATGCCCAAGTTTACCACATGCAGCGCATTGCTTGCAAGCTTGTTGTGCAACATGATGACCGTTGCAGCGAGCACAGTGAGGTGCGGTACCAGCAGGCGGTTGAGTCGGTGGGTTCTGAGGGTTCTGGTTAGTGACAACAAAGTTCTGGGAAGCCTTGCGCTTCCTTGACTTTTTAGAAGACTCACCCTGCTTCTTACTCTTACCCTTTTGCTTGACAGAATCGGTCGATTTCTTCTTATCACCCTTGCGGGTAAGTTTACCTTTCCTAACTTGAGACTCAGTTAGGGTAGCAGACAACTCGATCGCGTGACGAATGGTAGTAGGATTAACACCGGTCACAATATCCTGTATGGAATCAGGTAAACCATCGATATACCTCTCGATTGCTTTCTCCAGTGGGGTAACCATAGTGGAACACAACAAACTGAGTTCCTCAAATCGATCCATATAAGCACGGTGTTCTCCCCCGTCTTGTTTCAAATCATCGAATTCTCGTTCCAAAGCTCGAATCTCGTGACGGGGACAGAACTCTCTCATCATGAGAGCTCGGAGCTCTTCCCAAGTTTGTGCTAATGCCACTTCGGCACCCCTATCGCGCATAACACCATTCCACCAGGTAAGCGCTCGCTTCTCAAACACGCTTGATGCAAATTCAACCTTGCGCGCATTCGGACACTGCACATGTCTGAATGTGTTCTCGATACTCTTGAACCACTACAGGAGCGCAGCTGCTACTTGTGACCTAGAAAACTTTACCGACTTAACAGAATTGAAATTCTTGAAATTACACTGTGCATTATTGTTGTTATTATTGTTGTTGTTGTATAACTCATGGATTTGGGTCACAACGCCTGGAAGTACAGCAGCCATTTACTGAGAAACAAGGGCTGCAACTTCTTCAGCAGTAAAAGTTTGAGCATCGCGTCGAGGAGGCATTGTCCAACAAGGAAACATGATAAACGAGTGAGGTCGACAATTGGAGAAAACAAAAGAGGTATTGAAAACATCGACAAAACACAAGGAAGGCGATCATTCGTTCGTTACCTCGAACAAACAAATGACACGCAATGACAAATCAAAGTAAATGGGTCATAATAATGTATCACTGAAGACATGCTCGCCTATAAGTGAACACTCATCCCAAGAGTTCCCAGGTAAGAATGACTGGTCCGATACTGCGGATTTGTACGAACACTCTAGCCTTAGACAGAAAACTCAGGGTACAGGCATTCACTCTTCCAGTTTGCACGTGTTCACATTGTTTAGACCCAAACTTTGACGAGATTTTGAAAATTCAAAAGGCACAAAGCCAAAAATCAATCAAACTGGAAGGGTTCAAAACCATATAACAGAGGGTTCAAAACCTAGTAATCAATCATCCAAGGATAGATGATTAATTTTCGAAATGGATTTGTTATTGTGTTCTCGTTGTGGTTATCACCTAATGATAGGTGACGGTATTGTTTTAAAATCTAAACACAAGTAAACTTGCGTTGGGGTCCTATAAAGTTATAGTCTAGGTCAAAGCATTACTAATAACCTAATTCCCTATAACCATTGGCTCTGATACCAACTCTTCTGTCACACCCCGACCACGTTAAAACAACAAACCGTGGCGGAAACGTCGGGGAGTGTTGTAACAGAATTATTGTTTCACAACCATGGATACAAAAGTTTCGTTTTATTGATTCGTTAAGTAAATTACATTGTCTTAAAACCAAACAAACAAGTTAAATATCGTCTATCATTGTTTTTATGTCACTAAGGCCTCGTCCAGAACCTAAGTGAACACAAGCTTCCTAGCAATCAACATCAAGCAATACCACCTGAAAAATATGTAAAAATAAAGTCAGCAAAGAAATGCTGGCAAGTAGATAGGTTTTAGGAGAGTTTCGGATTCATGGCTCGTTTATATGTTGCAGTACCTTATTAGACTACAATAGTCAAAAGTACAAACCTTGTTTTGAAAAGTGTGTTGCAACATAATTTAACCAACTCAAATCAAGATGGTTATAGTATATAAAATCTCGTAGCCATGATTCTTAACCCCAAAACATTTGTTTTAGTAAACCAACTCGTAAACATCTCGTAAAAACTCGTTAATAAAACTCGTATGGTTTATATCATTCGAAAACCTCGTTGCGTGACATCGTTTCAAAATCGTTTCCCCAGTGAACTAAATAATGACACAAAATGTAATATGATAAAAGCACTTATATATAAGATGTACCAGCGGCGTATCTACCATGCTTTTATCATGTTACACCCGTCCCATTATCTAATCACTACCCAAAAACAATCCTTTATCCAATTCATTTATCTCGTTTAAGTCGTCTCAAATCGTTTAACTCGTCCCAAAATCGTATTCGTTTTAACTGTGAAACTACTTTTGGTCGTCTTGCTAATAACATTCAAACCTTCATGACTCGACTATCTCGCTTCTCGCATTAACAAACCACCAAAGGGTAAGTTAACAATCATCAGATTCGGTCGTTACCTACATAACCCCCCACACATAACCATGGGTGTAGTCTGATAACGGGATTTGTCAGATCCTATGGTGCCATAACCTAATACTGGTCGGTTCGGCCAAAATTAATGAATGTCATTCGTTATGTAACTACAACCAACAAGTTCGTTCACATTATCGAAATCATTATTAGTTTAATATAAACCATTTAAATCGTTTTTGAAACCATCGTTTAAATATCGAAATCGTTTTAATACATATGAATCACCCCAAAACAATTGAAAATAGTAAAATAGGGGAACTATGTACTCATATCGAAGTGCAAAGTATCCTCAATCTAAAGAACTCAACAAGCTCAATCAAACCAAGGAAACTCAAGCAGCACCTAATAATCGGATCACTAGTAAATAAATTGACACCTAAATCGGAAGATCGGACAGAATGAGGTCTCGTAAACCAAATGAGTGTAGGAACTCATATGTTATGGTTTAACAAAGCCTACATTCTAAATTGGAAGTTAACCTAAGTGCTTTCGACCCGTTACGACCCGTTTAGGTAGTTTAAGCTACTTTAACGCGTCGTTTGCGTAAAACGCGTTCGAGACGTCTAACTAGTCCTATGACAAGTATTATATGCCCTAACATGTTTATTTATGTTGCATAATCAGTTATGTGACAAATGTTTAGGTTACATATGCTTAAAATCCAATTATGCATGAAAAGGGCATTTTGGTAAATTACCTAAGGCATATAAACTATCTATCATACAACTATTTAAACTAGGTGACCATAAGGTATAAACTCGGAAAGTTATTCCCTATGTAACTATGGTCACTAAACATGCTTGGTCGGATCCTAATGATCAACCAAACGGGTCGAGTTCGAAAGTCTAAGCGGTGGTTTAGACCGCTTGACTTACGACTCTAAACAAGCACTAAACTAAAAGTGACGAGCTAAGCATGTTAAATCATGCTTAACTAAGTTAGAAAACAAGTTTTGATATCAAAACAAAGTGTTTTGATACCAAGAGTAGTTTGGTTGCAAAATACGCTTAAATACGCATTTTGACCGAAACTACGACTCGTCACTACGCCTAGTCAACGTGGTAATCAGTAGGTATAGTCACAAGGGACTATAACCATCGTGATTACGCTCACGTTGCGAAGTTCAAACGAACTTCTCATTGACCATTGACTGGTCAAAGCTGAAAGTCAAACAGAGTTTAGCTTTTAAGCTAGAAAGCGATAAAAGAACGAAAGAGGACTTACAAAGGGTCCAAAGAGATTTGATTCTAAGTATTCTCAGGTAGGTAGTGAATAATGACAACCACTTAGAGAAATCTCAGATCAAATGTGAGGAAATGAATGGGAGGGTATGCCTATTTATACTTTTCACAAAACCGTTAAGATCATTTCTTGGCAAAGGAGGAATGATCTTGACCTTACATGTGAGCAAATGGTTTTGGTATACTATGGGACATGTTAAACCATCAATTTCTAGCAAATGGTATCCCAAAACAAGCTTTGAAAACCATCAAAACCTCAAAATTGAGCCAGATTCAATGTTTCTATCTGCAAGTCTGGCGCGTGCCGCATAGCCCCAGACAATATCTTACGCGGGCCGCCTAGGCTACTTTGGCAGAATGTCAGTTTTAGTCCTTATTGATCAATAAAGTTTGTTTTAGCATATCGGACCCCTCAAAGCCTATTTCTAAGCTATGTAAAGGATATTTAAGGTATGTTTAACTTATGATCAAGTTCCAGAATGTTCGTTACCATACAAATCGGTATAGTTTCGCAGTTTGACACAAATAGTCCCTGCGATCGAACAAACTTGTTTTCAACACGCCAAACCATCCTAAACTTATTTCAAAGTTATGTGGAGGTTATTTAAGGTATGTTAAGCCTATGTCACTATTCCGGAGTGTTTGTCGCGTTATACTGACTGCGTTTACGCACCAGTTTGCGTATAAACTTCCAGAAAGCGATTTAAAGCTTGAAATTGGGATAGAATTAAATTGAAAAATCCTCAAACATAAATACACACATAATAACACCAAAACACATATAATAACACCAAAGCACATTGTTTTATTGATAAATAGCATTGTTTTACACCATACAACGATTACAGAACACAGTTGTCACACCGCGTGCAGGTCCGGCGCAAGGGGCTGCGAACGAACCCATGAATGAGCCTGTTGTTGATGATGCTGATTCTCCGGTTGAAACTGCTGAGCAGTTAGAAACCAGAAAAAAGAAAAAGTTGGATAAGTCTGAGAAGAAAGAGAAGAAGGTTGAGGGAAATGTTGTTGAAGCTCATCGTAAGCAACCTTCTAACCACCTTTTCTTGGACTATGTTGTTGTTTCTGACACGCTCTCTGGTTTAGACGCAGGAGAGAAGTGTGCTGAGCGTGATCCTGATGATGATGCCACTCTGTTGGAGATCATGAAGAAGAAAAAGCCTCTCGAAGACAAGAAGAAAGAGCTTGACGAGCAAGCTGCTGCTGCGCTTGCTGCTAAAAGGTCTAAGCTTCAAAAAGAAACTCCTCCTGCACCCTCAGAGTCAGTGGTTGACTTCGGTGATTTTAGTGCCAAACGTGGTAATCTCCTGGAGAAGATATTTGCTGCTTCTGGTTCTCAAGGTACAAAATTTTTCGTTTGTCTGCCTTATTATCTACCTTCTGTTTTCGCTTTTGATTGTCGTGGTTGCTTTGTAGCAGGTGTTAAATCCGGCAAGGTTCCTCGCATGGTTGATATTTCGAAGATTACACCTCCCACATCTCCACCTTCAAGGACCTTTGGTCTGTCTCCTCCGCATGCTGATCGGGGAAAAAGGAAAGAGGATGACGTGGAGGTTGAACAGGTTGGAGAGGGTGGTGGCGATGCTTGTTGTGCAGGTGATGTTAGTGCCGGTGCTGGTGGTGGTGGTGACGATGTCCAAGGGGAATCTAGTGAGGCTACTCCTCAGCACACTATCTACACCAAGGTTGTCCGGGGCTCTGGCCAAGGTGGTGCCTCTGGGACTCACCATAGCCTGGAATATGAACATGTTTAGGGCGGGTCCTGGGATACCCACAATCCTGCATGTGCTGATCTCCCGCATGCCCCTCGATGGAACTTGACCCAAGGTTCTCGGATGACCAAGCTTGCTAACTGCCGTGAGTTCTTTTCTCTGTCTCCCCCCTGCTGAGAGATTATTTCAAAAAAGACGCAACCGGTTGGATCTCTTGGATGATCATATCCATGCTGGGGTTAACTTTTTCGCCACTTCTCAAGAGATCGCTCGGGAGTGGCAACTGATGGGGGAGGACACTCTGTAGTTCGAAAATTCTAAGATAGCGCTTGCTGAAGAAAGGGAAAAGTTCAACGCCGAAAAGAAGGGTTTGGCATGGAGGGTTGCTGATGCTAAAGAGAAGCTTGCTAAGGAAAAGCAATTGAACGTTGACAAGCAGAACGATTGGGAAGATGCTTGTGAACGAACAAACAAAGAGCTGCAATCCCAGCGCGATGCCATTGTGAGGTTGTCAGGGGAGAAAAGCAAGATTAGTGACGAAGCTGAACAAGAGCGCGTTGCGCACCAGAAAAGGGAACAAGAGTACATTCAGCGCATAGCCAAGTTGGAGAAGTTTGTTGCTGAAAAAGTTGCTGAAAATAAAGCTTCAGAAATTTTGGTTGAGGAAATCACTGCTGACTGCAAGTGGCTCCTTGCTCGCGCTGTGCCATTGGTAATTTTCGTTGTGTCTGTTTGCTTTTTGTTGGTCGTTGCTGCTTCCCTTACATATGTATTCTCTTCGCAGATTTCTGAACGTATCGCAGGATCCGAGGAGCTAGCCAAGTACATGTACGATCTTGGTGAAGCTACGTATGCTCATGGTCGTAAGGAAGGCTATGCCGAAGGAAGGGCAGCTGCTGAGGCAAAGGAACCTTTGAAGAGCTTTGACTTGTACAAGACTCATTGTGCTGCTCGCTATGCTGAGAAGCGACAAGAATTTGAATCTCTTGAATTTACCATTGTCAAGGCTGCTGGAAAGTTATCCCGGAAACCTGATGGAATCGCATTATTGAAAAGGGCACTTGGTGAGGAAGAGCGTGAAGCTGGGGGTGCTGGTACAAGCCACCAAGAATAAAGGTTGCCGGCCTGCGTGCCGTGTATGGGCTTGATAGCCTTGTAATCATCTGACAATTTACCTGAACAATTAACCTTATGGCCTGTAAACATTCTTACTTTCTGTTGCTTTATCTGTTAATGTTTTGGTATGTTTGATATATTATATGCTAGCTGTGGGTTTTGCTATTTGTTTATTGTGAATTTTGCTGTCGTACAATATGTGCATGTGTAATTACTTTGATTAGGTATCACGAATGAGTGATGGCGCTGACAGGTTATGCTGTGTTAGTTATCTTAGCGTTGCACAGTGTTGTGTTATGCTTTGGAAAACTCTACAACGTTTGTTCTGTCGTTAAGCGCATGGTTTGATTCATGTATACGAAGTGATCGATTTACAGGTTATTGTGTTGACCCAGCTGTGCTCAGCTTTGGGGGTCTTACAATGTTTTCTTTACCGTACTTTTGATGCTTTCGTGTTTATATGGGCACGAAGTATTATTTGGCTTGATAGGCTTTAGTTGTGTTTTTGACCCGGCTGTGCACTTGATTGTGACGAGCCTTGGAGGTCTACAACGTTTCCTATGTCTAAGCCACTGATGTTTTCGTGTATGCCCGAAGTAATATATGCAGTTGTAACAAAAATTCGCATGAGATAAGATAGCCAACACTTCTTGTATTAGAGTTAAATGTGTTTGCGCGCGGCCATTACAAGTACAGATAAAAACTTCAACCGTCTACATGTAACATTTTCTTAATTGCTGAGCATTCCAAGTTCTTGGGACTTCTTTGTTCTCCACTGTGCGTAGCTTGTACGCTCCCTTTCCGAGGACTTCATCTATAACGTAAGGCCCCTCCCACTTGGGAGCTAATTTTCCCGGTTTCTCGGCGTTGGACGCCTCGTTGTCCCTTAGGACATAGTCTCTGGGGTTGAATGTGCAAATCCGGACCTTACTGTTATAGTATTTTTCCAGTTTGGTTTTGTATTTTCCTTCATTAATTGCCGCCATCTCTCTTCTTTCTTCTAGAAGGTCTAGGTCTAACCTCCTTTCTTCTTCGTTGTTGATCATGTTCATGGAGAGCATTCTTGGAGATGGCAGGCCAATCTCTGCTGGTATCACAGTTTCGGACCCATAGACTAAACTGAACGGTGTTTCTCCATTACTTGTCTTTGGCATCGTCCTATGGGCCCATAGTATGCTCGGTAATTCATCGACCCAACCTCTTCGCTGCGTTCCTAATCGTGCCTTGATGCCGCCACGATACTTTTGTTTATAGCTTCAACCTGACCATTTCCCTGTGGATGCGCAACCGAGGAAAAGGTATGCTCTATGTGCAACTCCTTGAACCAATTTTGGAGATCATCTGTAGCAAAACTTGTTCCGTTATCGGTGATGATTCTCAGGGGCAGCCCGAATCGACAGATTATTTGTTCCCAGATGAACCTCCGCACTACGGTAGATGTGGTTGATTCCAGCGCCTTTGCTTCCACCCATTTTGTGAAATAGTCTACCGCGACTATGATGAACTTCACTGCTCCCGGGGCTTCTGGAAAAGGACCAACCATATATATCCCCCATTGTTGGAATGGCCATGCCGTTGTTACAGGGACCAGCTCATTTTTTGGGCGCATCGTTTTCGGGGCGTGTCTCTGACAACCACTGCATTTCCTCAAAACCTTGACTGCGTCTAGATGCATTCCGGGCCAGTAATACCCGGCATTCATTACTTTCGCTACTACCATTCTTGGGCCGGCATGAATGCCGCAGATGCCCTCATGTACTTCGCGTATCAGATAGTTTGCATCTTCTGGGTCGACACATCTCAGTAATGGTCCAAGGTACGATTTTCGGTACAGAATTCCATCAACCATCTGGTAATGCTCGGACTTGTACTGTACTTTCCTTGCTTCAGCCTTGTTTTCGGGTAGTATTCCGGATTGGAGATACATAATGATCGGAGTCATCTACGATGTCGCTCCCAGTTGGATGACGCTCACCTGCCTTAACGGTACCGATGGATTGCTTAGGACTTCAATGCGCACGTCCTTGGCCAGGTGCTGGAAGCTGGTGGATGCGAGTTTGCTTAGTGCATTTGCTGGTTTATTCTCGCTCCGATTGATGTGGTGCACCTTGTAGGAATTGAAGTTCTGTAGCAATGTTTTTGCTTGGTCTAGGTATAGCGTCATCACATCTCCTTTGGCATCCTACTGGCCATTAATCTGCCCTGCTACTAGCATGGAGTCCACATGCACCTCTATGTGTTTGACTCCTATTTTGATTGCTAACCTTAGACCGGCGAGAAAGGCTTCATACTCGGCTTCATTATTCGTGCTCTTGAAGTCTAACCGGATAGCGTATGTGAATTCATGTTTTTCTGGACTTACCAATCTTAGTCCTGCGCCTGCACCATCTTCGTTAGACGCGCCATCTGTGTATAGTAGCCATGGTTCTTCTGAATGTTGCCTTTCGTGTGACAACTCGAAATTTAGAACCTTTCGTTGTAACTTGCTCGTACGATATGTGACTAGTTAAAATGATAACGTGAACCTTTTTACATGATAAGTGCTTTGTTATGTGTGTATTGTATATATATGTGTACGTGTTATATGTGAACCGAGAACCCGACACGAAACAACAAGGACCCGACTCGAGACCATGTGGTCTCGAGTGAACCGTAACCATTAGGCCGGTTTGGGCCTTTGGCCGGTTTGGGCCTTTGGCCGGTTGGGCCATTGGGCCGTAAACCCCCACTCGAAACCCACTAAGGATGCACACACTTGGAACTTGACTATAAATACACCACCTTAGTTAGTGATTACCATTTGTTGAAACATTACACCCACACACTCTCCTACTTCTCTCTCACTAAAAACTCTAGAACACAAACACACTTCATCATTTTCGGATCTTTGGACTTGGATCGGCTCACACACACACCCGGTTGGAAGCTTTTCACACACCCTCGAAACCCATAACCGGTTAGTGTTCTTGATGTTTTGTTGAATGTTAGTGTGCTCATGTTATGTCTAGGGTTTGAAGGTTAGATTGTTTATACATGAGAAATGATTTGCTACTTGTTAAACAAATGATGATATTATATGTACAATGTTGATAATCGGTTAACACATCTTCATGTAGAGTTGTGATATTTTGTGTTTAAAGGAAGTTTGAACCATTTATGTTGATATTCATGAAATCGGACTAGTTTATGATAATGGCAAAACCTAGTTAAAAATGTGTTGCTAGCAAGATGAGTATTGATATCTAGTGTGGTGTTATAACTATTGTCCGAAAATGCATAGTATGGTTGAATGAAAATTGTATGAACTTGATGAATATGTGTTTGAACATAGGAAGAACACTTTGAATGATAGTTAAGAATGTGAAAACCCTTGTGATTTTGATCCACTTTGACCAATAACCTGATTAGGAAAACATGTTAGTGAAATTCTATTGGTAGTTTCCTGATTTGGGCCTGATTATATTGTACCATTAATCTGACTATCTGCATCAGCACCTGAACGTGAAAATGACAGCATACCGACTCGCAATCACCCAGTTGCGACTCGCAACCACAGCGTGATGACTCGAGACCACGCGGTTGCGACTCGCAACCATAACAGGACAAGCCGAGACCACAGGTTACGAGTCCCGTTGCGACTCGAGACCTCAGCATGATGAACCGAAACCATGGTTGCGACACCGGTTGCGACTCGCAACCATCCATGATCAACACACAGCATGACTCGAGACCATGCTTGCGAGTCCGGTTGCGACTCGAGACCACACTATTGGGCCTAAGTTAGTGGGCCGGACTTATGAATTTCTGTGCTACTGTAAACGTGTTATTTGGGCCTGTTATCACAAGCCCAACTGTTTGGGCCTCACACTTAGACTGTGGATTATGTCTGACTGTTAACTGAGAACTGTTACTGTTAAACAATGTTTGCCATACGTGTTGAACATTTGTGCACTACTTGGTTCGAATCTGATTATAAGCGATATCCGTGTTAGGACGTAACTGACTACTTGCGACTTGATTGACTTTCTGTGATTAACTGCCGAGCAAACCAAGGTGAGTTCACACCCTTTACAAAGCATGGGATTCCCTGGGTTGGGAACGGGGTTAAGGAACGTGGATTCCTCGTCTACCTTGGGTAGGACGTCAGTGGTTCAGGAATGTGATTCCTCGTCCGGATGGACGGATAAACGTACTAGACTAAAACTCTATCACGAAGTCCCTCCTTTTTGTATCGACTAATCGCCGGGCCAATGGCGAGCGGGTCATTAGTTAGATAGCGCTATTTAGGTCTGACAAGCCTCACACCGTGCCGCAGAGGACGGGCGTGAACTAATGGATCTGGGGCACGTCAATGATGATAGACATTGATGTTTTTCAGGGCACATAAACATGACTACAGTCAGCAATCGATACGGTAACGAGTCTAGTATACACATGGGGTAGCCCCCACGGCCGAAATGCCTGATAACTACATGGGGTAGCCCCCACGGCCAGAGTGCCGGAGTAATTGGGAACGAACATGACACGTTTTTAAACTATGGGGTAACCCCACGGCAGGATGCCAGATAAAGTAAACTGTTTTCGAAACAACTAAAACGAACGCCCACCCGTGAACTCACTCAACTAGTTGTTGACTCGTTACTACATGCTTTGCAGGACCATAGGTACTCAGCTGGAGCTTGCATGGAGGAGGATCGTTGTGGGACAGGGATTGCTGCAAGACTATGTTAAACTTGAAACTTTTGGAACTTATGTTATAACTTTAAACTTATGCTTCCGCTTGCAACTAAAACTTGTTTGTTTTGAAACACCAATCGTGATGGTTAAACTTTTATAACTACTTATATGCTTGTTCAGTATGATTGGTGGCCGGATCCTGGTCAGTCACGCCTCCAAGCGGTAGTACTCCGCAGGTGGGATCTTGGGGGTGTGACAGATTGGTATCAGAGCCATTGGTTATAGTGAACTTGGTTTTAATAAAGGAGAAACGTTTTTGTTAAAACCAGACTATAACCGGTTTAGTGCTCAACGGTCCACAACGACACTTCGCTCATCATGCAAGGCTCGACGTTCTAGGTAATATAATGTATGTATATTGCCTACTTGTTAGTTGCGTAGTACATTGCTCATGGTATGCTTGATTAGTATAACTACTGTTGTTTGAACACGTGCGTGCTTACTCTGTCCTACTATCGTGCTTTCGCGAACCTCTCTCACACGTATTGCTTTTATTATGAAGAAACATGTCTGGACGCGTTAACATGACACAAGCCCAGTTGACGGCTTTGATCAACGAGCGAGTTGCCGCAGCGCTCGCAGCTGCACACGCAGGAGGTCAGTATGCTCAGGCACCGGTGTGCACTTTTAAGACCTTTATGGACTGTCGACCCACAACTTTTAGCGGCACTGAAGGAGCAGTAGGTCTCCTACACTGGTTTGAGAAACTGGAGTCTGTGTTCGAAATGTGTGAATGCCCTGAAGCGCGCAGGGTAAAGTATGCTACTGGTACTCTCGAGGGTTTGGCCCTCACGTGGTGGAATGCTCAAGTGCAGATGTTGGGGTTGGTTGCTGCCAACGCCACCCCATGGGAAAACTTCAAGGAAATGATCAGGGAGGAATACTGCAGTCGTGACGACATTCACAAACTGGAAGATGAGTTCTACAATCTTAAGATGTCGGGGTCGGAGATTGAGGCATACACTAAGAGATCGCATGAGCTTGCCTTGTTGTGTCCTACTATGGTGGATCCTCCGTATAAGCGAATTGAACTCTATCTCAAGGGCTTGGTGCCAGAGATCCAAAGTCATGTGACTTCAGCGAGGTTGACTACTATCCAGCAGGTTGTACAGTTAGCTCACCGTCTCACTGACCAAGCGGTGGAGCAGAACAAGTTACCGAAGCGTATAGGTGCTGCAACTACTTCTGGTGCTTCTAGTGGGGATAAACGAAAATGGGATGGGACTTCAAGCAGGGGTTCAACTTCGGTGCAAACTCAGTCTCAGCAGAGAAAGACGGATGATCACAAGAGCCCCAGTCAGCAATCGTCCGGTGGTCAAAGTCACGGTGGATACAAAGGAAATCACCCCAAATGCAATCGTTGCAACCTACACCACAGTGGGCCATGCACCAGGGGCAACTGTCATCGGTGCAACAAGTCTGGTCATGTTGCAAAGGATTGCAGGAGCGCATATCCCGTCAACCAGAATCGTCAGCAACCTCAGCAAAACCAGCGACAGCAGCAGGGTAACAACAAAGGGTGCTTTCAGTGTGGAGCTGAAGGTCATTTCAAGAAGGATTGTCCCCAACTGAACCAGAACAACAACAATCAGGGGAATGGTAACAATGGGAACAACAACAACAATGGTGCTAGGGGGCGTGTGTTCGTGATTGGTCAAGGTGAAGCAAGGAATGATCCCAACGTGGTGACGGGTAAGTTCCTTCTCGACGACTTTTATGTTACAGTCTTATTTGATTCGGGTGCCGATACTAGCTATGTGTCACTAGAAGTTAGTAAGATGCTTAAGCGTATTCCTACACCCCTGAACGACAAGCACACAGTAGAGCTAGCTAATGGTAAGAGTTTGGAAGCCTCACACGTAGTCAAGGGTTGCCAGCTTATTCTCGTTAACCAGACCTTCTCTATTGATCTTATTCCTATTGTCTTGGGTAGTTTCGACGTTGTCATTGGGATGGATTGGTTATCCCAACACCGGGCAGAGATTCTTTGTAACGAGAAGATCGTTCGTATTCCTGGTTTAGGTAGTGAACCTCTCATGATTCGTGGCGACAAGAGAAGTGCTGTTGAGAACATCATCTCTCTTCTTAAGGCCCAGAAATGCTTACGAAAGGGCCACACTGCGATTTTGGCTCTAGTTACTGATACCACAGAGAAGGAGAAGAAGCTAGAAGATTTTCCCGTTGTACGCGACTATCCTGAGGTATTCCCTGAGGAATTACCTGGTCTTCCGCCCCATCGCCAAGTCGAGTTTCAGATTGATCTAGCTCCTGGAGCCGCGCCTGTAGCCCGTGCACCTTATCGTTTAGCGCCATCAGAGTTGGAAGAACTCTCCACGCAACTACAAGAACTCTTGGATAAGGGTTTTATTCGTCCTAGCTCATCGCCTTGGGGAGCTCCAGTGTTATTTGTGAAGAAGAAGGACGGTACCTTCAGAATGTGTATCGACTATCGCGAACTCAACAAAGTGACTGTGAAGAATCGTTATCCTCTACCGCGTATTGACGACTTGTTCGACCAGTTGCAGGGGTCGAGTTACTACTCAAAGATCGATCTAAGATCGGGATATCACCAGTTGAGAGTTCGGGAAGAGGATGTCTCTAAGACGGCCTTTAGGACTCGATATGGGCACTATGAGTTTTTGGTCATGCCGTTTGGGCTGACGAACGCACCGGCAGTTTTTATGGATTTGATGAATCGAGTGTGCAAACCGTATCTGGACAAGTTTGTCATAGTCTTTATCGACGACATCCTGATCTATTCTAAGAGCAAAGAAGAGCACGAACAACATCTACGACTTATTTTGGAACTCCTTCGGAAGGAACAGCTTTACGCGAAATTCTCGAAATGCGACTTCTGGCTTCGTGAAGTCCATTTCCTAGGGCATGTGGTGAACAAGGATGGGATTCACGTTGATCCATCCAAAGTGGACTCTATTAAGAACTGGCCTGCGCCTCGCACACCAAAGGAGATTCGCCAATTCTTGGGATTGGCAGGTTACTACAGGAGGTTCATTAAGGATTTTTCTAAGATCGCGCAGCCTCTCACTTTGTTAACACAGAAAGGCGTTGTTTATCATTGGGGAAATGCACAAGAGTTGGCTTTTCAGCATCTAAAGGATAGACTTTGTAGTGCACCTATCCTTTCACTGCCAGAGGGCACAGATGATTTTGTGGTTTACTGTGATGCATCAATTCAAGGTCTTGGTTGTGTATTGATGCAACGAGATAAAGTCATAGCTTACGCCTCACGACAACTTAAAGTTCACGAGAAGAACTACACGACACATGATTTAGAATTGGGAGCTGTTGTTTTCGCACTTAAACTATGGCGGCATTACCTGTACGGAACCAAGTGCGCCATCTACACCGACCACAGAAGTTTAGAACACATATTCAAGCAGAAGGAACTAAATATGCGGCAGCGACGATGGGTCGAACTGCTGAATGATTACGAGTGCTCTATCAGGTATCACCCGGGCAAGGCCAATGTAGTGGCGGACGCCCTCAGTCGAAAGGACACTACGCCTAAGCGTGTAAGAGCCTTACAACTCACGATACATTCTAGTCTACCTTCGCAAATACGAGCTGCTCAGATAGAAGCACTGAAACCAGAAAACGTTAGAGCAGAAGCTCTACGCGGGTCAAGACAACGCTTAGAACAGAAGGAAGACGGCGCTTATTATGTAACAGGACGCATTTGGGTCCCGCACTATGGCGATTTACGGGAACTCGTGATGGATGAAGCGCACAAATCTCGCTACTCGGTACACCCTGGTTCGGACAAGATGTACCACGATATTAAAACCACGTATTGGTGGCCTAGCATGAAGGCCCACATAGCAACTTACGTCAGCAAGTGTTTGACTTGTGCGCGAGTCAAGACGGAATATCAGAAACCTTCAGGCCTACTTCAGCAACCAGAGATACCACAATGGAAATGGGAGCAAATTTCCATGGATTTCGTTACTGGATTACCTAGATCACAGCGCGGAAACGATACTATATGGGTGATCGTGGATCGACTCACAAAATCCGCACACTTTTTGGCAATCAAGGAAACGGACAAGTTCTCCACTCTAGCGGAAATATACCTCAAGGAAGTTGTTTCGAGGCACGGGGTGCCCACTTCTATTATCTCTGATCGAGATGCACGTTTCACTTCGGAACTGTGGCAGGCAATGCACAAGTCTTTCGGCTCACGTTTAGATATGAGCACAGCGTATCACCCACAGACGGACGGGCAGTCCGAGCGAACTATTCAGACCTTAGAAGACATGCTTCGCGCTTGTGTAATCGACTTTGGCAACAGCTGGGAAAGGCATCTGCCACTTGTGGAATTTTCGTATAATAACAGCTACCACACCAGCATTAAAGCTGCTCCGTTTGAGGCATTGTACGGACGTAAATGCCGGTCACCCCTCTGTTGGGCAGAAGTGGGGGATAGTCAGATCACTGGTCCAGAACATGTGGTAGACACTACTGAGCGGATTGCTCAAATACGACAACGCATGGCGGCCGCTCGTGACCGTCAGAAGGCCTACGCCGATAAGGGCAGGAAACCACTTGAGCTCCAGGTTGGGGAGCGGGTATTACTCAAAGTTTCACCCTGGAAGGGTGTGGTTCGTTTTGGTAAACGCGGCAAACTCAACCCACGATACGTTGGACCTTTTGAAATCCTTGAGAAAATAGGCAAGGTGGCCTACAGACTGAAATTACCAGCAGAACTCGGTGCAGTTCACAACGTTTTCCATGTGTCAAATCTGAAGAAGTGTCTGTCGGATGAGACGCACGTAGTTCCTCTGAAGGAACTTACGATCGACGAACAGTTGAAATTCGTCGAAGAACCTGTCGAGATCACGGACCGGGATGTTAAGGTCCTCAAGAGCACTAGAATACCTCTTGTTCGAGTTCGTTGGAACTCACGTCGCGGCCCAGAGTTTACCTGGGAGCGCGAAGATCGGATGAAACAAAAGTATCCCCAACTGTTTGAGAATAGTACAAACGCTACCGAGGCTGAAGCTACGGAATTTCGGGACGAAATTCCAGATCAACGGGGGGTGGATGTGACACCCCAGGATAACCGGGAAAACCATGCAACTTGACTAGCTTCCTCAGTGAGTGCCATCAAATTTCGGGACGAAATTTCTTTCAACTTGGGGATGATGTGACAACTCGAAATTTAGAACCTTTCGTTGTAACTTGCTCGTACGATATGTGACTAGTTAAAATGATAACGTGAACCTTTTTACATGATAAGTGCTTTGTTATGTGTGTATTGTATATATATGTGTACGTGTTATATGTGAACCGAGAACCCGACACGAAACAACAAGGACCCGACTCGAGACCATGTGGTCTCGAGTGAACCGTAACCATTAGGCCGGTTTGGGCCTTTGGCCGGTTTGGGCCTTTGGCCGGTTGGGCCATTGGGCCGTAAACCCCCACTCGAAACCCACTAAGGATGCACACACTTGGAACTTGACTATAAATACACCACCTTAGTTAGTGATTACCATTTGTTGAAACATTACACCCACACACTCTCCTACTTCTCTCTCACTAAAAACTCTAGAACACAAACACACTTCATCATTTTCGGATCTTTGGACTTGGATCGGCTCACACACACACCCGGTTGGAAGCTTTTCACACACCCTCGAAACCCATAACCGGTTAGTGTTCTTGATGTTTTGTTGAATGTTAGTGTGCTCATGTTATGTCTAGGGTTTGAAGGTTAGATTGTTTATACATGAGAAATGATTTGCTACTTGTTAAACAAATGATGATATTATATGTACAATGTTGATAATCGGTTAACACATCTTCATGTAGAGTTGTGATATTTTGTGTTTAAAGGAAGTTTGAACCATTTATGTTGATATTCATGAAATCGGACTAGTTTATGATAATGGCAAAACCTAGTTAAAAATGTGTTGCTAGCAAGATGAGTATTGATATCTAGTGTGGTGTTATAACTATTGTCCGAAAATGCATAGTATGGTTGAATGAAAATTGTATGAACTTGATGAATATGTGTTTGAACATAGGAAGAACACTTTGAATGATAGTTAAGAATGTGAAAACCCTTGTGATTTTGATCCACTTTGACCAATAACCTGATTAGGAAAACATGTTAGTGAAATTCTATTGGTAGTTTCCTGATTTGGGCCTGATTATATTGTACCATTAATCTGACTATCTGCATCAGCACCTGAACGTGAAAATGACAGCATACCGACTCGCAATCACCCAGTTGCGACTCGCAACCACAGCGTGATGACTCGAGACCACGCGGTTGCGACTCGCAACCATAACAGGACAAGCCGAGACCACAGGTTACGAGTCCCGTTGCGACTCGAGACCTCAGCATGATGAACCGAAACCATGGTTGCGACACCGGTTGCGACTCGCAACCATCCATGATCAACACACAGCATGACTCGAGACCATGCTTGCGAGTCCGGTTGCGACTCGAGACCACACTATTGGGCCTAAGTTAGTGGGCCGGACTTATGAATTTCTGTGCTACTGTAAACGTGTTATTTGGGCCTGTTATCACAAGCCCAACTGTTTGGGCCTCACACTTAGACTGTGGATTATGTCTGACTGTTAACTGAGAACTGTTACTGTTAAACAATGTTTGCCATACGTGTTGAACATTTGTGCACTACTTGGTTCGAATCTGATTATAAGCGATATCCGTGTTAGGACGTAACTGACTACTTGCGACTTGATTGACTTTCTGTGATTAACTGCCGAGCAAACCAAGGTGAGTTCACACCCTTTACAAAGCATGGGATTCCCTGGGTTGGGAACGGGGTTAAGGAACGTGGATTCCTCGTCTACCTTGGGTAGGACGTCAGTGGTTCAGGAATGTGATTCCTCGTCCGGATGGACGGATAAACGTACTAGACTAAAACTCTATCACGAAGTCCCTCCTTTTTGTATCGACTAATCGCCGGGCCAATGGCGAGCGGGTCATTAGTTAGATAGCGCTATTTAGGTCTGACAAGCCTCACACCGTGCCGCAGAGGACGGGCGTGAACTAATGGATCTGGGGCACGTCAATGATGATAGACATTGATGTTTTTCAGGGCACATAAACATGACTACAGTCAGCAATCGATACGGTAACGAGTCTAGTATACACATGGGGTAGCCCCCACGGCCGAAATGCCTGATAACTACATGGGGTAGCCCCCACGGCCAGAGTGCCGGAGTAATTGGGAACGAACATGACACGTTTTTAAACTATGGGGTAACCCCACGGCAGGATGCCAGATAAAGTAAACTGTTTTCGAAACAACTAAAACGAACGCCCACCCGTGAACTCACTCAACTAGTTGTTGACTCGTTACTACATGCTTTGCAGGACCATAGGTACTCAGCTGGAGCTTGCATGGAGGAGGATCGTTGTGGGACAGGGATTGCTGCAAGACTATGTTAAACTTGAAACTTTTGGAACTTATGTTATAACTTTAAACTTATGCTTCCGCTTGCAACTAAAACTTGTTTGTTTTGAAACACCAATCGTGATGGTTAAACTTTTATAACTACTTATATGCTTGTTCAGTATGATTGGTGGCCGGATCCTGGTCAGTCACGCCTCCAAGCGGTAGTACTCCGCAGGTGGGATCTTGGGGGTGTGACATTTCGGCTCTTTCCATTGCCTTGCACTCTCTCTCTTTGTCGTCTGGTACCTCTATTAGGAAGTCAGCCAATACTTGACCCTTGATTGCTGGTCTTGGCCTGAAAACCACATTGTGACCTCCCAGTTCTATGGCCCACTTTGCCAATCTTCCTGATATCTCTGGTCTTGTGAGGATGTTGCCGATATGGTAATTCGTTAAGACATGAATGACGTGGTTGGCGAAATACCTGTGCAATCGTCTTGATGCGTGAATCAATGCAAGGACCAGCTTCTCCATTATGGCATATCTTGTTTCTGGGTCGTTCAGAGTGCGAGATACGTAATATACTGTAGTTTGAATGCCCTGTCGATCCACGAGCAGAACTGCTCCTACTGCTTTTTCTGATGCTGAAAGGTACATGACCAGTGGTTCGCCCTTCATTGGTGCAGTCAATGTTGGTAATCGTATGAGGCAATCTTTCATTTCTCGGAAAGCGTGCTCAGCCTCGGGCGTCCAGTGGAACTGACTTTTCTTCACACAGTTGCGGAGTGTTTTGATAAATGGGAAAGACTTTGCTGCGTGATTGGTGAGGAAACGGTTGAGTGCTGCTAACCGTCCAGCCAACTTCTGCATTTCTTTTATTGTCGATGGTGACGACATCCGCTCTATTGCTTGCACCTTGTCAGGATTGACCTTAAACCCATCCTTCCTCACAATGAAACCCAGGAACTTTCCTTCTTCCATCCCAAAGGAACACTTCGCTGGATTTAGCTTGATATTCACCCCGCGCAATGTGTCGAAAGTTTTTTGAATGTTTACAAGCATCATGCTCTCTTCTTTGCTCATGATGACCAGGTCATCCATATATACCTCGAGGTATTTGCCAATAGCGTCACTGAATGTTTCATTCATCAGTCTCTGGTAAGTTGCGCCTGCATTCTTTAGGCCAAAGGGCATTTTCGTATAGCAGTACAGCCCTGTTGGTGTGCGAAATGCAGTTTTGTCTTCGTCTTGGATGGCCATCTGCACATGATGGTATCCCTTATAACAGTTGAGGAAGCATTTCCATCTGAACGTTGCCAGTGAATCGATCGTCTCGTCAATGTCTGGTAAAGCTTAGCAATCACGCGGACATGCTTTGTTTAAGTCTTTGTAATCCACGCACATTCTCCAACTACCGTTTCCTTTTTGGACCATCACTGGACTGGCCACCCAGGTTTGATAACGGACTTCTCTGATGATACCAGCATTTAATAGCTCTGTGACTTGTTCTTGCATAGCGTCGTGCTTTATGTCTCCCAGATGACGCTTTGTATGTACCACAGGTTTGGCATTCTCCGAAATATTCAGTCTGTGCTCTGCTATGTGCTGTGGAACACCAATCATGTCAGCCGGTGTCCAGGCGAACAAGTCCATGTTCTCAAATAACAACTTTTTCAGTGCCGCGCGCGTGAGATCTGATATTGCCGGACCCAGAGTGACAGTTTGTTCTGGGTATTTGCTGTTCAGTACCTATTTTTCAGCTTCTGCGCGTGGTACGGATTTGCTTGTTTTTGCTGGCCTGATTTCATCCGTTGCAAGGACTTCTTTGCTTGCGTACATTATTGCAACCCCTGTCTCTGTTGGGAAACCAATAGCTGAATGTGGCCCTGAACAAATCATGCTAAAATCTCCTTGGGATTCTCTTCCCAAAAGGATATCATGTCTTGAATGTGCGGGTAACACCATGAATGTGACTTCTTCTGTTCTTGAGTTCCTTCCGTCCGAGAGCAGCACCAGAAACGATAACTGACTGAGAGGAAAAACGGCTTCATTACAAAAACCAGTTAGTGGGTAATCTACTGGTTCCAAGCGCACTTTTCTTCCTGGTCGAATTGATTGAAGCATTGTTCGTAGATGATATCTGCGGTGCTCCCTGGATCGATGAAAATGTAATCAGTCTGGTAATGACCGATCACCTCAGAAATGACTATAGGTCTTCTTTCTCTTGGGCGTCCCCTTACCATGGGGAAAACAACTTGTCTCTCACGCCAGGAGTCGTCTTGTGTGCACTTGTTATATTTCTTTCGTGGTCTTCGTGGACCCCCTTGAATCATGTGAGTTTCTAACTTCCGAAGCCTTTTGTTGTCCGGGCCTTCTTCCATTCTCTGAATTTGGCGATTATCGCGCTTTCCCCCTTTTACTAGATGGGTGAGCCTTCCATCTCTCAGAGCTCTTTCTATCTCTTGCTTTAGGCTAAAGCAATCATCAGTCAGGTGACCTGTATCTTTGTGGAATTTACAGAAAAGATTTGGGTCTTGGCCCCTTTTGTTTTGCATCTATAGAGGGGGTTTGAACTGGTGGTTCTCGGTTGACAAGACCTCGGAAGGGGTCTTTGTTAGGGGTGTCCACTGCTTTTCCCTGTTTTCTCTCTTAACCTCTTTGCGGTGACTAATCTGGTTGACTGTATTGCGCGCGTCTTCTCTTATCAGGCTTCTTTCTTTGTAGCCAGATGTTTTCCACGATTGGCCTTTGCCTTTCTTGTTGCGCCGATCATTGTGGCTGTAATTGTATTGACGGCTGTCATCACCGGTCAATTGTTTATCAGTGCACACAATTGTTTTCGCTGCTTCGATGAAGGTGTCCCAATCTTTGGGGCCTCCATCCCTTCCTTTCAATCGTTTGATCAGGTCATCACACTTTACTGCCCTAATGAAGTGTGCGCGCATCATCTTCTCGCCCACATCTCCGATTTCCAGACATTCCTTGTTATATCTGGTGATGAAATCTTCTACGCTTTCGTGATCTTTCCTCCATATATTCAAACAATCAGCTTGATCTCTAGTATGCCTGCGCTGTTGGGAGAAGTGCGCAAGGAACTTGTCTCGAAAATCGATCCATGATTTAATTCTTCCTGCTGGCAGGCTGTCAAACCAGACGTGCGTCGCGCCGACAAAGGTTTGTGCGAAAAGATGACACCAAGTTGGTAAGTTCCATCCACCTGTTACTCCTGCGCCATTGAAGACTTGGAGGTGGTCGTCAGGATCTGTTAAGCCATTGTATTTGCCCACATTGTGTGGTAGCTTTGTCTTATCGATATCGGCTGTTGCAATCTCTTTGATGAACTTGGAGTTTTCAGCTGTGCCTTCTGGGCGATAGCTCAGCGAGTAATCATGTTCTGCCTTTGGATTGTACCCCGCGCGCTTGTGGGGTTTGTACGCCTCGTGTTCTGGTGGTAATCTGCTGAATACCGTGCTTTCTGTTTTGTACGTCGGGTCATCTTCTTCATTATAGCTATCCCATTCGTCGTTTATGTTGCGCGGGCCTAAACGACTTTGTACTGGCTTTCTATGTTGGTGGGGGTATTGCACATAGTTGCTTTCCGTTTCGCCATAAGTGGCGCGCGTATCATGCGCACTTTGCCTTCTGATATTGGGTGCTTTCTCAGGGTTTAAGTTCCACGCATTGGTCTGCTGAGGCATGTGGGTGCTCGGAGGCCTTTGCGGTGGAGTAACGAAAGCGGATTGGTTAGCTTGTGCTTGAAGAAAGGCTTGCTGTGCGCTGAGTTGCGCATAGACAAGGTTTAAAGAGGCTGTTTGTTCGGCATACCAGGAAACCGGAGTCTTTGCCTCAGGTAGCCCTAAGAGTGCCGAAAATTTCAACTGCGTTTGGACTGATGGGGTTGATAGGCCAGCCCCATGGTTTGGTGTGGGAACTTCCGGAGGTGTTTGGTTGACTACCCTTTGTAGAGGTTGAAAAGTGGCTCCATTTGTGGTTTGGTTGATGATTCTGGGTGGAGGTTTGAAAGTGGCTCCATTTGTGTTTTGGCTGATAACTCTGGATGTGCTCCCAAAGATATCAGGGAAATCGTTATTTATCTGCCCTTCTTGGATGGTCTCGTTCCTCTGGACCCTTTGGACGTGTGCGGTGTCCGAAATAAGTTCAAAGGAAGAGACTTCTCCGTCCACTTGAGGGGAAGGGCTTGGTTCAGTCATTTTGAAGAGTTTTTTGAAGAAAAAGGAGATGAAGATGGTTTGCAAAAAATACGGTGGGCGCCAATGATGAAACACAGGATAACTCCGGTGGTTAACCAGCTGGATCGTCTCTTATGTGGGTTCAATCTTCTTCTCTACTCGCAAATGACTGGAGTCCTTCAAAACAGTAACACCGTTAGCTCGTTAAGAGGGGAATATGGGGGTTTCCCTCTTAACCGGGCTCTGGCGTGAGAATAAGTACTGCTCTGAGGAAGAAAACAGTGTGTGTTGTGAGTGAAAGTGAGGAGAATAGAATGGATAACCTGAGTGATGAAGGGTCCTATTTATAGCCGGAGGGTGAAGGAGGGAGGATCAACCTTGCCAGCTGTTATCGGGCGCCAGCTGTCCGACCAAGGGGAATATCCTCTTGGTCTCCTCTGCCGCGTTCAGGATAGTGGTCCACGTGGCGCGCCGATATTCGTCCATGCTGGAGAAAACGTACTGCTGTTGTCGGTCTGCTCCCGGATTTGTTGTAGGTCTACATGGCGCTCGGTGACTGGTGACACGTGTTGTCTTTTCCGTCGGAAGGAGCATCTTTGGTGCCACCTTGACGTTTTCCAGAAGCTTCTAGAAGCTTCTGGATTTACTTGCTGATGTAGGTGCCATGTTGGACGTAAAAAGCGGTGTGGTCCTGCACTTCTGCCATGTGGACAAGGAGTTGGGACCATACCTCTTCAACAGGTTTCTGAAGAGAAACTCATATCATTGTTGGAACAAATCAACACGCAAACAACCAAACAAACCAAAGTTACTGTAAGTTTCATTTCTTAACTTGCTGTGCTACTACCAAACAAATCAAATGTCTTCTAAATATGACTGATTAACTGAAAATGAATTTGACTGTTTGTTATTTACTGTTCTTCCTCAGATCCAGAGGCGTCGAAGTCTGCTTGACGATGATGATTAGAGTTTTTAATGTGAATTTGGTGGTATATCTGACAGGTTATTATTGGCTTGATTACTTACGTTTGCGGTTATTATTAATTTGACCTGAAAAACCTTTGTTTGTGATGGTTTAAACTTTAAAGTTTAGATATCATGTAATTCTTGCATATGATAGCTTTCAGAGTATGCATGCCTCCATTGGTAAAGATATCGGGTCAAAGTGGGTACTTTTCGGTTTGGGTTAGGCTGCGTTAACCTAAAACAATAGTTGGCATAGAAGTGGCAAAAGTAGGTTTAAAAAATGTTTTGTGATAATGATATTCAAATGGGTAAAACAAATACGGTATAGCTTGATATATGATGCAATAATTTAAGGGAAAATCGCCAAAATGGCCACGTTTTGGTCAAAGTTTCCAAACTAGCCTGGTCAACCGTCTCGTGGAGACGTCTGAAATAAGGTGAGACGTCTTGACGGCTGCCCAACCATAAAGTGCCACGTGTCCGACAAAGGAATCAGGGTTCTTGACGTCTTGGCTAAGACGTTTGAGACGGCTTGAGACGTTTCAAAGTGGCTAGCCGTTAAGCTGCTATTTTGCATGGCTTCAGACGTTTCAAGCCGGCTTCGAGACGTTTGAACACGGCTTGAGACGTTTCAAGCCGGCTTCAGTTTACCAATAAATATTTGATTTTAAGACGTTTAAGACGTTTGACTGCAGTTTGAGACGTTTGACTGCCATTTTCAGACGTTTGAGACGTTTCACGAGACCCTTTTCAGATAAATATACAATTTGAGACGTTTTAACTTTTCAGTTTTTTTTTCTTTTTTAAATATTAGTTTCTAATTTTTTAAAACACTGAAAATATAAAAAAACCGGTCACATGGGGGGATCGAACTCGGGGCGTTTCATTCAACAAACGACGTCGTGACCAGTCGGGCTAAGCCCTCATCCGTTGATATGTTAGACATATATTAAATATATAAGAACCTTAATATTAAATATTAATAAAGACGTGTCAGATCTTTAAGACGTGTCAGACGTTTGAGACGTTTGAGACGTTTAAGACGTGTCAGACATTTGAGACGTTTCCCAATTTTCGAAGAAATTTTCAAGACGTTTGGAACCGGTTTTTAAGTCACAATTTTCCACCCTGTTATACACAATGTTTTCTTGTTCACCATATTTTCTACAACATTGGTGTTCACAGCTTCAAAAAATGGGCAGACCCCCGAATTCAACAATCAAGGAAAGATAGTGTACAAGCCTTAGAGTATTGGGGGATGTTGTGTGGCCTGACCACGAAGCTCATATTGGTCGAAACTCAGGGGTTATCATATGTATGCTATTGGAAAATCTAGTTAACAACCGTTCATTAAAATGGAACGAAGTAAACATGCAGGATGCTTGTGTCAGATATAGACGCTGCATGGCTGATGAACTCTACGCCGGGCGCTACACACCAAGTAATTTTTGATGGCTTGACGTACGGATTGTAAAATTTAATTCTTATATAAATTAAAAGTAGTAATCACTATTGCGGTTAAAGAATTTGTTACATGATTTTCATAAAATAAAACATAAAAAAACTAATATGTTATTAAAATTCTGCTAAATTATAAGATGGAAAAATGTCATCCGTTGGACTCTGGGTTTCTGTCTCTTTCTCTTTTCCTTTTCCTTTGCCTGATGATTTTCGTGAACGAATCTGTGATTTCATTGGATCTAAACAAACGTCACGAACATGTCCGTATGTTCGGCAACGCGAACAATATACCGAAACAGGTTCTTCCCCACGAGACAAGATTCGGTTGTTTTCTTTTGGACGACCAGATTGACGTTTTGTAATATTCGGTGGTAATACACTGCCAAGGCCTTCTGGTATTACCCATTCAGACCTATGAGGCAGAGGATTAATCGATTCTTCATACGTTTTTTTGTATACTTCGTTTGAGTAACACGAGAAAGCGTAATGACTACAGTCAGGTTCACCCAAAAATCTTGAAACAGCAATCACATGCCCACAAGGTAAACCAGAAGCTTGCCAGACACGACAGCTGCACGAACGATTCGAAAAATCAACTACACCCCTTTTCCCACCGTCATCAACAACAAAGCTGTTTACCCGGATGCCTACAACAGTCCAGGTTCTAGACCCTTCAATTTTCTTTAAAATTTTCTTCTGTGCCCACTAAGTAAGTGAATGGCTCTCCTGCATGCCCTGCAATCGACGGTCATAAAATCATTTTTGTACAGACTCGCGAAAAAATTCGATAAGTTGCGTTATCGGCATCTTACGCGAGAATCTAGACAAAGAGTTAATAGACTCCGCACTATTAGATGTCATATAGTGGTATCGATTGCCGGGACAATGAGCTCTTGCCCATCTACCAAACCTAATATTTGTTAAAACCTGGCGTATTCGAGGAACAGCAAGACACAAAGCATTAAATGACTCGTTAAAGTCAGACATCCGATAAGATTTACACGTCTTCCACCATAGTGCCTCGTACTCTTTTTTTTAGACGACGGCAAACGTAAATTCATCATTAAATGACGACAACACAGGCCGTGGTACACACGTGGAAACACATTTCTAACACCTACATGTATCGAATTCGCCCTATCCGAAATGATCGCCATATCTGCTATTTCACCAACACAATCTCTAAGCTTTGAGAGAAACCATGTCCAAGATTCACCATCCTCTGATTTTCCAATGCCATAAGCAAGTGGTAAAATCTGATTATTTCCATCCATGCCCACTGCTAAAAACAACGTCCCTTTAAATTCACCCTTTAGATGTGCCGCGTCAATGATAACGACAGGTCTTAGATTAAACATAAAGCTACGAATCTGAAAATTAATGAAAATGAAATAAGACAAAAACCCATGTTACTTTAAAAAAAAATAAGAGAAAGTAGAAAATAAATGTGTAATTTACCACCGCCCCTAAAGCAACAAAAACCATTTCAAAACGACTCTGCTCATCAACCAAGATGTGGGTAACGCTTCCAGGATTTGCAAGTTTCAAATTGTAACAATATATTGGTAGTTCGGCAAAAGAGTCTCGTGTTGTTCCTTGTAGTAGTTCAAGTGCATAGCTTTTACCACGCCAAGCTTGAAGGTTTGTTATCTCAACCTCGAACCTTTGTCTAAAATCTTTGACAATCTCTTTCGCTCGATATATCCTACCACTGTCTTTTAGTTGTTCCTTCAAAAAGTGACCCAAAACCTTTGGGTTAGCCTGACGGAAATGTGGGTGTGTTTGCGTCTTCGAACAGGTGTGTCTATCGTTCATATGTTTAACAAACCATAAATTACCACAAGGAATAGCATGAGCCTTAAATCGCCATTCACAACCATCACCCCTGCATGCAACTTCATACCGTGTCTTAGATGATCTATCAACTTTAAACTCGAAATGCTCTAACAAACATTTCTTTCCCAACTCGAGCTTCATCTCTTCTTTGTTATTGAATATATGACCGGCCTCGAACACTATAGATGAAGAACCTGATTCGTTGTGAGACGTTAAAGATTTTTCAAAATATTTTTCTAAATTAGGACACTCATCGTTTATAACATGAAAACTTTCTTTTACTGGAATATTTAGATCTGGAGCTTTGAAATTGTTTAAACAAGACAAACCAGAGGAACCAACATCAGACTCTTGAATAACATATAATTTATATAATTCAAAAGGATTCTGCATCGCCAGATCAAAAAAAAATCTAACATCTCGATCATTAATTATATCGATCGGATCAGTAAACGTAGACATCCGGTATGACAACCGTGTAATGTTTGGAGTATCACACATCTTAGAAACATAGCTTAAAAAACTATTATATGAATGATCTGTTTCAATTTCTAAACCACGTCTCCTTGAATCGACACCAGTAACATACTCAATGTTTCCGTTAATGACATCCCACTTCCCCCCAATATAAACAACAAACTTGACCCTCATGTTGTGAGATAATCACCAAAAAACAATATTTCTCTTAAAGTTCGTGTTTAAAATTAAGGGATCTATATAAATTCATAAACAAACGGCTTGAAATTCATATAAAACGTCTTAAATTTATATAAAACGTCTTGAAATCGTACAACATGTCTCAAAATCCTCCAACAAACGTCTTAAAATAAGAAATGGACAAAAATGGCTCAAGCCGGCTAAAGGGAGAAAAATGGCTCAAGCGAACCAGAAACGGCTCAAGCCGAGGGGAAACGTCTCAAGCCGCCTTGAATAACGGCTAGCCACTATGAAACGTCTCAAGCCGTCTCAAACGTCTTAGCCAAGACGTCAAGAACCCTGATTCCTTTGTCGGACACGTGGCACGTTATGGTTGGGCAGCCGTCAAGACGTCTCACCTTATTTCAGCCGTCTCCACGAGACGGTTGACCAGGCTAGTTTAGAAACTTTGACCAAAACTTGGCCATTTTGGCGATTTTCCCATAATTTAATTACTAAAATAGTCAATATAACATTTGTAATGGGACAACTATCGCATGAGTCCCATAAGCTAACTCATGTCATGTAATTTATTTGTTGATATAATTTTAGTTGGGTCTTGCTTTCTAGTTTCTACATCAATATTTCAAAAATGGAGCCACTTCTCTATCCTGGTTATATATGCCTTATGTGATGGTTTCTTGGACTAGTAACACTAGGTGTTTATCTCTATTAAAGTGGTGTGGGTTCGACTTCTATAAAGTGGACATTAGATGGATTTTAGGAGTAGATTTAGAGGGGATATGTGTTCAAAGGGCGTTTAGTATTCGATTCGGATTCGAATGGTGAATTTGAATTAAATCGAATTCGAGTTGCAAATATGAATTGAATTGAATTTCGAATTGGGCATAAAATTTGAATACGAATTCAGGCAAAAGACATTAAAATTCGATTCGATTAATTAAAAAATTTGTTATTCGACTCGTTAGACACCCTAGTGTGTTCGCCGTTAAAAAAAGAAAGTAAAAAAGAACAAACCAAAGATTCTCGTCAATGTCCAGCAATGGATTGGGTGTTCGTGGGCATCCTTAACCCCTAAGTGATGTGTTTGAAAGATTGCGGGCAGGGATCTGGTGCCACATACGGAAAACAAAAAATACGTATTGTATTCAATGACCGAGTAACACAGTATAAATCTTATTATGATAACACAAAAAAAAGTTGATTATCATAATTTAACACAACCAACATAGAATATATGATTTAGTGATTAGTCACTCGTCGTCGTCGTCTTCTTCTTTTTTTTTTTTTAACTATAACTGTGAACGAGGTGGTTGTTGGTTCAGTTCTGTTTATGCATGAAGAAAACAATATAAATCATACCTGTCACAGCAGATAGTGCAGAGGAGAATCCAGTAATGGAGTTCGACATGCCTGTCATCTTGATCTGGTTCCTCCTTAGGGTGCTGACTGATGATGGGGACTTAGAGAACCGAAAAGGGGTATCGGTTATGGAGAGGAGGTTTCGTGATGATGTTATGGCTAATGGGGTGTGTGAATTGTATATCTGAGTAACCCCTAAACCTCCACATAACTCTCCTTATATAAGCACCCAGGAGGAAACCTAATTAGTTACTAAGGGTAATATGGTCCATCAACAATTACCAACTAATTAAATAATAGGTTCTAATATATTTTGATCTCTATAATGTAAATGATTATGATGGCTATAGATTAAATATTAATACGTAATATATTTAATCTTACATTCTCCCACTTAGCCGAGTAATCATTTACTATGAGTATTAGATAAGCCTGATCAGGAGTTAACACTCATTTTAGCCTTAAACAAGTACTATAGCAGAAAAATACAGCCGTTGAATCATTATGCGACTCAGGACCCCCATTAATCATACTATAGCCTTAATTTAAAACCTAATCATCATGATCAAAATACGCGTAAGCCCTTTGTTTGATTTGTAACTTTTATTTGTCTATATGCCATTATACCGGTTGAACATATTCTAACAGACATACAAAATCAAACTTGAGGAAAATTAACTAATACTTAGTCATTCATAGTACGATATGCAATTGCGCATGACTATTAATTAATACCCGTCTATGAGCTCTCTTAAAAAGACTTATAGGTAATAGCCCTTCAGTTATAGGATCCTTAAGCATATCATGAATGTATTCAATACAAAACTTAGTTTCCTCAATTTGTTCATAAACGAATAATTAATTGCGTATCGAAACTTAATGCAGCACCTCTTGAACTGTTACTGTTCAAGGAGTTATGGTAGCTGACTTTATCACACTAATTCTTCAAAACATTATATGGAGTTAATAAACTTATGAGTCCACTGATTAAATTTCCAACAACATTTAGTGACCATGTTATGTCGTTATAACTCAGGTTGTTTAATATCAGTGCATTATGACTCCTCCATGAAATAGGTTTTGTCTGCTGACATAAAGATATACCCGAAACTGCATTTTATAATCTTCGAATATCTCAAAGTTAGAGTAATAAACCGGTTTTAATTCTCACTTCTTCTTTAAATTGTAGTCTCTCGTTTCTTTTAAAGATATTGTAATACTCCATTAGATGCTACACATTAATCTAGACATATCTAGTGTGTTGCAATATGAGTAATATCTAAACGAGTATAGACTTAAACTTACATAAGGCTTCTAATTAATGAAGCATAAATAAATAATCTCATTTATCCTATTATCCTCTAAAGGAGAGCAATATTGATTGTTACATATGTAAGGACCCATTAAACTTATGGAACGAAACTAATATCCCATTGGGTCTATCTCAGTATGTTATGATATCAATCACGTAAGAGATATCTCTGAGTTTTATTATATCAAAGTTTGTGTTAACAATGCTTCGACTTATGTAACATATGCTTGTCAAAGAATGTCATCTATATAGACAAGTTTATTTTGGTTGCTCCCACTCATCTTGAGGTAGGTACATTAATCCACTTGATTCTTGATGAAAATAATTACGTTAGCTTTTCATCTCATTATGATGTTTGCATTAACCCATACATGGATATTATTGGCTTACAAATAAAGTGTTCTTTAACCTTCAGTTTGAAACTTTAGGTTGTTATCTAATGAACATGTAAATGTGTCAGCCATTTATTAGGGAAAATCGTTTTAATGTTCATCTAATGTAGCTTAAAACTATTATAAGCTACTAGAACAGTGATGATCCTCAAAGAAATCTTTTGTTAGATATGCAATAAAGATTCTTTAATAATTTACCTCTTCCTGAGAACAACCTTTGACAACCAATCATGCTTTTGAGTGTCTTAACGCTTATATTAGGATTTGGTTTAGTTATGAACACTCTAAGGTAATTCAATCAAATCCCAAATGTTACACAAACACATAAAATCAGTTTTACTAGAAAACTGTTTTATTCCATTCATATGATTGATTTACACTAATGGCTTAATTTGAAGAGATAGGATCATTAAACATTTCCAAAACTCCATTTCAACTTCATTAAGGAGGTTATGTAATCATCAAAGTTAGTAGGCTTTTAAACCTAGATGACCTCCTGAGTTGATTATTGGGTTCATTAGAAGTTTCAGTTTTATGGATTAGCTCTTGGTTAGGTTGCTATCATTTTCATTCTAAGTTTGTAAGAGTTGGTGCAGTATAGTGTACAAGAGGTGTAATCGGAGTTAAATTCGGAGTGAATTTAATGACACTCTTCCCCCCGCCTCTTGTATTCCTTGCAAGTCATAATAAGGACTTTGACTGCTCCCACTAACCTTAGAAATCTTTAGGAACTCAGCATGCTTAGGGTCAATACTTAACGACCAACAAATTCTAATAGAGAAAACAAATTAATGACATTAGGCGTTGTAGTTTCTCTTGTTGAGGATTATGTTAGTTTAGGTAAGAAATCTAAGTGCGCCCACAATTAAGCAACAATGAAACTTTTGTAAGAGTAGCATTAGATTTAAGGAGATAAGGTTTGATCGAACAGTGTCGTGATGGAGCGATGTCTTGTACAAGAGGTGAAAATTTAAAATTTTCAATCCCCCATCTCTTACAACTATTGCAAGTTATTATTAAGACACTTAATGCTCCCACTGATCTTTAATATCTCTAGAATGCTACAAGAGAAGTTTCAATGAGCTACGTGACGTGGGAACCTATCACATATACGTTAGGCTTTATTTGATTTCTTTAATGTCCAGATATCATAAGAAACTTTAAGGACATATTTAATAGAAATCTGATTAACTACATATATGAATAGAGTTCTTCTAAGACCGTAGGCCATATGCGACAAAATTTAGATACAAGTTGATAGTCTGTTAAATGATAAATGAATTATGTCTGAATATTCCATTTGGAATAAGTTCCACAAATGTCAATGAATGACTTATGATGGACCCATGCTTATTCCCTAAGCCAAGTCATATTTTAGGGCTTTAACGTCATGATTTAAAATCACTTAAAATGAGATTAGATGAATAATCATCCTCATTAACCATGTCATGATTTCTCATGAATTTTGGTTCTAATGGATGAAATTTATAAGTCTCATTTTCCTTTTGTCAAATTCTCATTTGCATAATGACAAAAGTTGTGAAAAAAAATAAGGAATCATCTAGTTTCATCTTAGTAATGTTTCTATCCAGATATTTAGAACAAATAAGAGGAGAGTTTAAGATAAGTGTGACTTTATGATGACCATGCAAACCTCATAACCTTCATAACATTGCTTAATCATGATACTATATTCTGATTAATCAGAATATATAAGGTATCGAAAAGCGTTGTTGGAAGACTGTTCATTATGGTTCTTATAGTCTTAACATTTAATTTTGTCACTAACTCTCATGTTAGTCATTTGTCGAGTTCTGGTAAGGAAACGTATGGAACTAGAGTTAACTAATCATGTGTTAATTGGAATATTAAAATTATCAGACTTAAATATCATTAGTAAGTTACTATCTAATTAATTTATCCAACTGTTCTTTAGAATAATGGATATTCTCGTTGCTTCTGCCTAGTCTAATGACATAATTATGCAGTGAGATTTTCCCTTGAAGAACCTTAACGTTGGGATTAGCACTTGTAATTTGTCTATGGACTTTAGAACAATCCTCTCTTAAGGTTTCTTATTTTCCAGTTTCAAACATTTATTTCTATGTACATATGTTGCTTATCAACACACTCGTTATACTTTGGTACTTTTGAGTGTTATAGCTGATTTATAATGCATCAAATTGTACAAATGAAAACTTAGTATGTAATGTACTGGAAAATGTACTTATTTCCATGCGTAAGCCCTTAACTTTACGGGTCATGGTATTGTACATTATAATATATTCACATATACCACTTAATCTTATAATTTATAATTTTAAATGAAGACATGCACCTTAAGAGTTCTTGTGATTATTCCACAATTATAGATTAGTCTTAGGAAAGACTTAATCTGGAATAACTTTAGTGATAGCAATTATGTTAGAGAGTTCTTGATTATCATAAGAGACATCATGTTCGATTTATCCTAATCATCATGCTCTACTTTTCTTCTGTAGTGCCTTATCAGAAGAGAGCAATAGGATCATCGTGTCTTAAGAGATAATCAAGGATTTAATTTAAGAGCTAATTCTTATAGAAACTTTAAATAAAGCAAAACATTTTAGGCTTAGGAATTAGGGTGGATGAGATATAGATTTATAGAAGAAAATTATAGTGAGTAAAAAATACGGGTACTAAGAATAAGGCAGACAAAATGATCACAAAAATTAATTGAGGATCATTAATATAAGGATCATTTATGTGAAGAGGTTGTGATATGTCTATTACTAACATCAAAATAATAGACTACTTAAAGTTCTACTTAAACGAAGACAAAACAGCTTTGGCCAGAAGTGTAATCATTTAAGCATATGTGCAAAGTGGTTGTAACAAAACAGCTTTGGCCAGAAATTGAGACAAACACTTTAGTTATGCACTTGTTGAGTATGCCATCTATGAATGAATTAAATCAGCTTTGGCCAGAAATTAAGACATTCATCCTTATGATGCACACACAACATAGCTTTCGTAATACTTGGATGATAAGTAGATGCATCAAGTCAGCTTTGGCCAGAAATGATCCATCAGAAGCTCATTCAAGTAAAGCCATTTTGGTTTTGTAAAACATTATTTGATCCTCATTAATTAACTAAATAATTACAAAAACCAATCATTTAATAGCAAAAATTTCTCTTTAGTTCACATTTAAACAGCCTAAAATAATGAGATTGCGAGTCGCAACCACGATCTCGACTAATGACGTTATGGTTGCGAGTCGCAACTACGGTCTCGACTAATCACGTTATGGTTGCGAGTCGCAACTACGGTCTCGACTAATCACGTTATGGTTGCGAGTCGCAACTACGGTCTCGACTAATCACGTTATGGTTGCGAGTCGCAACTACGGTCTCGACTAATCACGTTATGGTTGCGAGTCGCAACTACGGTCTCGACTAATCACGTTATGGTTGCGAGTAGCAACCTCATGGTTGCGAGTAGCAACCTCGCTAACAGCTGTTAATTGTGATGACATAACTGAAAATTCGAAAACTAAGGGATTATGAGATATTATTTCCTGTTTTAAGGTGATCTAATTTTATCAACATATTTCGAAAAATAATAACTGTTTATCTAATAACAGTTTCGAATAAAATTAAAAGATAAAATTAGATCAAACATGGAAAAAACACCCATTAATCCTAAATCATTCCAAAACATAACAGAATACTTCGAATTTTCTCAAGAACATGATGAACCCTAAAACATAAAACATAAATTCTGGAACCCGAAACCTGAATTTTATTAGTTTTTCTAAATAGATTTCGGTTAAAAACATAATCCAGTTAATTCGGTGAACAAATAATTAATCTTTTTCCCGAAAACAAAGATCTCGAGTCGATCTCCATGACTCGAAATCGGCTGTTATGTTCATAAGGTTTCAAAAAAATTCCGTTTTCCAAGTTTCAATCCCAGAATTATGGATACGAAAACAGAACTGACTAATCAACATATGCTCTGATACCACATGTTGGTTCAGTTCTGTTTATGCATGAAGAAAACAATATAAATCATACCTGTCACAGCAGATAGTGCAGAGGAGAATCCAGTAATGGAGTTCGACATGCCTGTCATCTTGATCTGGTTCCTCCTTAGGGTGCTGACTGATGATGGGGACTTAGAGAACCGAAAAGGGGTATCGGTTATGGAGAGGAGGTTTCGTGATGATGTTATGGCTAATGGGGTGTGTGAATTGTATATCTGAGTAACCCCTAAACCTCCACATAACTCTCCTTATATAAGCACCTAGGAGGAAACCTAATTAGTTACTAAGGGTAATATGGTCCATCAACAATTACCAACTAATTAAATAATAGGTTCTAATATATTTTGATCTCTATAATGTAAATGATTATGATGGCTATAGATTAAATATTAATACGTAATATATTTAATCTTACAGTGGTAATTTTTTATTGAACCATCAAGATCAAACACATTTGAATCAAGGGCTTATTGACTTTCGCATATGCATAAAAGATAAGCGTTTAATACTTTTATTATTAATAAAAGGACTGCTAACCATTTCTCACGGTGATGTTTGGGGACCATACTATCTATCTAAACAACAATTTGCAAACCGGCGACGCACACCCAACTAAGGGCATGTTTGGCTAAGCTTATTTTGGAGCAACTTATAACTTATTGACTTTTTGGAAAAGTAAATAAGTCAGGATGGAGTGACTTATTTACTTTTCTCCCTCACATAATAAGCTAACCCAAACACCTTTTAACTTTTCAAAAAGTAAATAACTCAATAAGTTGTTAAAATAAGCTTTGCCAAACATGCCCTAAGTGTTCAACGAATAGGAATTTTGATGTGCATGTTGCTAAGGTGCATGTCTAACTATCAACATAATTAAATGTATTTAATGTTATCATATTTAAATTTTAATTATTTTAATATTGTAACTATTTTGAATATATTTTCTTTTCTCCTATAACTTTTAACATAATTTTTATAAACGGCAAATTTGAATCATTGACGGACCATTGCGTAATCATCGTGCCACTGATTTAAGAGAAAAGCAAATAAATCTGGAAAAAAACTCTTTGTGGGAATTGGACTCAGGACCTAATGGTCACTAAGCTTATCCCACCCCCAAAATTTTGAATACGTTGTTATCACGTGTTTATTTTTATTGATGTTTTGACACAAATTTTATTCAAAACTGAACCGGGTCAAATATAATATATTTTAATTTTTTTTTTCCATAACAACATAGTGTTTTTTCTAAATTCTTGATATACCGATACAGTGAGATTAATTGTACCTAACTTCTGGTATAAATTTTAAAAATAACGAGTTGCATGTTAAATTTAATTACTCGTTTCACATAATCAAGAAAATAAATCTCTCTCGTAAATCATATGATTATATATATATATATATATATATATATATATATATATATATATATATATATATATATATATATATATATAGGGTAGGGATCCTAAGAGAAGTCCACCCTATTTGAGAAACTTGAGAAGCATTCTGGACCACACATTTTTCTAAACTTTTCATATTATACACATATGTATAGTTTAAAATTGAGTATATACATATATGTATATTGAATTATACACATATGTATATAGTCAATTTTAAACTATACATATGTGTATATTACGAAAAGCTTAGAGAAAATGTGTGGTCCAGAATGCTTCTCAAGTTTCTCAATTAGCCTACTACTTCTCACATGATCCTTATCCTATATATATATATATATATTCAAAACTGAACCGGGTCAAATATAATATATTTTAAATTTTTTTTCCATAACAACATAGTGTTTTTTCTAAATTCTTGATATACCGATACAGTGAGATTAATTGTACCTAACTTCTGGTATAAATTTTAAAAATAACGAGTTGCATGTTAAATTTAATTACTCGTTTCACATAATCAAGAAAATAAATCTCTCTCGTAAATCATATGATTGTGTGTATATATATATATATATATATATATATATATATATATATATATATATATATATATATATATATATATATATATATATATATATATATATATATATATATATATATATATATATATATATATATATATATATAGAGAGAGAGAGAGAGAGAGAGAGAGAGGAGCTCATGCGAGAACTCCATTTATTGTGAGAACCGTGAGAACCAATGTGAACACAACCTAAAATAGATAAAAAAAAAAACCTAACCCCCCCACCAAAAAAAAAAAAAAAAAAAAAACCTAAACTCCCCTCCCCTCCCCCCCCCCCCAACCCCACAAGCTAAAATGCTAAAAACTAAACCTCAGAAAACCTAAAAAAATCTAAAAAAAATCTAATTTTTTTAATATTTTTTATGCTCAAATCGCTACTTTTAGTGGCCAAAAAAAATTTAAAAAAAAATTAATTTTTTTTTGCTTCGAAAAGTAGCGATTTTTATATAAAAAAATATTAAGAAAAGAGAATTTTTGTGTGATTTTTAGCTATTTTTAGGCATTTTTGGTTGTGTTCACATTGGTTCTCGCGGTTTTCGCAATAAGAGGTGGTTCTCGCATGATCTTCTCCCTATATATATATATATATATGTATATATATATATATATATATATATGTATATGTATATATAGAGGGAAGGGGAAATCAAATGAAAAAATATAAATATTGTGAGAACCGCGAGTACTTACGTAAAAACTGATCAAAACTATTTTTTTTTGTTTTTACTACATTTATTATTATTATTATTATTATTATTATTATTATTATTATTATTATAAAACACCAAAAATGAATTTATATGTGTAAACTTAGATGAAAAAAATTACTTATCTTTAAGTTTACTATTTACATAAGATCGTGGGGTATGGTGGGGCGGGGGTTGGGCTTGTGTTGGAGCATTAGTTGACACGTGGCTTGGGGGGCAGACATGGGCTAACCCACATTTAACACGGTATGGTGGGGCGGGGTTTTGGGGCGTGGGTTTGGTGGGCTTTGTTGGGCTGACCCGCTGGGCTATTTGAATATTATTTAAAACAACAAATTTAATTTTTTTAATATTTTTAAATAAAGAAAATTACAAAAAAAATTCCTAACTTTTATATTTGTTTTTTATCTCTTCTCTCATGGCCAAGACTAGTTGTAACTCGTCACCCTGTAGGTGATTAATGGGCTGGGATAGAAATTTCAAATTATCCAGTTTTTGTTTCTGGGCATCTCTAGCTTCTTTGCTCCTTCGTATTTCGGCCCTTTGTTGTTGGAATACGTTGAATGTATCCAACTTGCATGAAATGTCATCCAACTGCTTGCTGTATATTCCCCTACGCGAGCCCGAACTCCCAGTTGAAGGCGATGCCGTACCAGATCTTGATTTTTGAGCACGCCTTCTTGCGGCATTTCTTCCATACTCAGGCCGGTTTGGACTTGGCGAATCATCCAAAATGTCCTCAAACTCTTGAACTCGTGCATCAGATTGGGCTTGGGACGAGGCCCTTGACCTTTTGGAAGACGAGTTACTTTCGCTACCAATGGGGATATTCGCCCACTTTGGATGGAACTTACAAATCTCCCAACAATGCATGAAACGGTAGTCGGTCCCCACATTTGATTTGAATGTGACCACTGCATTTGTCACAATGTCGGCTTCGGTTTCACCACTTTTTGGGTTTTGCTTTGCTTTATTTAAAAAACCACTATATTTTGTAAGTTGGGTGCTTATCTCGCTCCACTTCGAGGATAAGCTATCGTTTTCACGATAAGCCTCCCTTCCCATTTCTTCATGGAATACTCTACTAATCGCTTCCCACAGGGCGGTTCGATGTTGAGAATTTCCTATTTTAATAAAAACAAAATTTAATATATTACAAAGTTATATAAAAAATAACCATTAATAAAAACAAAGTTTAAGAATACCTAAACTTGGATGTTGAGATTGTTGACACCAAGCCCTCGCCAATGCAACTTCTTCAGCAACGACCCATTTTTGTTTTTTTCGTTTGACGTTTTCAAGTGCTTTATCCGCCTCGGTTTTTTTCTTATGACTTCTCTTTTTGATGGGTTTCGATGCGGAAGGAGCATCGTTGGGTGGTTGAGTTTCGGGGACGGTTTCGGTTTGTGAAAGCTCGATGGAGGTTGGTGAAAGGTTGATGGGCGATTGTGTAAACGGGGTAGGTATCGAATCGTCGGTGTGTGGGAAGTTAGTAAACACACGATTCCCGATATACGATGCATAACTCGCTTCAACGGGCATAGAAGAGTGTATGAAAAATGGACGAGGCATTGGACGATTGGGTGGTGGGCTAGGATTATTTTCTTGGAATGCATACGGGTTGTTCGGGTCAGAAGGACGGTTATAAGGATGCATTTTTTCGTTTTGTAGAAGGAGAATTGAAGATGATTATAGAAGATGTGGTTGAATGTGGTAAAAAATGGAAGAAAAATGTGAGTTTTATAGTGAAAAATTAAATTTTTTTTTTAACATAGCCGTTGGCCAACGGCTATTTTGTTTTGGCCATACACAGCCCGCCATGTCAGCTCACTTCCCCCGCCCCATGCCCGGCTTGAAACCCAAGCCCCAAGGGCCACGCCCCAACTCAAGCCCACCCCGGGTGGTGCCTGGGCGTTTTCCCCCAACCCACGCCCCAACCCAAGCCCCATACCCCATAGCCTAAGATTAAATTTTTTGCATGTGCACAATTTTTTAGAGTAGCTTAGAAAAGAGATCTGACCTAGTAAATTGCCCCATGTGTTGCAGCGTTGTTTTGATTTTTTTTACGTCAAAACGTAAACCAACTAAAAAAACCTCACGTCAAAACATAGAACGACCGAAAACGAAAACGTACATAATAATAAGCATAAGACCATGTTATATTTGACCTGACAAATTTCTGAGAAAAATTTACGTCGAAACGTAAATCAATTTGAATTTAATTCACATGTATATAAAAATAAGCATGTAAAACTCGATTACAAAGTCTTTAGAAAGTTAAGGGGTTATAAGTGTTAATACTGAAAGTTAAGGGATAAAAATATAAAAAGTACAAAAAGACAAGAAAAAAAATAGTCTCAAATCACTATTTACCCAAGTTGGTAATTGTATTATATACATATATATATATATATATGTATGTATATTTAATTGAAGAGATAAATCTTTTAATGTTTGACATTTTTATACTTTTCATAATAAATGATGATTTTAATTGGTTTCTCGCGAGTTCTCATGATAACCCTTCCACACACATATATTGGTGGATCAAGGGATCTATCGTTAGACAAAATGAAATATATCGATTACATATATTTTGAACTAGGTTAAAAACTTGCGTGTTACACAAGTTGAATAAAGAAAGTAATAAACAATTAGTAATGGAGATTTAACATTATAAAACTATATATAGGGGATGGATCATGAGAAAACTAGTTTAAATGAGAAAACCAAAAAACTAACTAAAAAATCCTAAAAAACATACCAATTTTTTTTGCATTTGTTTATCAAAAATCGCTACATTTTATGCATGGAAACAAATTTTCAAAAAAAAAAAAATAGAATTTTTTTTTGTTGTATTGCACATGTGCACTATTACAGATATAATGCACATGTGTAGTACACATATAATGCACATGTGCAGTACAACAAATTTTTTTTTGAATTTTTTTATATATAAAAAGTAGGGATTTTTTTATAAAAATTGTAAAAAAAAAAAATTGGTATGTGTTTTAGCTTTTTTTTTAGGCTTTTTTAGTTAGTTTTTTAGTTTTCTCATTTAGATGTAGTTTTCTCATGATCCTCTCCCATATTCTGAAATACGACATATTTAAAAAAAAACTAAGAGATAAAATGTGGAACAATAACACAAGAGTAGCGGAAAAAATCTTGAGCTCACAAAATAGAAACAGGTTCTACTTGTTTATTAGGCATAGATTCTATATGTGGCTACCTTTAGCTTCAGATTTCTCAATTGTTAGGGGTTTCCGATAATGAGGAAGATGCATTTGCGTTGTTTTTTTTATGTGTGTGTGCTCTTGCGTGCATATCAGAGCATCACCAACAGCTAATTTTTTCTTGTTTTTTAGAGGGTGATGTGGCATTTATATCCATTTTTACTATCGTGGGTTGTGTTTGTGAGTTCCATTTTTATCATGCGTTCTTCTTCACATACAAGAAAAAATGGAAGAAAGTGGCAGTGGGTGGGGCCAAATGGGGTTGGGTGTCTTTCTCTCTCTATATATACACATATATATAAATAGGTAATTAAAATTAAATGTAAAAGGTGGTGATGATGTGGTAATGTTTTTAAGTGTTTTTGTGTTTTCTTATTGGGTGGGTTTTTGATATTTTTAAAGGGTGAGTATTTTTCTGATGTGGCAGCTGACTGGACATGTTTTTAGGTGTTTTTAATGGTTCTTATTGTGGATGCTCTGTGATGGTATAACATAGTTTAAAGCTTGTATTTTTTTTCTTTTATGAAAGGCAACAAAATTTATTAAACGAAAACTTAAAACCCGCAACAAGATGTTGACAAATTACATCAAACAGAAAAATTACAAGGTACACCTAGACTTTGCCTATGAGTTACTCCTTACACATGCACATTGAACCTTTTCCATTCATCCCATGTAATCTCTTTGAACTTTGATCTATGAAGTATCCAATCGAACGATGTCTCTTTTATCTCTTCTATGATTTTGTGTCGAATCATATTAGCATCGTTAAATACTTTGCTGTTTCTTGCATTCCAAATACACCATAATGTTAATACGAATATCACATGAATCGTCTTCCTCCTAGATACTGAAAATCCCATTCCATCTATGCTTTGAATTAGCTACTCCACCAAACCAAATTGCTGACCCGCTACCAGATTTAACCAAGCTCGCACATTCTGCCATATTTCCTCAGCCGTCATGCAACTCACCAACACATGATTCGTTGTTTCGGTTTCTACCCCAAAAGGTGCACAAAATGGATTCTGCACGCTTATTCCTCTTGCTGATAACGCTGCTACAATGGGTATTTTTCCTTCCATCGCTCTCCACACAAAAACACTAGCCTTTCGATGTTGCCAAGTATTTAGTGGTTCTTACGTGGATACACCCTTGTCTATATAGATGAGTTCATATGATAACTACTCAAAAATTAAGAACCATTTGATATGAATGATTTATTAATTTTCACACAATGACAGTTTTGTAATTGACTTTAAAACACGTCATGTCAAATTTTGAATCACCAGTGATACATTACACGAAGGTAAACATGCATTTTCTAGTGAAAGCACATTTGTATTTATTGATAAGTACACTATATGATACAAATAGTGAAATTGATAGGTGAATACAATAGTTAGTTATGTTGGGGATCGACACGGGTCAAACACCAACACAAATAACAACACAGAACTCACACTCACACACAATTAAGAACACAAAGATTTATAGTGGTTCGGTCGGTTCTGACATACATCTACTCTCGGTAACTAGGAGTATTTGTTATTAAGCTTGGTACAAGAATTTACAGATACAATACAATCTTATCTATAAGATTGAATGATAGAGGAAAGATAAAAAACAGGATCCGTGAAATCTGGATCACATGGAAGATTAGATATCCCTGTCTCCTTATCTTCTTATCCTTTTGATCAGAAAGTCTTTTCTGACCTCAACTTGTCAAGTGGCTTCAGACTCAACAATCTCCCACTTGAAGCCACAAAATAATCTTCACATGTGCTTCAACTGTGCATCAGTATCTCTGTAAAAAAACTTTGATCTTAACACATTCCTAGTTACCCAACCTTCTCTTCAATTATCCTGAAGGCCAGTTGAAGCTATGCAAAGCTTTAACTTCTCTAAGGTGACAACCTTAGTGTTGGTGCACTACATATGCTGATTACGTCTTGTATCGAGTCATTGTCTTAGAACGTTAGATCTGGGCATGAAATACGAGAAATTGAGTGGTTGTATAGTTTTAGGGTTAATGGATCGCTCATAGGACCAATAGAATAGTGGACCGCTCGAGCAGACATGTTTGGACCGCTCGAACGGCAAAGCAGCTTATGGACCGCCGATATGACACATGGTTGGACCGCTCTTGTGTCATCATGTGTGGATCGCTTATGTGTCATGTTGGACCGCTTATTGGGCCTGTCCAATAAGCGGTTCCAGAGGTCTATATATACCCTTGGGGCGATTCCAGTTGAAGGAAAAGAAACAGTTGGTAGAAATCGTGCCGAAGCTCTGCCGGTGCGAGATTTGAGCTGTAAACGTTTGAAATCAATAAACAAGTAGTTAAAAGTGATTTGCCTGCTGTTTCTACCTTAGTTTCTTGTTATTCCGCACCTGAAACCAAGGAGAAAGCCTCTGAACGACTCGTTCGGGTCTTCACATGATCCTACAATTGGTATCAGAGCTCAGGAGGAGGTTCTCTGCAGAAATCAGCTGGATTTAGTCACTTTTTCTTACTTCTACACCTTCTTTTTCTGATTCGGGAATATTTCACGGTCGGAATTCGCTCAAAATCTCAGGGATTGTGCACAATAGTACCGTGACAAACCCTGGAAAGTTTCAAATCAAAATTCAAAGTTTAAGTAAGTCAAAATTGAAATTGATTGTGAACCGCTCATTCGGCCAGATCGACCTTGAACCGCTTATTCGGACAAGTGTGGATCGTTCATTCGAACATCTTGAATAGCTCGAAAGATACGATCTGTTCGAAAGATCAGCTCGAAAGATAGATTGTTGGTCCGCTCGAAGTGACAATTGGGGCCCGCTTATTCGCTCGAATCGATTGTTCTGGATCGCTTATTCAGTCGGTTGGATCGCTCATCCGGACGACCTTGGTCCGCTTATTTGTCATCCGGATAACTTATCTGGACCGCTTATTGGACACATTATTCTCTGGTCCGCTCTTTTAGCCCATCTGATCCGCTTTTGTGTCAGATTGCTGATTAGTTCGCTTTTCCCTCACACCTGGTTCGCTTATTCGTCACAGTGTTTGAAAAACGTGTTATCGAATCATGGATTTAAATATCGTTAACAGGACTCAAGAAACACTTGATAGAATAAAAATATTAAAGAATGAATTTGATTCATTTTCAGGTTTTCCAGGAGAAAGCACAAGAAGTATCATTAAGAGATATATCAATCTTGTTAGTTCAATGTCTGATTTAGATATTACAAAAGCACCAGAAACTTTACCGAAAGAAGAATGGGAAGATTATGTCCTGAACTTGAAAAGTTCTAGAGAATTTTCTCAACTGACAATTACTCCACTCATTAAAAGGATTGAAGAACAGATGGTGATCAAGGATGAGAAAAGGAAAGAAAAAGCTGTAAAAGTCAAAGCATCTGTGAAGAATGAATCGTCAAGGTCTGCATCAGTATGCTCAAATTGTCACAACTTCAAGACAGTCAATGACAAACTTGTGAAGGATGCAGAAAGTTTAGCATTGGAGATCAAGAAGTTGAACAATAAGAAGAAAGCTGATGAAAAACAGATTCTAGACTTACAGGGTAGTTGTGAGAAGTTGAAAATCGAAAATGGCAAACTGTTGGGTAGTGTGAACAGTTTGACATTAGAGAACAAAGGTTTGAAAGAAAATGAAAAGGTTTTTGAAAGCAAACAGAAATCATCAGAAAATGAAGATTTCTGGATAAAATTGGAGAACAAAAATCTGAAAGCTAATGAAGTGAAACTTCAAGAACAGATAAATGTTTTGGAAAATGAAAAATCTGTTCTTGTAACCTTGAAAAACGAAAATGAAAATTCAATCAAGTCTCATCTTGAAAGAATATCTAAGCTTGAAGACGAAGCTAAGAGTTCAAGGATCAAGATTGATGAACTTGAAAAGAAATTGATCAGTTTTGCGACTAAATCTGACAAGTTGAATATTCCTTGTCCAAAACCGATCAATTCAGATCCAATAAGTGACTGTGTCACAAACTTTGACTCTGTCAAAGTTGAAGATTGTGATGATGCATCCGATGATGAAAATGTTAAAAAAGAAAAACAAAAATTGTTTTTAAATTTGAAAGAAAAATTTCAGAAAACTGTTTTGCAATCGACCGAAAAAGGTGAATGTTCTAAGCAAAAGCCTTTGAAGAAGAAAGCAGAACAGAAACAAAAAGATAATAAAAGTTCATCGGATCGATCATCCAATCAAAAACAAAATTTACAAAAAAATAAAAATGAAAACTCAAAAAATGTTGGTAATAAGTGGTGCAGGTCAGACCACAGTGCTAAAGCGTCAAATCCTGCAAAGTTGAGGAAGGAATATCACCAGGCCAAACAGTGTTACGACTTGAGTGTTTGGTACAACGGTGATAACTGGTACGATAACAGAATGTGTTATAGTTGTGGCTATTATGGACACATTGCTGTTAATTGCCAGTACTGGAGATATGAGACCAGGAGGTGCTATAACTGCAATATCAAAGGTCACATTGCCCGAGATTGCCCGAGGAGATCAATGGGAAGATCAAGGGTTATGTCTCAGAAAGTGGCAAGAATTCCAGTCAAGGTCAAGCCCGAAGAACTAAAAGTTCGAGAACCAAAAGTTCAACAACCGAAAGTTCTAGAGACGAAAGTTAAACTTTCTCAGGGGCAGAAAGACCGACTGAGGAAGAAGAGAAAGAAAGCGAGAGAATATCTCGAGAAGATTTTGTCCTCAGGTTCACAGGATAAACAGAATAAAAGTTCTGATGAATCGACTCCTTCAGTTGCAAAAACAAGCAAGACGAATTCATCAGATACAAATCTGATGACAGAACAGAGAGGGAAGAAGAAGGAAAAGGTCAGCGATGAATCTGACAGATCAAAGTCGGACAAGCCACCTTCAGGCAATGATTCTGGTATGGTAAAACCAGAGGAGCCATTGGTTGAGGTAAAAGTTGAGAATTCTAGTTTAACAATGGATGAGAAAAACTTTCCACCATTGTTGAGCAAGAATTCAAAATCACCCAAGATCAGTCAGGCTTGGGTGAAATTGTTTAAATAGAAAAACCTGACTTGCCGGAGATCCCAAGATGGTATCGTGGATCATGAATCGGCACATTTCTTGAGAAATTTCACTTTGGTGATTTTTCAATTTACATGTGGTAAATCAGGGACATTAATTTGTACTTGATTTTCTACTGATGGTTTATGATCAAACTGGAAATGATAAATCTTTAAAAGGTTTGAAGAAAACAAGATGATAAGATAACCCCAAATCTACAAATGATTGGAACACAAACTAATTTTTCCGAAAAAACCATTTTGATTGAAACAAACTTAAGTGGTTTGAAATCATTATGGGAAAATAGTTTGTTGTGAGGGGGAGTTCTGATTGTTTTGCACGAGAATGGTGAATTGAGGTAATTCACATAATGTTGTCAAGTTTCTTGTATAGTTTGTTTTCAATTTTTTTTCTTCAAAAAATCAGAATTGAAACATATTTTGATTTTAGGGGGAGTAATAAAATTTTGAAAAATTTAAAAAAATTGAAAATTGAAAATGAGTTTTGCTGCAAAAAGAGGAGATGATAGTACATCGGTGGACTTTCACAGCATGCTAGAGATTTGTAAAGACAAAATTGTTTTTAAACAAGTCTTACTAATGATGTGTCAGTAGGCTTCACACAGTTAGTAAATTGTATTCGAGATATAAACATAAAATAAAACTTACTTATTTTGTGGGGAACACTACTTGGATATATAGGTAACCCCTGAAATCTCGTCTGAAAGGTTTCTTATTCTGGAATACTAGGTTCTTGTACTCAAATGATGTCTGGGGTATTATTCCGGGACTTCTGCTGAACGGTGGTTCTGACCTAGTCCCTGGCTAATACTTTCTTCATATGCTTGAAACATAGCATAAAGCCCTCAGCTGATTAGACAATAAAATTGATGATCAGTTGTTGTAGCTGAAAAGATCCTCTAAAGGGGGCCCACTGCTAAGTCGAAGCTGATATCTCTCTGCTAAACGGAAGTTCTGACCTGAGATCCCTCAGTTCTCGCATTTTTCCCCTAATTTATATACAGATATCATTTGTAGTTATACTTACCTGTAGATAAGAATATTGGGATCTGGATACGGGAGTATATTCAAGAGGTGGAACACTCAAATAAGTTTAAGTGCTAATACATTAAATACGTATCTTGAATCAATTGAAAATTTGTGTAGAGGTTTAAGTGGACAACAATACTGACAATCAGAAGTAAATTTGTTTTAACATTTGCTGATTAATCAAGATCAACGGTGTTAGTGATATGTCTAAAAACCGATATGATCCTCTTGCACAATCTCTCAAAAATAGTGTTCATTTCTGTTTGTTCAAAATTAAATTCAAAAATCCAAAAATATTGTATTTTTGTTTGATATTTGAAAATTTAAAAAAAAAAGATTTTCGACAACAGAGTGTGAAGAACTGATTTTCGACACTTCAAGTGTAAAACATGTTGAACTTGTGGTTTGAGAGAGAGTGTTAAATTGTGAAGATTTGAAATGCAAAATTGGTTCATTAACTTGATGACTAAGTTGAATGGTAACCTACAGTTTGATCTTCATAATTTTTCTTATATGATTTGCTGATTCATTAAGTTGAATTGCAAATTGTATTAGTTTGTAATAGTATGGTTGAGTTTTGCAGGTTTCTGATCCTGTTGCTACGAATAGCCAGGAGATACATCAGAACCAAAGGAGAGCTTAAACAGAGAAAGCCAGGAGTTGATTTCAATGGTGATAACGATTTCCAGACAGAGATCTCAGCATTATGTTTGGGGGAGTCTGATGAAAGTTAGAGCCAGAGAATGATCCAGGCATATGATTCCAGGAAGGAATTCCTGAAGAAGATATTATTCCAGGCTGAGTTCCTGAAGAAGGCCGAACAAGATTGAAGAGTTGTGATTGTTTGAAGACTCTCACTAAAGATTCCGTCAACATCCAAGGGGGAGTTTGTTAGTGCAGTTGTCTGTCGACTACATCTTCGTTCGTGTCTTAGAATGATAGAATGATAAAGAGAGAGAAGCCCGAAGACTGATCAAGACTGAAGAACTGAAGACAGCATTGTTGTGACTCGATAGTCGACTCCATCAACATCTGAGGGGGAGTCTGTTGGTGCACTACATATGCTGATTACGTCTTGTATCGAGTCATTGTCTTAGAACGTTAGATCTGGGCATGAAATACGAGAAATTGAGTGGTTGTATAGTTTTAGGGTTAATGGATCGCTCATAGGACCAATAGAATAGTGGACCGCTCGAGCAGACATGTTTGGACCGCTCGAACGGCAAAGCAGCTTATGGACCGCCGATATGACACATGGTTGGACCGCTCTTGTGTCATCATGTGTGGATCGCTTATGTGTCATGTTGGACCGCTTATTGGGCCTGTCCAATAAGCGGTTCCAGAGGTCTATATATACCCTTGGGGCGATTCCAGTTGAAGGAGAAGAAACAGTTGGTAGAAATCGTGCCGAAGCTCTGCCGGTGCGAGATTTGAGCTGTAAACGTTTGAAATCAATAAACAAGTAGTTAAAAGTGATTTGCCTGCTGTTTCTACCTTAGTTTCTTGTTATTCCGCACCTGAAACCAAGGAGAAAGCCTCTGAACGACTCGTTCGGGTCTTCACACGATCCTACACTTAGTCAACATATCAGATAGATTTTCACTTCCTTTGATCTTCTTCAAGTTCAGAGTGCCTTCACTAACTTGCTCTCTGATGAAGTGATATCTCAGCTGTATGTGTTTTGTCTTCGAATGGAAGACAGGATTCTTTGCAAGGTGTATTGCACTTTGAATGTCTCAGAATAGTGCACAATCAACTTGTTCCTTGCCGAGCTCTTTGAGAAAATTCTTCAACCATATAAGCTCTTTGCTTGCTTCAGCAACTGCCATATAATCTGCTTCTGTGGTTGGAAGGGCAACACTTTTCTGCAGGCTGGACATCCAGCTTTGATGCGTGTTAGGTGTAATATATTTTAGATGTATATTTTAAGCCCTTTTTACACTTTTTAGCCAAGTTTTAAATTTATAAAACACGATATTTACTAACACTAAACACACATATGGGCAAGTGCACCCATCGTGGACGTAGTATAGTGTCGGTAAGATACCGAGGTCGTCCAAGGACACAAGAGCTTTTAGTACCGGTTTATCCTCAACGTCTAATCAAATCAAAAAGTTAGAAAAAGGTTTTTAAACTATGAAAATAAAACTAACTAAAATGCTGAAAAATAAAATAAAAATAAAAACAGATAGACAAGATGAATCACTTGGATCCGACTCGTGTGTAGTGTAACCTTTGATTATTTTCGCACTTTTGCACTTGTTTAAGAGATTATCTTAGTTATTGTAGTAGGCCCCTCTTTTGAAGGTGACGTTACCCTCAACCCAGTAGTTTGAGTCAGCAAGGATACAATCCTAAAGGGTCGGATTATTGAAAGATAATTAATTAAGTTATTAATGCATAATGTGGTAGGCCCCTCTTTTGAAGGCGACGTTACCCTCAGCTAAGTAGTCTGAGTCAGCAGGGATACAGTCCTAAGTAGCTGGGTTAAAGTTTTAATAGTAGTTTAACTTATGAGGGGATCAAAGAGTTTGGACCCCCGCCATCCAATACCTTTGGGTATTGAAGGTGGTCCTACTAAATTTTACCCAGGTCCTTTGCAGGATCTATACACTGAACAATGGCAAGACTCTCTTACCAAACCGTTCCCTTAACCCCCGACCAGGTAGCCAACATACCTCCATATAGACGTTGGAGATATGAATGGTGAAAATCTTTTATTTTATATAGACAGTAAAATAATGCCAAGACACCACGGACAAACGATAAGGAAGAATCACCTTCAACATAAGAAACTAGTAATTAAGTCATTAATACAAAACCAATTAAAAAGTGCAAAAGATTAAAAATAAAAAGTATTACACTAAACACTTGTCTTCACCAAGTGATGTAAGAGACTTAGGCAAACATGGCCTTTGATTGTCAAGAACTCTTACGATCAATCTTGGATCCCGAGACGACTCACACACTCTATGATGGACAATGGATGATGGTGGTGGATGATGGTGTTGTGATGGTGGTGAGTGGTGGGTGAAGTGTGAGAGATGTGGTCTGCCAAGGGATAAGTTGCAAGAGCTCCAAACACTCCTATTTATAGGCTGAACAGAAGCTCGGGCATGGCCCCGTGCCTGCTGGGCACAGCCCCGTGTCCATCTGACACTCTCTCTCTTCATTAATTGTAATTCACAATTACAATAAATGCGCCTGCAGCAAGTTGACCATGCCCCCGTGTCCGCTGGGCACGACCCCGTGGTGGGCAGTAGAAGCTTCTATAGGTTTGTCTTTTCTGCTGCTTCTTGGGCACGGCCCCGTGCTCGCTGAGCACGGGGCGTGTTCAGTCTTCTGTTTTCTTTGTTTTGCTTGGGAAGATGTTGTCGGGGGGTCGGGCATATCACTTTTGTTTCCTTTCTTGTATTTATGTTAGATTTTGCTATCTTTTTGCTTCTTTTGTTATTTTGAGCTCATTTAATCCTGAAAATACAAAAGGAAGACAAAAGCACACTTTTTCCAACATTAGTACTAAAAAGGGTTAGTTTTAAGCCACCATTGATGAAATTTATATGTTGCATTTTGTGCACATCAAATACCCCCACACTTGAATCTTTGCTTGTCCTCAAGCAAAACTCTTTATAATGTGGCCTTTTCACTCCCAAATGGAATGGGTAGAAGAGAAGGTTTTTGGGCTTGTCACAGAGTGTCGGGAATTCCAAGATTATTTAGGTTTTATTTTTATTTATTTACAATCCTATTCGTCATGATTTATTAAAAACGTTTCATAAGATAAATTATTTATTCGGGCATGACATACCTCTTTAAAATTCCATTTATATACAAGTTCACATACCTCACGGAGGAATCACTCAACACTCGGCCGAAGGTGTAATTTTTTAGTGAATCACTCGAGAGCGGCATGGAACTTACTCCTACCATAAGCTTGCCAAGCAATCAATCCTCTTCCTTTTTAACTTTATACCTTTGTAAATATCAAGAAGACTTTTTGCGTGAAGGGTTAGGCTTGGGCTAAAGGTGGGTGGTTGGGTTAGTGGTTAGTAAAAATGGCGAAAAGCGTAACAAACATCGGTTTTTTGAAAGACTTTTTATTTTTCACATTTTTATTTTATTTTGATGAACCACTTGTTTCAAACAAAGTTATTTTTGATGAACTTGTTTGTTTGTTTGGTTTCATCAATATATATATATATATATATATATATTTTTATGGAGAGTCATTAGAAAACCGAACGTTGTTACTAAAATAAAGGGTTAAAAATAAAAAGGTTTAGGTGGGTAAAAAGGGTGATGGTTTTGGGTTAAGAAATGAAAAGATTTAGGCTCAAAGGGGTTAGCTAGGGGGATTTTGGGTAGGTGGTAAAAAAAATGAAAAATAATGGTGTAGAAAGAAAAAGGGTTAGTCCTAATGCCTCCATCATTTACTTACTCGGGTTTAAGTTGGTAAGGACCGGGAATGTATTGTTGTGGCAAGTTCTAGAGTTGTACGAACCAAGCGGCTATTCACACAAGAAACGAAAAATGAGCATTTAGTGTAAAGATATGTATTTGTATGCTCGTTAAAGGCTCAAAACTCACTTTTGTGGGAAAGGTTTTTTATGTGATCAAGTATATATAATCAAATTTTAACTAAGTTTGTCATGCCTTTTCGTAATTTTCTTATGTTGGTTCTTTTTATCACGACGCTATCGGTTGTAAACTTGTAAAAATATAACCTTGTTAGAACTTGAATTCCCAACTTAAACTTAGACAAGTAAAAAAAATGAAAATTTTTGAAAACAATTTGGGGTGATTAGCGGTTCCAATAGAGTTTTGTGTAAGGATTTTTATTAGGACTTGCAAGATTCAAGGTTTTAGCATCCCCCCCCCCCACACTTAAATTACACATTGTCCTCAATGTGTCCCAAAAATAAGTTTTTAGGTTGATTGAATGTGTAAAATGGTGTTAAAAGCAAAATTTTATGTTACTGGCATCCTGGACACAGCCCCGTGGGGACCGGGCACGGCCCCGTGTTCAGGTGCCAGCGACAAAAATTAAAGAAAAGAAACAGAAGCCTGGACACGGGGGCGTGTTCAGCGAACACGGCCCGTGTCCAGTTACCTGAACTGGGCAATTTTCTGTAGAGTGTGCAGCACGGGGCCGTGTTGGGCGGACACGGCACGTGCTGAGCTTACTGTAATGAAGAAATTGTTGTCTGATGGCCCTGTTTTCGTGCATGGGGCTATGTTTCTCGTTTCCCTTGTTATCCTTCACTATCACGAGTGTGTTTTATTTATCACAACATCATCCAAACCTTAAAACCATCATTTCATTAAAATCCGTCATATAGAGACACATAGGCCTAGAATACTAGTAAGTTAAGTAAGCACAAGAAGCTTAAACCAAGGAGTTCTAGCCTACAAGTTATTCTAATTAGCAAAATTTCCGAGAAGATAGTAGTCTCGGTTGGATGCGGCTTCATAGAACTCCTTCCTCTGGGTATGGACTCCTCATATGTCGGCGAGCCACTCCGCTATCTCCCTCGGGAGGAGAAAGGAGGGCTCGTTGGCGTCGGTTTGAGGAGGTGCAACTTCCACCGGGACTTCTTGCAGATTTTCAAGAGGAGGCTCCGCTGGAATGTCATCCCATCCGGTAGGGTTGTTGACTCCAAGTGCTAGGTTCCAATCCTCTTGAGGGAGGACGGGTTCCATGGGAGGTGTTACAAGAATATTTAACCTCAGGTGCAAGAGGTTAATCTCTTGAAAACTATTTTCCAGCCCTACCGTAAGATAGTTTATACGGTCTATCAGGACCTCCTCTACCGAAGTCATTTCATCGAGAGCTTCCCGTAGCGCCATGACGTAGTGTACAAGGGTAGCTTCAATGGAAGGCCTTCTTCCACTTCTACTGTTTCTTGAATGCGCTGACGATGTTCCATTGTTTTCACTTGACATTCTACGAAAATAAACCGAAAACAATTTATTTTAATGAAACAGTACCTTGGACACGGCCCCGTGCTCAATGAGCACGACCCCGTGTTCACCTTTCTGCAGAATTTTGAAACAAGGAATCTTGAAGTTCTAAGTTATTTTTCTAACTTGTGAAGCCTTTTTGAACAAAAGTAACTTAAAACAATGTTATACAACTTATTTTTAACAAGATTCTTTGAACAAAACTCAATAATCCTTGCCATAAAGCTTGAAATTTCAAACTTCAATGGAGGTTTTTGGAGAAAGACGAAGAAGAAGGAAATGGATAAAAGAGGAAAGGACAAGATGGTTGTTGGAACCTTCTTTTAGAACATACCTAGGATGGTAGGAGAGAAGATCCCTTCAAATCTCTGTCCCTGGATGGTCCAAATGTGCAGGATTCTTGGCTGCATTTATAGAAAACGACAGCATGCTGGACACGGCCCCGTGTCGGCTGGACACGGCCCCGTGTGCAGGCAAGATCCTGACACAGTTTGTCCGTATTCTGATGTAAGGTCAGAAAGGAATCTTTTGGTGGACAAGGGGGCGTGTTGGCTAGGCACGGCCCCGTGTCAAAGGGCTGATTATGAAGTTTGTCTATTTTCAAGGAACTAATCTGGATCGGGCGGTTCCTTACTGGATGGAACAACCCCAAAGTGCCTAAGATACCTTAATTGATCTAGATTAAGACGAGAACGCAAGAGGTTGCCGGTGAGGGTGATTCCTATGCTAAATGTAGGTGGACAAGTCCAACCCTTTTCCGGGCTCTCGTTAAAGAAGGTGTATGCCGAATCGCTCAGGTCTGTGTATGCACCGAACGGAGTCGATGGGGAGTCCTTCACGGCACAATCGGCACAGGGACGACTATCGTCCAAGTCTTCGCTAGAGTTGAAGGTATTATCGGGAGCAGCGAGGTTGTTTGATTGCGACCCCAACACTTCTTCTTGGTAATCGTCTTGAGATGAATCAAGGAAATCCATCTTAAGTTCGTTTAACCAATTAAGAACTAGATCTTCTAGTTGAAATAGTTCATCAAGAAGCATTTCTCCTAGAATATCTGGTTGGGCGCCTTCGAGGGAGAGATAAGGATTATTTTTACTTTTGCTCCTCTTAAGGATACAGGAAAACGATGGGTCTATATAGTGGGGCTTATAATTTAGAAAATAACATTCTAATTCTTTATAACCGCCTCCACATAATTGACACCACGTACCATAAGAGTGCCGAAAGTAAAAAAGATCATTATCACTCATTTTTGTGTCAGAAATTACCAACCGTCGGGATCTTACGGTTCTGTTTTCAGTAATTGAATCTTGGGCACGGGGGCGTGTTGGGTGGGCACGGCCCCGTGTTCAGCTTACTGTCTAACTTAAAACAAGATTGCCAGTTACAAAGATTGGGCACGGGGGCGTGTTCAGCAGGCACGACCCGTGCTGAGTTCTGCAGAAGCTGAAAAATTAAGAAAATCCTAAAAAAATAAAAACAAAATAGAAAAACTGATTAGGCTGTTGATTCCTAACTTTCCTAAAATCCTCGTGTCCCCGGCAGCGGCGCCAAAAAACTTGATGCGTGTTAGGTGTAATATATTTTAGATGTATATTTTAAGCCCTTTTTACACTTTTTAGCCAAGTTTTAAATTTATAAAACACGATATTTACTAACACTAAACACACATATGGGCAAGTGCACCCATCGTGGACGTAGTATAGTGTCGGTAAGATACCGAGGTCGTCCAAGGTCACAAGAGCTTTTAGTACCGGTTTATCCTCAACGTCTAATCAAATCAAAAAGTTAGAAAAAGGTTTTTAAAATATGAAAATAAAACTAACTAAAATGCTGAAAAATAAAATAAAAATAAAAACAGATAGACAAGATGAATCACTTGGATCCGACTCGTGTGTAGTGTAACCTTTGATTATTTTCGCACTTTTGCACTTGTTTAAGAGATTATCTTAGTTATTGTAGTAGGCCCCTCTTTTGAAGGTGACGTTACCCTCAACCCAGTAGTTTGAGTCAGCAAGGATACAATCCTAAAGGGTCGGATTATTGAAAGATAATTAATTAAGTTATTAATGCATAATGTGGTAGGCCCCTCTTTTGAAGGCGACGTTACCCTCAGCTAAGTAGTCTGAGTCAGCAGGGATACAGTCCTAAGTAGCTGGGTTAAAGTTTTAATAGTAGTTTAACTTATGAGGGGATCAAAGAGTTTGGACCCCCGCCATCCAATACCTTTGGGTATTGAAGGAGGTCCTACTAAATTTGACCCAGGTCCTTTACAGGATCTATACACTGAACAATGGCAAGACTCTTACCAAACCGTTCCCTTAACCCCCGACCAGGTAGCCAACATACCTCCATATAGACCGTGGAGATATGAATGGTGAAAATCTTTTATTTTATATAGACAGTAAAATAATGCCAAGACACCACAGACAAACGATAAGGAAGAATCACCTTCAACATAAGAAACTAGTAATTAAAGTCATTAATACAAAACCAATTAAAAAGTGCAAAAGATTAAAAATAAAAAGTATTACACTAAACATTTGTCTTCACCAAGTGATGTAAGAGACTTAGGCAAACATGGCCTTTGATTGTCAAGAACTCTTACGATCAATCTTGGATCCCGAGACGACTCACACACTCTATGATGGACAATGGATGATGGTGGTGGATGATGGTGTTGTGATGGTGGTGAGTGGTGGGTGAAGTGTGAGAGAGGTGGTGTGCCAAGGGATAAGTTGCAAGAGCTCCAAACACTCCTATTTATAGGCTGAACAGAAGCTCGGGCACGGCCCTGTGCCCGCTGGGCAAGGCCCCGTGTCCATCTGACACTCTCTCTCTTCATTAATTGTAATTCGCAATTACAATAAATGCGCCTGCAGCAAGTTGACCACGCCCCCGTATCCGCTGGGCATGGCCTCGTGGTGGGCAGTAGAAGCTTCTATAGGTTTGTCTTTTCTGCTGCTTCTTGGGCATGGCCCCGTGCTCGCTGAGCACGGGGCGTGTTCAGTCTTCTGTTTTCTTTGTTTTGCTTGGGAAGATGTTGTCGGGGGGTCGGGCATATCACTTTTGTTTCCTTTCTTGTATTTATGTTAGATTTTGCTATCTTTTTGCTTCTTTTGTTATTTTGAGCTCATTTAATCCTGAAAATACAAAAGGAAGACAAAAGCACACTTTTTCCAACATTAGTACTAAAAAGGGTTAGTTTTAAGCCACCATTGATGAAATTTATATGTTGCATTTTGTGCACATCAAGCTTACTGCAGTGCATCCCACTGTAAAGACATATCCGGTGGTGTTTTTTTTAAGATTCTTTACAACCACCAAGGTCAGCATCCGCAAAACCCTTCAGAATAACATCTTTCCCCTTAAACTGTAATGCCACTTTTGAAGTCCCTTTCAAATATCTTAGCAACCATTTAACTGCTTCCCACTGCATGAGCTATATCTGGTCTCGTGCATACCATTGCATACATGAGGCTACCAACTGCCGATGCATATGGAACTTTAGCCATTTCTGCTTTGTCTTCATTTGATCTGGGTGACTGAACTTTAGAAAGCTTAAAGTGACTTCCCAAAGGTGTGCTTCGAATCTTGGCGTCTTTAAGGCTGAATCTTTCTAACATTTTCTCAATGTACTTCTCTTGAGAGAGTGTTAAAGAACCATCTTTTTTGTTTCTGAAAATACTCATCCCGAGTATTTGGTTTGCAGCTCCCAAGTCTTTCATCTCAAACTCTTCAGACATCTGCTTCTTCAGCTTCTTGATCTCTGTCATGTCTGAACCTGCAATCAACATATCATCCACATATAGTAGTAGAATGATATAAGAACCCTTAAACCTCTTGATGTAACAATAATGGTCATTGTCACATCTCTTGTATCCGACTCTTCCCATGAAGTTATCAAACTTCAAATACCATTGTCTGGGCGCTTGTTTCAGACCATACAAACTCTTCTTCAACTTACACACCAAGTTTTCTTTGCCTTTAACCTGAAATCCTTCTTGTTGTGTCATGTAGATATCTTCTTCTAGGTCACCATGTAGAAAAGTTGTCTTGACATCTAGCTGCTCTAGATGCAAGCCTTCCGCTGCTACAATACCGAGAACAAGTCTAATGGTAGTCATTTTCACCACTGGAGAAAATATTTCATTGAAATCAATTCCCTCTTTCTGCTGAAATCCCTTGACCACCAATCTTTCTTTGTACCGTTTGGTACCATCATGTTCTTCTTTGACCTTGAAAACCCACTTGTTCTGAAGAGCCTTCTTCCCAGCTGGAAGCTTTGTTAAGTGCCAGGTCTTGTTCTTCTCAAGCGACTTCATCTCATCTTTCATTGCTAACTCCCACTGCAATGAATCTTTCAACCCCATAACTTCTGAGTAACACCGGGGTTCACCAGTTTCTATCAAAAGTATGTAATTGAAGGATGGTGAATATCTGTCTAGTGGTCTAATGACTCTGGAGGATCTTCCTGGTTGAAACTGAGGAGTTTCTGGGGATTCTAGAATTTGAGGAGCGACCTCTTCTTCTTCTATAGAATCATTACTAGAATCATCCCCTGAGCTTCCACTGACGATTGCCTCATACCCATTTTCTGGAATGTCGACTGAAGCTTCTTTTCTTGTTTCACCACTTTCAAATTCAACATAATCTTTCTGAACTTCTGGTCCTTTGGTGTTTCTGTCTTTATACAATTCGTTTTCATTGAAGACGACATTCTTGCTTCTGATTACTTTTCTGCCTTCATTATCCCAAAGCCTGTAACCCATTTGTTCTGACCCATAACCAATGAATGTGCACTTCTTGCATTTTGAGTCTAACTTATCCCTGTCACCAGCTTCTATCAAATCGTAAGCACTACAACCAAAGACTCATAAGTGTTCGAGACTTACCTCCTTTCCTTGCCACATTTCTTCAGGTAACTTGAAATCCAAGGGACCAGTTGGTGAACGGTTGATCAAGTAGGCTGCAGTGTTAACTGCATCGGCCCAGAATGTCTTGGGCATCCCGACATTTAGCCTCATGCTTCTAGCCCTCTCATTTAGAGTTCTATTCATTCTCTCAGCTACACCATTCTGCTGAGGAGTTCCGGGAACTGTCCTGATCATCTTTATCCCTTCCTTGGCGCAATAGTCAGCGAACTGCTTGCTTATGTATTCACCACCATTATCAGACTTTAAGCACTTTACCTTCAAGTTATTTTCATTTTCAACAGTAGATTTCCATATCTTAAAAGCATCAAATACAACAGATTTATGCTTAAGAAAATATACCCATACCTTTCGTGTTGAATCATCGATGAAAGTAACATAATATCTTGAGCCTCCTAGAGATAAAACTGAGGTTGGTCCATATACATCCGAGTGAACAAGCTCTAACTTCTGAGCTTTTGATGTCCTCCCTGTCTTCACAAAAGTAACCCTCTTTTGTTTTCTAAGAACACAAGGTTCATAGAATTCAGTTTCCACTTTCTTCAAGTCTAGAAACTTACCTTTCTGAGCCAACATCTTCAATCCCTTCTCGCTCATGTGTCCGAGTCGGTTGTGCCATAAATTTGATGGACTCGGACTAGTGGTCATTGCATGAACACCTTCAGCAGAAACTTCTGCCATGTATAGAGTACCTTGCTTCTTACCTTTGGCAATCACTAAATTGCCTTTGATCACTTTCCATTGTCCAACCCCAAAGTGAACAATAAACCCTTCATCATCCAGTTTACCAACTGAAATCAACTTTCTCCTTAGGTTAGGAATAACCCAGGCATTTTTCAATGTCCATATAGTTCCTAATGAGGTCTTCAAGTCTACATCTTCAATACATGTGATATCAAGCATTTGATCATCTGCTAAATGAACTTTACCAAAGTTACCTGTTCGTAGATTCTTGACCATATCTGGGCATGAGATAGCATGGAAAGAAGCACCCGAATCCATAATCCAAGATTCAACTGAATCTTCAACAGAACAGATGAGAACATCACCTAATTCTTCCGAGGATACACTGTTTACTTCTTTCTTTGAAGCAGGTTTTGTACATTGGCTTCTATAGTGACCTTTTTCTTTGCAATTCCAACATTCAACGTCTTTTCTGTTCTTTGACTGTCCCCTCTTTCTGGACTTGGACCTGCCTCGACTATGTCCTCTTTCGTTTCTTCTTCCTCTACTTTCTGTATGCAATAAAAAACTAGAATTAGAAGTCTCGCCATTGCTTCTCCATCTGATATCTTCGTTTACTATCAAGTCACGAATACTATCGAAAGTGAGTTTAGTGGTGCCGGATGCACTACTAACAACTGTGACTGTGCCTGACCAACTGCCGGGCAATGATGATAAAAGGAGTAGTGCTTGTACTTCATCTTCAAACTTTATTTCAACTGAGGCTAAACGAGAGATGATCGAGCTAAACTCATTTATGTGAGCGGTAACCGACATGCCTTCCTTCATCTTGGTGTTAATCAATTGTCGGATGAGTAATACTGTGACAACCCTCACTAAACCAGGTATCCGTACGATTTAATTAATAATTAATTGCTGCTAAATTACTGTGCTTAACTGAAATTGCTGATGAACTGCTACTTGATTTCTAGTACTTGTATATTCCTGCATCATACTTTGATTTCCGTCACTACATTATTTACACGTTGAACCTTAGTGACAAACATGATGCACAAAAGCACAGTAGCATTAGAACGGATAACCTATTGAACATGCTGATAAAGCCAGCATCAGGCAGACACTGCCTCTAAAGGCCTGTATGAGCCAGAAATATTTTACTACACCCATAGTGAGTGTAGGGATACAAGGGTTGTAGAACCGCGTCTCTAGGAATAAGATATGATGATTGGATGTGCCTAAAACGTACTCTAAGCACAAAACACAGCACTTTTATTAACATACTAGCTTCTGGCTAACTGATAAAGTGCCAAAACATGGGGAAGTATTCCTGTCACACCCCGATTTCCACGTGTATCACCGGTGGGCCCGGTGGGGGATTACCGTGACGTAGTTGGCAACAATATAGTCAAACCACACAATTATATAAATGCACAGCGGAAGCTTTAAAGATAAATATATACTTCAACCTCTGGTGGTAATATCAAATGTATTACAGAAGTCGAATGTATCCACAGCGGATCAAAATAATAATAAAATATTGTTCATTCAGATACGGCATCGAGTTTGCGAGACTATTCGTGATGCCTAGGAAGCTATTACCAGCCCATTTCGTATAGTACCTGCACTTAATCTTTTGGGGAAAAATACGTCAGTTTACACTGGTAAATACATTCAACTGACACATTTGAAAATGTTTATTAAAATTTATTTGAATGCACAAGGCACAAACTCTTTTATAACTTGGGAAAATTATTAAAATCTTGTGAACGTATTACATGTTCTTTTATGCGTTCAGTAGCCCGGGTCGTGCCGGGTTAAAGATTTATAGACACACCACATTGCGTAAAACCGTAGTATAAAAACCAACGGCTACGTCCTTTAATTTAATGTCGACAATGTATACCGGGTGTACGCCTACACCGGGATGTCGATGGTCGTGGCCATTTCGTAAAATGATGCCAAGGATATCCGGGACAACGGTCATAAAACCCCCCAAAGGCTTTTAAGAAACAAAACTGTTTAAATGAGCCGATCATATTATTTAATTAACCACCTAAGCGATGGAAAAATATAATGCTCAATCAAGCGGTATTAACATACCGTAACCCAAGCCCGTATAGGGGAAATAAGTTAAAGTATTTACCTTTGCAAGTATTATTCCTTAGTTTGATTAAATCACCGATAGCTTTTACTGGGCTCCTAATCTAGAACGAAGGTTTTTAATTAACCTCTTAGAATCCTAACGGGTCTTTATATTGGCCGTAGCCTAGACCGGTTGGTTCCGGAATATAAATATGGTTTAATCGCGCGAAAAGGCGAAAACCGAGAATGGAATGTGATTCTGCCCCAAACAAGTTCAGAGACTTGTTTTATATGGGTTCAAGGTTCACACTCTGGATTTTGGGGTTCAAATAATATAATTTGACCCGTATCGACTAATTTATGAAAACTAGTTTCATAAGCCGAACCGTGCGCGCAATAGGCGAAACGGTTAACCATGAGAGTCTTACGCTTATTTCCTAAGTCAATATGCCTTAAAGAGGTTGTGGTATCAGTAGGATACCTCCCGTGATGCCCGTAACGAGTTTAAGTTAATGTTATGCCCCGTAGGGGCTTTTCGGTCATTTTAAAGACTTTTAAAGGGCTTTTCGAGTTCTACAGGAAATCTGAGTTTCCCGAACAGTTTATAAAATCTAAAATACTTTATTTATTATTTAAAATTAGTAGCAACTGGAATCGGGTCAAAAGACCTTGTAGAACTCAAGTTTTGGCCGAAAAGGGCATATTCGGTATTTACCGAACCGTAGCCATAACCGCAGGTTATGAGCAAGGTAAAAATTATTAAAAATCTTTAAAATTCCCAAAATATTAATTTATAACAGTGGGTAAAAGTTTTGGTGACGAAATCTTGGTTTAGATGGGTGTTATGCTAATTGCGCCGTTTATTACAAAAGTTTCTTATAAATGCGCCATTTAGCGTAACTCTCATTCTAGACCTCGGATTGACGTGAAACTTTAAGGACATGCTTATAATTTAATAAGCAAGGTTCTGGTCCGTTCACGTGTCCGAAATACTCGTTTTATTTTCGAAAGGCCGTTACGGTCAACTTTTAGGCGATTAACGGAAATGCGCAAAAGACTCGGATAACTCTTGAACCGGTCACAGAGGGTTATACCAACATGTAACCTGGTCCTAAGAGAGTCCTAAGGCATATCTATACCTCACTAAAACGGGTCAGAACTGAAGTCAAAGCAAAAGTCAAACTTTTGCGACATTCGGCTCCGAACCGGGTCAATATAGCAAACGGTCGATTCAAACGAGCGCAAACAAGTTTATATGCTTAATATCATCTTTTATGAACATCAAAACAGGTTTCATAACGTATACATTACAGATTATGTACAAAACGGCAAAATGACTTTCTGTTGACTTTTTAAGTGCACGTTTGACTCGACATTTGACATAGTTGGAGTGGTGATCAGAGGGAACCCTTTTAGGGGTTTATTACCCACATAAATACCAACTCAAAACTACTTTTGATCCGACAATTCACTGGACCATTTGTGAATTATCGTTATGACAACCGTTAGTTACGACGGTTGAGTTTATAAGCTAAATCTATGGAAATATAAGACCAAAATGGATTTGAACGACTTACAGAAGTTGTATCTTGCCTAGAGAGCAGAGAGGAATGCTTGAGAGCTTTAGAATGATCAGTAGTTGAGTGTTTGAGTTGTGTGAATGTTATGAGCTCAATGTGGCTATTTATAGTGCAACAAAGCCCTCAAGATCATTACACGACAACCTACACTGATCATGGATGATGGGCAGGTGTCCCATAAAGCTATGGGTCGAGTATAGGGTGCCCATGCCTCATTTATTGGCGTTTTGATCGTTCACAAGCTCAAAAGGCAAGAAACTACAAACATTCTGCATCTGGGCGTCTAATGCGGCCCGCATGGGGGTTCCCATGCACTAGTACGCGGGTCGCCTGAGATTCAAATATCAGGCGAGTAAAAGAGGTGGCTCGCGGCCCGCCTCAACTTAACCCGAAACTTCACGCGGGTCGCGAGAGGTTAGATTTCCAGAAATTTTAAATCTTTTGTAATGATTTCAGAATCTGGTAATTAATAACGAAATCTTTCGTAATGATTTACCTGACTTTTCGGGTTTGAAGGGGTAACTTTGCGGTTTGGCCCTCGGTTAATTACAACTAAGGACCTCGTGTTATTTACCCACGTTGTTAAGTCCCCATTTAGTTTATTAATTATTCAGAAAGCCTTAACTTTCATTGTTGACGCTTTTAACCCTTCTCATACGAATTTGATTATAACTTTCTCGTTTTAAAACGGAACTTCGCGGAATTTATACAATATGTTCTAGTGAGCGTATAATACTGTTACAAAGCCTCGGGAGTGTTAAAGGGTCACTCAGAGGTATAATTAAACATGTTGACACGGTTAACCCCTGTAGCTTGTAATCTCTCACTTTCTTCCGCGTTTCGCTTCCGTACGATCCATGATTTATTCGTTTGAAGGTACAAGCACCATTTAGGGTTACTATATAGTATATTTACCCTTGTTTGACATTTATAACCCTCGAATTTACATACTTTCAAGGTTTGTCAAAATTAGTCCTTTATTTAATATCAATGCCACGTGTAAACTAATGACACGTGTTAACACATTATTGGATACAAAAATTCGAGGTGTTACAATTCCTGACACTTTTGGAAATAAATTGTGTCACTAAAAATATTATTAACGACGCTTAAAAGCTTACTTAAGCACTTTAACGGATTTCTATCCAACCGAACAACCGGACTAAACCCGGAACATGAAAATATTGATAAAAATATTATTGATCTTTTTCTGAGCCAGTTAGGGTCCCTGATTACCCTAACACCCGCTATAGAACGCATCACACCACTAACCGAGTTAACCCCTAATCTAACTTGGTTTAAAGTAACTAATCTCTAACTATATGGTTAAAATCGAACTAGGGACCCCCCCCTTTTGGCCGATCGGTCACAATGTGACCAAGAAGAGTACAAGTTTGATTATTTTATTGGATTGTGTCTAATATCTTGGAGACACATTAACCTTTGGATTAAGATCTTGAAATTGTCTATAAATACAAACACTAAACTCAAGAGTCATCACCACAACATAACACTCAAAACTCTCTCTCCCTTGCCCTCTCCCCACTCTCGGCTGAACCCTCTCCCCCTTCTACAACCATTTTTGACTTCCACTCTCTTCATTCCAAGCACATACAAGTGTTCAAGGTCACGTATTAGGAGTCTTGGAGCAAACGGAAGCGGAAGAACCTCGTTACCTTGCTTTTATCCATCACATTTTCGCCTAGATTCTTCCCTAGCCCCGAGCTAGAGGTATAATGCTTAAAACTCATTCTCGAACATATCTAAAGTGGTTAATAAGATTTGTAACGGTTAAAATGCGGAAACTTATCTTTTGAATCTTTAAAGTTTACTAAAACATGAATCATGTTGGTTAAAAGATCATAAGTTGTGTAAAAGTTGTAGTGTTTAAATATGGTGGTTATTTAGGCCCGATCTACGTTGTGGTGGCTCGGATCATCGTTTAACCCGACTTTGTTGAGATCATAAATCTTGACATAAGCTTATTTCTATCGGTACAAGGGTTAAAAGGTGAAACTCTACCACACGAGAAACATGAACTTGTGTAAAAGTGTTTTTATTTGTAAAATAGTATTTAAAACTAGCGGATCTACGTATCTGCAAGTGGTATTTTCAAAGGACCAAGTGTCGAGAAAATCATGTTTTATAAAAGTCGGATGACACACTAACAAATATGATTTTTACAAACCACAAGTGTATAAACACTTGTGAAATGAAAAGTTTCGACAAAATAACAATCTTTGAGAAAGATGACGGGAAGTTGTAAAGGATGATTTATTCTAAAAACGAGGTTTTTACGAGATTAAACTATTTTATACAAAGATCCACCAAATATAACAGGATCTACACTATAGTTTTCAGAAAAACTACAAGTTCATGTGATTATGCGATTTTACATACTTGTCGACTAGTTTGATGTGTCGGAAGTTGTTTGATTGATTAAAGAAGTGTTGAAGTGATTTTGTAAAAGAAAATGATACGCTTGAAAGCGTGGCCACCTCCAGTTACAGGGGAAACTCTGGCGAAATTTTTCTAAAAATATAACACTTAGAATTATTTACAAGTGTTAGAATTATTTTTGATATGTTTTCAAAATGTAATTCGCCACGACTTTATTTACAAATATTCGGAGGTGGGATTTTCACAAAACTAAACGTGATAAATATATATTTGGTAAATATATTTTTCACAACACTGTTTATGATTATTTTGTGAAAATATATAAATATTATTTTTAGAGTAAAAATAATATTTCGAACGATAACAAGACCCAAAATAATACAAACGCTTATACGACAAACATATAAGTTACAACGGTAATTATTATTACCACACGATTACTAAAACGTAACTTACGCATTATTTTGGAAGTATTATGGAAAGTGAAAATATAATATTTTTGAGAAAAATATTTATATTTTGGAAGTAGAAGTAAAAATATATTAAGTGGGACTTAATGATATAATACAAATACACATGTATTAAATCCCCCATCCTTGGGAAGGAGATTAATTACCAAGTACATGCAAAATATAAACACGAAATAGTTGTCTAACTATTTCTCAAAAACTTAAACTATAAAGCTAAGGCACGGCCATCCGTCTAATAGAATTAGCACATGTAGGTCGTTGCACAGCTGCCTGACATCCGGATTACTTGGTATAGCGACGCACCACTGTGAGTTCATGTCCCCCTTTTCTCTTAACTGTTTTCAGTTTCCTAAACTGCGGGGGTGAAATACATGTTACATTGATTACGAATACTTTATACATGGTATGGTTAGCGTAAGGAGGTTTGTTACTTAAGATCATGTGAGTGGGTAGGCGGAAACTTAAGGCCATTAATCCTCATGGTAGGACCGAGGGACAGGAGCGGTAGATCTATCTGGGTGTAGCGAGCCCAGCCCCAGGTCCAGCATAACGGACCTCGGGGTGACTTAGTGCCCGACGCATAAATCCGCTAGGTTTGAGTCTTCCTACTTGCACTTCACACATATCAATGGCCTTGCAAACCATTGGTGATCTCTTTTTCCTTATTTGCTACATACCAGGGTTTTGATAAATACATTGGTTTATTTACTCACTTTCGCATGAACTCGCTCAACATTATTGTTGATTTTTCAACTTACATGTATTTCAGGGAATTAAAAGATCTGGCACGGTATGGGATGTTTTCCGCTGCATGAGTCACCGAGGTCATCCAGGGTTTGGGGAAATGTGACTCTTTCCTGGACAAGTCACAGTCCTTAAACCATGTCTATGTTATGTTTGGGTTTGTAATGTTTGAACAAGTTTGTGGTTGTTAGGGTATGTTACCCCGTTAAGACAATGTTATGGTATTTTTATTTTAATGGATGATCTTGCATATTTTTAATTCATATAGCTTTGTTATGATTAAGCTATGGTATTAAGAAGTCACACCAAATTAACCACGCTTCCGCAAAGCCAGGGTGTGACAGCTTGGTATCAGAGCTCTGATTATAGCGAACTAGGATTCCTTCTCGAGTCTAGACTATGATCACTAGGGCTCTCACGAAAACATTTTTACTGCATACCACTTAAGTCCAGATCCAAAACCTTTTTATAAACAAATGTTGAGCGCATTTTATTTATTATTTTTAGGCTCAGTCTGGGAGGCTGAGGCTCGGTCTGGGAGACTGAGGCTCGGTCTGGGAGGCCGAGGCTCGATCTAATGGATCGAGGTAGTTGTCTAGTGGGACTAGGGAGTCAGTCTGGGAGGCTGGGAGATTTGGCTAGTGGGACTAGGGAGTCAGTCTGGGAGGCTGGAAGAATTGGCTAGTGGGACTAGGAAGAGCAGTCTGGGAGGCTGGGAAAATTGGCTAGTGGGACTAGGAAAAGCAGTCTGGGAGGCTGGGAAGCTAGTGGGACTAGGAGAATTGTGTGATATTTTACTTGGTAGCTTATGTGATTATTCGATTGTATAACTGATTATTTGTGCATATTTGTGTTTGTGTTACAGACACATGGACTCACCAGGCACTGGTGACTCGGACACCACCGGACCCCTACCTATCGTATCTGATGACCTCCCATCTTCGGAGCATGAGGTGCATACATCTGATTCCACCAGCACAGATGACGACGACTTCCAGCCCTTCGCACTACCCGAGGGTGCTGATGAGCCTGCGGATGGCCCCCCTGCTGAGTACTTACCCCTAGTTGTGATTCCGGCTCCTATTCCTTTAGCCGTCTATCCCGCATATGACTTACTACTTGACGCCGAGGCTGACGGCGATATCGATCTGTTTGAGGATGAGCCTATAGAGGATGAGATCCCGAACGCAGCCCTGCTTCCTGCTGGCGATCTTCTGATGATCGCTGATGCCCCTGCCGAGGACTCACCCGCACATTCACCGGTCCCAGACTCCTTTGAGTCTGTGGCTTCCGCACCTTCTCACGAGGTGAGCACACAGCACTTTGCACACGACTCGGATCCTGACCAGGCATCCTCAGCTGCACCTATTCCGAGCTTTGCATTTGAGCATGACGACATAGAGGATTCTGATCCCATTTTTCCTCCGGGAATCGACCCGGATCACGACATTGAGTTTATCCCGATGGACCAGCTCATGGAGGATCCCGCTGATCCAGTTGACCCTATTGATCCTGAGTTCGACTTTGATATGGCTTTTGACGACCATGAGCCTGCCTTGGCTCCTGAGCAGGCAGCTGCTCTAGATCCTATGCCCGAGCATGACCCCGTACATGCTGGCATCCCAGTTGAGCCCGTTCTAGCTGACCCGCCCGTTGAAGATCATTTGGAGGGCGATCCTGTCGTTGTTGCTGACCCTGTTGTTCCTCTACCTGTTGTTGATATACCTGTTGAGCACATTGCACCAGTTGATCCTATTGTTGCTCCCCCATTTGATCCCATTCCACTCGAGCCTGAGCACGCACTGTTTGAAGACCACATGGATCCACCCGATGAGGATGCTCAGCACGGTTGGATACCTGCTGATGAGGACGTTCCACCCTTGCCCCCACAGATCCCTGTTACACGACCTGTTGATTTTACTTTTCAGGTTCCTCAGTTTGTACCTCCAGCGAGGCCTGGAGAGGGCTCTTCAGCCCATCCTTTTGGGCACGTACCGATGTCTATTCCCTTCATGCCCCAGATGTCATCTGTTCCACCCTCTACTTCACCATTTCATGTGGCACCGTTTGACCCCACCAGTGAGCCTTTGCTTTGGTCGACACCACCAGCCATGCCACCTACTGATCCATACCATCCGTTTCATGTGGGACACACTATAGAGGACGTTTTGATGTCCTTCGTTCATCAGCATGAGTCACACACGCAGCGTCTCCAGGAGCTCGAGAGAGCTCAGCTGCCACCATGTTCATGCCATGGTCAGATACACTCTCCTCTTCAGCCATGTCGATCATTACCCCCAGATTTTGCTGCTCGTCTCTTTACACTAGAGCAGCAGGTTGCCTCTGTCATTCGCACTCAGCAGGCTATGGAGGAGGACTGGCTTCAGCTACGCCGCTTGCTTTACACTTACTTTCCCCCTCCTCCGCCGCCATCTGTATAGAGCTCATCAGTACTGCTTGTGTAGACGTTGGTGAGAGGACCGCGATTGCTTTTGGTTACATAGCATTTTGGAGACTACATGATGATACTGACTTTTGACACATACTTGATGTATTTGATGTATTTGACACTGATTTGATATAGCTTTTGGACAGGGGTGATGTAGCCCCTAGTTGATTGATGTATGTATGACACAGTGATGTACTGATACACTTACGTTGTGGTCTCGATATATATGGCAATCGCAGTATTCTCATCATATTTGATTCGCTTGATTGCTTATTTTTATTATGACATGGGATGTTGTGTGTATAATATTTGTGACATGGGATGTTGTGTGATTAGTATTTGTGAAGTATTGATAACATGAAATGTTATGTGCTATTACTATTACTATATACGTACACGTTACTATGGCCTGACCGACGTAAACACATCTTTAGAAGATGCCGCCAAGACGTCAACCTCAGCCAATGCCTACGACTCAGGACGAACTACAGCAAGTCATTGCTGCAGCTATTGCTCAATATGCTGCCTCTCAAGGAGGAATGAGTGGAAGCAACTCTGGCAACACGGGCAACAACAACAATCCACCTCATGGTAACCCTAAGTCATTAAGACATACCATGACCTAAATGGATATCCTTAGCAAGAGTGCTAATGCCAATCATGCGTTATAATGTATGTGCAGGGTGCACCTACAAACAGTTCTTGGACTGCAAGCCCGTAAACTTTGATGGCACAGGAGGTGCAGTCGCTTTCGTCCGCTGGGCTGAGAAAACAGAATCCGTACTTCGCATGAGCAAATGCGCGCTGGATCAACAAGTCACTTACATCTCAGGGCTATTTTTAGATGGAGCCCTATCATGGTGGAATCTACAAGTCCAAACACTTGGCGAAGCTGCTGCTTACGCACTGACGTGGACCGAGCTGAAAGAACTCATGCGCAAGAAGTACTATTCTCGCGCTGAAATTCAGAGATTGGAGACCGAGTTCTGGCATCTAAAAATGGAAGGTCCTAAGATAGCAGAGTATGTTCAGAGGTTCCACGATTTGTCGCATGTGGTACCCTACATGGTTACACCTGAGTTCAAGAGAATCGAACGCTTCATTTGGGGATTAGCTCCTCAAATCATCAGCATGGTGACCTCCTCCAAACCTGCAACTATCACTGAAGCCATTGATTTGAGCGTGGCTCTTACGGAGGAGGCGATTCGTTTAAACAAGTTTGATGAAGTGGAGCCTAAGAAGAAGGAGACTCATGTGGAGTCATCTGGAGGAAACAAGAGGAAGTTTTCAAACTTCAAACAGGGCACCGGGGTGGTGGTTAAGAAAGGAGAGCAGAACGCGCCAGCTCAAGATACAGCTGGTAGTAGGAAGAAAGGAAAGGGATATATGGGTGCGCAACCCAAGTGCAACTCATGCCAACGACATCACTCTGGTCGTTGCAGGCTAAGAGTTTGTGAATCATGTGGGAAGACTGGTCATACGAAGGATTTTTGTTGGGCTAGTGCTGGCCGGGGAGGCCAAGGAGGATCTGGTAATAGGAATAATCATGATGGTAATGGGAACCGCCCCCAATGAAACCATGGAGGTGATGGGAACCGAGTCAATCATGCAAACCAAGCGGGCGCCATGAATCGAAATCAGGGAAACAACCAAGCTGGAAACGTTGGTGGAAATGGGCAGAGGCCCGGATGTTTCAACTGCGGTGACGTTGGGCATTACAAGAGGAATTGCCCGGAATTGAACCAAGCCCGCGGAAGGGTGTTCAACATAGAAGCAAGTGAAGCGCGCCAGGATCCCAATGTTGTCACTGGTACGTTCCCTGTAAACCAACGCTATGCATCCGTTTTATTTGATACTGGCGCCGATTATAGCTTCGTATCGTTAGAATTTAAGAATATGCTTGGTTTAGCCGCTAGTAAGTTAGACACTCCGTACTCGATCGAATTAGCGAATGGGAAGTTAGTAGAAGCTAATGAGGTGATTCGAGGCTGCGTAATCGAGTTGGGAGAGCGCGAGTTCGCTCTAGATCTACTACCAGTCCAGTTGGGAATCTTCGACGTGGTAGTAGGATGGATTGGTTATCGAGTAACAAGGCCGAGATAGTTTGTCATGAGAAGGTCGTTCGTATCCCGACCGATGATGGTGAGACCATTATTGTTCACGAGGAGAAGCGTGAGACGCCGTTGAGGATTATTAGCTGCCTGAAGGCAAGAAAGTGTTTGCAAAAGGGATGTGCTGCCTTTCTGGCACACATTGTAGATAAGAAGGCTGCTGAGCCAAAGATCGAAGACATCCCTGTCGTGAGGGAATACCCAGAAGTCTTTCCAGAAGATTTGCCTGGCTTGCCGCCACAAAGGCAAGTGGAGTTTCGTATTGACTTAGTTCCAGGCGCCGCGCCTGTAGCTAAGGCACCCTACAGACTTGCTCCGTCTGAGATGCAAGAACTGTCGACACAACTTCAAGAGTTGTTAGACAAGGGATTTATCCGACCGAGCTTCTCGCCTTGGGGAGCTCCAGTGTTGTTTGTCAAGAAGAAGGACGGTAGTTTCCGTATGTGTATTGACTACAGAGAGTTGAACAAGCTGACGATCAAGAATAGGTATCCTCTGCCAAGAATCGATGATCTGTTTGACCAACTTCAAGGTTCAAGCTTTTATTCAAAGATCGATCTTCGATCTGGATACCATCAGTTACGGATACAGGAGGAAAGTATCCCGAAGACAGCCTTCAGAACTCGATATGGACACTACGAGTTTCTCGTTATGCCGTTTGGTTTGACAAACGCACCTGCAGTGTTCATGGATTTGATGAATCGAGTTTGTAAGCCGTATTTGGATAAGTTCGTGATTGTATTCATCGATGATATTTTGATTTATTCAAAGACGAAGGCTGAGCACGAGCAACATTTAAGAGCCATTTTGGAGCTGCTAAAGAAGGAACTGTACGCCAAGTTCTCTAAGTGCGAATTTTGGCTAAGAGAAGTGCAATTTCTTGGACATGTGGTAAATGAAGGTGGGATTCATGTGGACCCAACCAAGATCGAGGCGATCAAGGATTGGGAAACGCCAAAAACGCCAACCGAGATTCGGCAATTCCTGGGTTTGGCGGGCTATTATCGAAGGTTCATTGAGAACTTTTCAAAGATCGCCCAACCATTAACGCTCCTCACTCAGAAGGACAAGAAGTTTGATTGGGGAATCAAACAGGAGGAAGCATTTCAGATATTGAAGGATAAGCTTTGCAACGCGCCAATCTTAGCTCTACCGGAAGGTACAGATGATTTTGTGGTATACTGCGACGCATCGCGTCAAGGATTGGGTTGCGTGTTGATGCAACGCCAGAAGGTTATTGCTTACGCGTCACGCCAACTGAAGGTACACGAAAAGAACTATACCACACACGATTTGGAACTAGGCGCAGTAATTTTTGCTTTAAAGATCTGGAGACACTACCTTTATGGTACGAAGTGCACAATCTTCACAGATCACAAGAGCCTCCAACACATATTCAACCAGAAGGAGTTGAACATGAGGCAAAGACGATGGGTAGAACTGTTGAATGACTACGACTGCGAGATTAAGTATCATCCAGGGAAGGCGAATGTGGTCGCCGATGCCCTAAGTCGAAAGGAGAGGATCAAGCCCATAAGGGTTAGGGCTTTGGAAATGATTATTCAGACCGATCTTTCTTTGCGCATCCGTGCCGCGCAGAAAGAGGCTCTCAAGGAAAGAAACCTTGAAGAAGAGTATCTCCGTGGGATGGAGAAGTTATTGGTACCAAACAGGGAAGGAACGTTGTGTTTTGAGAAAAGGATTTGGGTTCCTCTGTTTGGTGGTTTAAGGAAGGTTATTTTCGATGAAGCTCACAAGTCGCGGTACTCTATCCATCCTGGAGCGGATAAGATGTACCAGGATCTTAAAGATTACTATTGGTGGCCTAGGATGAAAGGCGATGTTGTTGTTTATGTGAGCAAATGTTTAACTTGCGCCAAAGTTAAGGCGGAATACCAGAAGCCTTCGGGACTTCTGCAGCAACCAGAGATTCCCAAGTGGAAGTGGGAACAAATCTCTATGGATTTTGTTACGAAGTTGCCAAGAACGCCAAGAGGCCATGACACTATTTCGGTAATAGTGGATCGCTTAACGAAGTCAGCACACTTCCTACCTATCCGAGAGAAGGATAATACGAGCAAACTGGCCGAAATTTACATGAGAGAGATTGTTACACGCCATGGAGTACCTCTCTCGATTATCTCTGATAGAGACGGAAGGTTCGTGTCAAGGATATGGCAATCCTTCCAGGAAGCTTTTGGCTCGCAGTTGAATCTGAGCACTGCGTTTCACCCACAGACCGACGGTCAAAGCGAGCGGACGATTCAGACATTGGAGGACATGCTGAGAGCATGTGTGATAGACTTGGGCGGTAGCTGGGATAAGCATTTGCCTTTGGTTGAATTCTCATACAACAACAGCTACCACACCAGTATTGGTGCCGCGCCATTCGAAGCTTTATATGGGCGCAAGTGCAGATCGCCGCTTTGTTGGGCTGACGCAGGTGATAGACAGTTGGTTGGTCCCGAAGTGGTACAGGAAACCACCGACAAGATCGCACAAATCCGAGATCGCATCAGTGCGGCTCGTGACAGGCAGAAAGCCTACGCAGATCGAAGCAGGAAACCTCTAGAGTTTGAGGTTGGTGAGATGGTTTTGTTGAAGGTATCACCCTGGAAGGGTGTGGCACGCTTTGGGAAACGTGGAAAGTTGAACCCGAGGTATAGTGGACCATTCAAGATCTTGGAGAGAATCGGGTTAGTAGCTTACAAGTTGGACCTACCTGCCGAACTGAATGGTGTTCACGATACATTTCATGTATCCAATCTGAAGAGAAGTCCAACACAAGATACCGTTGCCATTCCTACCGACGAGATTCATGTTGACGACACGCTCCATTTCGTTGAAGAACCTGTTGAGGTCACGGATTGGAAAGTTAACAAGACCCGCCGGAGCAGTGTCAAGCTAGTCAAAGTTCGTTGGAATGCTAGACATGGTCCAGAATTCACCTGGGAGCGTGAGGACCGAATGAAAGAGAAATACCCCCATCTATTTCCTGAGAACCCTGCTTCTACAAGCAGAACTTAAAATTTCGGGACGAAATTTTTCTAACGGGGGGAGAATGTGACAACCCTCACTAAACCAGGTATCCGTACGATTTAATTAATAATTAATTGCTGCTAAATTACTGTGCTTAACTGAAATTGCTGATGAACTGCTACTTGATTTCTAGTACTTGTATATTCCTGCATCATACTTTGATTTCCGTCACTACATTATTTACACGTTGAACCTTAGTGACAAACATGATGCACAAAAGCACAGTAGCATTAGAACGGATAACCTATTGAACATGCTGATAAAGCCAGCATCAGGCAGACACTGCCTCTAAAGGCCTGTATGAGCCAGAAATATTTTACTACACCCATACTGAGTGTAGGGATACAAGGGTTGTAGAACCGCGTCTCTAGGAATAAGACATGATGATTGGATGTGCCTAAAACGTACTCTAAGCACAAAACACAGCACTTTTATTAACATACTAGCTTCTGGCTAACTGATAAAGTGCCAAAACATGGGGAAGTATTCCTGACACTTTTGGAAATAAATTGTGTCACTAAAAATATTATTAACGACGCTTAAAAGCTTACTTAAGCACTTTAACGGATTTCTATCCAACCGAACAACCGGACTAAACCCGGAACATGAAAATATTGACAAAAATATTATTGATCTTTTTCTGAGCCAGTTAGGGTCCCTGATTACCCTAACACCCGCTATAGAACGCATCACACCACTAACCGAGTTAACCCCTAATCTAACTTGGTTTAAAGTAACTAATCTCTAAGTATATGGTTAAAATCGAACTAGGGACCCCCCCCCCTTTTGGCCGATCGGTCACAATGTGACCAAGAAGAGTACAAGTTTGATTATTTTATTGGATTGTGTCTAATATCTTGGAGACACATTAACCTTTGGATTAAGATCTTGAAATTGTCTATAAATACAAACACTAAACTCAAGAGTCATCACCACAACATAACACTCAAAACTCTCTCTCCCTTGCCATCTCCCCACTCTCGGCTGAACCCTCTCCCCCTTCTACAACCATTTTCGACTTCCACTCTCTTCATTCCAAGCACATACAAGTGTTCAAGGTCACGTATTAGGAGTCTTGGAGCAAACGGAAGCGGAAGAACCTCGTTACCTTGCTTTTATCCATCACATTTTCGCCTAGATTCTTCCCTAGCCCCGAGCTAGAGGTATAATGCTTAAAACTCATTCTCGAACATATCTAAAGTGGTTAATAAGATTTGTAACGGTTAAAATGCGGAAACTTATCTTTTGAATCTTTAAAGTTTACTAAAACATGAATCTTGTTGGTTAAAAGATCATAAGTTGTGTAAAAGTTGTAGTGTTTAAATATGGTGGTTATTTAGGCCCGATCTACGTTGTGGTGGCTCGGATCATCGTTTAACCCGACTTTGTTGAGATCATAAATCTTGACATAAGCTTATTTCTATCGGTACAAGGGTTAAAAGGTGAAACTCTACCACACGAGAAACATGAACTTGTGTAAAAGTGTTTTTATTTGTAAAATAGTATTTAAAACTAGCGGATCTACGTATCTGCAAGTGGTATTTTCAAAGGACCAAGTGTCGAGAAAATCATGTTTTATAAAAGTCGGATGACACACTAACAAATATGATTTTTACAAACCACAAGTGTATAAACACTTGTGAAATGAAAAGTTTCGACAAAATAACAATCTTTGAGAAAGATGACGGGAAGTTGTAAAGGATGATTTATTCTAAAAACGAGGTTTTTACGAGATTAAACTATTTTATACAAAGATCCACCAAATATAACAGGATCTACACTATAGTTTTCAGAAAAACTACAAGTTCATGTGATTATGCGATTTTAAATACTTGTCGGCTAGTTTGATGTGTCGGAAGTTGTTCGATTGATTAAAGAAGTGTTGAAGTGATTTTGTAAAAGAAAATGATACGCTTGAAAGCGTGGCCACCTCCAGTTACAGGGGAAACTCTGGCGAAATTTTTCTAAAAATATAACACTTAGAATTATTTACAAGTGTTAGAATTATTTTGATATGTTTTCAAAATGTAATTCGCCACGACTTTATTTACAAATATTCGGAGGTGGGATTTTCACAAAACTAAACGTGATAAATATATATTTGGTAAATATATTTTTCACAACACTGTTTATGATTATTTTGTGAAAATATATAAATATTATTTTTAGAGTAAAAATAATATTTCGAACGATAACAAGACCCAAAATAATACAAACGCTTATACGACAAACATATAAGTTACAACGGTAATTATTATTACCACACGATTACTAAAACGTAACTTACGCATTATTTTGGAAGTATTATGGAAAGTGAAAATATAATATTTTTGAGAAAAATATTTATATTTTGGAAGTAGAAGTAAAAATATATTAAGTGGGACTTAATGATATAATACAAATACACATGTATTAAATCCCCCATCCTTGGGAAGGAGATTAATTAGCAAGTACATGCAAAATATAAACACGAAATAGTTGTCTAACTATTTCTCAAAAACTTAAACTATAAAGCTAAGGCACGGCCATCCGTCTAATAGAATTAGCACATGTAGGTCGTTGCACAGCTGCCTGACATCCGGATTACTTGGTATAGCGACGCACCACTGTGAGTTCATGTCCCCCTTTTCTCTTAACTGTTTTCAGTTTTCTAAACTGCGGGGATGAAATACATGTTACATTGATTACGAATACTTTATACATGGTATGGTTAGCGTAAGGAGGTTTGTTACTTAAGATCATGTGAGTGGGTAGGCGGAAACTTGAGGCCATTAATCCTCATGGTAGGACCGAGGGACAGGAGCGGTAGATCTATCTGGGTGTAGCGAGCCCAGCCCCAGGTCCAGCATAACGGACCTCGGGGTGACTTAGTGCTCGACGCATAAATCCGCTAGGTTTGAGTCTTCCTACTTGCACTTCACACATATCAATGGCCTTGCAAACCATTGGTGATCTCTTTTTCCTTATTTGCTACATACCAGGGTTTTGATAAATACATTAGTTTATTTACTCACTTTCGCATGAACTCGCTCAACATTATTGTTGATTTTTCAACTTACATGTATTTCAGGGAATTAAAAGATCTGGCACGGTATGGCATGTTTTCCGCTGCATGAGTCACCGAGGTCATCCAGGGTTTGGGGAAAAGTGACTCTTTCCTGGACAAGTCACAGTCCTTAAACCATGTCTATGTTATGTTTGGGTTTGTAATGTTTGAACAAGTTTGTGGTTGTTAGGGTATGTTACCCCGTTAAGACAATGTTATGGTATTTTTATTTTAATGGATGATCTTGCATATTTTTAATTCATATAGCTTTGTTATGATTAAGCTATGGTATTAAGAAGTCACACCAAATTAACCACGCTTCCGCAAAGCCAGGGTGTGACAAATACTTTGTTTGAAGCAGATGGTTTTTCATACATGTTGGACAAAACTTTTAATACACCATATGTGGTTATTTCATTGACACTGTTATAAGCAACACTCTATGCCCAAGAAAGCCTAACCACACCCAAAGCTTGTCAATCCAACAACTTCCATTCTTCATCATACATGTCATCTGGTTGTTCACCCGACATAGGCAAATGCAAACTTTTCTGATACAACAAATCTTCAATTTTCATTTTCCAAAATTCATAATCACTTCCATCGAACTTATCAATCTTGATTTTACTATCTTCTGCCATTTAATTTTTTTTTACCAAATTACTACTAACCAAACGGGTTTGTATTGCTAAGTGGTAATTTATACGAGCGAAAGCAATAATCAAAAACAAATAACTTATCTGTTACAAGCTTTAATGGCAAGGGACAAGTATTGATGGATAATGAGATCTTGTTCAAAGTTGAGGACCTTTCTGATAAAGTTGAGAAATTCAATTTTCATCAGAAATAAAGATGAGGGGCCTTTCTGATCAATTTGAGAAATTTAATTTCTCCACCAGAAATAAAAGCACGGACGTGCTTCTCCATCCCCAATTCCACCAGAACAAAGAAACTATGGTTCTTCCTTTCTTCTCTTCTATACCTCTGTCAAGAAACTATGGTTCTTCTCTTCTCCACCAGAAATAAAAGCACGACGGCTACTAGGTCAGCAAACCCTAGTCGCGAGGGTGAAGAGAACGGAGGCGGCGGCTGCTTGCGACGACGAAGAGCGGCAGCGACGGTCTCTGATCAGAAACCCGGCGACTGGTGTGTTATTTCTAGTCTTCAATTGGAAACCCTAGCTTCGCGATGAAGAGAGCGACAGCGGCGACGGTTGACGAGCGACGGAGGCTGACGAGCGTCTCTGATCAGAACCCTAGTTCCAATTTCACAGGTCAGTATCTTCTTCCTCCTTCTACACCTCTGCGTTCGTGTTCAACAACAAGAGCCTGGGCTCTGATACCAGTTGTTGGGGATCGACACAGGTTAAACACGAACATAAATAACAACACAGAACTCACGCTCACACACAATTAAGAACACAAAGATTTATAGTGGTTCGGTCTGTTCTGACCTACATCCACTCTCGGTAACTAGGAGTATTTGTTATTAAGCTTGGTACAAGAATTTACAGATACAATACAATCTTATATATAAGACTGAATGATAGAGGAAAGATAAAAAACAGGATCCGTGAAATCTGGATCACAGGGAAGATTAGATATCCATGTCTCCTTATCTTCTTATCCTTTTGATCAGAAAGGCTTTTCTGACCTCAACTTGTCAAGTGGCTTCACACTCAACAAGTTACACTAATGTGATTGTGTAAACACAATCTTATTCAAGCATATTTGGTGGTTAAAAAGTGTGTTCGGCACGCCACCACACAAATTAATTTACGAGCCATATTTGGGTTGAACAATTCAACATGTCAATCTGCCAAGCTAACACCATTGACACCCATGGTGGAACGTGTGCTTAGACAGTTGTATCTTGCTATTAATCACATACCATTGGGTCAATTTTGTGTGAAGATATAAACGCATCGTTTGGGAAGTGTGGATACAAGCTAGAGTTGAACATAACCGTGTGACATATTCCCTTACTCTGAAAAATGAAACCAAACTATATGGTCATTTGATGTCAGACAAACCAATTATTGTTCATTTCACAGAAATGTTAAATTTTTCACTGAGGTTATCAATTAGACTCGTTGTACCTTTTTCAAATTCAGTCATCAAGCTGCACCATATGGAGCAAATAAATCAAAACATGATGACCCAAGATTGAAGTTAAAACATCTAGCTTTTACGGAGTCAAATCAGTATACTTGTAGACTTCATGTGTCCTAGGGGAGTGATATCATCCTTGCTTTAGATTTTAAGAAACACGCTTACCTACGGGTGCAAACGAGCCAAGCTTTGCTACTGAAGACTCAATTACCAGTCGGTCCAAGCTAACTATAAACAGAGTTTCAAAATGTCTCTGCTGTAACCTGAAAGATCATAACAAAGAAAGAAAACACACCGTTAGCCTCGTCACAGGGAGGGGGGCCTCTCTGTGACCAAGCTCGGGCATGAGAATAAGTATCGGAGTATGTGGAGTAAGAGTAAGTCAGTGAGAGAGAGGGAGAGTTAGAGAGAGTAAGTATCGGAGTATGTGGAGTAAGAGTAACTCCAGGATCCGGCGAGTTTGACGGAAATTTGGTCCCGAAACGACGTGTTCGGTGCGATTATTACGACTAAGAAAGGAGTAGAAACAGAATACGACACCAATCAGTCAATTTCAATCAGGTCTCTATTGATTATTCAACGTTTACAGCACCACGAGACCAGTTGGACAGCATGTCCCCTCTGGGAACCAAAAGCTTGTCCAAATGTGAACCCTAAGCCCCTATTTATAGACAACTCACACTATGTGTCCATCCGATCGGATTGCCATCCGACCGGATGGTCATCCATACGGATGGACCTTGACATTTTACAAAACTTGTCCAACTTTCTCCTATTCTATACAATATTCAACACACGCTCTATCTAACTATATTCAACACACGCTCTATCCAACTTTCTCCTATTCTATACAATATTCAACACACGCTCTATCCAACTTTCTCCTATTCTATACAATATTCAACACACGCTCTATCTAACTATTCTATACAATATTCAACACACCCTCGGATGTCACTGGCGAATCGTCTTTAAAACTTTGAGAACCTTGAGCCGTGTTTGAATATTCTCTAAGCTTCAAATTTTCTGCAACTTCAATCAAGTATCTTGAAATCTAACTGTCCAAATTCCCCCTCGATTGATGATCCGGGTTTACTTTTTGCCAACGTAAAGCACGAATTCCCCCTGGAATGAATCTTTCTTTTGCACAGTTCACGACTCTACTCTGATTTGCTAAACTACAACCTTCACGAACAATCACCAACTTGAAGCTAATCAATGCAGCATCCTCTGTTTCAACTTTAACCACATCCGAGCTCAGTTTTTGATATTACAAGTTAGCACCACGATCTTTGCATTCCGGCTGCTTGATCTAAGAATGTACAAAAACTCAACCGGCAATTGATAGAAACTTCAAATACCCCACCGGTTAACTTCAAATCTGTGATTCCCCCTGAAGATCTGATATCCCGTTTACCGTGATCCACGTTAACGCACCGCAAGAATGACAGATCCGTGTAAACGGTATTCTCCACAACCAGCAAATCTTTATCGGAAAAACAAATCATCTGGTAATGTAATCCGATCTCTGAAGCATTCGTCCACAATCAGATTCATCTCCTCGGATAATCTAGATCTCAGAAGCTATCATCCACGATCACTCTCAGATCTCTGATGCTCGATCAGATATCAACACCTTGGATCATCTTGATCTCGGAAGCTTACACCCATGATCAGATTCACATTCCCCCTGACAATCTGAAGTCGAAAACTACCTGAATACTGTTGCAGTGTCACAAATTTCAAAAATGCCGGAATTTCATCATACGACAGTGAAATTTTTATTCCCCCTCATCATTGCAAATTCTGCAATCTCTATCACTGAATTCCCCCTCAAACTGAATTCAGTTTTCAACTATCTTCTCTGAAAAACTTGACCAAACTAGAATATCACAATATTTGCCACAATTGTCAGTTTTTCGTCTTTGCGGATTTTACAATTTGGCCTATAAATAGTCAGATACCCTAAAAGATAAACTTTCTGCACCAGTATCATGACTACCCCACTATATTTCACAATCCGTGATCGCATCATCAAATATGTACATTGAAGCCCCCGATGGTGTACCCGAACAACCCAGCTTGGTTGTTAAAAACCCGAAAAAAATGTCAATCACCAAATTTTTTTCTGGAGACTCTTCTCGTCGTCGCGATCAAAAAATGCCTTTTTTGGCATTTGATCATCTGGACGAATGTCAAGTGTCGGATAGAACAAGTGTCTAATGACACAAGTGTCGGATGACAAGTGTCGAATGGCAAGTGTCGGATAGCACAAGTGTCGAATGACACAAGTGTCGGATGGTCATTCGATCGGATTGCCATCCGATCGGATTGTCATTCGATCGAAGGACAAGAGTGGGCAAACTTGAGTTTGTGGATCGCATGGTCATCCGATCGGATTGCCATTCGATTGAAAACAACATATCTCTCTAACACCCCATAGTGACATGGATCGGATTGCCATCCAATTGAAAGCATATAAACCTTCAATAATCCTTCAAGCAAGATGGTGACATGGATCGGATGGTCATCCGATCGGATTGCCATCCGATCGGAAATGTTCTAATAGCTCAAGAACACTCCAAATCACGTTTTTTCGATCCAGAATTTTTATTTGTGTGAATTTCATGATGAAACTTCACAGGATTGTGCGCGAATCAATTCCGAACAGAATGATGTCTTCAATTCCAAAATCCATCCGTGAATTGACCTTTATTTTGATGATTTTCTATGTTTAGCGTCAAAACTCCCGTTTAACCCAAAATTGATGAGCTTTGGGTGATTTATCCGACTGTTAGATCGATTAAATCGGTACCGTAGCTCTGATACCACTGTTGACTCTAGGATTCGGCGAGTTTGACGGAGCTTCGGTCCTAAAACAACGTGTTCAGTGCGATTATTACGACTAAGAAAGGAGTAGAAACAGAATAGGACACCGATCAGTCAATTTCAATCTGGTCTCTATTGATTATTCAACGTTTACAGCACCACGAGACCAGTTGGATAGCATGTCCCCTCTGGGAACCAAAAGCCTGTCCAAATGGGAACCCTAAGCCCCTATTTATAGACAACTCACACTATGTGTCCATCCGATCAGATTGCCATCCGACCGGATGGTCATCCGTACGGATGGACCTTGACATTTTACAAAAACTGTCCAACTTTCTCCTATTCTATACAATATTCAACACACGCTCTATCTAACTATTTGCACAGTGGCATACGTACGAAATACACACCAACAAGTAGTGATTACCTCTTTTTAGGAGGTTTAAGTGGGGTATTTATACCTTTTGGGTATGCTGACGTGGAGATGTAGTTATGACCGAATCTGTCACTGTTAGGCAGTTAAAGTTGTGGGCCCCGGGTTAGTTAGGGATGATCCTCTATGTTGATCTTACCTGTTTGGGCCGTTCGGTTTGATCCAATAGCGTCTTGCCTTCGGTGACTAGCGTTCGGTCCCTGGAGGAGGATGGTCGGTCCAGGGTGGATGATGTTCGATTCGATGCCTAGCACGTAACCTCATCAAGTCCCCCTAGTTCGTGGTGTTTATTTAATAAAGTTACGAACTAGTCTCGAGGTATGGTTCGGTTTTTATCTGGGCGGTCTTTTTATTTTTGAATTCCTTATTTGGCAGTCACTTAGTTGGGTAACCGCAGGTTATTTTAATTTACCCTCCTGATGTGACGTTTGATGTGCGTTATCAAGGCGATGTGTCTTCTTCTCATTGGGGGATTGAGGCTGTTTCTTTTCCTATAAAAGGAGAGAGAAAAGTAAAATTTTATTTTTACTTTTCTACTCTTCTTCTTCCTGAGTTCCTTCTCCGCTTCCATTTTCACCTTTTCCTCCTCGAATCGCCATTTTCTTTATCAGGTTTGTTCTGATCTTCGATATGGCTAATAAAAGTAATATGTCTGGGTTTTTTAAAGTTTTGAACCGATCTGGACTGGAGTGGTTCGTTGGGTAATACTCGATCCCAACTTCTCTTAATTTGGTTCTCCCTAAGAAGGATAAGGCCATCTATCCCTTCGTACCGGGGAAGATAGGAGTTTATACCAGGATGTTCGATTATTGCAACTACAGGATTCCTCTAACCAGATTTTTGATTGATGTCCTTATGTTTCACGAAGTTTATCTTTCTCAAATGAACCCTTTTGGATTAGCCAAAGTGTGTCATTTTGAGCTTTCTTGTCGCGGCTTGGGGTCGGACCTGGATATAGATGTGTTCAGGGCTTTTTATAAATTGAACCGGACCGGAGACTGGTATACCTTTGAGGTTCGGAATAAAAAAATGCTACCTGTTTTTCATGGATAACCTCAAGTTTGAAAGATTGGAAAGACTGATTCTTTCTAGTAGACGATCGCTGTGTTCCGGCCGAGATAGCTTGGAGGCCGAGGAAGTCGAGCCTTCCCGGACCTCTTCCTGATAACTTTCAGTTTGATAAAACTTTATATGCTTCGTTAATCAAGGAGGCCAGTCGCATTAAAAAACTTCCGGAACACAACCTTGTCATAGGGAAGATAAGCACCCTCTGGTCCGAGCCTTAATACTACCCAACACTTCGTTGGGGCGGCGAGAGTTAGTTACATTCTTTATTAGGATGTTGCTTTTCTCTTTCTTGTATCTCGTATCTTTCCTGCCTTCTTTTTTTAATGATAACTTGCTCGTTTTATGCAGTTATAGGTTTGAAAGATGCCCTGCGGTTGAAGTCTTTTGATTCTAGTGTCACACCCTGGCTTTTGCGGAAGCATGGGTTTGTTTGGTGTGACTTCTTAATACCATAGCAACGATCACAACATGCTATATGATAAAATATTTGATGTTCATCCATTAAAATAATTGAAAATGCATAACATATTGTTTTGAAACAACATCAACCACATGATACGTTTACAACATGACTTGTTTAAAAAAAATGAGTTCATAAGACTCGACGAAAAGCTACCAACAACACAAGGACTTGAGACAATGCAACTCGTCCAGGAAAGAGTTACACTTCCCAAACCTATGACTCCGGATGACATCCTTATTTAGTACGCAGCTAATCATACATCACTTGCCAGATCCAACTTAATTTCCTGAAATACATGTAGTTTAAAAAGTCAACGAAAAGTTGAGCGAGTTCATGAGTAAGTCTTGCGTATATAAAACCGTTTAGTATGTCTGTGAGTAAAATTTGTCCCTGGTATGTAGCAATAAGGAAAAAGAGATCACCAATGGGTTGCAAAGCCACCGGTATGTGTGAAAAGGTGCAGGGAAACTCAAACCTAGCAAATTTGTTACCGGGCTTCCGGCTGGAAGACACAGTCACCACTATGGGCCGCCCCGGCCTCACGGGTGTGGGCTCGCTACACCCAAATAGATCTGTCACTCTTGTGTCCCTTGGTCCTATAACGAGGATTAATGGCCTCAAGTGTTGTGCCCACCCTTCACATGATCTAGTAGTGTAAAACCCTCCCTAAGCTAACCATACCATGTATATAAAAGTCTGAAATAATTTGTAAACATGTATTCCACCCCCGAAGTATAAAACCGAAAACAGTAAAGGAATAGGGGGTCATGAACTCACTTTAGTGCGTCTTGACTCGAACTTAAACTCTTTCCGCTACACGACAACCTACAACGTACTAATGTCTATTAGACGAACGGGCCGTGCCTTGGCTTAGAGTTTAGTGTTTTGATTTGTGTTACTTAGGTATTATTTTGTTAAAACAATAATAATTATTTTAACTTAACTATCGTTATTAGAAAAATAGTTAGACAACTATTTCGTATCTACTTTCTCGAATATTTTACTAAGTGTTCGGATTCTCGGAAAATTTCGTCAGAGTATCCTCTGTAAATAGAGGTGTCCATGCTTTAATAGCATATCATTTTATTTTATATAAAAACAATAGTTCATTTTCAATCACCAAACCGACATATCGACAAACAAAACGTTGCATACTTCATTTCAGCTTTATAACTCGAAACCGGGCTGTTTTCGAGGATTTTTATAAAATAGTTAACCTTTTCTAAAAATCACCAAATTTTTACAGAATATGACATATGTTCCAAAATTTATTGTGTAAAAATATCAAAGTCCAATTCGTTGCCCATATTTTATAAAAAATCATTTTCTCGACTGCAATCAGATTTGTTACCTTCTGATCGCAGTTTACGGAAATATTCACTAAAAATCAACTGTAAGTCCGTTTGACGAAATTCCAGTTGGAGGGTCGTCCTGACAATGGTGTCTATCTACTGTAAAAATTTCATGAGTTGATTTTATTCAGGTTTTAGGTTATGACTCCGAAAGTAACCCACTTTTTCTGCAGTAAAAATGCAGCTTGAGCTGCTGTCCAAAAATAACCTTTTAAAAATAGTAAACGGTCTCGAAAAATTATGATTCCAGTGCCATTTGTTTAGTTATTCCAAAATACTCATTTTAGGCTTTAGAAAATCCGTTTTTCGACTTAAAATGATCCCGTTACAGCCTGTTGAAGTTGGCTGGAAATCCAACTCAGCAAGCTGTTTAAGCTTTTGTGTGTGAAAAACAATCAACAATCGAACAAGAATCGAAGTGAGACAAGAGTATGAATGGACTTACTACTAGCACAAGGCTAGGGTTGTAAACTTAGGATGAGATGACAAGAAATGATGGTGAGAAAAGCTTGAACAAAGCTTCTTGAGAGCACTTCCTCTTGCACTTCTATGGATCAATCTTGGTGCTTGGAATGGAGTTTACTAGTGAAGGAGATGAAGATGGTGAGGGAAAATGAAGATGGAAATCAGCTGTGATGAGAGGGGGGGGTATGTGGGCCGATTTTTAGAGGGAGGAGAGAGTGGAGTAGTAAATCTTGAGGAATGATGATGATTTCTTGGAAAATAAAGAGCCACCCTACCCTAGGTTATGATTGGAATCCTTCTTGGCCAATCCATAATTAGGGAGATAATCACAAAATCAAAACAAAATATATTTGAAATGATGGGGCTGAATTCGGTTGGGGGGGGTAATATGAAAAATTTTGCTAATTAGAAGGTAGTAGGTTAGAAGGGTAAGGGTATTTACAAGTATAGTGGGTGTATGTCATGTTTGCATGGTGCATGGGGATTTTTGTGACCATGATTAATTTAAAATAATAAAATAATATTTCTAACAATATTTTCATGCCCCGGGTAATGTCTGGTTGTTCGGTTTCGCATCGTTCCGTTAAAGCGTTTAATTGACCCGTAAAACGTCTTTTGTGCATCTTTTTGTAACGAAATTAATTCCAACACTTAGGAAAGTGTCCAGGACCATTTAGTCCATACTCTGAATAATATGAGTGTGTTAAAAACTGAATTGTTATTAAAAATGTGGAATTCTGTAATTAAATTGCGTTTTAGGCACTTTCCGGCACTCAAACTATCACCTAGTGACATAGTCTTATATTTCTCACTTCCCTACACTCCATACTGGTGTAGTGATTTATCTCTGGCCCATACTGGCCTAAAAATAGTATCTGTCTAAGTGCTGGCATCGTCAGCATGTGTCTGAGTTATCTGCTTACGGTGCTAACTGTGCTTTGTGCATCCGGTTTGTCACTAAGAGTCTGTATGAAATAATTGGAGTGACTGTATGTAAAGAATGCACATGTATGTATATAACATAAATCAGTAAGTAGTTTAAAGTGTCAGATGTAGTCAAGCACAGTCATTAAGCACATAATTAGGGTTAATTAATTTGTACAGTACCTGAAATTTTGCGGGTTGTCACATTCTCCCCCTGTTAAGAAAATTTCGTCCCGAAATTTTATGTCCTACTCCTAGTTGCAGGGGTCTTGGGGAATAAATGTGGGTATTTGGCCTTCATACGATCCTCACGCTCCCACGTGAACTCCGGGCCGTGTCGTGCATTCCATCGAACTTTGACTAGCTTGACACTGCTCCGACGTGTCTTATTAATCTTCCAATCCGTAACTTCAACCGGTTCCTCCACAAAGTGCAGTGTGTCGTCAATATGAACCTCGTCAGCAGGAATGACAACTGTCTCTTGAGTCGGACTCTTCCTCAAATTTGATACATGGAATGTATCGTGAACACCATTGAGTTCAGCAGGTAGGTCCAACTTGTAGGCTACAAGCCCAATCCTTTGCAGGATTCTGAAAGGACCAATGTAACGCGGATTCAACTTCCCACGCTTTCCAAAGCGTGCCACACCCTTCCAGGGTGAAACTTTTAACAAAACCATATCCCCAACTTGGAATTCCAGGGGCTTCCTCTTTGGATCCGCATAGGCTCTTTGTCTGTCGCGAGCTGCCTCGATGCGTTTTCGAATCTGAAAGATCTTGTCGGTTGTTTCCTGAACCATTTCGGGGCCAACCAGCTGTCTATCACCCGCATCAGCCCAGCATAGCGGTGATCGACACTTGCGCCCATAAAGAGCTTCAAACGGTGCTGCTCCAATGCTGGTGTGGTAGCTATTGTTGTATGAAAATTCGACCAAGGGTAAGTGTTTGTCCCAGCTACCACCCAGGTCCATTACACATGCTCTCAGCATATCTTCCAATGTTTGAATCGTTCGTTCACTCTGGTCGTCCGTTTGTGGGTGAAATGCTGTACTCAAGTTTAACTGAGAACCAAAAGCTTCTTGGAAGGACTGCCAAGTCCTTGATACGAAGCGTCCATCTCTATCAGAGATAATCGAGAGAGGCACTCCATGACGTGCAACAATCTCCCTCATGTATATTTCAGCGAGTTTACTCGTGTTGTCCTTTTCCCTGATCGGCAGGAAGTGCGCAGACTTTGTCAGTCGGTCTACAATTACCCAAATTGTATCATGGCCCTTGGGCGCCTTTGGCAATTTCGTTATGAAGTCCATGGAAATCTGTTCCCATTTCCATTGGGGTATTACAGGTTGTTGCAGGAGTCCTGAAGGCTTCTGGTACTCGGCTTTAACCTTGGCGCACGTTAAACATCTGCCGACATATACTGCAACATCGCCTTTCATCCTAGGCCACCAATAGAAATCCTTAAGATCTTGGTACATCCTATCCGCTCCTGGATGAATCGAGTACCGTGACTTGTGAGCCTCATCGAATATAACCTTTCTCAATCCTCCAAACAGAGGAACCCAAATTCGATTCATGAAACGCAAGGTTCCTTCCTTGTTTGGCACTAACTGTTTCTCCATTCCATGGAGATACTCATCCTCAATATTGCTTTCTTTCAAAGCTTCTCTCTGCGCGGTACGAATGCGCAACGAGAGGTCTGTCTGGACAATCATTTCTAAAGCCCTAACCCTTATGGGCTTAATCCTTTCTTTTCGACTTAGGGCGTCAGCAACTACATTCGCCTTTCCTGGGTGATACTTGATCTCACAGTCGTAGTCGTTCAACAGTTCAACCCAGCGTCTCTGTCTCATATTAAGCTCCTTTTCATCGAAGATGTGCTGTAAACTCTTATGATCGGTGAAGATTGTACATCTTGTTCCATACAGATAGTGTCGCCAGATCTTTAATGCGAACACTACAGTGCCTAACTCCAAGTCATGCGTGGTATAGTTCTTCTCGTGAACTTTCAGCTGGCGCGAAGCATAAGCTATAACCTTCTGTCGCTGCATCAACACGCAGCCTAAACCCTGACGCGAGGCGTCACAATATACCACGAAGTCGTCCGTGCCTTCGGGTAGGGATAAAATCGGTGCGTCGCAAAGCTTGTTCTTCAACAATTGAAACGCTTCTTCTTGCTTGTCGCTCCAATCAAACTTCTTGTCTTTCTGAGTAAGTGCGGTCAGAGGTTGAGCGATCTTAGAAAAATCCTCAATGAATCTACGATAATACCCAGCCAAACCTAAGAATTGCCGAATCTCGGTTGGCGTTTTCAGTGACTCCCAATTCTTGATTGCCTCGATCTTTGTGGGATCCACATGGATTCCACTTCCATTAACCACATGTCCAAGAAACTGGACTTCGTGTAACCAAAACTCACATTTCGAGAACTTAGCGTACAACTTCTCCTTCTTAAGCAGCTCTAGAATAGCTCTCAAGTGTTGCTCGTGCTCTTCCTTCGTCTTCGAGTAGATCAAAATATCGTCAATAAATACGATTACAAACTTATCGAGGTACGGTTTGCAGACTCTATTCATCAAGTCCATGAAAACTGCTGGAGCGTTTGTCAACCCAAATGGCATAACCAGAAACTCGTAATGTCCATATCGAGTTCTAAAAGCGGTCTTGGGAATACTTTCCTCTTGTATTCTCAACTGATGATAACCTGATCTTAGATCGACCTTTGAGTAGAAACTTGAACCTTGAAGTTGATCGAATAGGTCATCGATCCTTGGCAAAGGATATCTGTTCTTGACAGTCAACTTGTTGAGTTCGCGGTAGTCTATACACATGCGAAAACTACCATCCTTCTTCTTGACGAATAAAACTGGAGCTCCCCAAGGTGAGAAGCTTGGTCTGATGAATCCTTTATCTAACAGCTCTTGGAGTTGCGTTGACAGTTCTTGCATCTCTGAAGGTGCAAGTCGATAGGGTGCCTTAGCAATAGGCGCGGCGCCTGGAACTAAGTCAATGTGGAATTCGACTTGTCTTGGAGGCGGCAATCCTGGTAAGTCTTCTGGAAAGACTTCAGGATATTCCCTTACGACAGGAATGTCTTCGATCTTTGGCTCAGCGGCCTCCTTATCAACGATATGTGCCAAGAAGGCAACACATCCTTTCCTTAAACACTTCCTAGCTTTCAAGCAGCTAATGATCCTCAATGGCGTATCGCGCTTCTCTCCGTGAACTACTATCGTCTCTCCATCGGCCATTGGAATGCGGATGGTCTTTTCGTGACAAACCACTTCGGCTTTGTTGCTAGACAGCCAATCCATCCCTATTACCACGTCGAAGCTTCCCAACTCGACGGGCAGTAGATCTAGCGTAAATTCGTGTCCTCCCAATTCTATTATACATCCCCTGATAACTTCACCCGTTTCAACTAGGTCCCCATTCGCCAATTCAATTGAGTATGGAATGTCTAACTTACTAGCAGTTAACCCAAGCATATTCTTAAAATCTAACGATACGAAACTATAATCGGCACCAGTATCAAAAAGAACAGACGCATAGCGTTGATTTATAGGGAACGTACCAGTGACAACATTGGGATCTTGGCGTGCTTCCCTCGCACCGATGTTAAAAACTCGGCCTTGCGCTTGATTTAGCTTTGGGCATTCCCTTTCGAAGTGCCCAACGTCCCCACAGTTGAAGCATCCTGGCCCTCGGCCATTCCCATTTCCATTTCCGTTTCGATTTCCGTTTGTTCCCCGGTTACCAGCTTGATTCGGGGCGTTCCCATGATTTCCGCTTCCCCCATTATTTCCTTGCGATCTGTTTCCATTACCGCGGTTGTTGTTATTGTAACCCCTTTGGCCACCTTGGCCTAATCCAACCCAACACATCTCCTTTGAATGACCTGTCTTCCCGCAAGATTCGCACTTTCTGAGTCGGCACGGGCCAGGATGATGGAATTGACATGTACCACACTTGGGCAGAGTGCCCATGTATCCTCTTCCTCTGTTTTCGGCACCAGTTCCGACCCTGGCTGGTGCGCTTCCTTCTTCCCTCTTGCTAACACTGCTGGTGCCCTTTTTGAAATTTGAGAACTTCCTTTTGTTCTCACTTGGCGACGATTCAACATGTGCTTCCTTCTTTTTCGGTTCAGAGATTGAAAATTTGTCCAATCTGATGGCTTCCTCTGTAAGTGCCACACTGAGATCAATGGCTTCGGTAATCGTTGGGGGTTTGGACGTCGTTACCATGCTCATGATTTGGGGTGCCAATCCACAGATGAAACGCTCAATGCGTTTAAACTCAGGCTCAACCATATACGGCACAACGCGTGACAAGTCGTGAAACCTTTGCACATATTCGGCAATCTTTAGGCCGTCCATTTTGAGGTGCCAGAACTCAGTTTCCAGTTTCTGTATCTCGGCCCGAGAACAGTATTTCTTCCTCATGAGCTCCTTCAGCTCAGTCCATGTCATAGCATACGCCGCTGCTTCCCCCAGGGTCTGTACTTGAAGGTTCCACCAAGATAGGGCACCGTCAAGAAAGAGCCCTGAGATGTACGTAACTTGGTGCTCGAGAGCACACTTGCTCATTCTTATAACAGAATCCGTCTTCTCTGTCCACCTAACGAAAGCAACAGCACCCCCAGTGCCGTCATAGTTCAAGGGCTTACAATCCAGGAATTGCTTGTAGGTACAACCGTTGGGAGGGTTGTTGTTGCTGTTCGGAATGTTGCCACTTGTTTCTCCTTGAGAAGCAGCATACTGCGCAATAGCGGCATCGATGATTCCTTGCAGTTCTGCCAGGGTGGTCGGCATGCGTGCGTCACGTCGAGGAGGCATTTCCTAGAGGATGTTCCATATCGGTCAGGTCATAGTAAGTATAATAATCATACGTATATATAGTATCATTCATCATTCACATAACATCTCATGTCATAACCATGACAAATAATCAACAATGTATGAAATTAAAAGACTTGCGATTAATGTTTCATAAACAAACCACCAATACAGTCTCACAATTTTACCATGTGCCAAAATATATGTCTGAGTACAAATACAAATAAACCAAAACCAAAATCGTGGTCTCCAAAAAAAAAAAGTCTTCGTAATCATGGCTCTAGCACTGTCTTCCCACTAAGAATAGCTGGTCTGTCGATGGTCTGAAATCCCTGTTGCCGAGTATACCCCTAAGCTGACGGTGGAGGAGGAGGAGGTGGGAAACGAGAGAAAATCAATCGGCGCAACTGCACCAAATCCTCCTCAAGTGCATAGGCAAAACGCAACACGAAGGCAACCTGTCGATCGAGAGGGAGGAAATGAACGTCTGAATCCTGAAACGATGGAAAGGAAGTGTGTGATGCTGAAAACTGTGTCTGACAGGGACAGTGAGGATATGGAGCTCTCTCCAACCGCTGGACACACTGCCTCAAGGCGTCCCGCCGTAACTGCAATGACGTGAGCGTGTCCTCCACAGAGAATCCGTCATAGAATGGATAATAAGGGTCAGATGCAGGCATGACCTGGGGTGCTGACCATAGGGATGGTTCACCCATCGGGGCTGAAACCGGAAGTGTAATGTGTGGGGTAAATACAAACTGTGAAGTAACATGGGGTAACTGGGTCTCGAAAGGTGCAGAAAGTGATACTGGTGGAACAAAATCTGAATAAGGGACCTGCGGTAAAAACTGGCTAACCTCTGGCATGAATGGGGTGTGCCCGAAAAGCTGGCTCGACGATCCCTCCCCAGGTTGGGGCGGAGGAATGTCCTGAAGGAAAGTGATAGGAAGGTCGGTACGATGGGTATCGGATGTGGACGGAGGAAACAAGGGAGCATCAAATGGTACAGCGATAGGTGCGGGAGGGGGAGTGACTGGGACTACGTACGAAGGGTAGTCATCATCCTCAATCCATCCATTGCTGGAGTTGGCGTACCTCGGGTCCATGTGTGTAGCAAATGGTGCAAGATCGTCAAAAATCGACACGGGGTCGGGTATGGGTGCTAAATCGGGGATCTCAACAGCTGGTGGTGCAACAACGGGTGCATCAGTGAAAGGGACAGGGTCAATGTCAGGAACAGGCTCGGAAACAACTGGAGCGGGCTGATAATCAACAAGCATGGCAGGAATCGGATCATCTGGATGAGCAGGAGCCTCAGCAGGCTGCTCCATCTCCATCTCCTCATCAGCGTCCCTGCGAGGAATGTAACCGAATCCCAACGGTGGGATATGAGAAGCTACAGACTCAAAAGAATCAGAAGCGGACGAATCGGATTGAACCTCCATACCAGGAAGCTCGACCATGGGGACAATAGGATCAACAACTGGAATATCGACAGGCTGAACACCGCCCTCCATCGGGGCCCCACCATCCGGGTCTCCCTCCGGGGGACCCTCGATGAGTAGGTCGATGTCATCATCAGGTATCGCGTCGAGAAGTTGTTCCTCCAAGGGAACTGCAGCAAATGGGAGAGGGGCAGGGACCGGAACAAGAGGTAGGTCCTCCCCTGGTGGGCCATCAGCTAAGGGTACATCATCTCCAAAGATCGGTAGGGCAAAAGGCTGAAAGTCATCTTCATCAGTGCTCGTGTAGTCTGAGGTGAAAACTCCTGAATCGGTAGCCATCTCGTCGTCAGAGGTAAAAGTCCTCGGGTCACTCGCATCGGATACTCCGCTGCCGGATGATGCCATGGTGTCTGTAACACAACCACAACATATGCACACAAATAAGGTAAGCATGTAAACAAATAATAATGAAGTCATGTATGCATCCTAGTCTTCCCAGACTATCCCACCCAATCTCTAAGACTGGATTCCCTAGTCTCTCAGACTAACTCCCTGGCCTCTAAGACCAACCTCCCAGTCTCTAAGACTCAAATTTTTCCCCAGCCTCTAAGGCTAAGCTTTCCCAATCTCTAAGATTGAACCCTCAGTCTCTAAGACTGAACTCCCTCAGTCTCTAAGACTGATACGAAAATTTTGAAAAGTGTATTTGTGACCTTTTGTTTGTAAAAAGTTTGTGCCCCCGATCTGGACTTTTAGTGTATGCAAATGTAAAAACGTTTGAAAACATTTTCGTGAGAGCCCTAGTGATCATAGTCTAGACTCGAGAAGGAATCCTAGTTCGCTATGATCGAGGCTCTGATGCCAAGCTGTCACACCCTGGCTTTTGCGGAAGCGTGGGTTTGTTTGGTGTGACTTCTTAATACCATAGCAACAATCACAACATGCTATATGATAAAATATTTGATGTTCATCCATTAAAATAATTGAAAATGCATAACATATTGTTTTGAAACAACATCAACCACATGATACGTTTACAACATGACTTATTTAAAAAAAAATGAGTTCATAAGACTCGACGAAAAGCTACCAACAACACAAGGACTTGAGACAATGCAACTCGTCCAGGAAAGAGTTACACTTCCCAAACCTACGACTCCAGATGACATCCTTATTTAGTACGCAGCTAATCATGCATCACTTGCCAGATCCAACTTAATTTCCTGAAATGCATGTAGTTTAAAAAGTCAACGAAAAGTTGAGCGAGTTCATGAGTAAGTCTTGCGTATATAAAACCGTTTAGTATGTCTGTAAGTAAAATTTGTCCCTGGTATGTAGCAATAAGGAAAAAGAGATCACCAATGGGTTGCAAAGCCACCGGTATGTGTGAAAAGGTACAGGGAAACTCAAACCTAGCAAATTTGTTACCGGGCTTCCGGCTGGAAGACACAGTCACCACTATGGGCCGCCCCGGCCTCACGGGTGTGGGCTCGCTACACTTAAATAGATCTATCACTCTTGTGTCCCTTGGTCCTATAACGAGGATTAATGGCCTCAAGTGTTGTGCCCACCCTTCACATGATCTAGTAGTGTAAAACCCTCCCTAAGCTAACCATACCATGTATATAAAAGTCTGAAATAATTTGTAAACATGTATTCCACCCCCGAAGTATAAAACCGAAAACAGTAAAGGAATAGGGGGTCATGAACTCACCTTAGTGCGTCTTGACTCGAACTTAAACTCTTTCTGCTACACGACAACCTACAACGTACTAATGTCTATTAGACGAACGGGCCGTGCCTTGGCTTAGAGTTTAGTGTTTTGATTTGTGTTACTTAGGTATTATTTTGTTAAAACAATAATAATTATTTTAACTTAACTATCGTTATTAGAAAAATAGTTAGACAACTATTTCGTATCTACTTTCTCGAATATTTTACTAAGTGTTCGGATTCTCGGAAAATTTCGTCAGAGTATCCTCTGTAAATAGAGGTGTCCATGCTTTAATAGCATATCATTTTATTTTATATAAAAACAATAGTTCATTTTCAATCACCAAACCGACATATCGACAAACAAAACGTTGCATACTTCATTTCAGCTTTATAACTCGAAACCGGGCTGTTTTCGAGGATTTTTATAAAATAGTTAACCTTTTCTAAAAATCACCAAATTTTTACAGAATATGACATATGTTCCAAAATTTATTGTGTAAAAATATCAAAGTCCAATTCGTTGCCCATATTTTATAAAAAATCATTTTCTCGACTGCAATCAGATTTGTTACCTTCTGATCGCAGTTTACGGAAATATTCACTAAAAATCAACTGTAAGTCCGTTTGACGAAATTCCAGTTGGAGGGTCGTCCTGACAATGGTGTCTATCTACTGTAAAAATTTCATGAGTTGATTTTATTCAGGTTTTAGGTTATGACTCCGAAAGTAACCCACTTTTTCTGCAGTAAAAATGCAGCTTGAGCTGCTGTCCAAAAATAACCTTTTAAAAATAGTAAACGGTCTCGAAAAATTATGATTCCAGTGCCATTTGTTTAGTTATTCCAAAATACTCATTTTAGGCTTTAGAAAATCCGTTTTTCGACTTAAAATGATCCCGTTACAGCCTGTTGAAGTTGGCTGGAAATCCAACTCAGCAAGCTGTTTAAGCTTTTATGTGTGAAAAACAATCAACAATCGAACAAGAATCGAAGTGAGACAAGAGTATGAATGGACTTACTACTAGCACAAGGCTAGGGTTGTAAACTTAGGATGAGATGACAAGAAACGATGGTGAGAAAAGCTTGAACAAAGCTTCTTGAGAGCACTTCCTCTTGCACTTCTATGGATCAATCTTGGTGCTTGGAATGGAGTTTACTAGTGAAGGAGATGAAGATGGTGAGGGAAAATGAAGATGGAAATCAGTTGTGATGAGAGGGGGGGGTATGTGGGCCGATTTTTAGAGGGAGGAAAGAGAGGAGTAGTAAATCTTGAGGAATGATGATGATTTCTTGGAAAATAAAGAGCCACCCTACCCTAGGTTATGATTGGAATCCTTCTTGGCCAATCCATAATTAGGGAGATAATCACAAAATCAAAACAAAATATATTTGAAATGATGGGGCTGAATTCGGTTAGGGGGGGTAATATGAAAAATTTTGCTAATTAGAAGGTAGTAGGTTAGAAGGGTAAGGGTATTTACAAGTATAGTGGGTGTATGTCATGTTTGCATGGTGCATGGGGATTTTTGTGACCATGATTAATTTAAAATAATAAAATAATATTTCTAACAATATTTTCATGCCCCGGGTAATGTCTGGTTGTTCGGTTTCACATCGTTCCGTTAAAGCGTTTAATTGACCCGTAAAACGTCTTTTGTGCATCTTTTTGTAACGAAATTAATTCCAACACTTAGGAAAGTGTCCAGGACCATTTAGTCCATACTCTGAATAATATGAGTGTGTTAAAAACTGAATTGTTATTAAAAATGTGGAATTCTGTAATTAAATTGCGTTTTAGGCACTTTCCGGCACTCAAACTATCACCTAGTGACATAGTCTTATATTTCTCACTTCCCTACACTCCATACTGGTGTAGTGATTTATCTCTGGCCCATACTGGCCTAAAAATAGTATCTGTCTAAGTACTGGCATCGTCATCATGTGTCTGAGTTATCTGCTTACGGTGCTAACTGTGCTTTGTGCATCCGGTTTGTCACTAAGAGTCTGTATGAAATAATTGGAGTGACTGTATGTAAAGAATGCACATGTATGTATATAACATAAATCAGTAAGTAGTTTAAAGTGTCAAATGTAGTCAAGCACAGTCATTAAGCACATAATTAGGGTTAATTAATTTGTACAGTACCTGAAATTTTGCGGGTTGTCACATCTAGCGAGCTTAATATACGGGCGACGAAGACCAAGGAAGGCGATCGGCCATACTTGGAACAAGTTAATGAAAATTTATATCACATTCGGGATCCTGTTGCTGCTGGTGGTCAGGGTGGTTCGGGTTCAGCTCCACCGGAGCAGACAATCAATGTTTCCCCACTTCAGGTTGCTTCGGTGGCGGCTAGTGACAAGGGGAAGGCGGCCGATTTGGGCGGTGTTCAGGGTTCTCATGAAGAGGGGTCGAAGGTCATTCTATATGGTTCTGTACATTTGTCTGTTGAGGACAAGGATCTGGTTGGCGAAGATGGTGATGCTGGTGATCAGCCGCAAATAAACTTGAAACGACGTCGCAATCTTCGTCGAGATATGATTTGAACCCGAAGGGGTTGAGGAAGGCCAAATCTGTTAGTAAGGTTGTTGTGTTGGAAGATGAGTTGGATCGTACTACCGACTTTTCTGAATCTGGTGCCTTGTTGAAGAACTTACCTGCCCTTCTTCATGGTGGCAAGACCCCGAGGGATCGTCCGTATACTCTTCATTCGAGCCCATTGTCCTTCGGCGGTCCTCACACTCGTCTTGTCACGGATACTAACATGCTTGATCCTCCATTTGCCAAAAATACTGGACCGTCTCCATCGGGTAAGCCTCCTACCGGAGTTTATTCCAATATTTCCAGGCCCAGCCCGCAGCAGATTTCTGGGGGGGGGATAGCGCCTCTTTATCTCCTCTGTGGTACGACACTAAGGCTGTCTTTGTTTGTTGGGAGCTAGGTTCTTGCGATGCAATGGATGTGGATTCAGCGGAGGCTTTGGAGTAGTACGTACCGGATTGGTCTTTGGTGAATAAGGACAGGATCATCGATGCTCTATCTGCAAAGATGTCCTTATTTCATATCGGTAATCCTGCTGAGCATTCCACTTCCGGAGGATGAGTGGGTCGGAGCTTGGGAATGCTCTGATGCTGAAACAAGCTCAATCTAACTCCTTGGTGGTGGAAACATACAAGCAGTGGGTCGAGGCTGAGTCAAACTATCGCAGGTATTAGAGGGGGTTGCTTCTTTGAAAAGCGAAGAGAACATTCGGTCGAAGGTTAAACAAGAGATTTCACGCTCTGAGCACAAGTGGATCGTTTGAAGGAACAAGTCATGGAAACAAGGTAGATTAATAAAGCATCCCAACCTTCGGCTGCAGCTGCCTTCGAGGCTCGGGATAAGGCCATCTAAGACTTGGGGGCTTCGAACTTGAGGTTGAAAGAGATGGAGAAGAAGCTGATGGAGGTTGAAGAGAGAAAGAATTCAGAGCTATAGGAAATGCAAAATGCATATGATCAGTTGCTGGCCGATAATACCCGTTTGGAGAATGGTATTCTTTTCGTCCTTTTTGTGTTTTTTTACAAATTTTAAAGTAGTTTCCTGACACATTCTTCTTTTCTTCTCTCTCTTTTTTATATATATATCAGATAAAGAAGAAGTGGAGAGGTCCCGGGATAGGATCGTTGAGTCCCATCGGGCTGTGGTAGCTCGTACGACCGAAGCAATACAACGTTATGAGGACGAAGTGACCGTAGCGTATGGTCTTATATCGGAGCTCCTTCTCACCAAGCAATGGTTTTTAAATGAAGGTGTTGCATGGGTTGTCAAGCTAGTGCATCAAAGCCCGGAGTTGGAAAAGGTTGTTACGGATCTGGTAAATTGTGTTAATGCAGTTGGTGTTAATGATGGGATCAAGCAGGGCTTCCAGGCAGCAAAAGCTACGGACAAACCGGTTACCAAAGTTCAAGGCTGTGATGAAGGAGCTAAAGATGCTCTGGATGCTACCATTGCGACCCTTGACAACTTTCACATATCCGTCCTTCACAAGGTTTTGGATCTGGTGAACGAACCGTTGTCCGTTATCAAGGAAAAGAGCCAACTGCCAATCGTGAAAGACGATTAAAGAAAATTGTTCATGCTTTTGTCTGACCTATTTCGTATTTTTGTTTTATGTATTTTGTTCGGCTTCGGCCCTATTGATGACAATTTACATTTTGAACCTTGCTTGTATTAATATGATTTCTAAGTAGTGTTTATACAGTTTATCTTAGTTCGTGTCCGAACCGGACCTTTTAAATAAACACTTGTGATTTTATTTGGATACTTGTTGTCACACCCCGACCGCGTAAAACAACAAACCGCGACGGAAACATCGGGGAGTGATGCGACAGAATTAATGTTTCAACAACCATGGTAATTAAAGTTATGTATTATTGAATAAAGAGTTTACATTGTCTTTGAGTTCAAACTAAAATAACATAATTAACTGCCTTTTAAGTCACTAAGGCCCGAGTCCGCCTAAGTGAAGCACAAACAACATCATGCATTAGCACCTGAAACACATGTAAAAATAGGTACGTCAGCATAAAAATGCCGGTGAGATACATAGGTTTTGTTTATGTAGGATTCATGACTTGTAGTTAAAAGATGTGTTTAGCAAAAATTTAGTCATGAACCTTGTAAAACTGTTTTCTTTTATGAAATCATGTGAAAATTGAAGTGAAAATCAAATGATAATAAAAGAATAATGCATGGTTAAATAAATAACCAAGTAAAAGTGAATTTGTATAAAATATGTAATTTGCCAAACAATATCGTGTTCTATATAAAAATGTTTCATGTCCTTGTCAAGTGGTTTAGATAACGCAACAATGTATTATACAATAAAAGCACTTATATATAGGAAGTACCAGCGGCGTATCCACCATGCTTTTATCATATAACACATAGCCCCGTTACATAAGTCACTTATCAATAACCAACAAAATGTCATGTGTAACATGTATCATGTATAACCAATGAAATGCATAGCAAGTAGGAAGACATCTACTTAAACTATGTAATGATATCAATGTGAAAACAAATGTCATGTATGGTGAATAACTAGTAATTACTCAACCATAGGAAAATGTACAAAACAAGATTTTTGAATAAACCTAAGTTTAAATCAAATGTTATGTTTTGCAGAAAACAATGCTTTATGATTACAAACATTTATGCAGTAATGTTAATCGCATACATTCAAGCCTTGCGACTGTGTCGGCAAACCTTTAAACAAATTAAAGGTTCATCTAAGTTATGTAGTCGGATCTGTCATTCCCAACTTCCAAACAAACCTAGGAAGTCGGAAACGGGAGTTGTCAATTCCTATGGTACCATTACATACTACCGAGCGGCGTGATCAATGTTAATGAATGTATTATTGTCCCGATAAAACACACCAAATGTCATAACCAATGTAAGCATGCTATGAAAACCATGTACTAGGTATGCTAAGTAAACATGCCTAGTAGAAATGTTCATGTAAAACAATGTGCTAGCATGCTCAGTAAACATACATAGCAGAAATGTCATGTAAAACAATGTGTACATATGTTAAGTAAACATATGCAACAAATGGGTAATAAAACAATGTGCTAGCATGCTTAACATACATAGCAAAACATAGTTGAAAACATGTACTAGATATGTATTAGATGAAACTAGCATGTTTATGTCATAAAAGTTTGAAATGCACGAAAGTAACACGTATGTACATGTGTATCACCCCAAAGTATTTGAAAGCGGTAAAAGGGGGGAACTATGTACTCACTTAGGATTGCCTAATAGTCTTGAGAATAAGACCAAATAAGGCTTCAAGGATCACGAATCAACCGGCACCTAGTATAGGTAACTATGTTATAATCGGATCCTAAATCGGGAGATAGGATAGAATGAGGTTCTATAAATCAAATGAGTATTTGAGCTCATATGGTATGATTTAATAGACCTTACATTCTGATTTGGAAGTCTACCTAAGTGCTTTTGACCCGTTTCGACCCATTATGGTAGCATAAGCTACTATAAGGCGTCGTTAGCGTAAAACTATGTTCGGATGGTTAACTATGTGCTATGTCAAGTCTTACATGCCCAATTATCCCTAAACATGTTACTAAATCAGATTATATGTCAAAATACGGATATAGGCTTCAAAAGGGCGTTTTGGTCATTTCCTATGGGCATACAAGCTAACTAGCAAATGACTAACCAGTCCTATGTGATCATAAGGTATAACCTCAGAGGTTATTCCCTATAAAACTTTGATCACTAAGCAAGCTTGGTCGGATCCTAATGATCGACCAAACGGGTCGGATTCGACAGTCTAAGCGGTTGTTTAGACCGCTTAACTTACGACCCTAAACAAGCACTAAACTAATAGTGACGAGTTAAACATGTCAAAACATGTTTAACCTACTTAGAAAACTGATTTGGTATCAAAACAAAGTGTTTTGATACCTAAAAGTAGTTTCGTTGCAAAATGCGTGCTAAAACGCATTTTGACCGAAACTTTGACTCGTCACTACACCTAGCTAACGTGGTAATCAGTAGGTATAATCGCTAAGGATTATAACCATTGTGATTACAATCACGTTGCAAAGTTCAATTGAACTTTGACTTGACCAATTGATGGTCAAAACCGAAAGTCAAACTGTTGCCCAAACTGTTTGACTTTCTGCACTAACATAAAGAATAAGCATGAAGGAAAACATACAAGAGTCCAGAGCTTGAAGAAATAATATAAGAAAACCAGAGAGGAAGTTCCAATCACTTGAGAAAGCTTCCAAATCAGATTAGAGAAAAGATAAGAGAGGAATGAGCAATGATTCAAATGAATGGCCTTGCTATTTATAGTTATCATGGGATCACAAGATCATTCCAAGTGTTTGTGTGGCCAACAAGGATTAAATCACAGCTACACATGTGTTAGGGACTTATTAGAGACCTTGGAGAACACTTAAACTTGCTCAACACACCATAAAATTGCACAAACAGCCCCCAAAGATCAAACAGAATGCTGAAATTCATTTTCTGGTCGCTGGGCTATTCAGGCGGCCCGCGTAAGCATATGGGATGGGCTTACGCGGCCCGTGTGGGCTCAACAGTTCAGCAAAGTTTGATATATTTACAGTTCAGGTCCCTACACTTGGTTTAAGCTCATTTCAGCCCCTTTTGACCCCCGTTAAGCCATTTTCAAGGCTCTACAAGGTCAATAAAGTTTAGAGGACTCAAAATATGCTCGGAAAACTCTCGGACGTCGGCTTGTTTGGTCGTACGGTCGCGTTATTCGTTAAATTACGACGAAACTCAAACGGACGCGAAAATGAACCAAATTAAGCGACGAATGGAATTTTTTGCATGCCGATCACTAAAATAAAAATATTTTAGTGTGTACAAAAATTTTGGATGTCCAGATGTGGCCAGAACGTAAGATATGCGCGAAAATGCAAACTTACGCCGTTTTTGACACTTTTAGCCCCTGTAAGATCATATAAGCATGTTTTCGCACACCGAACCAATCAAAGCTTATTTCTAAGCCATGTTTAGGTTATATATGGTATGTTTAACTCATGATCAAGTTCCGGACTGTACGTTTCCATACGAAACGGCAGACTTTTGCAAGTTGACGCAAATAGTCCCTGAGAGCGAATAAACTTATTTTTGCCATACCAAACCTTCTAAAACTTATTTCTAAGTTATGTAAAGGTTATTTAAGGTATGTTAAGTTTATGTTGCTATTCTGGAGTGTTTGTCACGTTAAACTGATCGCGTTTACGTATCAATTTGCGTATAACTATCCAGAAAGCGATATAGAGTTCAAAATCGATCAAAAATCAACACGTGCATAAAATCAAACATAAATGACAAACATTGGGTATCAAAACTCATTGCTTTATTAATATTCTATTGTTCAAAGTCTGTAAAATGATTACACAAGCACAAATGTCACAGTCTCCCCTACTTTTGGAAATTTCATCCCGAAATTTATTTAGAGGAAACTTGTGAGAATAGGTGCGGATATTTCGCTTTCATCTGATCTTCACGTTCCCAAGTAAACTCCAGGCCACGTTTAGATTCCCAGCGAACTTTGACAATAGGAATGCGCTTGTGTTTGAGCTTTTTGACTTCACGGTCCATTATTTCCACAGGTTTCTCAACGAAGTGCATCGTGTTATCAACACGAATTTCATCAAGTGGTATGTGGAGGTTCTCATCAGCTAAACACTTTTTGAGATAGGACACGTGGAAAGTTGGATGAACATTTCCAAGTTCAGGAGGTAGCTAAAGTCTGTAGGCTACTTTTCCGATTCTTTCAACGATCTTGAATGGTCCAACATAGCGTGGTGCAAGTTTTCCTTTCTTTCCAAATCTATTCTCCCCTTTCCAAGGAGATACCTTGAGTAGGACGTGGTCACCAACTTGAAATTCTAAGGGCTTGCGTCGCCGATCCGCGTAACTCTTATGACGGCTTCTAGCTGTCTGAAGGTTATCACGAATCTTCTTGACCTTATCTGTAGTCTCTAGAATGAGTTCAGGTCCAGTAAGTTGAGCTTCACCTATCTCATTCCAGCCGACCGGTGAACGATATTTTTGACCGTATAAAGCTTCGAAAGGAGCCATGTTGATGCTAGAGTGATAACTATTGTTGTAGGAGAATTCGATCAACCCAACTACCACCAAAATCAATCACACAAGCTCTAAGCATATCCTCCAGTGTCTGGATTGTTCTCTTAGATTTACCATCTGTCTACGGATGGTACGCTGTGCTCAAATGAAGTTGGGTACCCATGGCAGATTGCATGGTTCTCCAAAAGTGAGACGAGAATCGAGCATCTCTGTCAGATATAATGTTCAAAGGAAATGTCGAGATACAATCTCATCAACGTATATCTTGGAAAGCTTGTCAGCAGATAGATCCTCATGGATCGGCAGAAAATGTGCTGACTTTGTAAGACGATCAACAACAACCCAAATGGCGTCATGACCTCTTTTAGTGCGTGGTAACTTGGTAATGAGATCCATAGAAATGTTTTCCCATTTCCAAACCGGTATCTCTGGTTGCTCCAATAATCCAGAGGGATTTTGATGTTCTGCCTTAACCTTAAGACAAGTAAGGCATTTGGAAACATATAAGGCAATGTCTTTCTTCATACCCGGCCACCAATACTGCGTTCGAAGATCCTTATACATTTTGTCTGCACCAGGATGAATAGAATAACGAGACTTGTGGGCTTCATCCATTAGCAAGGTGCGAAGATCGTCTATACTTGGGACCCACAAACGGCCCATGAAATAGAATATCCCAAAGTCTCTCAGTTCAAGCTCAGGCTTAGTATGACACGATAATTCTTTACCCATCAAGTCTTGTGTAACACAAGTATGTTGAGCCTGAATTATGCGAGTTTGAATGTCAGATTGAACCTGAACACAGTGAAGCTTGATACATTCCTTATGACTCAATGCGTCAGCCACGACATTCGCCTTACCAGGATGGTAGCGAATTTCGCAATCATAGTCGTTTAGGAGCTCAACCCAACGTCGTTGCCTCATGTTAAGTTCTTTCTGATTGAAGATATGCTGGAGACTTTTGTGGTCAGTGAAAACCACACATTTTGTACCATACAAATAGTGTCTCCAGATTTTGAGAGCAAAAACTACTGCACCTAACTCAAGATCATTAGTTGTGTAGTTTTTCTCGTGCACCTTCAGCTGTCTTGATGCATAGGCTATAACTTTGTTTCTTTGCATAAGAACGTAGCCAAGGCCTAAATTAGACGCATCGCAGTACACGACAAAATCGTCGTTACCCTCGGGCAAAGATAGAATAGGTGCATCACAGAGTTTCTGTTTCAAGGTCTGAAATGCTTCTTCCTTTTTGGATCCCCACTCAAAAGGTTTATTCTTCTGAGTTAATGTAGTGAGAGGAACCGCAATCTTGGAGAAGTTTTCAATGAAACGGCGGTAGTAACCCGCTAGACCAAGAAATGAACGAACCTCGGTAGGAGTAGTAGGAGTATCCCAATCCTTAATCGCACTGATTTTGGCGAGATCTACATGTATACCTTGTTCGTTGACGATGTGTCCTAAAAATTGAACTTCCTTAAGCCAGAATTCGCACTCGGAGAATTTGGCGAAAAGCTGTTCTTTCTTTAGGAGCTCCATTGTAAGACGAAGATGCTGCTCATGATCAGCTCGAGTCTTAGAATAGATCAAAATATCATCAATGAAAACAATGATGAACTTGTCCAAATAAGGCTTACAAACCCTATTCATCAAGTCCATGAAAACAGCTGGAGCATTTGTTAGACCGAAAGGCATAACTGTAAACTCATAATGACCATAGCGCGTACGAAAAGCTGTCTTGGGAATATCTTCTTCGAGAACTCGAAGTTGATGATACCCAGAACGTAGGTCATTCTTTGAAAAGAAAGTAGCACCCTGTAACTGATCAAAGAGATCATCAATGCGAGGTAGGGGATATCGATTCTTGATGGTAAGCTTATTAAGCTCAAGGTAATCGATACACATTCTGAAAGATCCATCTTTCTTTTTCACAAATAGGACAGGAGCGCCCCGAGGGGAAAAGCTCGGACGGATGAATCCTTTGTCAGAAAGCTCCTGAAGCTGCTTAGATAACTCTTGCATCTGAGATGGTGCAAGACGGTAAGGTGACTTAGCAATAGGATTTGCACCAGGCACAAGATCAATGCGAAACTCAACTTGGCGTACAGGGGGTAACCAGGTAATTCTTCAGGAAATACCTCTGGATAATCCCGAACAACAGGGATATCTTGGATAGTCTTACCCTTGCCTTTATCCTCTACGACATGTGCCAAGAAAGCAACATATTTCTTTCGCATGTATTTGTGGGCTTGGGTAAAAGACATGAGTTTAAGACCACTGACGGGTTTCTCCCCACGAACTTCTAAGATCTCACCAGTCGATAGCGGTACACGGACCAACTTCTCAAAACATACCACCCCAGCATGGTATTTGGATAGCCAATCCATTCCTACTATTACATCAAAGCTCCCGAGTTGCATCGGTGTGAGGTCAATAGGGAAAAGATAATTATTGAGATTCAACTGGCAATTTTGAAGAACAGAGTCGAGTACAACAGGTTCACCACTAGCTACTTCTACTGTCAAGGGCTTTCCTAGTTTTGTTCTAGTCATCGCAAGCAAAGGCTCAAATGCTAAGGACACAAAACTCTTATCGGCACCCGAATCAAATAGAACAGAAGCAGGATGGTTGTTAACAAGGAACGTACCGTTCACCACTTCGTTATCCGCATGCGCCTCATTTGCATTCAAGTTAAAAGCTCTACCACGAGTCGGTGCCTGATTTGCGTTTGCCAACCTCGGGCAATTGTTCCTGTAGTGGGTCAGATCCCCATAATTGTAACACGAACCAGGCGGAAAGTGAGGTCGTGAAGGATTCTGGGCAGGGTTTTGCACAGCTTGGTTTTGAGCTGCCTGATTTTGGTTAGGAGCAAAACGGCAGGTATTCGCAAGATGACCAGACTTGCCACAATTTGTGTAGATGCGACATTGCAATTGTGCCTGATGGTGGCTATTACATCTGTTGCACAGAGGTGCATTACTAGCATACTGCCTCTTGGCAGCAGGTTGTGCAGCCTGATTCTGTGCTGCCTGATTAGGAGCAGCCTGGTTAGTCTAAGTAGTGACAGCAAAATTCTTGGAAGCCTTACGCTTCTTAGATTTCTTAGAAGACTCAGCAGCCTTCTTGCCCTTTTTCTCAGTGGTGCTATCAAACTGTTTCTGCTTTTTGTCACCTTTTCTGTGGAGTTTACCCTTCTTGACTTGAGAGTCTGTTAGGGTTGCAGCTAGCTCAATGGCCTGTCGGACGGTAGTAGGGTTACTGCCAGTGACAATATCCTGAACAGGATCTGGCAAACCGTCTATGTATTTCTCAATAGCCTTATCCAAAGGCGTGACCATTGTAGGACAGAGCAAGCTTAACTTCTCATATTTGTCTGTGTAAGCCCGGTGTTCACCACTGTCTTGATTCAGATCATGGAACTCATCTTCAAGCGCCCCCTGCTCGTGACGAGGACAAAATTCTCTCATCCTGAGAGCTCTAAGTTCCTCCCATGTCTGACCCAAAGCAACCTCAGCACCTCTATCTCTCATTACCCCATTCCACCAGGTAAGAGCCCTCTTCTACAATACACTCGAGGCAAACTCGACCTTACGATTGTTCGGACACTGAACATGTCGAAATGTGCTCTCAAGACTCTCAAACCACTGTAGGAGCCCAGTTGCTCCTTCAGAACCACTGAACTTGAGCGGTTTAGCCGAGTTAAAACTTTTGAAGTTGCACGGAGCAGGTGCATTATTGTTATTGGTGGCTTGGTTTATTTGAGTTATGAGATTCGGTAGCATAGCAGCCATCTGCTGTGCTATAATAGCTGCCAGTTCGGCATCAGGTTGCTGAACGTTACGTCGAGGAGGCATTCTAAAAGAGGAAACATGAGAGAAAACGAGTGAGATCATGTGATGAAAAATGAGATATCATAAAAATCGACAAAATGCAAGGATGGTGGTCATTTGTTCGTTACCTCGTAACAAACAGTTGACACACAGTGACAAATCAAAGTAAATGGGTCATAATAATGTATCACCGAGGACATGCTCGCCTATAAGTGAACACTCACCCCAAGAGTTCCCAGGTAAGAATGACTGGTCCGATACTGTGGATTTGTACGAACACTCTAGCCTTAGACAGAAAACCCAGGGTACAGGCATTCACTCTTCCAGTTTGCACGTGTTCACATTATTTAGACCCAAACTTTGACGAGATTTTGAAAATTTGGAAGGCATTAAGCCAAAAGAAATCATCTAAGGATAGATGATTGATTTCAAAATCATTTTGGAAATTGTGTTCAAATTTTGGTAATCACCTAAGGATATGTGACGGGTATTGTTTTAAGATCTAAACACAAGTAAACTTGTGTTAGGGTCCTAGAAAGTTATAGTCTAGGTCAAAGCGTTACTAATAACCTAATTCCCTATAACCATTGGCTTTGATACCAACTCTTCTGTCACACCCCGACCGCGTAAAACAACAAACCGCGGCGGAAACATCGGGGAGTAATGCGACAGAATTATTGTTTCAACAACCATGGTAATTAAAGTTATGTATTATTGAATAAAGAGCTTACATTGTCTTTGAGTTCAAACTAAAATAACATAATTAACTGTCTTTTAAGTCACTAAGTCCCGAGTCCGCCTAAGTGAAGCACAAACAACATCATGCATTAGCACCAGAAACACATGTAAAAATAGGTACGTCAGCATAAAAATGCCTGTGAGATACATAGGTTTTGTTTATGCAGGATTCATGACTTGTAGTTAAAAGATGTGTTTAGAAAAAAAATGTAGTTATGAACCTTGTAAAACTATTTTCTTTTATGAAATCATGTGAAAATTGAAGTGAAAATCAAATGATAATAAAAGAATAATGCATGGTTAAATGAATAACCAAGTAAAAGTGAATTTGTATAAAATATGTAATTTGCCAAACAATGTCGTGTTCTTTATAAAAATGTTTCATGTCCTTGTCAAGTGGTTTAGATAACGCAACAATGTATTATACAATAAAAGCACTTATATATAGGAAGTACCAGCGGCGTATCCACCATGCTTTTATCATATAACACATAGCCCCGTTACATAAGTCACTTATCAATAACCAACAAAATGTCATGTGTAACATGTATCATGTATAACCAATGAAATGCATAGCAAGTAGGAAGACATCTACTTAAACTATGTAATGATATCAATGTGAAAACAAATGTCATGTATGGTGAATAACTAGTAATTACTCAACCATAAGAAAATGTACAAAACCAGGTTTTTTAATAAACCTAAGTTTAAATCAAATGTTATGTTTTGCAGAAAACAATGCTTTATGATTACAAACATTTATGCAGTAATGTTAATCTCATACATTCAAGCCTTGCGACTGTGGCGACAAACCTTTAAACAAATTAAAGGTTCATCTAAGTTATGTAGTCGAATTTTGTCATTCCCAACTTCCAAACAAACCTAGGAAGTCGGAAACGGGAGTTGTCAATTCCTATGGTACCATTACATACTACCGAGCGGCGTGATCAATGTTAATGAATGTATTATTGTCCTGATTAAACACACCAAATGTCATAACCAATGTAAGCATGCTATGAAAACCATGTACTAGGTATGCTAAGTAAACATGCCTGGTAGAAATGTTCATGTAAAACAATGTGCTAGCATGCTCAATAAACATACATAGCAGAAATGTCATGTAAAACAATGTGTACATATGTTAAGTAAACATATGCAACAAATGTGTAATAAATCAATGTGCTAGCATGCTTAACATACATAGCAAAACATAGTTGAAAACATGTACTAGATATGTACTAGATGAAACTTGCATGTTTATGTCATAAAAGCATGAAATGCACGAAAGTAACACGTATGTACATGTGTATCACCCCAAAGTATTTGAAAGCGGTAAAAGAGGGGGACTATGTACTCACTTGGGATTGCCTAATAGTCTTGAGAATAAGACCAAATAAGGCTTCAAGGATCACGAATCAACCGGCACCTAGTATAAGTAATTATGTTATAATCGGATCCTAAATCGGGAGATAGGATAGAATGAGGTTCTATAAATCAAATGAGTATTTGAGCTCATATGGTATGATTTAATAGACCTTACATTCTGATTTGGAAGTCTACCTAAGTGCTTTTGACCCGTTTCGACCCATTATGGTAGCATAAGCTACTATAAGGCGTCGTTAGCGTAAAACTATGTTCGGATGGTTAACTATGTGCTATGTCAAGTCTTACATGCCCAATTATCCCTAAACATGTTACTAAATCAGATTATATGTCAAAAATATGTTCACATAGTCAAAATACGGATTTATGCTTCAAAAGGGCGTTTTGGTCATTTCCTATGGGCATACAAGCTAACTAGCAAATGACTAACCAATCCTATGTGATCATAAGGTATAACCTCAGAGGTTATTCCCTATACAACTATGATCACTAAGCAAGCTTGGTCGAGTATCGAAAGGAACCTCTCGGAGAAGTTAAGGGTTGGCCCGGAGCTCTGCGGTAGCCTTTGTGGCACTAGTGGTACACAGAAGTCATGGAGTCTTCCCCCAAGTTCGGAAACAGCGGATCCTAATGATCGACCAAACGGGTCGGATTCGAAAGTCTAAGCGGTTGTTTAGACCGCTTAACTTACGACCCTAAACAAGCACTAAACTAATAGTGACGAGTTAAACATGTCAAAACATGTTTAACCTACTTAGAAAACTTAAAAGTAGTTCCTTTGCAAAATACGTGCTAAAATGCATTTTGACCGAAACTTTGACTCGTCACTACACCTAGCTAACGTGGTAATCAGTAGGTATAATCGATAAGGATTATAACCATCGTGATTACAATCACGTTGCAAAGTTCAATTAAACTTTAACTTGGCCAATTGATGGTCAAAACCGAAAGTCAAACTGTTGGCCAAACTGTTTGACTTTCTGCACTAACATAAAGAATAAGCATGAAGGAAAACATACAAGAGTCCAAAGCTTGAAGAAATAATATAAGAAAACCAGAGAGAAAGTTCCAATCACTTGAGAAAGCTTCCAAATCAGATTAGAGAAGAGATAAGAGAGGAATGAGCAATGACTCAAATGAATGGCCTTGCTATTTATAGTGATCACGGGATCACAAGATCATTCCAAGTGTTTGTGTGGCCAACAAGGATTAAATCACAGCCACACATGTGTTAGGGACTGATTAGAGACCTTGGAGAACACTTAAACTTGCTCAACACACCATAAAATTGCACAAACAGCCCCCAAAGATCAAACAGAATGCTAAAATTCATTTTCTGGTCGCTGGGCTATTCAGGCAGCCCGCGTAAGCATATGGGATGGGCTTACGCGGCCCGTGTGGGCTCAACAGTTCAGCAAAGTTTCATATATTTACAGTTCAGGTCCCTGCACTTGGTTTAAGCTCATTTCAACCCCTTTTGACCCATGTTAAGCCATTTTCAAGGCTCTACAAGGTCAATAAAGTTTAGAGGACTCAAAATATGCTCAGAAAACTCTCGGATGTCGGCTCCTTTGGTCGTACGGTCGCGTTATTTGTTAAATTACGACGAAACTCAAACGGATGCGAAAACGAACCAAATTAAGCGACAAATGGAATTTTTTGCATGCCGATCACTAAAATAAAAATATTTTAGTGTGTACAAAAATTTTGGATGTCCAGATGTGGCCAGAACGTAAGATATGCGCGAAAATGCAAACTTACGTCGTTTTTGACACTTTTAGCCCCTGTAAGATCATATAAGCATGTTTTCGCACACCGGACCTATCAAAGCTTATTTCTAAGCCATGTTTAGGTTATATATGGTATGTTTAACTCATGATCAAGTTCCGGACTATACGTTTCCATACGAAACGGTAGACTTTTGCAAGTTGACGCAAATAGTCCCTGAGAGCGAATAAACTTATTTTTGCCATACCAAACCTTCTAAAACTTATTTCTAAGTTATGTAAAGGTTATTTAAGGTATGTTAAGTTTATGTTGCTGTTCCGGAGTGTTTGTCGCGTTTTAACTGATCGTGTTTACGTATCAGTTTGCGTATAACTATCCAGAAAGCGATATAGAGTTCAAAATCGATCAAAAATCAACACGTGCATAAAATCAAACATAAATGACAAACATTGGGAATCAAAACTCATTGTTTTATTAATATTGTATTGTTCAAAGTCTGTAAAATGATTAGACAAGCACAGATGTCACACTTGTTGTATCCGATCCGTGCCATACTTTTGTGTTTCTTGGCCGGATTGTTTTTGTATTCTGCTAATGTTTGATCAGGCATTGCAGATCTATTTTGGGTTCGGATCGAACCGTTTTGCTCAATAGTTTTTTTTTATTTTTAACTAAATAAGCCTTCTCGATCTGCACGAGGCATGGGTCGTGGCCCGTTGTGCACATTAATGTTCGAGCTCTTTTTGATGGTTTGTTAGTGAGTTGTTATGCTATTTTTTGCACAAACCAAAAATATAGATCATTTTATTAATCTGATATATTGCACAAGCATATTTTCCGAGACATACCCTCTCGGCTTTAATACAGGAAGATCGAAAATACTTGATGTGTGTCGGTGTGTGATATATTTTTATGTATATTTTAAGCCCTTTTTTAACACTTTAGTCAAGTTTTAAATTTATAAAACATGATATTTTACTAACACTAATCACACATATGGGCAAGTGCACCCATCGTGAGCGTAGTATAGAGTTGGTAAGATACCGAGGTCGTCCAAGGACACAAGAGCTTTTAATACTGATTTATCCCCAACGTCTAATCAAATCAAAATTTTAGAAAAAGGTTTTAACATGAAAATAAAAACTAAAATGCTGAAAATAAAAATAAAATAAAAACAGATAGACAAGATGAATCACTTGGATCCGACTTACCTTTAGTGTAACCTTTGATGTTTTCCGCATTTTTGCACTTTTTAAGAGATTATCTTAGTTATAGTAGTAGGCCCCTCTTTTGAAGGTGACGTTACTCTCAACCCAGTAGTTTGAGTCAGCAAGGATACAATCCTAAAGGGTTGGATTATTGGAAGATAATTAATTAAGTTATTAATGCGTAATGTGGTAGGCCCCTCTTTTGAAGGTGACGTTGCACTCGGCTAAGTGGTTTGAGTCAGCAGGGATACAATCCCAAGTAGCCGGGTTAATGTATTAATAGTAGTTTACATATGAGGGGATCAAGCCATTCGCACTCCCGCCATCCAATACCAGTGGGTATTGAAGGAGGTCCTAGTAAGCTTGACCCAGGTCCTTGCAGGATCTATACACTGAACAAGGCAAGAACCTTACCAAACCATTCCCTTAACCCCCGACCAGGTAGCCAGCATATCTCTATGTAGACCGTAGAGATATGAATGTTGTAAATCTTTTATTTTATATAGACAGTATAATAACGCCAAGACACCACAGACAAATGATAAGGAAGTTTCACCTTCAACATAAGAAACTAGTTATTAAAGTCATTAATACAAAACCAAATAAAAAGTGCGAAAAGATTAAAAAACAAAAGTATTACACTAAATGCTTGTCTTCACCAAGTGATGTAAGAGACTTAGGCAAACATGGCCTTTGATTGTCAAGAACTTTTACTATCAATCTTGGATCCCGAGACTACTACACACACTCTATGATGGATGATGGTGGTGGATGTGGGTGTTGTGATGGTGGTGGAGTGTGGGTGAAGTGGGAGAGAGGTGGGTTGCCAAGGGATGCTTTTGAAGTGAACCAAGCACCTCTATTTATAGCCTGCACAGAAGCCCGGACACGGCCCCGTGTCCACTAGGCACGGCCCCGTGTCCATCCACTTTCTCTTTCTTCATTAATTGCAGTTTGTCTGTATTAGTTGACCACGCCCCCGTGTCCGCTAGGCACGGGCCCGTGTGCAGAAGCCTATCTGTACTATCAAGATTTTCTTGGATTCTGCGAATCTTAGCGTTGACCACGGTCGTGTTGAGCTGGGCACACCCCCGTGTTGGGAAATAGAAGTTTCTATACTTTGTTTTTTCTGCAGACACGTGAGCACGCCCCCGTGTCCGCTGGGCACGGGGCCGTGTTCTTCCTTCTAATCTCTTGTTTTTGCTTGGGAAGATGCTGTCGAGGGGTCGGGCAAGCCACGTTTATTCCTTTTCTTGTATTTATGTTAGATTTGGCTGCATTTTTGCTTCTTTTGTTCATTTAAGCGCATTTAACCCTGAAAATACAAAAGGAAGACAAAAGCACACTTTTTCCAACATTAGTACTAAAAAGGGTTAGTTTTATGCCTCGTTTGATGAAATTTATATTTTGCATTTTACACACATCAATACTTCTGGGGCATTCCCTCCTGGTTTTACATAAATGTAATGAAAAACAAAACATAATGATCTTTTTGGTGTGGTGATTGAAGATGATTACATAAAACACTTCTTTAAGTGTACTCCATTCCATGTTCTCGGAACTGGAGTGCCATCTATCTTTTCTAAGATGTACGATCCTTTCTCGCTGGCCTCTTTGACCCGGTACGGGCCTTCCCACTCTGTGTCAGTTTTCCAGATGGCTTAGCTCGGCTTGCTTCGTTGCTTCAGAGTACGTAGTCTCCGATTTTGAACTTATAAACTTTGGCGCAAGCATTGTAAAGTTTTTCAATCTTTTTCTTCTACCGGGCCTCTTTTATTGCTGCCACGTTCCATCGCTCTTCCAGCATGTCGAGATTCGATCGGAGCTCCTGTTAGTTTTCTTCCCATTTCTTGATTCTTTGATTTAGGAGTCCTATTTCGGCCGGTATCACTGCCTCGGTGCTATACGTAAGACTGAACGGTGTTTCACCATTGCTTGTTTTGTGCATGGTCCGATGAGCTCATAATACGTTCGAGAGTTCGTCCGCCCAACCCTTTCCTTTTGTTCTAAGTCTTCGCTTGATTCCATCTACGATACGGCGATTTATTTTCTCCACTTGCCCGTTCCCTTGAGGGTGGGCGACAGAAGAGAAGACTTGGTTGATTTTTAGGTTTTCACACCACCGCTTGAATGGATTTTCGGCGAACTGCTTAGCTTTGTCACTCACGATGTACAGCGGTAGGCCGAAATGACACACGATCTGCTCCCAAAAGAATCTCGTCACATTATAACCGGAAATTACCGAGAAGGGTCTAGCTTCCACCCATTTGGTAAAGTAATCTACCGTAACGAGCAAGTATTGCGCGCTTCCACTTGATCATGGGAAGGGTCCTACGATGTCGACGCCCCACCTCTGAAATGGCCATGCTGAAGTTACCGGAATCATTTCATTTTTGGCCCGGAGACTCACATGTGTATGTTTCTGACATTCATCACATTGTTGGAGTTCTTTCACCGCGCTTTTGTGCATTCCCGACCAATAATATCCTGCATTCTTTATCTTTGTCACGATCATTTTTGGTCTGGCGTGAATGCCGCAGATTCCATATTGAACTTCTCTTACAATGTAACTGGCTTGTTAGGGATCGCGACATTTTAGGAGTGGACCCAGGAAGGTTTTTTGGTACAAACCTCCATCCTGCATCTAGTATTGAAGCAAGTTGATTTGAATTTTTTGGGCTTCGGCCTTGTCAACTGGTAGGACATCATGAACCAGGTAATTTACGACTGGAGTCATCCATGTTTGGACCGGAGCTTCTATTTTCAGAACTTGAGGGGTGGCGATAGATAGTGCAGATAAGACTTCAACCCGCACCTCTTTCGCCAAATGACTAAACGACACTGATGCTAGCTTGCTCAATGCAACAGCTTTTCTGTTCTTGCTTCTCGGGACATGTTCGATTCTGCATGAGTCGAACGTCCCCATGAGTTGTTTTACTTGATCCAGATACTCTATCATGCTGGTTCCATTGCTTCATATTCACCCCTTACTTGGTTCGCAACTAGCAACGAATGAACATGTGCCACTATATCCTTCGCTCCGACTTTTGCTACTAGACGGAGTCCGGCCAATAGTGCCTCATACTCTGCTTCATTATTGGAGCTTTTGAATTATAGGCACAGGGTATACGTCATGTCTACCCCATTCGGATCAGTCAGGAACAATCCGGCTCCCGAGCCTTCAGCACTTGATTCCCCGTCTGTATATAGTGACCATGGCTTTTTCGGGGCTTGCTCCGGATTTGCAGTTGCTTCATTATCATCTGACATTTCTACTAAAAAATCTGCTATCATCTGTCCCTTTATAGGACCTTTGGTCCGAAATGTGATGTCAAAAGCACCAAGTTTAATAGCCCACTTTGCCATCCGACCAGATACCTCGGGCCTTCGTAGGACGTACTGAATTCTCTGGTCGGTTCGGACCTCGATTGGATGGGCTTGAAAGTATCGCCGAAGTCTTCGTGAGGCATGCACAAGTGCCAAAGCTAGTTTTTCCAAATTTGGATACATTGTTTCGTAATCCTTCAATGTTCGGCTGACATAGTAAATGGGGATTTGGGAGCCAGTTCGGTGGGCGACTAAAACCGCGCTGATCACACCATGCGAAGCAACTAGGTATACCGTCAAAACTTCATCTTCTTCCGGAACGGCGAGAGTTGGCAAGGTGCTCAAGCAAACCTTTAGCTCTTCGAAGGCACGGGTCGCTTCGTTCTACCATTTAAATTCTGATTTACAAGCTTTTTCGGAGAAAATCCATGAATGGCAGGGATTTGTCCGCTGCCTTGGATAGAAACCGGTGAAGGGCTACAAGTCATCCGTTTAAGGACTGGATCTCCTTGACCAAGGATGGAGGCTTCATGGTGAGAACGACGTCTACTTTGTTTGGATTGGCTCGTAAGCCATTTGATCCTACCATTACCCCAAGAATTTTCCTTCTTCAACTCTGAATGTGCATTTCTTTGGATTCAACTTCATGTTGATACTTCAGAGTCTGGTGAATGTCTCGGGGATGCCTTTGAGCATGATTTTTTCATTGCTACTCTTAATCACGATATCATCAACGTATACCTCCAAATTTCGATCGATCTAGTCTTTGAAGGCCTTGTTCATCAGTCGTTGATACGTTGCTCCGACGTTTTTCAGCCCGAAAGGCATTTTTGTAAAGCAGTATATCCCTTCATTCGTAACAAAGGCTGTTTTGTCTTCGTCTTCGACAGCCATCTGTATTTGGTGATATCCTTTGTAAGCATCCAGAACACACTTTAGTCTGAATGTGGCGACGGAGTCAATCTTTTCATCGATCTCTGGCAATGGAAAACAGTCCTTTGGACATGCATTGTTCAATTTGTTTAATCGATGCACATTCTCCATGAATTATCCTTCTTTCGGACCATGACTGGGTTGGAAACCCAGGTCTGGTACCGAACTTCTCGGATAATTCCGGCGTTTGGCTGGCAATAGGTAACCTGTAGGTAACCTGCTAAGACACGATAACAGAAAAGTACACCATGTGATTTTTTACATTTTTAAAAATAATCAAAATTTGAAAGTTAGGATCCATTATTTCTCCTTCTAGGTGCATAAAATATACATCTGTCTTATAGACATTGGATATAAAGTAGTTAAATAAGTCGTATTCATGTTTAAAATTTCTGTTGTTCGCGTTATCAGATACCTGTTAAACCTGCTAAGACACGATTTGCCAGCCCTACGTCTAGGAGACTCTTTACATCCCTTGCAATTGACTTGGCACAGTCAGGGGCCATGTGCCATCTTCTTTGTGCTATTAGCTTAATTGACTCCTTTACGTTCAGCCGATGTTGTGCCAAAGATCTGGTGACCCCCTGCATGTCAGAGTGCTTCCAGGAAAATACGTCGATCGAGCTGGTAAGTAGATCCCATAGGAGCTTTTTTGTACGCTTTGGAAGTTGGGCTCCGATCGCCACCTGCTGCTCCGGAAATTCCGGATTGATCGCCCATAGTTCCGTAGGAACTTCTGATTTTTGTGCACTTGTTTCTGCCGCGTGCCTGACTTCTGCTACAAACGAGCTTGACTCGGAAAGAATGGTGGCGACCCAAGATTCGGTGGGGAATTTTATGGCTCCGTGTATCGTAGAACTGATAGCACCGAGAGCACGCATTCCCAGGCGACCAAGTATCACGTTGTGTGCTGAGTTGGAGCCCACAACCAGGATGAGCTGTCCAGCGATTACGGCGGAAATAACAACTGGACCATCTCGAGCATCATTAGGATCGACCGGCGGGAAGTATGTTGGCTGATGTATCTAGGCTGCCATGTGTTGATTCGATCGTTTGTTCCCCCTGGGTTGAGCAGTTCGGATCAAGTTGATACCTGCTTCGGTGTTCGGGTTATCAGTTGCCACTGCTAGCTTTTTACCGTCTTTGACTTCTTTCACAAGGTGAGAAAGCTTGCCGGAACATTCGGCCTTCTCGATTTCCTATTTAAATGCCCAACATTCATCGGTCGTATGCCCTTTGTCTCTATGGTACTCACAATATTTCTTGGAGTATTTGTCAGACGTAGGGCGTTGCTTAGGGGGAACAGGGAGCCGAGTAGTTTCGGTGCTGAGGATCTCGCTCGGTGATTTTGACTATTAGGAGAAGGTGTTAAAACATACATGGCCTGTTCGGAAGTTGCTCCGATCTGGCTTTTGATACGGGCTTCGCTTTCTATTCCAGCTGTTGTTTCTATCTTTTGGAGGCGACGCATTCCTTCTCCATGACGAGGTTCGAGCCTTAGCATTTTTGGCTGCTGCCTCGTTTGGCTGTCTGCAGGCACTCTTTCCTCGAACGAAGGCTCGAGCTCATTCCATGAGTACTTCCATGGTTTTTGGCAAATCTTCGTGGAGTTTTTCTACGAGTTGGTTGTTGCGTACTCCGTGACAAAACCCAGAAACTCGCAGCTGATCAACCGCTCCACTGATCTGCATGCTCTCTCTATTGAAACGATCAAGGAAATCTTCCACCGACTCGCCATCACGATGCTTTATGTGGTGAACTTCAGTGATATCCTTCGAACAACGCCGTTGCTGGCAAAAGTTTTGCAAGAAAATTCGTCGAAAATCTTCGAAATGATTGATCGATCCTTCTGGCAATCCGTCGAACCACACTCGTGCCGAACCAGTGAGCGTTTGTGCAAACATGTGGTACCATGTTGGCATGGGCCACTGTTCGACTTTCGCGGCTCCGGCAAATGCGAACATGTGGTCGTCCGGATCGGACGTACTATCATAGTATTTTAGCGTTGGTGGCATTTTGAGCTTAGACGGAAGCAGATGGTCTGTCCGAAGAATGACTAGCGTCTGGCCGTTCGGTTCGATCCAGTGGCGTCTTGTCTTCGGTGACTAGCGTTCGCTCCCTGGCAGAGGATGGTCGGTCCGGGGTGGATGATGTTCGGTTCGGTGCCTGGCACGTCACCTCATCAGCTACAAAATACCGTCTCAATTCATCCTATTTTATTAGAATCGAGATGTGATATGGTTCCGAAGAATGAATCGAATATGAACAGTTGCAACAAAATTTCATTCTTGAACAAAAATCCATTTGCCTACCCCACTATACATTCATATGATACAAAAAACCCCGAACCCTCCTAGGTAAATAAATTCACACCTCACGTTGGTTGTAGCCATCTTCTTCACATACATGAATGATTCATTCGCCCAATACATGAGACAGATGTCCATCACCATCTCTATTCTCTAAACACCTATCAATACGCATAATTATAATACGTATCCTTCCTGTTAATTATTCCCGTTTTTTCTCCGTCAATCTCTCTCGTTTGAATATTCAACAATCATCATCATCATCACCAACGAATCTTCTGCTTCAATTTCAAAGATCTGACTGCTTCCTGCCTGATTCACTTTCACTGGTAAAATCTTCACTTTCATTTCTTATTTCATACTTTCGTCTTCTTCGGTATCCACCGATTAAAGCGGCGATGGATAAAGAGCCACTCCTATCGACGACGAATACACCATCGGTACTCTGTCCTCTACCCGAAGACGATGAAATCTCCATACCTGTAACCCTAACCCCTTCAGAGTTCAAAGATATGCTTATCTTTGGCTCTCCAAGAGAACCAATTGTTGATGCGTTAGCTTTGTCTTTCAATAATAATCAAAGGCCGTTTGCTTCTGATTTGAATTCGAATTCGATATTAAGCCCTGATGGTGATCCGGATCCTCCTCCGTCATGGTTATCAGATCCTAATTATTCATTTGGGAAGACTAATCTACACCGCTCCAAAACAGCACCTGCTATGGCTGCGATTAATGATTTTGAGCATCCTGCAGCAGAGACCAGACCGCCTCAGTCCAGTTCATCCTCGATTGTTCGCCAAGCGGTATTGCTTTTGATCTTGTATTTGTCACTTGGTGTCGTCATTTACTGGTACAACAGGGAACATTTTGTTGCTTCTGAGACACATGTCGTCGTTGATGCCCTTTATTTTTGCATAGTTACAATGTGTACCATCGGCTATGGTGATATAACGCCTAATACTGTTGTCACCAAGCTCTTTTCCATTATGTTTGTGTTGGTTGGGTTTGGGTTTATTGATATCTTGCTTAGTGGGATGGTTAGCTATGTTCTGGATCTGCAAGAAACTCATTTGTTGCGGTCGTTAAAGCATGGGGGGCATGATGTCGATCATGATCATCCTTCGTATATAATTGATGTGAAGAAGGGGAGGATGAGGATTCGGATGAAGGTGGCGTTGGCTTTAGGGGTTGTGATTCTTTGTATTGGGGTTGGTGTTGCTGTTATGCATTATGTTGAGAGGCTAAACTGGCTTGATTCCTTTTATCTGTCGGTTATGTCTGTGACTACTGTTGGGTATGGTGACCGGGCTTTTAGGTCCATGGCAGGGCGTATTTTTGCTTCCATTTGGTTGCTTGTGTCCACCCTGGCTGTGGCTCGGGCCTTTCTCTATTTGGCTGAGGCTAGAGTGGATAAGAGGCATAGGAGGATGGCTAAATGGGTTCTTGACCAGGGTTTGACCGTTTCTCAGTTTCTTGCTGCGGATATTGATAACAACGGCTATGTCAGGTAATTATTTTTTTCATTGGGTTTATTAATGTTTTGTTGAATGTTAGATCAACTGTAGATGTATATATTATGTATATGACATCAGATTAAAATGGCTCAACAATTAAAATTTGTAAAGAGTAATATTACTAATATGTACGGTTTAACAATAGCTAGTAAACATGTATCTAGTAGTGACATATATAACATGATAATTATGAACCTTTTCATGCACATCTGGGCGGGGATTTGGGTATGTGTGAGGCTTATATGTGAAAACAACCAAAGGGATAAAAAAGTTATGAGGCTCATATTTGATAGCAACCCAAAGGGAATAAGAAATTATGATGATAAAAAGGCATATGTAAACTGATGACTTCACACGCCTCGGCTTTTGGGACCTAAACGTCTAGGAGCGCCTCAAGCTTTTTAAAACCATGATACATGGATTAAACAAGTGTAAGGAGCATCAAATCTAGATCCGATAACAACTGGTTTACGTGAATCATTAGTACCTGGTTGGCTAAATGCCACAGGTTATGAGAACAAGAATATTAGTGGATGATCATTTTTTTTAACTGTCTTGCTCAGAATGTCTTAGTTACTGTGCCTTTTGGTCACTAGATTCTAAATTTAAATATTTACATGGTTTCAGCAAGTCAGAATTTGTGATATACAAGCTAAAGGAGATGGGAAAGATCTCGGAGAAAGACATATTACAAATATGCAAAATATTTGATCGGCTGGACACTGGAAACTGTGGCAAGATCACGCTGGCTGACCTTATGCAGAGCCCCCATAACTAGAAACAAACACGATCATGTGAAAACATACATGGCGATGGGTGCAGTAGCAGTTGCATCTGGAGAGTTGTAGATAGGTAAAACTCGGCCCGAGACGAGGCTATTTATTTATTATTTTAATTTTGGTACCGAATTGAGTATGGACTCGTGCAAGCTTGCACTTAGCATTTGTATCCGACGCAAGTAGCAATTTTTATTACTTAGAAAAAAACATGTAGGTATGGTTTGAAAGTTTTTCCTCTCTTCGTAATGATCTGTGAGAAACAATCATTATTAATTATTAAATTTGCCATCCATAATGATCTGTGAGAAATAGTCATTATTAATATCATTAACTTTACCATTAAATCTAAAATAATGATTTCTGGCTGGATCATATCCATATATTAAACGAATTACATAAGTCAAATGAATTACATAAGTTTTTACCCTAATCTGTGTATGAAACTTGGGATTAAGCACGTTTATTAAACGAGCATCAACTTGGCTTGAGCTTGGCTTATACTCGTCTAGGTGACAACACTTTTAACAAACAAGCTTGGCTCATACTCGTTTAGGTTTCAAAAGAGTGTATCATTTGTTTGAGGTATCTAAAACTCTGTTTGACTAAAGTCAACCACTGTTGGTAAAGGGTAATCTCTGTTTTGCCAAATCAATGTTTTTCAAGACTCTGTTTGTAACCAAACAGAGGTTTCAAACATATGTTTCTCATATCACTGTTTGAAATCTTAACCTCTGTTTCAAAAACAAAGATTACAAAAGGAAAAACAAACAACTGATTGACCAAAAGTTAACAGACGTTTAACCTTTATTTTCAAAAACCAAACCTCTGATTAATAAACAGATTTTAGGCTTCAAAAGAGTGTATCATTTGTTTGAGGTATCTAAAACTCTGTTTGACTAAAGTCAACAACTGTTGGTAAAGGGGTAATCTCTGTTTCGCCAAATCACTGTTTCTCAAGACTCTGTATGTAACCAAACAGAGGTTTCAAACATATGTTTCTCATACCACTGTTTGAAATCTTAACCTTTGTTTCAAAAACAAAGATTACAAAAGGAAAAACAAACATCTGATTGACCAAAAGTGAACAGACATTTAACCTTTGTTTTCAAAAACCAAACCTGTGATTAATAAACAGATTTCAGGTTTCAAAAGAGTGTATCATTTGTTTGCAGTATCTTAAACAGACATTTAATCTCTGTTTCGCCAAATTACATCTACTTGAAAAGAGATGCATACATTACATCTACTTGAAAAAGAGATGCATAATTACATCTAGAATCAGCTTCCACAACAACTAAACAACAAAGCATGATCTAAAGCTCAATAACACGCAAGAGTATTCAATAAGTTATAGAGATCGGCCTTTAGGTGAAAGGCCGCTCTAGCCTTTGTCCGCGACTTCGTCTTCAGCTATTACAGAGACCGGCCTTTAGATGAAATGCCGCTATAACCTTTGCCAAGAGGTTAAATATAAGTAACCTTTTGCTTTTTCATATGACCTTGATCACATTCTAGACCCTAAACATCAGATTGACCAAAAGTGAACAGACATTTAACCTTTTTTTTAAACCAAACCTCTGATTAATAAACAGATTTTAGGTTTCAAAAGAGTGTATCATTTGTTTGAGGTATCTAAAACTCTGTTTGACTAAAGTCAACCACTGTTGGTAAAGGGTAATCTCTGTTTCGCCAAATCGATGTTTCTCAAGACTCTGTTTGTAACCAAACAGAGGTTTCAAACATATGTTTCTCATACCACTGTTTGAAATCCTAACCTCTGTTTCAAAAACAAAGATTACAAAAGGAAAAACAAACATCTGATTGACCAAAAGTGAACAGACATTTAACCTTTGTTTTCAAAAACCAAACCTGTGATTAATAAACAGATTTTAGGTTTCAAAAGAGTGTATCATTTGTTTGCGGTATCTTAAACAGACATTTAATCTCTGTTTCGCCAAATTACATCTACTTGAAAAAGAGATGCATAATTACATCTAGAATCAGCTTCCACAACAACAACTAAACAACAAAGCATAATCTAAAGCTCAATAACATGCAAGAGTATTCAATAAGTTATAGAGATCGGCCTTTAGGTGAAAGGCTGCTATAGCCTTTGTCCGCGACTTCGTCTTCAACTATTACAGAGACCGGCCTTTAGATGAAATGCCGCTATAACCTTTGCCCGCGATTTCGTCAACTTTTTACAGAGATCGGCCATTAGATCAGACGCCTCTATAACCTGTATTCGCGGCTTCGTTTTCTGGTTTAAAAGTCGATGTTATTCATCTTTGGTACATCCAGCATCCTCATCTTCCCAAGGCTGCTGTAAATCTATTGAATTACTATAAATATGATGTAAATTGAACCAATAAAATGATGAAAATCTATTGAATTACTATAAATATGAACGAATAGAAAAATTTAATGTTTTGATTTTCTTTTACCTTTGAGTTCCTGTCGACTTTGACATCCGTCGTGATGTTTTTGTTGATCAGTTTAGTGCTGACATCAGCAAAAAATAACTCACCTTTCTTAGCTCCTGATGAGGTAATGGCCTGTAATATGGAGGATGTTAAAAATTTCAAAAACTATAGGTAGACAATTTTCTAAAGAAGCAATACAACTTTAGGTATTGATTTATATCAATTTGGTGGCATCTATTCAAGAGGAGAAACAGGTTGAAAGGCTCCCAAAGTCATGTATATAATTTACATAACCTCTAAGTTGCTTTATTCAAAATGTAGATAATTACTGTAAAACTATGTTGTCAAAGACGCAAGGCGCAGGCGAGGCGCATCGGCCTCGTCCGGAGCCTAGGCGCAAGGCGCAAAAAAAGCGTGGGCTTTTTATAAGAAAAGCGCACATAGATAAAAAAAAATACAAAAAAATATGTATGCTTTGAAAATAAATAAGATTCCCCATATAAAATTAAAAAAAAAACTATCATATATGCCATTCAAGATCGTGTGGCTAATAGTTAGTAGCAAAAGTTTAAGGCTTATACACATGCAGTGATACCAAAAGTTACTAGGAGTCTAGGACTTATACAAAAGTTTGCGATCACTAACCAAAAGTTATACCAAAAGTTACTAGGAGTCTAGGACTTATACAAACATTTGCAGTCACTAAGTCTAAAACATTTAAACTTATAGTTCATCATCAATCATCAAGACCATCATCAAACTGATCATCAGAACTTCCATCAACATCAATTGCATATTCAGCTTCGGATTCATCAAGATCGTCTATTAAAGAATCTTCATCCACTAAAGCTCTTGAAGATGATGGTTGTGATGATCTTGTTGCCCTTACCTCTCCAGCCCCACTCGCATCTCCTACAACTTCCCATGTCAAGTCTTCATCCTCAAAAACCCGTTCTTCTTCCATCCTTCCAGTCATCCACTCATTACAATCATCAATGTTATCTAAAGATATCGGATCATACACAACCTCTTTATCACGACGGTTCTTGAGTGTCTTGTTGTACTTGACAAACACAAGATCTTGCAACTTCTTGTATTCTAATCGGTTCCTTTTCTTGGAATGGATCTATTATTTAAAATAATATATTTTAAATTATTAAAGCATAAATAAACTTCATATTATCATCAAACTTTGAAAGATAAATTACTTGCTCAAATGTGCTCCAGTTCCTTTCACATCCCGATGAACAACATGTTAGACTAAGCACTTTCATAGCTAATTGTTGGATATTTGGCACTTCTTTCCCATACAAACTCCACCATTGAGCTACAAATGTAAAACTTAGCAAGTATTAATGTAGTATACCTAAAAAACAAGATAAAAAATTCAAAGTAAGTTAACTTACCAGGAGCTATTGTGCAATGTGCTCGCTTCACCATCTCTTTCATGATTAAGTCTTGTTTGTCCTTTGAAGGAACAAGTCTTTGAACACACTTGATCATCCCATCTGTCACCTCTTGATCTTTCTCAATTTCAGGCCTATAGCAATAGAACTTCGGGTTAAAGTAGTAACCTGCCGCATGCAATGGATGGTGGAGTTGACAATCCCATCTTTTGTCAATAATAGCCGACACCACTTGGTAATCAACGTTATTTTCGCCTAAAGCCTTTGCAATTGTTATCTTAGCTCTTTCCATACCCTCATAAAGATAACCTATCTCGGGTTTTTTCTCATTGTCAACAAGGCAAAGTACGCGTACAATAGGACCCATAACTTTAAGAGTGAAAGTCACATTGGTCCAAAAAGCATATGTTTGAACAACATCCTTAGCCCGCCTTCCTTTAGGTTGTTTTGCCCATTTACTTTCCATCCATTTATCACTATTAAACATGGTTCTCAAAGCCGACTTTTGCTTATGCAAACTTTGTAAAGTAAGATATGTTGTTGCAAATCTTGTAACTCCACTTCTTGTCAACTCCTTGTTCTTTGTGAACTCTCTCATCATGTTTAAAACACCACAATGGTTGTAAATATAACCAACAAGAAAAATTCCTTTTTCAATGGTTTGTTTGACTTTAGGAATCTTTCCAACATCTTCAAGCATTAGATCTAAGCAATGCGCCGCACAAGGGGTCCAAAACAGGTGTTTCCTTTTGTCCATCAATAAGTTGCCTAAAAACATGAGATATAAAAACAATGATTAGTATTTATTACTTAAAAATCAAGTTTAAAAAAATTGTAATCTGTTAAAGAACATAAAACTAACCAGCTTGTTTAAAGTTGCTTCCATTATCGGTGATAACTTGAACAACATTTGATTCCCCGACTTGCTCCACAAATTTGTCAAGTAGCTCAAACACCTTTTCCCCTGTCTTCATATAAGAAGAAGCATCAGTCGATTCCATAAACACAGCTCCTTTAGAACTATTGACCAAAAAGTTGATCAATGTTCTACGCCTCCGATCTGTCCAACCATCCGACATAATCGAACACCCGGTTTTTGACCACTCCACCTTTTTGCTCTTCGATTCACTTTTCCACATTATCTACCTCGTTCTTTAGAAGTGGAACTCGCAACTCATGATAAGAAGGCGGCTTGAGATTTGGCCCATAGTTTCCGATAGCCGCGATCATCTCTTTGAAAGCATCTAACTTAGCGACATTGAATGTTATTCCCGCTTGGTAAAAAACGCAGCTATTGTTTGAATTGTTCTTCCTCGGAGTTCTTTGTCACAAGCATCATTTATGCTTGTTTGTCTCAAACTACTTCTTGTTACATGCATATCAATCGACCCTTTTGTGTTTGACTTCATCTTTTTGTTTCCCCCACCAATATTAATTCCACTCCTCTTCTTTTGAACATTCGATATCTCGATTACCTCATTATCCTCTTCATCCTCAACAAAATCTAAGTCATCGAAACCATCAGCTATAACATTCTTCTTTGCCTTTTGACTTTCCACGTACGCTTTCAATTCATCTCTAACATTTGTAGGACACTTTGCATATAACCTCCAATTTGATGTTGTTTAGCTCGATAAATTCCTCCTTTGGTAGAGAAGTTGCAGAATACGCAAGTGACACAATTTGGGTCATTTTTGTCTTTATTAAAGTTATACTTCCACCCGGTATCTTTTCTTAATTGTGATGATGCTTCAGGTGCATCAGAAGTCATATTCTGTAGGAAAACAAACAACGAAATATCAAAAGATTGATCAACGGCCTAAAGTGATTAACTGTTTTGAATTTTGATAAGTAAAAACTACCAAGTGTAGTAACAAAATTGAATATCACATGACCAGTTTAAACTAAGCGAGTAAAATAGATTAATTATAAAAAGTAATTACTAATTTACTATGCAATTGTGTGAGAATAGGTTGCTGGAACAATTACACAGAAGAAAAAAGTAACAGTGTAGTAAAAATCATCAACAATTTATGTCAATTATAGTGGGAAATTAAATGCAGCTACAACTACAAGTCAAGTTCGGTCAAAAAAAAATAACTGCAGTCAGAATAAATTTAACACCATTTACTGTCAACTACAATGAAAAGGAAACTAGAAGCAACATTAAATGTTAAAAATATACAAAAATGGAAAACAACTCACCAGATTAAATGATGCAGACGACTTGGCTTCTTGAGTTTCTTGGAGAAGAAGAGAGCATTTGGGGGGTTTTTAATTTTTCAGAAAAGATCGAGGTTGTTGTGGTGGCTGATTAGGGGATTAGGGTTAAAAAGGATAAGAAGTCTTTATCCAGTGGTTAAAAAATAAGTAGATTACAGTTGTAAAAACTTTAAAAAATAACATAAAAAAGAAAAATGCGCCTGATACAACAAAAGCCCGCGCTTTTTACTCGTTGCGCCTAGATCCGGGCGCGCGCCTGACCACCGTTTTTACCAAAAAAGCCCATATTTGCGCCTAGGCTGCCACCAGGCGCTAAACCTGCGCCTCGCTGCGCCCGAGCGCCTAGGCGCGCGCTTTTTGCGCTCTTGACAACATAGCTGTAAAATATTGTTTCTGTAAGCATAACTTCATTTTATTTTTATATAAAATGTCAAGAAAGGGATAAAATGTTTGTGGGTCATCTCATCATGACTGGTCCCGTAATGACCAATTAACTTTCGAATAAGAAAGTGTCTTACTTGACGGCCAACTAATCGTGTTCTTAAAAATCCTCTTGCTTCACGAGCATACGGAGCAGGTTTTTCGTCTCTTCTCGGACTTCCCAATTTGGGCCACCTGATACTCGAGAGATTAACACGTCTCTTAGTTGCTGGAATGCCAAACGGAAGAGAATCATCAGCAACAATGATGCACTCTCCGCTAACAACTTCGACTACCTGTAACAAATCTAAAATAAAATATAAATTTATAAGTGAATTACAGACCAAAGAGGAACGGAAGAGATTGTTCATGAAGCTAATAATTAGACCTACCTTTCCAGTAAAATTGTGAACATGTCAGATCTGAATCAGTGTCGGTTTTTATAAGTGAAGTACTTTTTGGCATAAAACCTTTGTAACTGATGCAACAAAACCAAACTGACCCACTCATTTTTCGATCTCTGATTAATAAAAACAAAGCTTTTATATCTCTTTTCAAACCCGCTCATTTATTTATTAACCTAATACATGATCTTTAAGTTGATAGGGCTTCAAATCCTTTGAAAAAGTACTTCACATACCAAACAGATGGTGTGCAATGTCTGATGCTGACATTATATACCACAAAACAAAAAGGGTTACCTTGATTTAATTGCATGAGGGTAATCACATATGATGGCCCATCCCAAATATTGAATGAAGAAAACATAAACATTGATTCGAGTTGTGGAGTTCATTCTTGTGATGCTTGTAGATGACTGTTATATAAAATAAGAAAAATTTACCAAAATAACATACTTGAACGCAAACCGGGTATTAAAAAATCCTGTGGATTCTGAATCAAGTATATTCTTTCAGTCGAAGTTGGTCTTAATCGTCCGAGCAGAGAGCTCTCACTCAAGTCAAGCAGATCCGGCGATAATTCGTGTGTAATAAACAATCCGCAATATATATAGCATAGAATTATATTTATCTGATACATAATTGTCTCCTTATCAATTGGCCATGATCATTTTGGATATCCATTAATATGCAGTTTCATAGTATGCTACAACTGGCATGATATGAAACTGATCTGGATCAAATGAGTATAAAGTGAATATTACATTAATCAAATCCAAATCCATCACACTTGATTCGACTAAGACAGATAATTAGACTCAAATCTTCGATTAATAAGAACAAAGCGTGTTAAAAAATGAAGAACAGGGTCACCAACTTTCTAATTTACACACATTTGTTTTATTCATGTTTTGGATTTGTTTTTTAGAGGTTGTGAAATTTTGTTTTGTTTTTATACCTATTATCACAAAACCAAAATTGTTATTTCATTTTAAAATAGTTTGAACATTTCTTTAAAACTATTTTAAACAGTTTGTGTTTTTTGGGCTTTATTTGATTATTATTTACTGTCTTTATTCGAATAATAGCATAAATTTATTAATAAAATCCATACCTGAGCGGAAGGGACTTCAATATCAGCAGCACAGTTTTGACATTTTACGAGATCGTGTTTTACATCATCATCTGCGAGTCAAATCAACACAAAACGGAAGTCAAGTTAAAGTCGCTTGTCACGATTACGATAATAATTTAGTTTCACAAGAAAATTTAACCACTAAGAAGATGAGGCACCTTTCTTATACAAATTCCGCTGACCAAAGGGCTACCGGTTATCGCTTCGAACCTAATTACAATCGCATCTTCCATCTTGACTTTGACTCTCGAGTCAACTAACTACGGTGGTTTATTCGCTCCGATGACAGAGAAGATGTCCAAATCCGTAAGAATCTGTTAAATAACAATATGAAATTTCAAATTTAAATAATTTAGAAACTTTTTAAACAAGTGTTAAAACTTTAAAAGGGAAAATTGTACCTGGGCTGATTATGGCTGATGGCATTACCACCCTCTGCAATGATCTTCAGGTAATAATAACATACATTTGCTCAGGTTTTTTTGTTGATGGCATTACCACCCTCTGCAATGATCATCAGGTAATAATAACATACATTTGCTCAGTTTTTTGTTCTCCAATTCAATGGTACCTGGGCTGATACTTGTTTTCTTTATGACAGGTGGATCCTCAAGATATTGTTATGGTATCTCAGGATGTGTCTATATTTATATGAAAAGACAAATTCTTATCTTTCTTTGCAAATATAAGCTTTTTTTTTTAATAAATTCATCCGATGCTTCTTTTCTATGCAAGGAAAATGATATTTTTAATAACGTTTGCTAGAAAAATCCTTATTGCGTGGTATTGACTTAGCTGACACATTTTGGCACTTTGTTGATGCTACTTTAGTTAGTTGTTTCATGGCACATGAAGGCTGCTACCATGTGCTAATTCTCGAACACTATAAACCCACTATCACAATGACTAAAATTCCAAACTTAATCCATAACATATTAGGAACTCAAATTTCGAATTCAACCTCAATAATCAACTAAAAACTAACGCTAAATACTAACCAAAACACAAATTCATGTACTATAAACATATATAATTATACCTCTCCACTGTCATCATCATCATCATGAACTTCTGACTTTGACTTGTCAGATTCATCTTCTTCAGGCTGTGTGTAGATATTCAGAGTTTCAGTTAGCAAAGGAAGATTGAAATTAACCGATAACAAACCCTAAAAATGAAAATTACCTGATGATTAAGTTATCAAACACACTCCGATCAGCGAAAAGCGGCGCTTTTGAAACCCTAGACAGAGAAAGAAAGAGGAGAGATAAGACTGGAACTTCAAATGCATATGTGATATAAAATCCTCAGACAGAAGGGGGATGATTACCTGTACTTCATCGAAACAAAATGGGTTTGAGAAAGAGAAAGTGAGTTTTTAAGAGAGAGAGAGTTGAGAGAGAAATGGATTAAATTTTGAAAGTAAAGCCCATATTTTCAATTTTTGATTAGTGAACTCAGTTTATATATGTATATGTTTTGAATTTTGAATCTGGAACCAAGATTTTGAATCTGGGCAGTGATTTTGATTGCAGAGGTTTGAATTTACAACATAGGTTGAATTTTGGAGATGGGCAGTGGTTTGATGGTAGATGTTTGAATTTTAAATGTATTTTAAACTAAGCTTTATGATGTCACTATGCTCTCTCTATGGCTGACACATCAGTTTTTCTTATGTCATTGGGATTTCTCAATTTATAGAAAGTATAGATAGATAATATGAGAATAGAATGTCAAAGAAAAATGAAAGCAAGTTTATGATCTAAGTCGTTATTCTCAAGCACAAGTAGGAATGACAAAGAATGAGTTTTTGTAGCATTCCAAATTTGGATATATTATCTTAGGAAGGAATGCTTTTATTTGATACAATAGCTATATATAAATTAACATTCATGATATGTTCAATTTATTCAGAATTATTATTATTATTTGGATATATTATCTTAGGAAGGAATGCTTTTATCTGATACAATAGCTATATATAAATTAACATTCATGATATGTTCAATTTATTCAGAATTATTATTATTATTATTATTATTATTATTATTATTATTATTATTATTATTATTATCTTTAATATTTAATATTAATAAAGGAATTGAAATTAATATTGATTTTAATATTATAATAATATATAGTTTTTTTAATACATCTATTATTTTAATATTATTACTAATAGGGTTATTAGATTTTATCACTCCCAACTATTGGCTATTGGCCGCTGTCACCCCCAACTATCACTTTGACGCCCGTCACCCCTAACTTAACACTTAGTGTGTTCTGTCACCAGATCACTAACTAATCACTAACTCTTGATCCTGTTATACACTTTTTAGAGTGTCATAGGGATCTTGGGAAGGTTTTAGGGATCTTAGGACACCCCCAAAATTATAGTAATAGGATCAAAAGTTAGTGATCTGGTGACAGAACACACTAAGTGTTAAGTTGGGGGTGGCGGACGTCAAAGTGATAGTTGAGGGTGATAGCGGCCAATGACCAATAGTTAAGGGTGATAAAATCCAATAACCCTTACTAATAATAATTATTTTATTTACTTTTTAACTTATATCAGGGGTTGGGATAAGCTTGGTGTCAACCGGTATCGAACCAGTACTGGTATCGAAAATACCGGTACGGTCCTGTTCGGTATCAGTACATGAAGGTAAAAACCGGCACTAATACAGAAAACGCCAAAACAGCTCGAAGATTTGGAAAAACGGGAGAAACTTGAAAGCCTACGGGCCAGACTCTCCTTTGACACACCGTCGGATAAGAACAACACCAGTTCTCACGAAGGTAACACTGGTTCAAACTCATTAACAACATTCATGACTGTCCTGAGGCAGATGACACCCGAGGAAAGAGAAATGTTGATGAAGGGGAAGGGTGACATGGAGAAAGAGGGCAAAAGTAAGGACAACCAGGATGATGGCATGCTAAACAAGCCTTACTTACCCAAGGATCTGGCTGAAGTCTTAAAGTTCACTAGGAGGATTGCTGAGGCCCCCATGCCTCCCAAGCTTAAACCTCCACTCAACCTGGACAGGTATGACGGGACCAAGGACCCGTAGGATCACATGAATGCTTTTAGAGGCGCTGGGCAGGTAGGACGATGGTCTATGCCCACATGGTGCCACATGTTTGTTCACACACTTACACTTACTGAAGGAGCCAAACTTTGGTTCGACAGCCTTCTGGCTGGGAGCATCGACAACTACGAAGAGTTAAATGAGAAGTTCCTCAGAAACTTCAGCCAACAGAGAAAAGTGATAACAAAATCCCAATTAAATCATGCACATTCGCCAAAAGGATAATGAACGGGTGGATCGGTATATGGAAAGGTTTATCAAGGAAAGTATGAACATCAACGGCGTCCCAAAGGTGATGAAGATTAGCAGTTTCATAAACGGATTAAAACATACCCTACTATGTGAGAAGCTGGGGGAAGAGTTCCCTGAGACCTTCGACTACCTCATGGACAGGGTCAAAGCTTTCGTTAGGGGAAAAGACACTGGTAGCAAGGCCAAGGAATTGGATCTCGCTCCCAGGAAAACCACTCCGATCCCCAAACCTCAAGAAAAAGGTACTCTCTATCCACGGAAACCTCTATATGATAAACTGCAACATGACAGGTCAAGGCCAACATACTCTCCCTACAAGCCCCGAGGGAGGGGGCCAACTCCTTACTGTGATAGTTTTACCCCTTTAACCAAGATCCCGAGTGAAACACTGGATACGGAAACAGTTAAAAACTCCTAGTGTAAGCTTGATTAAGACAACATAGTTTAGCTAGAGTAGTTTTACCATAACAGAGTAACGAGGCTCTCCAAAGAAAGCCGTTGTTGTAAATAAATATAATGTAAGTTTCATAAAAGAAAATATCATTTTCATGGACAAACATTTCAAAGTTATTAATAATTTCTTACTTAAATGATTGAGACATTGCCTAAATGGTCTTATTTATTTATATAAATGATAAAGACAGGAGGCATCCGGTAGACTCAAACCCGAAGCTGCAGAAACGGACCCAACTCGAAACGAGATGGAGAGTTAGGGGCTGTTTGGCAACTTCTGGATGGTTAAGTGCTGAACCAGTAAGAGGTCTGAACCATTAAGTGCTGAACCAATAAGAGGTCTGAATCATTAAGAGGCAATATAATGCTTAACACTTCAGAGGCAAATTTAGATTAGAGGTCTTCAGACTCTGTATAATACTTAACCATTCAGAAGCAAATGTCTGAACCATTTAGACATCTGCTCACGAAACAAACAGTCTAAACCATTAAGTGCTGAACCAGTAAGAAATAAGAGATCTAAAACATTAAAAATCTCATTAAGCAATAGGGTGTGCGGGGCACAGTTCGGTGACCCCAGACCGAATGTGCCGATAGGGGAGGTGGCGCCAATCACTCGGGGACCAAAATCGGGGACCAAATTCGTGGGATAGGCATCGATGAGAGGGGAGGAGAGAGAAGGTGGGCTCCATTCAATCAACCAATGAAAACTTTTTTTTTTAATAAAAAAACAAGTCACCTAAGAGGGGAGTGCCGCCATCAAATTGGGGTGTGAGGGGAGTTTAAGAGGGGAGTTGACGTGGCACACGAGGATTAGTTGGGCGTAAGAGAAGAGATTCCCCTCTTAGGTGGGTGCCCCTTACACCCTTAAGAAGAGGTAAACAAACAGCCTCTTAATAATAATAAAAATACACATAATTAGATTAATTAGATTAGATAGAATCATAAATATTAATATATAGAGCTAGCTTGTTTTGTTGTAGAGAAACACAAACAACCACCGATTAACGGTTAATTGAATCTAACTCTCTCTCTCAACAAGACAAAGATGTCTCCTCCGATCTTCATTTCTTGAAGCAAACGACGACGTCAACTCCTCTCTCTCTCTCTCACTTGTTGTTGCTTCAGATCTCTCTCTCTCTCTCTACCTTCTTCTCCACTAGTAGTTAGGGTTTCACTGTCTCCTGTATATATACATACTCTACTCCATAGATCCAATCATCCATGCCAATATTTCAACTACTGTTCCTCATTTGATTTCATTCCTCTTTATTCTTCTACTACCTGTTGCTGTTGCTGTTGAAATCGAATCAAAATGGTGGTTTCTGGACCTCTAACACCTGGACAGGTACTTTAACCGACACTTGATCTGTTATTAGTAGGTTTAGTAATTCTGAATTTAGAGATCGATTTGGATTTCTCTATGTTTGGATTCTCATCTCAATTTGATATGATTGATTGATTGATTGTGTAAGGAAGTTAATGTATCTATTGTATGTCCAAATGCAAGCATTGGTTAGTAATGATCCTTGATGATGAGTAAGATCTCCCCTATGTGCTGCAATAGAATTAACTGTTTTTGAGATTGTTCCCTTCTGAATTAGCGTTTTAGATCTTCTGTACACCCAAGAATGCACTCATCTTAGGGTTTTGATTTGATCTTAAAGGGACTTGTTATTGCTCAATGCTCAAGGTATTGTCTGATATTGGCATTGCGTTTTCATTTCTATGATACTTGTTGCAGCATTATATTAGGTGAATCCATTAGCTCCCTTTGTCATCTCATCAATGCAAATTCATGATATTCATCACACATAACTTGGACCATAGGCTGTGATCTTATTCTATGAAGTTGTAAGGTTATCCTTGATGGTGGAATAAGATAGATCATATGTTTTATAACTCATATTGTCATGTAACCAGAAGCTTATAGCTTTTCTTGTTTCAGAACAAGTTCCTTACTCACAACTTTAGTTTAAGAGCCTCTTATTCTACAAGCAGATCATCCTGTAATAATTGTCCCGCATATTGATTCGTAATGATTATACTTTAGATGAACAAATACTGATCTTGCACACGATATTTCTTTTCACTCAAATATCATATGTTTACGTGAGCTAGTTTCATGGACAATGCTATATGCATCATAGTAAGTGCTCTTTTGTTTGCATGCCCCAGAAGTATTTGACATTGAACTTGAGTTAGGATAATTCTGTAAATACCAATTCGTGTGAGAAACAGGAACACGTGACGTGAGAAGAAAATAAACACAGTGGACTGGATACTCTAGATTGCTGTTTCTGATGTGAAATTTAAACAAACTTTTATATAAGTTTGATGGAAACGGAACATCTGAATGAACTAAACATGCACGTTTAAAGGCTTGGTATTAACTTTTATCCAATAATAGTATTAGAAACATATATCTTGGTGGTATGTCTTTCCAAACGTATGGGTTATATAGCTTTGTGATTATATTTTCCTAATGTTATTAATTTATGATCATCTTGCAGGTGTCTTTTTTGCTTGGTATCATCCCTATATTTGTTTCTTGGATTTATTCAGAATGGTTGGAATACAAGAAATCTTCGTCCCCATCTAAACTGTAAGTTTCCTAATTTACTATAATTGCTTGTTATATCTTCTGTATGTGATTCTTGAGAGCTTATGGAGCTTGTTTTGGGTTGGCACTTGGCAGAATTAATTGGAGTTTCATCATATATTTAGATGTTTTTGTAACTTTTGAACGTACATAAAATATTTTAAAAGCCTTATTTGTTCAATTATTTGGGAAGCATCTTGAAACCTTTTAGTATATAAACCTTATTGTGTATTGTGATCAAAAGACTTGAATTTGGAATTCTAAAACGACTACACCATATGGTCAAGTATATTTTTATAGCTTCTTTTTTTTATATTTTTACTTGTCTTTTGTAACCAGACACTCAGACAATAGCTTGGTTGAATTACAAAGTGAAGCAATTAAGGAAGATGATCGGGCTGTTTTGCTGGAAGGAGGCCTTACAAAATCAGCATCAATGAGGCAGCCTGCTGCTTCCATTAAAGCAAACTTGATTAGGTTAGTGAACAATTTGATGGATTTTATCATATTTGTTTTTATCCTTTCTGTTTTCAGTGAAATGTTTTGTTACATTCTGCACCTTTTGTGTTTTAGATTTGTGACAATGGAGGAGTCCTTTTTAATTGAAAATCGAGCAACCCTAAGAGCAATGTAAGTCATAGTCCTTTCTTGGTGTTGAGTTGTTTTGACGGGTCTATTCTTCTCTAATCTGTCACAACAACATATGACTTGACTACTTCGTTTAGGTCAGAATTTGGGGGAATTTTATTCTATTTCTACATATGTGACCGCACCCGCTTAATTCCTGAATCAACAAAGGTCATTACTTCATGATTCTCCCTTCTAAAGTTCTATTCTAGACTTTGGGCGTTTTTCATCTCTTTTTCCATTTTTTGTTTCTAACTGTATTTTCTATTTTACAGAGCTACAATCGCGATCTTTTCATGTTCCTGTACGCTCTTCTTATCATTGTTTCAGCAATGACTTCTCTGAAGAAACACAGTGACAAGTCAGCATTCTCGGGGAAATCGATACTTTACCTCAATCGACATCAAACAGAGGAGTGGAAAGGATGGATGCAGGCAAGAACTTTATAATATTATCACTGTGGCAGTACTTTTCTCTTTGCGATATTGAATTAAGCTACTTTAATTTTAGCTCTTCATTCATAGTTTCTTATTGTCAGTGCTTTTGTTTTTCTTGGAATTTTTACAGGTTCTCTTCTTAATGTATCATTACTTTGCTGCCACTGAGATATACAATGCGATTCGTGTTTTTATTGCTGCCTATGTCTGGATGACTGGTTTTGGCAACTTCTCCTACTATTACATTCGAAAGGATTTCAGTGTTGCACGATTTTCTCAGGTTATTTTATTTATTAACTTTTTTTTACTTTTGACTGTTAATCCTCCTGTTTCTTGCTGTCCTTGGTGATGTTAATTTTGTTTTTGATATGAAAAACATGGCATGGTAGCCACATTTGTGTATTTAAAGGGTTTGAATTTCCATATCCTTTTGCGCAGTTACCTTTACATTTAATTTGTTGTATGGATGCACCTAATTTAACTTTTTTTTTATTGCAGATGATGTGGAGGCTGAACTTTTTTGTGGCATTTTGTTGTATAGTTCTCAACAACGACTATATGCTTTATTATATCTGTCCTATGCACACTCTTTTTACTCTTATGGTGTATGGGGCACTTGCTATTGGAAGCAAATATAACGAGATAAGATCAGTGATGATTGTGAAGCTTGTTGCTTGCTTTCTTGTGGTTGTCTTGGTTTGGGAGATCCCAGGAGTTTTTTATTTAATCTGGAGCCCTTTCACATACCTATTAGGTGCATATTCTCTTCCTTCTAGTGTATGTTGTTAAATAGAGAACAGATGTAACTGGTTCAAAGGTGGTAAAATAGAGGCTTGAGGGTCAGGCAGGTTTGGTATCCGTTCAAACTGTATAAATTTTTATACATGTCGGATCGTGGTTGACCTGAAAATATTATTCCTAAAGTCCAAAATTTTAGTAAGTAATTACTAATTAGCGAGTCAAATATTGGCTACAAAAGTCTTATTCTTTCATTGATAATATAATTTCTTGAACAATTGTTTTCTGCTATAAATGCACTCAAAATAGACTGTGGATGACATGTGACTCGTTTTACGCATTTGACTCGTTTTTTAGTATTTACCCTTTGACCTGTCAGAGATAAATAAACCATAACGCGAATTGCCCTTAGAGTGAACGGGGTGCATGGGTGGAGTGGGGTCACCGTGTGGTAACACCGCCGCCGACCCCCCATTCCCCACGGTAAACCATAAAACTCGGTGACTAGTTGCCGCTTGAGTGAAGAGGAGAGAGGGCGTTAATGGTGGGCCCCACTCTCTTTCAACCAATCATAGTTTTTCTTTTTTTAAAGAAAAAATTATCGGGGTGAACCACCCCTTGTGATTGAGTGTAAAATGTGGTAGTGGAGAGTGGAGTTGACATGGCATGCTTTGATTGGCTTTGGTGAGAGTTTACCACTCCCCACAAGGTGACCACCCCTCTCACCCTTATAAAGAGTTGATTTTAATTGCAATCTCTAAATGGATAAATGAGGAGAGCATGAGTCCATGATTTGGATTCCAAAGTTTCTATAGTTTACAACTTTAGATCTTAACTTATTGAAGTTTGCGTTTGCTGGTATATAAGTTGCCAATTTGCAAGATAACTTATTTATAAAGAGGAGGCCAAAATTCCAAGAATCAAAATTCTATGTGATTGAATGAAATCCCCTCATGCTACTTACAATAAGAAAGGCAACCAGATGTATAAATTTGGACCATTTGTCCAACGTCAGGCCTGTCCCAGAGCTTATGGTGGACTGCTCTTGGGCCCTGTAGTTCCTTACGGTTTGAGAATTTGGGCATTTTTCCAGCTCATTTGCCATGCTCCCAGTCTAACCAAAAATGAGCCTGCTAATTTCACAATATACATCATATGGTGTTATGAGTTTGGTTTTCTGTGCTCGGAAAAGATTTAACGTGTCACAATAATCCCTGAAAGTAGTTTTGTTCCATTTGCAGGTTACACTGATCCTGCAAAACCAGATCTCCCTCGGTTGCATGAGTGGCATTTCAGATCTGGGCTAGATCGCTATATATGGATTGTTGGAATGATTTATGCTTATCTTCACCCTAATGTAAGCTCAAAAAGTTCTTTTTTATTTGTATTCCTGATGCATAATGTTAATAAAACCATGTTATATGATATTTTCTCAGGTTGAAAAGTGGATGGAAAAGCTTGAGGAGTCTGATAGTAAGCGGAGACGCGTCGTTAAAGCATCCATTGTTTCAGTCTCTGTTGTGGTTAGTCTCAAACGGGCCAAATTAAAAATATTTAGCTAGGGCGGGAGAAGTGGTTTAGGTTGGTTTCAAACAGGTTTAGTGGGACTGGGACGGGTCAAAATTGGTCAAGAAGTGTATTTGGGTCAACCCGTCCTGTCTAGTTTGACTCATACTAAAAAACGACCCATTTCAATCTGAGCTCGTTTTGAATAGTTACCAATCTGCTCATCTTGTCACCTGTCATACAACCTCCTAAACTGTTAAAATCAAAGATTCAGATTATTATTGTAATAATATTGGTTTTGTAATTGTGGCTGACAGATTAGTTATTTATAACCATATGAAAAATTGGACAAAAAGTGTTTCCGGGTCAACCCAACCTGGTCCAGCTGGTTGACCCCTACTAAATGTTGACCTGTTTCAATTCGAACCTGTTTTGAATAGCCACCCACCCTGCTCATCTTGCCACCAGCATAATATTGAGATGTCTCTTTGTTCCAGATCTTGTGGGCTCACCTTATTTTATTATTTTATTTTTCAGGCTGGTTACATGTGGTATGAGTACATATACAAGTTGGACAAGGTTACATACAACAAATACCACCCTTACACATCATGGATACCTATAACGTATGTAATACTTTTGTTAATTTTTTTACCTACATTATCTTCAGTAACTGTTTGCAAATTTTTGGTATTTTGGTATGGTTTATATATTTATTTGGTTATTAAAATAAAATTGTTTTTTTTCTTCTGCTGTCAGTGTCTACATTTGCTTGAGGAATTTCACTCAACATCTTCGAAATTACTCTTTAACTCTCTTCGCGTAAGCTTCCTTTAACTTCTGAGATACAAAGTTTTACGGTTAAGAAATTACATTTATTTGTTTAGTTATACTTTTTTTCGTTGTATGTAATAGGTGGCTTGGTAAGATCACTTTGGAGACGTACATATCTCAGTTCCACATCTGGCTAAGGTGAGTGAATCCCGCGTTGGTTGAATTTTTGTCGTTTTTGTATTTTTCATAATTAAATAGTTACTTTTGAAGAATTTATAATGAAGCCACTTTGATTGCAATATGCAGATCAGATATCCCGAATGCACAGCCAAAGTGGCTTCTCTCGTTTATACCAAATTACCCTATGCTTAATTTCATGCTTACAACTGCAATTTATGTCTTGGTGAGCAACATCTCCTTTCATTTTTCTAATTGGTGACTTACCAGAAAATTAGTGATTTGTTTTATTGGGTTTTTGCGTAATTCTGGGTAGGTATCGTGCCGGCTTTTTGAGCTGACAAACACACTGAAATCGGTTTTTATACCCACGAAAAACGACAGACAGCTGCTTTACAATTTTATTGCTGGTGCACTAATTTTTGGGTGTTTATACACAATTGCATTCATTGTTGTTCAGATTCCTCAATAATAATCGGTAAGCCTTTCCATTTCCCTTCAAGACAATTTTATTCTTGAAACTGGTACAGATCTATTCTAGATGTGGCAGTTCCCCGACACGCCTTTAATAAACATGTGTTTGGCTGTTCTGCTGTTCGGGCTGACCAATATAACTTGTTCAGTTAAACGATTACGAGACGTGTTCAGGTTGTACTAAATTAGAAAGGGTCGTCAACCCCTTTAACTAGGGGTGCTTATAAACCGTTGAAACTGACGAAAGCAAGTTGGCCGGTTTGAGGTTTATACGGTCCTGTTTTGGCTATTTAACGGGCCAGCTGATCGTTTGAAACTTTGAATGGGCTGTCTAAAATGAACGTTTAAACCTTTTTGTTTACTATTTATATAAATTTTCGTTTTTGGAATATACAGTTTTTTGCTGTCTAAAATGAACGTTTAAACCTTTTTGTTTACTATTTATATAAATTTTCGTTTTTGGAATATACAGTTTTTTAAATGTATTTCATGAACCATTGTTATCACTTTCAATGTTTTAAATTTTTAATACAAACTAATGATTTTGAAAATAAAAATTGGTTCAAACCACCAAACTGCTAAAACCAGCCGGATTGGATTGTCAATTTCGAAAACCGTAGTTAGCAGTTCGGTCGAGACATTTTGTCCAAACCGACAGATTTGGAGCGTGAACACCCTTACGTTTTAACGCTAGGATAAAAAGTTGATAGACATGCAACTTATAAGTATAACCATGGTTTACAATCAGGCACAATGACATACATAGATGGAGCAACTATAATTCCAGATTCCACGCAGCAAGAATTTTTGAGGAAATCATCATTGTTGTTTTTCATTAGTGTTGGAAGTCCGGTTGTCATAGTTTAAGGTAATTCTTTTGTAATCTGGATTTGTTGAGGGAGAAAACAGAACATGTAATTTAGATTCATATGAAATCAGAAAAGAAAGGCACTGTATGTGAAGAATTTGAATTTTTTTTTTTATGGATCTAAATACTATATAGATAATGGGAAGCTTAAATGGTGTTATGTGGTTTAGTTAGTTGAAACCTTACGTTAGGAAGTTGTACATTTCTTTTCCGGCCTTTTAGCCACGTATGTTTTTACATTAATCATCTGAGGAGATGAAGAATTACCTCGGTGCTCTCCAATACCAGTTGTTATCAAGATAACATTCTTCATGTGCCATTACCCAACTCCATACCCACCTCACCAATCTTCCACAAAAGCTTCCTTATCTGTCACTTCAACATCATCATCCTCATCATATTCAATCCTTAAGGGTTTTCTTGATTGCAAGTCTTATATTTGCAATACCCCATAGCATTCATTATCGTTTAATTTGGAGAGAAGATAGATTTAATATGCAAAAGGTGGGGTTGCTGCTGCTGCTGCTGTTAGCAAGACCTGCACTGCACTGCTAGACTCACTTTACTTTCTCATGTTTTGTTTGATACCTTTTTTTTTTTTTTAATTTATTTGAATCCTCCGTATTGTAATTTCTTTGATGTATGTCCAGCCCCCGTGGCTTGAGGCATATAATATAAGGGTGGAGGGAGTGGTCACCAAATGGTGAGTGTTTAAGTTATTTTCTAGCCAATAATATCATGCCATGTCAAGTTCCCACTCCACTCTCCATTTTGCACTCAATCACTGGCAATGGTCAAACTCATGGAGAGTGGTAAAGAATTTAAAAAAAAAAAAAAGTGATTGGTTGAAAGGGGTTGGGGCCCACCATTCACCCTCTCTCTCTCCCACCTTTCAATTCTTCACCAAGTCGGTGAGTCACTGCCCACACCACCTCTCTCCTCTTTCCTGATCACCACTCAATCACCGACAATGGTTCCCCAATCGGTAAACCCCCCCTCCCCGCTCCACTCACCGAGACCACTCCCTCCACCCTAAATGAAGATTATGGTGGTTAGTTTGTGATAGGGTTACATGAATGATGGTTAGTTTATTCGACCATCGACAACGGTATGGAAATTTCCATAACTATCAGATTTCCTATATTTGGTGCCTGATTTTATTTCCATCTGCTGCTTTCTAATGGAGAAAGACGTTGGTTGATGTCTTCCTTCCTTTAGCTATGCTAATCTGAATCATTCATTGATCATATATTGATTAGATTTTTGGTGTTTATACAGTTTGATTAGTGATTAATCAAATAATATCCAACTGGAGCTGTGCACTGATAACATCATGGAAATTATTCAATTTGATTGAGTATTGTATTTTCATGTGCTTGAATATGCGCGTACAAGCAAAACCATTTTAGCTGAGTTTGCACTTCAAGTGGTGTTGGTGTTTGTTGAATTTCACATCTATCTTTGTTTCTTATTTTTGCCGAGTCAAACGGATTTTAGATACACTTTTATGTTTCAATGATCCTTTTCAACTTAGCTCATGGTTAGTTGTTGAAATTTTCTTTCAATTAAAAAGACTGAATGTATAAATTAATTACTGATTTTGTTATTTAGCTTCTTTTCTTTCAAAAGTATTATTAGTTGTAGTAATTTTGTTGAATTACTTACTTACATGGTAGATATCACTTGGTCAATTTTTATCACCGTATGCTTCATAAAAAAGTTATATACCCCACCCTACCCACCTCTATTTATTTATTTATTTTAACTCTAATAGAGCTGTTTCGCACCTTCCTTCTTCTAATGTTTATTGAAAGGTCGAACCAGATGAGGTGGATTGGGTTTGACATGTAAACCCATTTGTCCAAATTCTATTTTTTTATAATGTTGGTGCCATAATTACGATTAAAAAAATGACCCGTATCAACCTATAGGAACTTCTTGAGGGCCTACCTACTAGCTATTTTTTTTCCGAACGACAACCATCTACATATAGATATAGAAGTCAGGCAGAAGCTGAAAAAATAAGATTACACTGGTTCGAAAACAAAAAAAATACAACATAGCATTAATGTTTAAGTCAACCCATTCATTCCACCCCACTGACAGACCCTTCGTCCTATTCTTCAGCCACAAAACGACTCATTTTTATCGAGTCAACAGTAGTCTGAACCAGCACCATGTTGTTGTTAGATTCTTTGTCATTGCGAGCCTAAGTCTCCATATACCCGCCATAGTCACCAAATGAACCAGATGCTTCCATCTCTTTAGTAGTTGGAATATAATATCACCAGTCCGGTGATGTTAAATTATTAACCAATGTTGTAGAAGGCACTAGGCGCTAGTCGGGCGGTGAGGTACAGCCTAGGGATTAATCGGGATTAATCGCGATTAATCGGAATGGGATTTTTATATGTATTTTTTCAAAATTATATATATATACCCAATAATATAAAAATAATACTTCAAAATTCACATAAATACTTCAAGTTTCAGATAGTATGGTTCGATTTTGACCGATTTTGACCAATTTTGACCGCCTAGGACCGCCTAGAACCGACTAGGACCGATTTTTATCGATTTTGACCGACTAATATTGTCCGATTAATCCGATTTTTGACCGCCTAGGACCGATTTTGACCGCCTAGGACCGATTTTGACCGATTTTTGACCATGACCGATTAATTAACCGCCTAGCTCAAAATTAGGCAGTAGATGACCGCCTAGCGCTTAGGCGCCGATTAATCGGCCGCCTAGGCCGATTTCTGCAACCATGTTATTAACAAACTATAATTTAACAATATATTTAGGCATATAGGTATTGTACTCAAAGCTTTGAGAGTTTTTAAAAAAAGAATTTTTTTATATTACACTTTTAATCCAAAAGTTTTCATCTATTGCAATTTAACCTTACAACCTTTTTACTTCAATTTTGTTCCCCCTCACCCCCACTTTTCATATTTCGCAGAGTTTTCATTATACGTATCGTTTTAAATTTTGTGAATTAACACATCGTAATGTGTATGTGTGGTTCAACGTTTTAACGTTTCGTTTTAACTGTAATTTATCAACATATTTGGGCATGTATATATTGTACTCAAAGCTTTGGGAGTTTTTCGAAAAAAAATTGATATTACACTTTTAACCCAAATCTATTTGACCTTGTACTTTTAACCCAAAAGTTTTCATCTATTTCAATTTAACCTCACAACTTCTTTACTTTTAACTTTGGTCCCCCACACTTTTTATATTTTGCAGATTTTTCATTTTACGTTTTTAAATTTTGCAAGTTAATACGACATAACGTGTGTGTGGTTCAACACATTAACGTTTCTTTTTACACTTCGTACTAGATTTTGCGAGCTAACACGACTCAACGTGGTGTGTGGTTCAACATTTTTACGGCGTCTATTTTTTCCTGTTTGACAGGTTCGTTACAACATGCGGGGTCCTAAATAGACTTAATTATTATTTTCTATGTTTTACGTTGTATTCTAATTTCTTCGCATTAATACATCGTAACTTCCATATTGATTGTCGCTGGCGGTGGTGTCGCATTGGTGCTATTCGACACGGTTTTACGCCCCGCCGAATTGCGACGAGTGGTAAATCTGGTTAATACAAATTTGCAAAGCACGGTGTGTTTATTTTCGTTGTTTTCACATATTTCTATTTACTTAATTTATATTTCGTATTTAATAGTATAAATTTGCAACTTGTTTATGCATATATGTGTTGTACATAATGCTTGGGGAGTTTTTTTTTTTTTAAATTGATTTTTTACTTTTAACCTAAATGTATTTGATAAATTACTTTTAACCCAAAACTATTTGCTTTTTTTTTTACTTTTAATCTAAAACATTTTATCTTTTGCAATTTAACATCACAATTTTTACTTTCAACTTTTCATTTTTCGTAACTTTTTCGTTTTACACTTCGTTTTAAATTTTGCGAGTTAACACGACGCAATATGCGTGTGTGGTTCAACGTATTTATGTTTAGTTTTACGCATCATTCTAAATTTTGCGAGTTAACACGAAGCAACGTGCGTGTGTGGTTCAACGTTTTTACGTTTCGTTTAACGCTTCATTCTAACTTTTGCAAGTTAACATGATGCAACGTACGTGTGTTGTTCAACGTTTTTACGTCGTCTATTTTTTTTACTGTTTGACAGGTTTGGCATAACGTCCGGGTCCTAGATCGAGTTGGTTATTATTTTCTGTGTTTTGCGTTTTGGTCTAATTTCTTCACTTTAACACGCCTCAACTTTAGTGTTTGTGGTCGCTCGCAGTAGTGTGGCATTGATAGTATTTAACACGGTTTTACGTACCCGCCGCAACACGGGGTGCTTAATACTAGTATATTATTAATTTGTAACTTGATTATGTATTATGGGTTGTATCTCATGCTTTTTAGTTTGTATCTTTTTTTTTTCTTTTTTTTTTTACTCTAAACCCTAATAGTTTTCATCTTTTACATTTAATCTCAACATTTTTTTCACTTTCAACTTTGGTCCTATATACTTTTCATCTTTTACAAATTTTTCGTTTTATGTTCCGGTCTAAATTTTTCAAGTTAACACGCTACAACGTGCGTGATTCGACGTTTTTACCTCTACTTTTTTCCGTTTAACGACCACATTGTGTTTTATGTTTCTGTCTAACTTTTGTGCATTAATATGCTGCAAAAGGTTAGCTGTCACTCCCCGATTTTCACACGTTTCACCGGTGGGCCCGGTGGGGGATTACCCTGACTATAGTTGGCAACAATACAGTCAAACAACACAATATATAAATGCACAGCGGAAGCAAAAGATAGATATATTTCAACTGAATGTTATTGTAATATCATGTATCACAAATAGTTGAAAATAATCCACAGGGGATCAAAATAAAATAGGAAATAATGTTCAACAGTTTGACGTCCAAGCTTGTGAGACTTATTGTGGACGCTAGGAGAAAGCCAGCCTAGTTCGTTTAGTACCCGTAGTTAACCTTTTGGGAAAAATACGTCAGTTTACACTGGTAAATACATTCAACCGACACTTTTGTAAAAGGTTTAATAAAATTGATTTGAATGCACGTGGCACAAACTTTTATAATTTGGGATAATTATTTTAATATAATACTTGTAAACGAATTACATGTTTCTTTGCGTTCAGTAGCCCGTTCCGTAGACCGGGTTAAAGACTAATAGACACACCACATGTATAATACCCACAAGGTTAATCCTTAAGTGGGATACCATTTTTCATATGCAGCTGTCAGGTGTACGCCTACACCCCGTGCTTAGGTCGTGGCCATCTCGTAAGATGATGCCAGGGATATCCGGGACATGGTCATTAACCCCCCAAAGGCTTTAAGCAAACAAATCAAATTTTTAACGGGTCATCTTGACAATACTTAACCACTAATCGATTAAGGTCAAATGCCCGACCAAGCGGTATTCTATATACCGTACCCCAAGCCCGTATAGGGAAATAAGTTAAAAGTATTTACCTTTGCAAGTATAATTCACAAACAGCTAATGCAAGTAGCTTTTACCAGGTCTCCTATTCTGGAACGAAGGTTTATAATAACGTATTAGAATCCTAAAGGGTATTTGATTAAGCTTAAACTTAGACCTGTTAGTTTTAACGAAAGATACGGTTCAAACGCACGATTAAGCGAAGACCGGAATAAAATGTGATTTAGACCCGACAAGTTTGAAGACTTGTTTAATACGGGTAATCCAATTACATTCTGGATTTTGAGATAAAAACGACAAGGTTTGACCCGTTTCGGCTAATTTATGTAAACTAGTTACATAAATCGAACCGAACGCGTAAATGGCGTAACGGGTAACCGTATGAGTCCTACACAGGTTTCCTAAGTCAATATGCTCTAAAGAGGTTGTGATATCAGTAGGATACCTTCCATTATGCCCATAACGAGTTTAATCCCAATTTACGCCCCGTAGGGGTATTTTGGTCATTTTAAAGATTATAAGAGAGATTTCCGGGTTATACAGGAAATCTGAGTTTTCTGACCAGGTTATAAAGTTCAAAATACTTTATTTATTATATGAAATCAGTAGCAATTGGATTCGGGTCAAAATACCATGTAGAACTCATTTTAGGTCCGAAAAGGGTATATTCGGTATTTACCGAATCAATGTCATAACCGCAGGTTATGAGCAGGTTAAAAATAATTAAAAATCTTTAAAAATCCCAAAATATTATTTTACATCAGTGTGTAAAAGGTTTGGTGTCGAAATCTGGGTTTAGATAGGTTTTATGCTAATTGCGCTGTTTAATTACTAAAGTTTTTCTTAATTGCGCTATTTAGCATAACTCCTATTCTGGCCATCTCACGCGGCCCGCGTCAGAGGTCCTTCAACCTTTACGCGGCCCGCTTGAATCTCTCTGACAGAACCATATCTTTCTACTGTCCACGCGGCCCGCATAAGCTTGGGATAACTCTTACGCGGCCCGCCTGAGGCCTGCTGTAAGATTTTTCAAATCTTTTTACATTGTTGCAGCTGACTCTTGGCGTTTCGAAGGGGTAACTTTGCACTTTGGGCCTTTCTTATTTACGTATAAGGGCCTCGTGACTTTTACCCAACTTATAAATCCTCGGTTAGTTTATTACTACCCGAAAAGTCATAACTTTCAATGTTGACGCTTTTAACCCCTCATGTACGAATTCGATCATAACTTTCTCATTTTATAACGAAACTTGATGAAATTTATATCGTGCATTCTAGTGAGCATATTTTATCATTACAAAGCCTCGGGTTTGCCAAAGGGTCACTCAGAGGTACAACTTAAACATGTTGACACATTTAGCCCCTGTAGCTTGTAATTTCTCACTTTCTTCCACATTTCGTTCCGTATGATCCATGATTCATTCGTTTGAAGGTACGAGCATCATGTAGGGTTATTGTAAAGTATATTTATCCCTTGTTGACATTTTGAACCCTTGAATTCACATACTTTCTATGTTTGTCAACTTTAGCCCCCTATAGTATTCTTTAACACGTTCAAGCTTATGACACGTGTCAATACATTATAGGACGCAAATTTTCGAGGTGTTACATCCTCACCCCCTTAAAAGAAATCTCGACCTCGAGATTTACTGAAACAAATGAGGGTACTTTTCTTTCATCGTGGACTCTACTTCCCACGTGTACTCGGGACCTCTACGGGCATCCCATTTAACCTTTACAATCGGTATATACTTCCTTCGAAGCTTCTTAACCTGTCGATCCTCGATCGACACAGGTTTTTCAACAAACTTTAAGCTCTCATCGGTGTGTACATCTATATGCGGTATAACTAGTGATTCATCAACGAAACACTTCTTTAGATTGCAGATGTGGAAAACATTATGAATACTACTGAGCTCTTCCGGTAAGTTTAACTTATAGGCAACCGATCCGACACGTTCGATTATCTCGAAGGGTCCAATGTATCTCGGGCTTAACTTGCCTTTCTTACCAAATCGCATCACTCCCTTCCAGGGTGATACTTTAAGCAATACCTTGTCACCTACTTCGAAGTTAAAAGGTTTACGCTTCAAATCTGCGTAGCTTTTCTACCGATCACGGGCAGCTTTCAGACGGTCACGAATCTGGACAATCTTGTCCATTGTTTCAAATATTATTTCAGGTCCTGTCATCTGGACATCTCCAACTTCCGCCCAACAAACGGGCGTTCTACACTTTCTACCATACAAGGCTTCGAAAGGAGCAGCCTTAATGCTCGCATGGTAACTGTTTTTGTATGAGAACTCGATTAATGGTAGGTGGTTATCCCAACTACCACCTAAGTCAATCACACATGCACGAAGCATGTCTTCCAAAGTTTGGATTGTACGCTCACTCTGTCCGTCTGTCTGTGGATGGTAAGCCGTACTGAAGTTTAAGCGCGTGCCCAAAGATTGTTGGAAACTTTTCCAAAAATTGACGTGTATCTGGTATCTCTGTCAGAGATAATAGACACATGCACACCATGTAGAGATACAATCTTATCTACGTACAATTGGGCTAACATGTCGGAGCTATAAGTCTCCTTAATGGGTAGGAAATGTGCTGACTTAGTCAACCTATCAACTATCACCCATATCGTATCATTTCCTTTCCTTGTCTTCGGCAACTTGGTGATAAAATCCATCGTCACCATTTCCCACTTCCACTCGGGAAGTTCAGGCTGTTGCAGCAAACCTGACGGCTTTTGATGTTCAGCTTTGACTTGCGCACAAGTCAAACATTTAGCTACATAGGTAGCTATGGACTTCTTCAAGCCTATCCACCAAAAGTTTGCCTTCAAATCCTGGTACATCTTGTCAGCTCCAGGATGAACGGAGTATTTGGAACTGTGGGCTTCCTGGAGGATAACGTCTCGTAGTCCTCCATAAACTGGAACCCATATTCGTCCATTTAACCTTAGAATTCCGCCCTTTCCGTAGGATAACCGTTCTTCAGTTACTCCTAGCTTTTCATTAGGATAGTTAGCTTCTAGCACAGCTTCTTTATGTGCAACTAACAACCTTTCATTCAAACTATTCTTTATCTCAATGCTCTTGGCATTGATTCTAATAGGCTTCACCCTTTCCTTTCGGCTCAAGGCATTGGCGACTACATTCGCCTTGCCAGGATGGTATCTTATCTCACAATTATAATCATTCAAAGTCTCCATCCACCGTCGTTGCCTCATGTTCAAATCCTTTTGATTGAACAGGTGCTGGAGGCTCTTGTGATCAGAATGGATCATGAATTTAATGCCATACAAATAGTGCCCCCATAGCTTTAGTGCAAATACAACGGCACCCAACTCCAAGTCATGGGTGGTGTAATTCTTTTCATGCACTTTCAACTGACGTGAATCATAGGCAATAACCTTGCCTTTCTGCATAAGCACACAACCTATCCCGGTGTGTGATGCATCACAGTATACTACAAACTCTTCCATTCCGTCCGGCAATGTCAACACAGGTGCATTGCTTAGCTTCTGTTTAAGGATATCAAATGACTCTTGCTGCTTAGGACCCCAGTTAAACTTAACATTCTTTCTAGTTAGAGAAGTTAGGGGTGCAGCAATCCTTGAAAAATTTTCAATAAACGCCTGTAATATCCTGCCAATCCTAAGAAGCTGCGAATTTCTGTGGGCGTCTTCGGCTCTTGCCAATTCATGACAGCTTCCACCTTAGCGGGATCCACTTGAATACCACGCTCACTAACCATATGTCCAAGGAATTGGACTTCTCGAAGCCAGAATTCACATTTAGAGAATTTGGCGTAAAGCTTTTCTTGTTGAAGTAGTGAAAGTATACATCGAAGATGCTTTTCATGATCAGCTTGGTTCTTCGAATAAATCAGAATGTCATCTATGAAGACGATGACAAATTTGTCCAAGTATGGCTTGCAGACACGGTTCATGAGATCCATGAATGCCGCTGGTGCATTAGTGAGCCCGAAAGGCATCACTAGGAACTGGTAATGACCATAACGAGTCCTAAATGCAGTCTTGTGTACGTCTTCATCTCTAACCTTCAATTGGTGATAACCTGACCTCAGATCGATCTTAGAGAAATAGCTTGCTCCTTGAAGTTGATCGAACAGATCGTCGATCCTGGGTAATGGATACCTATTCTTGATAGTGACCTTGTTAAGTTCACGGTAATCGATGCACAGACGCATCGATCCATCCTTCTTCTTGACGAATAAGATTGGTGCTCCCCAAGGAGACGAACTAGGTCTAATAAAACCTTTGGCTAGCAATTCATCCAGTTGTGTTCTTAATTCTTTCATCTCTGTTGGTGCCAATCTGTAGGGTGCTCTTGCAACAGGTGCTGCCCCAGGGATAATGTCAATCCTGAACTCTACTTGCCTATCTGGGGGTAAACCAGGTAGTTCTTCGGGAAAAACTTTAGGGTATTCAGAAATGACAGGGATATCTTCAATCCTGGGTTTCGGCTCATCGATAGTTACCTGTGCCATGTAGATGACACATGCCTTCTTCAAACATCTAGAAGCCTTGAGCATAGTCACTTGCTCAGGCAGTCCATGCTGGGTATCTCCTTGAATGGTAAGTGGTTCACCAGATGGAGTCTTGATCACCACTTGCTTCTTATTACAGATAATCTGAGCCTGGTTATGAGATAACCAGTCGATACCCAAAATTATGTCGAAACCGGCTAACTTCAAAGGAAGTAGGGATAACGGAAAAGAGTGGTCCTTAATGGATATGAAACACCCATCTAATATGGTTGAGGCGGTTTCTAAGGTGCCATCAGCTAGTTCCACCTCATACTTCACATTTAAAGTCTTAACAGGTAAATTCAGCAATGTGCAAAACTTATTGTCTACAAAAGATTTATCAGCCCCTGAATCAAATGGTACTCTTGCATAGACATCATTTATAAGGAAGGTACCTGTGATCACATTGTCATCTTGCACTGCTTCCTTTGCATCCATCCTCCTGAAGACTCTAGCATTGGTCTTCTTCCCTTCATCAGCCTTCTTTGCATACTTTGGGCAGTTTGCCTTAATGTGCCCCTTCTCATTGCAATTGTAACACGTTGCGTCCTTCAGTTTCTTGCACTCCAGGGTCTTATGTTCCGTGGATTTGCAAATCCCACAACGTATCGACTGAGATTGGGATTTGGAGTCAAGTCTGCATTTCCCAAAATGGTATTTCTGGCAAGTCTTACACTTGGGCTTATCCCCAGACTGATGCCCATCTTTCCTTGAACCAGATCCCTTCTTGTGGTCATTGTTTCCACGGTGCTTCTTGTTTGATCGACGAGAGTTGTCGTCATCATCATGCTTTCTCTTCTCGGCATCCTTGTTCCTCAGCGATCTCAGCTTGACCGCATCCAGCGTGAGGGATAAGGATATATCAGCTACTGACCTGAATGTAGCTGGCCGAGAGGCTTTCACACTAGCCTTGATCTCCGGAGCTAAGCCCCCTATGAAACGAGCTATTCTTTTTGGTTCCGGGGTCACCAGATAAGGAACCAATCTTGACATTGTGTTAAAGCTCGTAAGGTAAGCTTGGCAATCCAGATTCTTCATCACTAACGATAGAAAATCTGACTCAATCTTCTCAACCTCATGCTGAGGGTAGTAGTTCTCTCGAATGAGGGCAACAAATTGTTCCCATGACATACTATACAGTGGAACCTTCCCAGTAGCCTGAATCAATGATCTCCACCAGGCCAAGGCCTCACCCTTGAATGATTGAGATACAAACTTCACTATATCCTTTTTAGCGCACCCGCTGATATCAACCACCGTGTCCATCTCATCTAACCACGTCATGCAGTCTATCGCTCCTTTCTCCCCTGTAAAATCCCGGGGCTTTCATGAAACGAAGTACTTATAGGAGCAACCCTTATCACGGGGTCCTTGATTTAGCACGATTCTTTGAGACGGAACACTATGATGGTTCGAAGAGTGACGATCGTCATCATCTTTCTTTGGTTCTTCCTTCTTGGAGGGAGGCTTGTTATGAGCCTCTGAATGAGTCTTGGGCTTTGAATGCGGTGCGGATCGGGTCCTACTCCGAGTCCCGCTCGACTCACTGTATTGCCTATCCAAGGCTTTCGTAACAGCATTGTCAATCAACGCTTGCAGTTCTGCACCTGCTATATTAATACGAACTTCATTCTCATTCTCCTTTGGATGACTATTTATTTCATTCGAATCAGCCATTTTATCTTGAACTGCTACATAAAAATAATGACAAAATTTTATTTGGGAGTTTATTATGGAATTGCCCTTCTTGGCAATTCATTAACCATGGTAAACATAGACCATATTTGGTTAATTTGCTACTCACATTTATTTAGGATTTTAATATAACTTATCCTAATTATAACATTATTGTTAGTGGCACAAAAGCCTAGTCACAGGGACGTTTTCATATTTTAAGCCAGGATTTCAGAGAATCAAGGCACGAAGGTTTGAACATAGTTCTTTTCCCTTTTCTGACAGGGAGTCATAGACTACTACTGTCTTTTGTCTTATATGACAATGAATATGGCCCGTAGGCACTACATCACTAATGGATGTTTGATAAGTGATCATCTTAATCGATGACTTAAACCCATGATTTATAAATCATTAAATTAGGTTTTGGAATCCTTAGATTCCTTGTGCAAAAATGACACGTGTGATTTTAACGAATCACGTCTGCCAGGAGTGTTAACATGTTTACAGAGGTTAACAGGGATTTTGAATCTTTTAATCAGGTTTTACCATCTTGGCCGGGTCTTATAATGACACGAAGGCTAGGTTATACCATTAAGATTCTTTATTTAATAATTGGTAGGCAGATTAATTTAAAAGGAATGATCTTTGATTTATTTATTTCATATAATTATGCGTATAATGACAAAGATGAAATTTATAAAATTAACATTCCAATACATATAAAAATTTACACACTGCCCTAAACGAGACTTTTAAATAGACAAAATACCTACGCAGAGGTTTAACAGAAAACAAGTCCACGCAGGGGCCAAATACAAGGATAGATGTCCATGCAAGGACTGAAAAGGCAAGTCCACACAGGGACTGAAAGACAAGTCCACGCAGGGACTAAATACAAACATAAATGTCCACACAAGGACTTGATTGAAATAGGAAATACAATAATACATATAGAGATTAATGATCTCGCTTCTTCTTTCCTTTCAACAGGTTTGCTAGGCCTTTGAGGAATCCACGGTTGTTCTTACGTTCTTCTTCAAAATCTCGTTCCACCCTGTTTAAACGGTGGAGGATTTCCTCCTGCTCCGGTGGGGAAAAACGTGGCTGCTGCGATAGGTGCTGAGCCGGAGGTCTATCAGGTATTGGATACCCATGAGTTAAGTATCCCATTCCCCAAGGTGTTTCATAAGGTACTTCAGGATGAAGGGCGTGGTAGTTTGCCGCCGCTTCTACGTATGGGTCGACACCAATATAGTTGTAGTGAGTGTGAGCTGGCTGCTCAAACGGGTTGTACGCTATGGAACCGGCGTATGTAGGTATCGGGTTATCATAGCCGAATGGTGGCTTTGAGGTGGTGCAACTGGTTCAGAATTCACCTCTGCAGGTGGATTAGAAGGTCCACCCATTTGTGGGTCTTCATGCAGTGGCGGATAATGGCTGCCACTGGAGTGTTGAGGGGTGCTAAAATATAAATCCCCTCTTCGTGCGGATATCCGCGCGCCTGTTCTCCTACGCCTTGGTGGATCAGGAGGTGCTTGATGAACTGGCGGTGGTGGAGGCGGTGGCGTGACTGCCACGAAACGCGAATCCTCAGAAGGATCCTGTTGCTGCTGTTGTTGCTGCTCATGAGGCGATAAATGGTGAGAGGGTGTAAAGTACCACTCATAGTGGTTGAACCTCGCCTGATAACTGTCTGGACCTTGATAGGGTGTTCCGTGGAAGGATGACCCATCAGAGATCTCAATTGGATGGTTGGGGGTACCTCTTGCAGGCTCGACGGGATCCGTGTCCTCGACAATATCCATCGCATTGTCTTCGGAGAAATGGTCCTCTGGTCCTAAAGGGTTAAAACCTACTGGTTCTTGGATAAAGTCTGCCGGGTTGAACCGGCCCTGAAAGACAGAAGTAGGGTCACCAAAAGAACGGTGCGAAACGGAACGGAACGCTGGAGAGGTATAAATGAAGGTTGAGGGTTATCGGGCTCGTTTTCCGAGTTCAGCCCAAAAGAGTGACGGTAAGAAGGTGTTGAACTGTGTGAGGTAGACCGTCTAGCGGGCTCAAAGAGGTTCCTCCTGTTCCTCTGAGGTTCGGCACTCCTTGTGCTGGAAGGAGCTCGCATGTGTGAAGGTCCGGCCTCGTGATCATTGTGGGTAGTGATTGGCCATTTGCCTCTTCCTCCTCTTCTGATTGCTGGTGGCATATTTCCTGCTTAAACAATTTTAAATCAACAACAAACAATAAAGGACAAACTAGAACAACAATTCGAATTCGTCCTATGTTCTTGTCTAGACTCGAGTATGTGCAATTGTGTCATTGAGATTAAACACATAAGGGTAGTGTTTAATTCACTCAACGTTGGCTCTGGTACCAACCTGTCACACCCCGATTTCCATACGTTTCACCGGTGGGCCCGGTGGGGATTACTGTGACGTAGTTGGCAACAATACAGTCAAACAACACAATATTTAAATGCACAACGGAAGCAAAAGATAGATATATTTCAACTAAATGTTATTGTAATATCATGTATCACAAATAGTTGAAAATAATCCACAGGGGATCAAAATAAAATAGGAAATAATGTTCAACAGTTTGACGTCCAAGCTTGCGAGACTTATTGTGGACGCTAGGAGAAAGCCAGCCTAGTTCGTTTAGTACCTGCAGTTAACCTTTTGGGAAAAATACGTCAGTTTACACTGGTAAATACATTCAACCGACACTTTTGTAAAAGGTTTAATAAAATTGATTTGAATGCACGTGGCACAAACTTTTATAACTTGGGATAATTATTTTAATATAATACTTGTAAACGAATTACATGTTTCTTTGCGTTCAGTAGCCCGTTCCGTAGACCGGGTTAAAGACTAATAGACACACCACAGGTATAATACCCACAAGGTTAATCCTTAAGTGGGATACCATTTTTCATATGCAGCTGTCAGGTGTACGCCTACACCCTGTGCTTAGGTCGTGGCCATCTCGTAAGATGATGCCAGGGATATCCGGGACATGGTCATTAACCCCCCAAATGCTTTAAGCAAACAAATCAAAATTTTAACGGGTCATCTTGACAATACTTAACCACTAATCAATTAAGGTCAAATGCCCGACCAAGCGGTATTCTATATACCGTACCCCAAGCCCGTATAGGGAAATAAGTTAAAAGTATTTACCTTTGCAAGTATAATTCACAAACAGCTAATGCAAGTAGCTTTTACCGGGTCTCCTATTCTGGAACGAAGGTTTATAATAACGTATTAGAATCCTAACGGGTCTTTGATTAAGCTTAAACTTAGACCTGTTAGTTTTAACGAAAGATACGGTTCGAACGCACGATTAAGCGAAGACCAGAATAAAATGTGATTTAGACCCGACAAGTTTGAAGACTTATTTAATACGGGTAATCCAATCACATTCTGGATTTTGAGATAAAAACGACAAGGTTTGACCCGTTTCGGCTAATTTATGTAAACTAGTTACATAAATCGAACCGAACGCGTAAATGGCGTAACGGGTAACCGTATGAGTCCTACACAGGTTTCCTAAGTCAATATGCTCTAAACAGGTTGTGATATCAGTAGGATACCTTCCATTATGCCCATAACGAGTTTAATCCCAATTTACGCCCCGTAGGGGGATTTTGGTCATTTTAAAGATTATAAAAGAGATTTCCGGGTTATACAGAAAATCTGAGTTTTCTGACCAGGTTATAAAGTTCAAAATACTTTATTTATTATATGAAATCAGTAGCAATTGGATTCGGGGCAAAATACCATGTAGAACTCATTTTAGGTCCGAAAAGGGTATATTCGGTATTTACCGAATCAATGTCATAACCGCAGGTTATGAGCAGGTTAAAAATAATTAAAAATCTTTAAAAATCCCAAAATATTATTTTACATCAGTGTGTAAAAGGTTTGGTGTCGAAATCTGGGTTTAGATAGGTTTTATGCTAACTGCGCTGTTTAATTACTAAAGTTTTTCTTAATTGCGCTATTTAGCATAACTCCTATTCTAGACCTCGGATTGACATGAAATTTTAGGGACATGTTTAGAAATCAGTAACTAAGGTTATTGTCCTTTTCACATATCCAAAATTCTCGTTTTAAAGTCAAAAGGGCATTATGGTCAACTTTAAGCATATAACGGAAATGTGCAAACGACTCGGACAAACAACGAACCAGCCATAGAGGGTTATACCATCATGTAACCTGGTCCTAAGAGAGTCCTAAGGCATATCTAAGTCATACCAAAACGGGTCAGAACCGAAGTCAAAGCAAAAGTCAAAGTTTTGGGACTTTCGGTTCCGAACCGGGTCAAAACAGTAAATGGTCGGATCAAACAAGCTTAGACCAGTTATAATACTTATTATCAAGTTATATGAGTGATAAAACAGGTTACATGCCATCTACATTGTTAATTATGCGTTAAATCAAAAATTAGCATTCTGTTGACTTTTTCTAAGCAACTTTGACCCGACATTTGAACTAGTTAGAGTGGGAATCAGAGGGTGCCCTTTTAAGGGTTTAATGCCCACATAATTACCAACATATAACTACCTTTGATTCGAGTAATCACTAGACCATTTGTGATTAATCATTAAGTCAATCGTTAGTTACGACGGATTGACTTTTAAGCTAAAACTAAGCAAAAACTTAACTAAGAAGAGTTAAGCACACTTACTGAAGTCCTATGCACGACCAGAGATGCTTAGTGAAGACACTTGAGCTCCAGAAATGATCAGAAGTGTTGAATGAAGGTGTGGTTACAATGGTTGCATCTCATGGCCTTTTATAGTAACTTAGACACCTTAGATCATTGCCACACAAGTCTACAATGGGTCCTAGATCATCAACAAGTGTCCTTGAGGCCTAGGGGTCGTTTAGGGGCCGCCCATGCTGTTTAATAATGGCTCTAAGTCGGTTAAAACACCAAACAGTGCTTCTGTCCGCATTTTCTGTATCTGGCCATCTCACGCGGCCCGTGTCAGAGGTCCTTCAACCTTTACGCAGCCCGCTTGAATCTCTCTGACAGAACCATATCTTTCTACTGTCCACGCGGCCCGCATAAGCTTGGGATAACTTTTACGCGGCCCGCCTGAGGCCTGCTGTAAGATTTTTCAAATCTTTTTACATTATTGCAGCTGACTCTTGGCGTTTCGAAGGGGTAACTTTGCACTTTGGGCCTTTCTTATTTACATATAAGGGCCTCGTGACTTTTACCCAACTTATAAATCCTCGGTTAGTTTATTACTACCCGAAAAGTCATAACTTTCAATGTTGACGCTTTTAACCCCTCATGTACGAATTCGATCATAACTTTCTCATTTTATAACGGAACTTGATGAAATTTATATCGTGCATTCTAGTGAGCATATTTTACCGTTACAAAGCCTCGGGTTTGCTAAAGGGTCACTCAGAGGTACAACTTAAACATGTTGACACATTTAGCCCCTGTAGCTTGTAATTTCTCACTTTCTTCCACATTTCGTTCCGTATGATCCATGATTCATTCGTTTGAAGGTACGAGCATCATGTAGGGTTACTGTAAAGTATATTTATCCCTTGTTGACATTTTGAACCCTTGAATTCACATACTTTCTATGTTTGTCAACTTTAGCCCCCCTATAGTATTCTTTAACACGTTCAAGCTTATGACACGTGTCAATACATTATAGGACGCAAATTTTCGAGGTGTTACACTAGCATTGAAAACAATCCAAACAACACCCACAATCCCTCCACGCCGGTGGAAAATCTCCTGGCCCCTCCCCCTAGCCGCCCTCCACACCTGCCATGGGCCGGTGTGCCTGACGTGGGAGGCTTCCACGCCACTTTTCCATGCCCACTCCGTGTGGTCTTAGTGTGCGGGTCTTATGATTCGAATATTGTTGTAAACGAACTGAACGAAGTCTTGTTCGTGTTCGTTTATTTAGCATTGAGATTGTTCATGAACATTAACCGAACAAAACTGAAGTTTGTCCGTTTGTTCGTGTTTGTTTGTTTGTTAACTTTCTAAGTGAACAGATAGGAACACAGATAAACGAAAACAAACACTAAAATGAACATAAACGAAGCCATCACTACTAGAAAACTGTTATTATTCCTACCAAAATTTCCTATGAATTTCCTACGAATGAAAATGGCGACACATTTCCTATGAAATTCCCACGTATTAGAAAGGGTTCTAGTTTTGTGACAAAAAAGCGACAAAAAAACGACAAATTGGTTTGCGTAGAAAAAATGTAGGAAAATTCCAACAGATCTCTGACGAAATCCGTTTTCATTTTAACCATTAGTCGGAAATTCGTAAGAATCGTTAGCGTAGGAAAAGTGTCGGAAATTCCCGACGGGATTCCTACGGAATCCGTTTTCATTTTAATCATCGGTAGGAAATGCGTAGGAATCTAATTTATCATCATAATAAAATGAAATTACTGATATTAAAATATAAAGTTTTATTATTTATAAAAAATATATGTTATTTTTAAAATAAATTTATTAATATGCATAGTTTTTAATTAATATCCGTAGAAAATGTGTAGCAATGTACCGACACAATTCCTATGAAATACGTTTTATTTTAACAATTTTCCTATCCGTAGGAAGTGTGTCAGAAATTACCGACAAATTACTCACGAAATTGATAATTTGTTTTGTAATATATTTTTTGTATTATATGTGTGTTATTTTTAAAACAAATTTATTAATATCCGTAGGAAATTTGTCATAGTTGCCAACAGATTTCCGACGGAATGGTTTTTAATTAATATCTGTAGGAAATGTGTAGGAAAATATCTGACACAATTCCTACAAAATACGTTTTTTTAACAATTTGTCAGAAATTCGTAGGAATCCATGATACACGCGTTAATACGGTCTATTAGGGTATGTATGATTTGTACTTCTTCGTTACCATATAATAGCACTCAATACAATGTGTTGTAACCCTTCAACATAAAGGCCTTCACGAGCCATTAAGAAATATATATCAAGGTTTAACACAGTGTGTTAGGGCATGTATGACTTGTTGTTCGTTACGATATATTTCACTCAATACAACGTGATATAATCCTCCAACACAGTCTATTAGGGCATGTAGACTTGTAATTTTTTATTAAAGTATTGTTGCCCGACCCGACCAAATAACGACCGACCGGAAAATCTTAACGCTTATGTATGTTGCTATTGTACCTTGAGCTGGTTTTGTGTTTTCTGCTTTGCTTAGTTGTAACATTAGGTTAGAAGGTTGAACATTGCTTTATAGGTTGTAAAGTTTGCTCAGCTATTTGTACCAACTACCAATGGCGATGGCGGCAGCGGCTTGGGCTCATCAAAGCCGGGGAATTGATGTCGTATTGGTTGTTAGAATTGGCGACTGTGACAACAATCGGTACCGTTACCTATACTATTTGAACCCTTATCGATATTCATCTTTATAGTTTTCGAATGATGTAAAACAAGTGTAATATCCTTTTGGGCATATCATGACTTTATTTTTTAGTATTTCTCTTTTATTTGATATACCAGGTGGCAGTTTCGTACAAATACTAGTTACAGAGATGAACCAAATCCAAAATATGAACCGTAAAAGAAAACGTCTACTAAACTAATCACAAGAATACTAGCTAAAGTCTACTATTATTATTGTATTTTGGAGAGTTGAGCACTAACATAACAATTAATAACATTAAGTAAAACCACTTGTTAATCCATCGCACAACCTCCTCAACCAAATCTAATATACATTTTTTTATAGTTTCGAATTTTACATATTAAGGCCACCCAGGGCGTAACGTGAAAAAGCACAATTCACACGTGGAGAAACGTGATACACGGCCGCCATCATCGAAAAACACGCGTGAACATTATAACGAGAGTGGCAGGAGATAAAAAGGGCCGGATGTTCGGGGTAGGATCTTCAGATCCTAACTTCGTGATAACTGGGAAATTGTCTACGTCTACCGAATCTAAATTATATGTTGATGCTATAAGGTCACAAGAGGAGGTATTGTTTACTTCTTACAAAGTATCACAATTCTATAAATTATATAGTTTTTAACAATTATTAGTAGAAAACAATAACTTAGATTATTGATCCGTTTTAACAATTTAGGTTGAAAAAGTCCGAGTTGAAATGGAAAAAGGAACTTGCAAATGAAAGGGATGTGAGACAGGAGTTGGAGCAAAAAGTGCAACAGATGGAAAAAGAAATGAAAGAAAATGAAGAAAAGAGGCAAAAACAATTTGAAGAGTTTATGAAAAAATTCCAACCTCCCATTAGTCAGTAGCAGTAGTTTTTTAATTATCCCGGATCTTTATGTTTAACAACGGTGATTTTGTGATTGAAACGAGCTCGGAATTTTTGTTACTTATTCCGAATCTTTATGTTTAACAATGGATTATTTTGTAATTTAAACGTTCTCTGAATTTATGTTATTTGTTTTTGTTAAATTTATATTCCGAATCATATTTATCGGTATGCATCTTTAGCAGAAAAAGCAGGTATTTTTTTTGTTTTTCCTGTTATTTTTTAAATGTATCCGTAAGAAATGTGTAGGAAAAAGACTCAACAGGTTTTGTCAAATTCCGTTGGAATTCTGTAGGAAAAAAGATAGTTTCGTAGGAAATGCATAAGAAAAACGAATACACTATGTTAGAAGTGTGTAGGAAAAAAACCAATTTTGTCGGAATTACGTAGGAAAAGGGAATACATTCCGTTAGAATTGTGTAGAAACAAAACTAGTTTTGTATGAAATGCGTAGGAAAAATGAATACATTCAGTTGGAATTGTGTAGGAAAAAAAAAATACTTCCGTAGGAACTGTGTAGGAAAAAAATTATTTCCATAGCAACTGTGTAGGGAAAACGAATAGATTTCGTTGGAATTGTGTAGGAAGAAAAAACAAATTCGTAGGAATTGTGTAAGAAAATTAAAATTTAACAAATATTATATAATAAATATAAATATAATTGTTTTAAGCACAAACTTTTAAAAAATAAATATTCCGTGGGAAATGCGTCGGAAAGTTAAGAAAATTTATTCCGTGAGAAATAAGTAGGAGAAATCTAACGAAACATTTGTGTGGGAAAGGAGTAGAAAAATCCGTGGGAAACGCGTCAGAAAAAAATTACCCACGAGCAGAATTCCCACAACCCATTTTCGTGGGAAATCCGTGGGTAAACGCAGTTACCCACGGATTTCCCACGGAAATTGACGTGGGAATAATAGCAGTTTTCTAGTAGTGCATGTTAAATAAAAGCAACACTGTTAATCTCAAACATGAGATCTAACCATCCAAAAATTAAAAGCATATAATTATCTCAGGAAAAATGTGTAAAAGGTATAAGTTCCCCAAATTCTTGTTACGATCACCATTTCTTTCATCATCCAAGATCTTCTAATTCAATATTATTCCATCCTGAAATTATTATTAATAAACAAAAGCATGCACATGTTAGATTAACATGTAAAAAATACCCATTTGATTTGATGCAAACAAACAAACTTTGAATCCCTGCAAAGCTAAGGCAAACAACTAATTATATTCCAAAAGCTATTACACAATTTGGGATAAAGCCCTACCTAAACGTGAAGGTTGCATAGGATGAAGATGGTAGTGGAGGACAACAACGACGACGTAGGATGGATGGTGGAGGTAGGAAGCCCTAATCGTCAATGTCAGGATAAACTGAACGAAGAAGATCAAGTAAGGAATGGGAACAACACCAATGTTTTCTAGTTTATTTAACGACTAATAAAATCAATGTAAGAAGAATGTAATTTAAATATATAGAAATTCTTCAATGAACGACACCCACCCAAGCATAAACGAATGAACATAAATAAACGTAAATGAACAAACATAAACAAAAATTAATAAACGGACGAACATAAACGAGTGTAAGTGAACGAACGTTCACAAACACATTAACGAATGTTCGAAACACAATTGAACGAACAAGACATTTGTTTATGTCCGTTCATTTAACCAAGTGAACGAAATTCCTTGCTCATGGTCGTTCATTTATTAAACGAAAGAACACGAGCAAACTTCCCGCTGAACATTTCATAAACTGTTTGCTAGATGTTCGGTTGTTCATTGACAACCTAGATTCAAGTTTAGTATGAGTAATATAATAATAGTGTGAAACATTAGTATTATAGGTGTGTTATTGCTTAGCAAACATGAAACGATAGTTGATGTGGCTAACGAAGGAGTGCATGCAGTCAAATGAGTTTCTATTTTAAATGTTTTTGGCTGAAAGGATTTATGAAAGTGTGTTTGTGCATCATGCGTAATTCTTGTTTGCCTATGTGAGTCTTTGTGCATGTTTACTGGTTAGTGTGGCCTTTTGATAGGGTGCCGGTCCTGATTAGGGAATGTTTCAAGTGTGGTTTGGGTGTTAACATGCATGACAATGTTGTTGAAAGTAATAACATGAATTTTGGTGAAAGATCAATAATATTATATGTGTGTTTCAAAATAATAGTATAGAACTAACTAGCTTTCAGTGTTTTAGGGAGCCTCAAATAGCAGGGCCGTTCCTAGGTTTTTGGAGATCCTAAGCGAACTATAAAGTAGAGGCCCTAATTCGCCGATAAACTCTCCTCCAATCCCGACACAATGGGTGATTGCCCTTACTTTTTTCGTTTCGTGATAGCCGCTAGCTTAGAAATTGAAAGCAGGTTGCGATGGGAAGTGGAAACGATGATTGCGGTTGTATTTAGGGGCTTTAGGCCGCTAAATATTGATGATTAGGTTGATGGTTGTTGTGTTGTAATAGTTGGAAATCAAGGCGAAATGGGTTTTGAAACTTGACCTTTGTTTGCTAAAAAATATTTATCTTGGACTTCTTAAATGAAAAATCAGTTTAGTTTTGAAATAAACGTATTTATTTGGGCCTAAAAATTGATATAGTATATATAATTTTTTTTTAAAACTTGGAGACCCTTATTTTTTTGTGGCCCTAGACCCGTGCTTAAGTTGCCAAGTCTATAGAGCCGGCCCTATCAAATAGTAATCGTAAAGGATTAATGTAAAGGCTAGCATTGGAACGACTTGGCTTTGGCTTATGATGAAGACATGGCTTTGGGCATTGTTGTAAAGTTGCATTATATTTTGCTTAGATAATTGTTTTGTTGGAATTCAATTGTACTTTGAGATTATTTTGCTTAGACATTTGTTTTGTTGGAATTCTATTGTAGTTTGTTTTTATTTAATTAATGCTTACCTTGTGTGTTTGATGTTTTACAATGGTTTTAGCGTAAATCAAAGTAGTAGTTCTTATACCAAGTGTAATGGGCGTTAGCCACATGGCATCTTGATGTGTGTAAAATGCAACATATAAATTACATCAAATGGGACATAAAACTAACCCTTTTAAAGTACTAATGTTGGAAAAAGAGTGTTTTTGTCTTCCTTTTGTATTTTCAGGATTAAATGAGCTCAAATTAACAAAAGAAGGAAAAAGACAGCTAAATCTAACATAAATACAAGAAAAGGAACATAAGTGGATTGCCCAACCCCTCGACAGCATCCTCCCAAGCAAAATAGAGAAGGTAGAAGACTAAACACGCCCCGTGCTCAGCCAGTAGGGGGCCGTGCCCAAGAAGCAGCAGAAAAGACAAACTTATAAAAGCTTCTATTGCCCACTACGGGGCCGTGCCCAGTGAACACGGGGGCGTGGCGAAAGTACTGCAGGCGCATTAATTGTAATTGCGAATTACAATTAATGAGGAGAGAGATTGTCAGACGGGCACGGGGCCGTGTGCAGCGGACACGGGGCCGTGCCCAGGCTTCTGTTCAGCCTATAAATAGGAGTGCTTGGTTTCATTGCAACTCATCCCTTGGCACACCACCTCTCTCACACTTCATCCACCACCCACCACCACTATAACACCATCATCCACCACCATCATCCATTGTCCATCATAGAGTGTGTGAGTCGTCTTGGGATCCAAGATTGATCGTAAGAGTTCTTGACAATCAAGGCCATGTTTGCCTAAGTCTCTTACATCACTTGGTGAAGACAAATGTTTAGTATAATACTTTTTATTTTTAGTCTTTTGCACTTTTTATTTGGTTTTGTATTAATGACTTTAATAACTAGTTGCTTATGTTGAAGGTGACTTTTCCTTATCGTTTGTCCGTGGTGTCTTGGCATTATTTTACTGTCTATATAAAATAAAAGATTTTCACCATTCATATCTCCACGGTCTATATGTAGGTATGTTGGCTACCTGGTCGGGGGTTAAGGGAACGGTTTGGTAAGGGTCTTGCCCTTGTTCAGCGTTTAGAGGTCCTGCAAGGGACCTGGGTCAAATTTAGTAGGATCTCCTTCAATACCCATAGGTATTGGATGGCGGGGATCCAAACTCTTTGACCCCCTCATAAGTTAACTACTATTAATACTATAACCCGGCTATTTAGGACTGTATCCCTGCTGACTCAGACTACTTAGTTGAGGGTAACGTCACCTCCAAAAGAGAGGCCTACCATAATTTGCATTAATAACTTAATTCATTATCTTTCAATAATCCGACCCTTTAGGATTGTATCCTTGCTGACTCAAACTACTGGGTTGAGGGTAACGTCGCCTTCAAAAGAGGGGCCTACTACAATAACTAAGATAATCTCTTAAACAAGTGCAAAAGTGCGAAATTAATCAAAGGTTATACTAATACACGAGTCGGATCCAAGTGATTCATCTTGTCTATCTGTTTTTATTTTTATTTTATTTTTCAGCATTTAGTTAGTTTTTATTTTCTTAGTTTAAAAATCTTTTCTAACATTTTGATTTGGTTAGACGTTGAGGATAAACCGGTACTAAAAGCTCTTGTGTCATTGGACGACCTCGGTATCTTACCAACACTATACAACGTCCACGATGGGTGCACTTGCCCATATGTGTGTTTAGTGTTAGTGAATATTGTGTTTTATAAATTTAAAACTTGGCTAAAAGTGTAAAAAGGGCTTAAAATATACATCTAAAACATATACACACTGACACGCATCAAGTTTTTTTGGCGCCGTTGCCGGGGACACGAGGATTTTAAGAAAGTTAGGAATCAACGGCCTAATCATATTTTTATTTTTCTTTTTTATTTTTTATGATTTTCTTAGTTTTTCAGCTTCTGCAGAGCTTAGCACGGGCCATGCCTGCTGAACACGCCCCCGTGCTCAATCATTGGAACTGACAATCTTGTTTTAAGTCAGACAGTAAGCTGAAAACGGGGCCATGCTCACATAACACGCCCCCGTGCCCAAGATTCACTTACTGAAAATAGAACCGTTAGATCCCGGCGGTTGGTAATTTCTGACACAAACATGAGTGATGGTAATTCTTTTTACTTTCGGCACTCTTATGGTACGTGGTGTCAATTATGTGGAGGCGAACATAAAGAATTAGAATGCTACTTTCTAAATTATAAGCCCCACTACATAGACCCACCAACTCCCTATAACCTTAAGAGGGGCGAAAGTAAAAATAATCACTATCTCTCCCTCGAATGCGCCCAGCCAGATATTCTAGGAGAAATGCTCCTCGATGAGTTATTTCAACTAGAAGATCTAATTCTAAATTGGTCAAAAGAGCTTAGAAAGGATTTCCTTGATTCACCCCAAGACGAAGACCATGAAGAAATGTTGGGATCGCATTCCAACAACCTCGTTGCTTCCAAAAATACCTTCATACCTAGCGAAGACTTGGACGATAGTCGTCCCTGTGCCGATTGTGCCATGAAGGACTTTCCATCGACTTTGTTCGGTGCATACATAGACCTGAGCGATTCGGCATATATCTTCTTTAACGAGAGCCCGGGAAAGGGTTGGACTTGTCCACCTAGAATAAAAATAGGAATTACCCTTACCGACAACCTCTTGCGTTCTTGCCTTAGTCTAGGACAATTAAGGTATCTTAGGCACTTTGGGGTTGTTCCAACCAGTAAGGAACCACCCGATATCAATAAGTTCCTTAGAATTAAAGAGACTCCATAAGGCAGCTTCCAAACACGGGGTCGTGTCCAGGTCAACACGCCCCCGTGCTCACCTAAAAGATTCTCTGCTAATTCTGTCAGAATACGGACAAAATGTGTCAGGATTTCATCTGCACACGGGGCCGTGTCCAACCAACACGGGGCCGTGTCCAGTGCGCTGTCGTTTTCTTTAAATGCAGCCTGATTCCTGCTCATTTTTTACCACTTCAAAAGACAGAGATTCCTGGGATCTTCACTTATACCATCCTAGGTAAGTTCTAAAAGAAGGTTCCCAAGAACCCTATTGTCCCTTCCACTTTTATTCATTACCTCTTCTTTCAAATTTTTTCAAACATTTCCTCCATGAAATCTTGGGAACTCCATGATCCCAACCTTTAGTGATAAGTTTGTAAGATTATTGGCTAAGGAATCTTGTTTAAAGTTAGTTGTATAACTCTGTTTTAAATTATCTGTGCTTAAAACACAGCCGAAAAACATAAAAATAATTTAAAACTCCAGGACTCCTTGGCCTAAAATCCTGCAGACAAGTGGACACGGGGCCGTGCTCATCGAGCATGGGGCCGTGTCCGAGGTTATGTTTCTTAAAAATTTAGATTTCTTCGGTTTATTTCCCAGAAATGGCAAGCAGAACATCTTCAAGGAATAACCGACAAGGGAGGAGATCATCAACGGCGGAAGACTCTCTTGTAAACTATGTTTACGCCCTAAGGGAGGCTATTGATGAAATGACGGGAGTGGAAGAAGCATTGGTCGACCGTATCAACCATCTAACGGTGGGACTGGAGGGGTGTCTCCGAGAGGTAAACCTCTTGCACCAGAGGTTAAACCTTCTCGCCTCCCCGCCTTTGGTTCCTATAATAACCCAAAGGGCGTGGAACATGGTGCCCGAAGTCATCATACCGGCTGAATGGTATGCCATGCACCCTGAGCCTCCACAAAGGGTAGTGCAAGGAGTCCCGGTGAGTGTTCCCCCTCCTCCACAAGTTGCTGAGGAAAATGAAGCTGCCTTCTTCCTTCCAAGGGAGATAGAAGAATGGCTTTAACAACATCTAGAGAAGAAAACCGTCGGCCGAAAGTCCTACTACATCGGGAAACTATTCTCGAAATTTTCTTAAAAAGTAGAACTCTTTATGATAACTTCGTGTACCTCCTGACCTAATTAGTTAAGTTTTTATTTTATTTTAGGAATGTTATGTATCTTTCTCTATGGTTTAATGGAATGATGGTTTAAGGTTTGAATGGTTCATAATGAATAAAACGCACTCATGGTGGTAAGGGATGATAAGGGAAACGAGAAACATGGCCCCATGCACAAGAACAAGGCCACATGACAACAATTTCTCCATTACAGTAAGTTCAGCATGGGCCGTGCCCAGCCAACACGGCCCCGTGCTGAACACCCTGCAGAAAAAACGCCCAGTTCAGGTAACTGGACACAGGCCGTGTTCACCAGACAGGCCCCCGTGTCCAGGCTTCTGTTTCTTTTCTTTAATTATCGTTACTGGCACCTGAACACGGGGCCGTGCCCGGTCACCACGGGGTCGTGTCCAGACTGCCAGTAACATAAATTTTTGCTTTTAACACCATGTTACACATTCAATCAAGCTAAAAATTTATTTTTGGGACACATTGAGGAATGTGTAATTTAAGTGTGGGGGGAATGCTAAAACCTTGAATTTTGCAAGTCCTAATAACAAGCCTTACACAAAACTCTATTGAAACCGCTAATCACCCCCAATTTTTTTTCAAAAAAAAAAAAAAAATTTTTTTTTACTTGTCTAAAGTTTAAGTTGGGAATTCTAAGACTAACAAGGTTAAATTTTTACAAATTTACAACCGATAGCGTCGTGATAAAAAGAACCAACATAAGAAAATTATGAAACGGCATGACAAGCTTAGTTAAAATTCGATTATATATATTTGATCACATAGAAAAACCCATTACCACAAAAGTGAGTTTTGAGCCTTTATTGAGCATACAAATATACATCTTTAAGCTAAATGCTCATTTTTCATTTCTTGTGTGAATAGCCGCTTGGTTCTTACGAATCTAGAACTTGCCACGACAATTCATTCCCGGTCCTTACCAACTTAAACCCAAGTAAGTAAATGATGGAGGCATTAGGACTAACCCTTTTTCTTTCAAAACCATTATTTTTATTTTTCTTTTCACCTACCCAAAAACTCCCCCTAGTTAACCCCTTTGATCCTAAACCTTTTCGTTTCTTTACCCCCAAAACCCTTTTTACCCACCAAAAAACCCTTTTTATTTTTACCCTTTATTTTAGTAACAAGCTCCGTTTTCGTGTGACTAAAAAAATGAAATGAAGTTAGAAATAAACAAACAAAGCTCCTAAAAAGCTTGTTTGAAGAAAAACTTCATAAAAAAAATAAAAAAGTCACTAAAACAAAATGTTTTACAAAAACCGACGCTTATTACGTTTTTCGCCCTTTTCTAACCACTAACCAAACTACCCACCTTTAGCCCAAGCCTTTACCCAAAAAGTCCACTTGATATTTACAAAGGTAAAAAGTTAAAAAGGAGGAGGATTGATTGCTTGGCAAGCCTATGTTAGGAATAAGTTCCATGCCGCTCTCGAGTGATTCACTAAAAATACACCTTCGGCCGAGTGTGAGTGATTTCTCCCGTGAGGTATGTGAACTTGTATATAAATGGAATTTTAAAAAGGCATGCTATGCCCAAATAAGTAATTTCTCTTATGAAACGTTCTAAATAAATCATAACGAATAGGATTGTAAATAAAAAAAAATAAAACCCAATAAAAATCTTGGATTCCCGACACTCTATGACAAGCCAAAACCTTCTCTTCTACCCATTCCATTTGGGAGTGTAAGCCACATATTAAAGAGTTTTGCTTGAGGACAAGCAAAAATTCAAGTGCGGGGATATTTGATGTATGTAAAATGCAACATATAAATTACATCGAGGCATAAAACTAACCCTTTTAAAGTACTAATGTTGGAAAAAGAGTGTTTTTGTCTTCCTTTTGTATTTTCAGGATTAAATGAGCTCAAATTAACAAAAGAAGCAAAAAGACAGCTAAATCTAACATAAATACAAGAAAAGGAACATAAGTGGATTGCCCGACCCCTCGACAGCATCCTCCCAAGCAAAATAGAGAAGGAAGAAGACTAAACACGCCCCGTGCTCAGCCAGTAGGGGGCCGTGCCCAAGAAGCAGCAGAAAAGACAAACCTATAAAAGCTTCTATTGCCCACCACGGGGTCGTGCCCAGTGAACACGGGGGCGTGGCGAAAGTACTGCAGGCGCATTATGTGACAACCCTCAAAATCCCATGTATTCCGTACAATTTATTTAATAATAATTTAAGTGCTTGATGACTGTGCTAAATTATTTAGCTGCTCTCTGATTACTGTGTTGTACTTACATGTGCGCGTTAACATACTAGTAGTATACAGAAAAATTACTAAATAGTCCGGTATGCTTTCCTGAGTGTTAGGAATGAATTGTGTTACAAAAATATACATATAAGACACTCTACGGAACAATTAAACACTTTAACGAAACAGTCTCCGACCGAACAACTGGACATTACCCGGGACACCAAATAATTGTCGAAACCATTATTTAATTAGTCTTGACTAGTCGTGATCCCCGAATACCATAACACCCACCAAAAATCATCACACAAACATATACTATCAAGTTACTTGCACCCTAACTATCAATTACCATTTAGTTAGAAAAATTGAAACAAGACCCCCCCCCAACCGATTTTTGGTCCTATGGACCCCACCCAAAGATGTACAAATCTTTCCTAATATCTTCCTAAATCTCTAGTGATCTTCCATGAGATGTTGATTGGATATGATAAGATCTTGGAAATATTTTGCTTAGATTTCTTATTGATTAAAGTTTACACATAGACCCCTCCCCATATCTTCACAAAATCGGCCCACATGCCTAAATACAAGATTTATGTAATCTTCTCACAATCCTAGAAGATTCATTTTGATTTGGTGAAAGATATTGTCATGTACTAACTAGACATAATACCCTATGAACAAAAGAGTTTAGAAAATATATATTGGATCATAAGTACCCATCTTCTTCACATCACCACAACTCTTCTCTCTCCCTCCCAACAAGCTCACGGCCAACACCCCTAACCTCACTTCCATCTTTCTTTGATCCTCCAACACAATCTAAACACTCCTTAAGGTGTAAGAAGATTATCTAAGGAAGCTTGAAGCATTGAAACATGAAGGACCTCCATCATTAGCTTTTAACCACCAACTTTTTCATCTTCAATACATAGTGTTCATCCCTAGCCTTGTGCTAGTTGTAAGTGCTTCTAATCACCTTCTTGATCTTGTCTAATGTGGTTAATAAGAGATTCGTCGGATAAAAATCATAAACACTTAAGAACCTAACATAAAGTCTTGGACAAAAAAATGAATAAGTTGGATAAAGAAAAGTTATGTGTGTAAATCATGTAGATCTGGTGTGGATATGATTATTTCTGATTTCCTTGATAAGTTACTAGTTAATATTAATGTTTGATGTGTTGTGATCACTAAACTTGTTAACGGTATCGATCGAACACGATTTAGAAGGTTAAACACTGAAAATCAGAATCTGTCCAAGTTTTACAGCCAACTTCAGTTGGCTGTAAACAGGTCATAAACTCAACGAAAAACTGATATTTTGAGTCTAAAATGTGATATTATGAAATACGGTTCTAATGGCACTAGAATCGTAATTTTTGGATTTCGTTTACTATTTTTAAAGTGTTAATTTGTAACAGCAACTTAAGCTGAATTTTGACAGCAATAAATGGGTGTCGTACTTTCAGTCATAACCTGAGTTTTGTGATGAATCGGACCATGAAATTTGTACAGTAGATGACAACCGATGCATGTGTAATTACCCCACTGGAATTTCGTAAATTGGATACTCGATGAATTTTTAATAAATTGTTCCGTGGACTGTGGTCAGAAATTCTTAAATCTGAGTTCAGTCCGGAATATGATTTTTTATAAAATATTGGTAGTGAACTGGACCCCGATATTTTTACACAATAAAATATGGAACTTTTAAGACATCTTGTAAAAATTTGGGAATTTTTGGAATAATCTAACTATTTTATTAAAATGTCCGAAAACAGCCGGTTTTGAATATTAATGCTGAATTGATATAAGTTGTGACTTGCGTGTCTAAATGTCGAGTATGCTTTCCGTGAATGATCTAACATGGTATATATGTTATGTGCATTATCGTATGTTTGATTTTGAGTGGGGAATGGATGGGAAACTTAGAGGGGCATAAACCGTTAAAACGATGCATGTTATGTGATAGATACGTGTGGGAACTTTGTGTTCTCTCTGAAAGCCACTAAATGACTAACTGGTAAATTATATTAGGACGTGATTGACCGACCTTGACTGTTAGCTATATTGAGAATCTAACCGAGCAAACCGAGGTGAGTTCACACTCTTTCTAAGGCATGGGATTCCCAGGAGTTTGGGAATGGGATTGATTAACTACTTGTACTATCATTACTATTAAACTACTTTTTACTGTCCTTGGATTGAAGGGCACGTACGTAAAACCTACGTACACGATCATAAGACCATAAACTCTATCACTTTAAGTCCCTCATTTATCGACTTAATCGCCGAGGCCTATGGCGAGCGGGTCATTAGTTAATAGCGCTATTAGGTTTAACAAACCTCACACCGTGCCAGTCGGACGGGCGTGTACTAATGGACTATGGGCAAAGGGTCAATGCTGATAGACATTGACTTAGGGCACCTCTTATATTTTCGTAGCAGTCGATACGCATGGTCTAGTAACATATGGGAAACCCCCACTAATCTTCGCAACATGTCAGAAAGACCGCGATGCAAACTCATACGATACATGGTTTTTAAAACGAGCAAATGATTTACGAAACGAATGCTATAACTAAACAATCAACTGTGAATTCACTCAACTTTGTTGTTGACTCGTTGTTACATGCCTTACAGGTCGCTAAATGCTTGGAGCTTGCACGAGGAAGGAGTCGTTGTGGTGTACGGACGGTTATGTCCCGTGTTCAATATATAATCCTTATGAACTTATTAGACTTGCGTTTGAAACTTTAACTTATAAACTATGGACTTATAATTTGGACTTTACGTTTATGCTTCCGCTGTTTAAATTAAAACTTGGTTAAATAGCTTTCGGTCACCAATCGTATTGTGGTTGGCTTTAATTACTTAAATACATAGTTCAGTATGATTGGTGGCTCGATCCTGGTCATGTCACGCCTCCGAGCGGTAGTACTCCGCATGGTGGATTTTGGGGGTGTGACAGATTGGTATCAGAGCCATTGGTTATAGTGAACTTGGTTTTAAAAAGGGAAAAGATTTTGATAAAACCAGACTATAACCTGTACAGTGCTCAACGATCCACAACGACGCTTCGCTCCACGTGCAAGACTCGACACCATAAGTGGTATGATTTATGTTATATTGTCGGTTAGATAGCTCACATTGTGCATTAGTTAACGTGATAACTGCTACTTGAACCTTGTGTGCTTACTCTCTACTGTCGTCCCACATTTACGCACTTTCACGACACTTTTCTCACTTACGTCGCTTCGTGATGAAGATCTTGAGCGAACGCGGGGGACGTATCAACCTCACTCAAGCCCAGTTGACGGCTTTGATCAACGAATGAGTTGCTGAGGCACTCGCAGCTGTTCCCGCAGGAGGTATAACCTGCTACTTCAACCCATCTTAGGACGTTTAGATCCCACCTTCGTGAACCAACTCTTGTGCTTAACCTTGTCCTTTATTATCGCACCACAGGTCAACATGCCCAACCTCCCGTTCCTTCGATCAGCAACCGATATAACGAAACGCTAACAACCACACCGCGATTTCCACCAATCACAAGATTACCCCCTCATTACCTTGTTGGGTAGTTAATTATCTTATTTTGATCTACACCCTCGTATACCCAACGTAGCAAGCGGATGCCTCCTAATGATAGGATAGTCTTTGGGACATTTGAGGACGGCGATACGGATTACTCAACTTACATACGGACACGACAAGCTACACATTTACCTCACCCCTTTTCCCCCTTACACTACAAGAGTCGCACTTTGATCCTACGATGGTTTATCATAATTATGTGAAATCGTTTCGCTAGCCTTTGTACCGACCTATGCTTAATGCAATGCCTAATTTCTACTATTGACATACACAGAACCATCATTCCTTTACCACAGTGATGCTAGACACTAATGCGAACTCACTCTAGATTAGAGGGTTTGGAAGGCTCGAATTTCTATCATTGGTGATCACTTATTGAAACCTTGAGTGTGATGGTGCGTTTATACTCTCTTGAACGCGTTTTCGCGTCCTTTCTTTGGAACCTCACGATTACACGAACGTATTTTTAAATTCATTCACACGACCTAAGGAAACTCCTCCAAACTTGATTGCTTACCGACTTGATAAATTGAAAACTCATCTAAGCTTGTGGATCTAGGTGAATTATTCCTCCTTCGCATGTGGGTGATACAAGGAACGACCCCAACGTTGTGATGGGTAAGTTTCTTCTGCATGATTTCTTTGTTACTGTTTTATTTGATTCGGGTGCCGATACTAGCTACGTGTCCTTAAAAGTTAGCCAAATGATTAAGCGCACTCCAACACTTTTGAACACCAAGCACACGGTAGAAATAGCAAACGGTAAAAGTCTTGAAGCCACACACATAGTTAAGGGCTGTAACCTCGTCCTAGCTAGTCAGACCTTCTCCATCGATCTTATTCATATCGTTCTGGGTAGTTTCGACGTTGTCATTGGAATGGATTGGTTATCTCGACACCAAGCGGAGATTATTTGCAAGGAGAAAATCGTCCGTATCCCTCGTTCTGGTAAAGAATCGCTCGTGATTCGTGGCGACAAGAGTGGTGCTGTTGTAGGCATCATCCCTTTCCTTAAAGCCCAGAAGTGTTTACGAAAGGGCCACACCGCTATCCTAGCCCTCGTTACTAATGCATCCACGGAAGAAAGGAAGATAGAAGACATTCCTATTGTACGCGACTTTCCCGAGGTATTTTCCTGAGGAACTACCTGGCCTTCCGCCTCATCGACAAGTCGAGTTTCAAATCGAGCTAGCCCCTGGAGCAGCACCAATAGCTCGTGCGCCTTATCGACTTGCTCCATCAGAACTCGAAGAACTGTCTACGCAACTACAAGAGCTCTTGGAAAAGGGTTTTATACGTCCTAGCTCTTCGCCCTGGGGAGCTCCAGTCTTGTTCGTAAAGAAGAAAGATGGTACTTTCAGGATGAGTATTGACTATCGCGAGCTTAACAAGGTGACTGTGAAGAATCGTTATCCTCTTCCATGTATTGACGACTTATTCGACCAGTTGCAAGGGTCGAGTTACTACTTTAAGATCGATTTGAGATCGGGCTACCATCAGTTGAGAGTCCGAGAGGAAGACGTCTCCAAAACAACATTCGGAACTTGTTACGGCCATTACGAGTTTTTGGTTATGCCATTCGGGATGACGAATGCACCAGCGGTCTTCATGGATCTCATGAACCGAGTGTGCAAGCCTTACCTAGATAAGTTCGTTATTGTGTTCATCGACGATATCCTGATCTATTCTAAGAGTCAGGAGGAACACGAGCAGCATCTACGACTTATGCTGGAACTTCTTCGAAAAGAGCAGTTGTATGCCAAGTTTTCAAAATGTGACTTCTGGCTTCGCGAAGTCCACTTTCTAGGCCATGTGGTAAACAAGGATGGAATTCATGTGGATCCATCTGAGGTTGAATCGATCAAGAATTGGCCTGCACCCCGCACACCAACAGAGATCCGCCAATTCTTAGGTCTGGCAGGATATTACAGAAGGTTTATCAAAGATTTTTCCAAGATTGCGCAACCTCTCACTTCACTGACTCAGAAGGGTGTCACCTACCGTTGGGGTGATGCACAGGAGTCCGCATTTCAGCACTTGAAGGATAGACTCTGTAGCGCACCTATCCTCTCATTGCCGGAAGGCACAGATGATTTTGTGGTTTATTGCGACGCTTCCATCCAAGGACTTGGTTGTGTGTTGATGCAACGTGACAAGGTCATTGCCTACGCATCGCGCCAACTTAAGGTTCACGAAAGGAACTACACTACGCACGACTTAGAATTGGGAGCAATTGTTTTCGCGCTTAAGATATGGAGACATTACCTGTACGGTACCAAGTGCACCATTTACACCGATCACAGGAGTCTCGAGCATATCTTCAAGCAAAAGGAGTTGAACATGCGTCAACGCCGATGGGTTGAACTCTTGAATGACTACGAATGCGCAATCTAGTATCATCCGGGTAAAGCCAATGTTGTAGCCGACGCCCTCAGTCGAAAGGATACTATACCTAGGCGTGTACGTGCCTTACAGCTTACCATCCAATCTAACCTTCCTGCTCAGATTCGTGATGCTCAGGTTGAAGCATTGAAGGCAGAGAACATCAGGGCTGAGTCCCTACGAGGATCGAGGCAACAGCTAGAACAAAAAGAAAACGGCGCCTACTATGTTAACGGACGCATATGGGTTCCACTGTATGGAGACCTACGCGAGCTTGTGATGGATGAAGCGCATAAGTCTCGTTACTCAGTACATCCTGGTTCGGACAAGATGTACCATGATCTCAAGACTACATACTGGTGGCCTAGTATGAAAGCCAGCATAGCAACCTACGTCGGTAAATGCTTGACTTGTGCCAGGGTCAAGGTCGAATATCAGAAACCATCAGGCCCACTCTAACAACCAGAGATACCTAAATGGAAATGGGAGCAAATTTCCATGGATTTCGTTACTGGTCTGCCCAGATCTCAACGCGGAAATGATACCATTTGGGTGATCGTGGATCGACTGACCAAGTCTGCACATTTTCTGCCTATCAAAGAAACGGATAAGTTTTCTACTCTAGCAGACATCTACCTAAAAGAAGTGGTATCAAGGCACGGAGTGCCAACCTCCATCATTTCTGATCGTGACGCGCGTTTCACCTCTGAACTGTGGCAAGCTATGCACAAGTGTTTTGGCTCACGATTAGATATGAGCACCGCTTATCATCCACAGACGGATGGGCAATCAGAACGCACCATCCAAACTCTTGAAGACATGCTTAGGGCATGTGTAATCGATTTTGCTAACGGCTGGGAAAAGCATCTCCCGTTAGTGGAATTTTCGTATAACAACAGTTACCACACCAGCATCCAGGCCGCTCCGTTTGAGGCATTGTATGGACGAAAGTGCCGATCACCTCTTTGTTGGGCAGAAGTTGGTGACAGTCAAATCACTGGTCCAGAACTGGTAGTAGATACAACCGAGAAGATTGCTCAGATACGACAGCGAATGGCGGCAGCTCGTGACCGTCAGAAAAGCTATGCCGATAAGCGAAGAAAACCACTCGAGTTCCAGGTTGGGGATCGAGTGCTGCTCAAAGTCTCACCTTGGAAAGGTGTAGTCCGATTTGGCAAACGGGGCAAGCTCAACCCGCGTTATGTCGGACCGTTCGAGATCATTGAGAGAATTGGCAAAGTCGCTTACAGGTTGAACCTACCCGAAGAACTCAGTGGAGTTCACAACGTATTCCATGTGTCGAATCTGAAGAAGTGTCTGTCAGATGAGACCCTCATAGTTCCTCTCAAAGAGCTCACAATCGACGACAAGCTCCGATTCGTTGAGGAACCAGTAGAGATTACGGATCAAGACGTTAAGATTCTCAAGCATACCAGAATACCTCTCGTTCGAGTTCGTTGGAATGCTCGTCGTGGCCCAGAGTATACCTGGGAACGAGAGGACCAAATGAAACTCAAGTGTCCCCAACTGTTTAAGAAAAACACAACCACTACTGAGGCTGAAGCTACCGCAGAATTTCGGGACGAAATTCCAAATCAACGGGGGGATGATGTGACACCCCGGGAAAATCAGGAAACCAATGCAACTTAACTAGCTTCCTCAGTAACCACGCACAAAATTTCGGGACGAAATTCTCTTAACAGGGGGAGAATGTGACAACCCTCAAAATCCCATGTATTCCGTACAATTTATTTAATAATAATTTAAGTGCTTGATGACTGTGCTAAATTATTTAGCTGCTCTCTGATTACTGTGTTGTACTTACATGTGCGTGTTAACATACTAGTAGTATACAGAAAAATTACTAAATAGTCCGGTATGCTTTCCTGAGTGTTAGGAATGAATTGTGTTACAAAAATATACATATAAGACACTCTACGGAACAATTAAACACTTTAACGAAACAGTATCCGACCGAACAACTGGACATTACCCGGGACACCAAATAATTGTCGAAACCATTATTTAATTAGTCTTGACTAGTCGTGATCCCCGAATACCATAACACCCACCAAAAATCATCACCCAAACATATACTATCAAGTTACTTGCACCCTAACTATCAATTACCATTTAGTTAGAAAAATTGAAACAAGACCCCCCCCCCCAACCGATTTTTGGTCCTATGGACCCCACCCAAAGATGTACAAATCTTTCCTAATATCTTCCTAAATCTCTAGTGATCTTCCATGAGATCTTGATTGGATATGATAAGATCTTGGAAATATTTTGCTTAGATTTCTTATTGATTAAAGTTTACACATAGACCCCTCCCCATATCTTCACAAAATCGGCCCACATGCCTAAATACAAGATTTAAGTAATCTTCTCACAATCCTAGAAGATTCATTTTGATTTGGTGAAAGATATTGTCATGTACTAACTAGACATAATACCCTATGAACAAAAGAGTTTAGAAAATATATATTGGATCATAAGTACCCATCTTCTTCACATCACCACAACTCTTCTCTCTCCCTCCCAACAAGCTCACGGCCAACACCCCCTAACCTCACTTCCATCTTTCTTTGATCCTCCAACACAATCTAAACACTCCTTAAGGTGTAAGAAGATTATCTAAGGAAGCTTGAAGCATTGAAACATGAAGGACCTCCATCATTAGCTTTTAACCACCAACTTTTTCATCTTCAATACATAGTGTTCATCCCTAGCCTTGTGCTAGTTGTAAGTGCTTCTAATCACCTTCTTGATCTTGTCTAATGTGGTTAATAAGAGATTCGTCGGATAAAAATCATAAACACTTAAGAACCTAACATAAAGTCTTGGACATAAAAATGAATAAGTTGGATAAAGAAAAGTTATGTGTGTAAATCATGTAGATGTGGTGTGGATATGATTATTTCTGATTTCCTTGATAAGTTACTAGTTAATATTAATGTTTGATGTGTTGTGATCACTAAACTTGTTAACGGTATCGATCGAACACGATTTAGAAGGTTAAACACTGAAAATCAGAATCTGTCCAAGTTTTACAGCCAACTTCAGTTGGCTGTAAACAGGTCATAAACTCAACGAAAAACTGATATTTTGAGTCTAAAATGTGATATTATGAAATACGGTTCTAATGGCACCGGAATCGTAATTTTTGGACTTCGTTTACTATTTTTAAAGTGTTAATTTGTAACAGCAACTTAAGCTGAATTTTGACAGCAATAAATGGGTGTCGTACTTTCAGTCATAACCTGAGTTTTGTGATGAATCGGACCATGAAATTTGTACAGTAGATGGAAACCGATGCATGTGTAATTACCCCACTGGAATTTCGTAAATTGGATACTCGATGAATTTTTAATAAATTGTTCCGTGGACTGTGGTCAGAAATTCTTAAATCTGAGTTCAGCCTGGAATATGATTTTTTATAAAATATTGGTAGTGAAACGGACCCCGATATTTTTACACAGTAAAATATGGAACGTTTAAGACATCTTGTAAAAATTTGGGAATTTTTGGAATAATGTAACTATTTTATTAAAACGTCCGAAAACAGCCGGTTTTGAATATTAATGCTGAATTGATATAAGTTGTGACTTGCGTGTCTAAATGTCGAGTATGCTATCCGTGAATGATCTAACATGGTATATATGTTATGTGCATTATCGTATGTTTGATTTTGAGTGGGGAATGGATGGGAAACTTAGAGGGGCATAAACCGTTAAAACGATGCATGTTGTGTGATAGATACGTGTAGGAACTTTGTGTTCTCTCTGAAAGCCACTAAATGACTAACTGGTAAATTATATTAGGAAGTGATTGACCGACCTTGACTGTTAGCTATATTGAGAATCTAACCGAGCAAACCGAGGTGAGTTCACACTCTTTCTAAGGCATGGGATTCCCAGGAGTTTGGGAATGGGATTGATTAACTACTTGTACTATCATTACTATTAAACTACTTTTTACTGTCCTCGGATTGAAGGGCACGTACGTAAAACCTACGTACACGATCATAAGACCATCAACTCTATCACTTTAAGTCCCTCATTTATCGACTTAATCGCCGAGGCCTATGGCGAGCGGGTCATTAGTTAATAGCGCTATTAGGTTTAACAAACCTCACACCGTGCCAGTCGGACGGGCGTGTACTAATGGACTATGGGCAAAGGGTCAATGCTGATAGACATTGACTTAGGGCACCTCTTATATTTTCATAGCAGTCGATACGCGTGGTCTAGTAACATATGAGAAACCCCCACTAATCTTCGCAAACATGTCAGAAAGACCGCGATGCAAACTCATACGATACATGGTTTTCAAAACGAACAAATGATTTATGAAACGAATGCTATAACTAAACAACCAACTGTGAATTCACTCAACTTTGTTGTTGACTCGTTGTTACATGCCTTACAGGTCGCTAAATGCTTGGAGCTTGCACGAGGAAGGAGTCGTTGTGGTGTACGGACGGTTATGTCCCGTGTTCAATATATAATCCTTATGAACTTATTAGACTTGCGTTTGAAACTTTAACTTATAAACTATGGACTTATAATTTGGACTTTACGTTTATGCTTCCGCTGTTTAAATTAAAACTTGGTTAACTAGCTTTCGGTCACCAATCGTATTGTGGTTGGCTTTAATTACTTAAATACATAGTTCAGTATGATTGGTGGCTCGATCCTGGTCATGTCACGCCTCCGAGCGGTAGTACTCCGCATGGTGGATTTTGGGGGTGTGACACATTAATTGTAATTGCGAATTACAATTAATGAGGAGAGAGATTGTCAGACGGGCACGGGGCCGTGTGCAGCGGACACGGGGCCGTGCCCTGGCTTCTGTTCAGCCTATAAATAGGAGTGCTTGGTTTCATTGCAACTCATCCCTTGGCACACCACCTCTCTTACACTTCATCCACCACCCACCACCACCATAACACCATCATCCACCACCATCATCCATTGTCCATCATAGAGTGTGTGAGTCGTCTCGGGATCCAAGATTGATCGTAAGAGTTCTTGACAATCAAGGTCATGTTTGCCTAAGTCTCTTAAATCACTTGGTGAAGACAAATGTTTAGTATAATACTTTTTATTTTTAATCTTTTGCACTTTTTATTTGGTTTTGTATTAATGACTTTAATAACTAGTTGCTTATGTTGAAGGTGACTTTTCCTTATCGTTTGTCCGTGGTGTCTTGGCATTATTTTACAGTCTATATAAAATAAAAGATTTTCACCATTCATATCTCCACGGTCTGTATGGAGGTATGTTGGCTACCTGGTCGGGGGTTAAGGGAACAGTTTGGTAAGGGTCTTGCCCTTGTTCAGCGTTTAGAGGTCCTGCAAGGGACCTGGGTCAAATTTAGTAGGATCTCCTTCAATACCCATAAGTATTACCCCCTCATAAGTTAACTACTATTAATACTATAACCCGGCTATTTAGGACTGTATCCCTGCTGACTCAGACTACTTAGTCGAGGGTAACGTCACCTCCAAAAGAGGGGCCTACCATAATTTGCATTAATAACTTAATTCATTATCTTTCAATAATCCGACCCTTTAGGATTGTATCCTTGCTGACTCAAACTACTGGGTTGAGGGTAACGTCGCCTTCAAAAGAGGGGCCTACTACAATAACTAAGATAATCTCTTAAACAAGTGCAAAAGTGCGAAAATAATCAAAGGTTATACTAATACACGAGTCAGATCCAAGTGATTCATCTTGTCTATCTGTTTTTATTTTTATTTTATTTTTCAGCATTTAGTTAGTTTTTATTTTCTTAGTTTAAAAATCTTTTCTAACATTTTGATTTGGTTAGACGTTGAGGATAAACCGTTACTAAAAGCTCTTGTGTCCTTGGACGACCTCGGTATCTTACCAACACTATACTACGTCCACGATGGGTGCACTTGCCCATATGTGTGTTTAGTGTTAGTGAATATCGTGTTTTATAAATTTAAAACTTGGCTAAAAGTGTAAAAAGGGCTTAAAATATACATCTAAAACATATACACACTGACACGCATCACACCTCTTCGAATGACCCCCCTAAACACTGCTATGGGCGTTACCAACTGACGCCAAACGAAGGGGCGCCACCCCACTCACGAGCGTTGACCGAGAGAGACGTTAGGATGTGAATATCGATGCATGGACTAGCCGTTATGAAAATATAAAATATTATTTTTAATTTATAAAAATATACCCACACACAAACCCTTCTATATTTAACGATAACTCTCTCATTCTTCTCTAAAACTCCTATAAAATATGTACTAACATTCACAATTCCGTGTCAGAAATTGTTAGCTCTATGTGGGAGGGACATGCACTTTTTCAATCATTAACACCAACCACTACAGTTAGTCTTATAAAAATAAAAATCAAAACACATATATTAATTACCAAGTTTTTTTTATCCATTCATGGGTGTACATTATGCTTTGTGAATATATATTTTCTAACTTTGTGTTTTAATTTTAACCTCTTATCTTTTTTTTTTTATCTTTTACAATTGTTATATGTAAAAAAAAAATAAACCACTACACCAACACTTTTTAACTTTCAATTTTGATCTCGTATACTTTTAATCTTTTACTAATTTTTGTTGTATGTTTTGGTCTAAATTTTATATGACTTTTGCTTTTCTGATTTTCTATGTTTTGGTTTGTTTATTGTTTATTTGCCCCTATATTGCCCATGGCAATTTAAGTATTTTTTTTATTATACATTATAATTAAAATTAGTTAATTTGCAAAACCCTGAAAGTAATTTATAAGTAATTAAGTAACACATGAATTTGCGTATAGACTTAAACGTCTCTCCTTTTCTTCTTACTTAGGGTGGTTATAAATGCCTTATGAGTTTACGTCTATAATACGCTATGATTCCATGCTATGGAACAAACCGCCTTTTTATGTTACTTAAAAAAGACATTGCACTGCCAAAACGTACAATGGGTAAATCAGTTGTTGTATTTAATAACTTTATTACCGTTCTATTTAATATGTTGTTTAATTTAATGTAGAGATCTATTTTTTATATATACTTTAACAAAAAAAAACTCAAAATAAATATAAATCCGATAAAAATGTCTAGCTTACGTTTAGCAACATAAAATCGTTATAGTGGTTATGGTATAGGGATGAGCTCGGTACCAATCGGTACCGAAAATCCTCAAAAGTGGGTACCGGTACAGGTACCGAATATACCCGGTACAGTATGATTCGGTTCGGTACTAGTATTTGAGGGTAAAAACCGGTACCGAACCAGTACCAAAAATGTCAAAATTCGGTACCGAATCGGTACCGAAAATGTACCCGGTTCGGTAAATTCAGTAACAGTATCGGTTCGGAACCAGTACCCGATACCATTTGCTAATCCCTATTATGGTACATCCATGGAAAACACAATTCTACTTTTTTATATAAAAATTACATTGCAACCCGCAAGTCAGAAAAGTCTTCTTTCACCACACACACGCTCCCCCCCCTCTCCTCTCTCTATATATATAAAAATATATATATATATATATATATATATATATATATATATATATATAGAGAGAGAGAGAGAGAGAGGAAGTGTAGAATGCAAATCCCCTAGTCATGCATTACGTACGCGATCATAATAGCCCTACACGTGTCCCTGATTCAGTTTTCCTACATAAGGGTATATCAGACAATCCATTCAATCAGCAAAGGGCAAATTAGACGATTCCTTCAATAAGCAGACCACGAGTTCGTTACACCACTATCCCAGTAATTATGAATCGTATCAGTTTAATCGATTGTTGTTTTCAATGGATCCACAGAGCAACACCGCAGATGATGATTTTGAAGACGATGAATTCGTCAGTGAGCATTCCAATAGAAATTAATTTCGCATGTTATTATTTAAACAAATCGCATATTATAAAAAGCATGAAATACAATTTCGCATGTTATACAATTTTACATGTTTATAATGTCGCATGTTACAAAATTTTACATGTTTATAATGTCGCATGTTATAAAATTTCACATGTTTACAATGTCGCATGTTATACAATTTAACGTGTTATACAATTTAGCATGTTATACAATTTAGCATGTTATACAATTTAGCATGTTATATAGTGTAGCATATTATACAATTTAGCATGTTATACAATTTTATGTTATACAATTTAGTATGTTATACAATGTATTATGTTATACCATTTAGCATGTTATACAATGTAGCATGTTATACAATTTAGCATGTTATACAATATACAATATACAATTTACAATTTAGCATGTTATATATTTTAGCATGTTATACAATTTAGCATGTTATAAAATGTAGCACGTTATACAATTTAGTATGTTATACAATTTAGCATGTAATTTAGCATGTTATACAATTTCATGTTATACATTTTCGCATGTTGTTCGCATGTTATATAATTACGCATGTTGTTATGGAAACCTAAATTCGCAAGTTAGTTACAAGTATTCGCATGTTATTTACAAATTTGCATGTTATAGATTTTGTACGTTAGTTACAAGTATTCGCATGTTGGATTTGTGGTCGGTCGTTTTTCTTGCTCTGTTACTCCCGCACAACTGACATGAACAATCACATCAAATTTTTTATTATTCTAGTAAACATTGCTGTCGATTGGGGATATAATACCTCCCAAAGCTGCTATAGTTGTCATAATCGTCGAATGAACAATCGATTGGATGAAATCGCACCGGCAGACGTCGATTGCAGAATAGTCGGTTGGAGAAGAAGAAGGTACCGAACGAAATTACCAGGATTTTGATAGAGGAATCGTCAATTTTATCCTTCGCGGTTGGTTTTATGTATATTAATTTGATTAATTTAATTATATAAATTAATTTCGCAACGTTCAATAGATAGAAGATCGGACGACTGGGCTTATCACGTATATAATGTAGGATAAGGGGTATTGTTCGTTAACCGGCCTCTCTCTCTCTCTCTATATATATATATATATATAGGGGGGGTTCAAGAGAAAACTCATTCTATCACGAGAACTCAAAAACTCCTAAAGAAAGCTTAGAAACATACCAAATATATATATATATATATATATATATATATATATATATATATATATAACATTTTTTAGGTGTAAATCTAGCATTTTTAAAATACAAAAAAGTCTTTTTTTTTTTGAAAAAAAAATAAATTTGTATTACACATGTGCAACACTAAAAAAAACTACAACCGCCCACTGATGTGCGCAAAATGCAACATATAAATTACATCACATGAGGCATAAAACTAACACTTTTTTAGTACTAATGTTGGAAAAAGTGTGCTTTTATCTTCCTTTTGAATTTACAGGACCAAATGAGCTTAAACGAGCAAATGGAATAAATAAACAGCAAAAACCAACATAAATACAAAGAAAAGGAATAAACGTGACATGCTCGACCCCTCGACAACATCCCCAAGAGCAAAAACAAGAAATAGAAGGCTGACCACTGGACACGGGGGCGTGGTGAGATGTCTGCAGAAAAGCAAAAGCTGTGGAAGCTTCTACGCCCACCACGGGGGCGTGCCCAGCTCAACACGGGGCGTGGTCAACACTAAGATTCGCAGAATCTTGCAAAATCTTGGTAGTACAGATACGCTTCTGCACACGGGGCCGTGCCCGCTGGACACAGGCCGTGTTAAGCCGTATGCTGACAAATGCAATTAATGAAGGAAGAGAAAGAGACTGCCACGGGAGCGTGTGCGCTGGACACGGGGCCGTGGTCGGGCTTCTGTTCAGGCTATAAATAGGGGTGCTTGGTTCACTTCAAAGACATCCCTTGGCAAACCACTACTCTCTCACTTTTCCATCACTCCACCACCACTACACCACCAACACCCACCACCATCATCCATCATCCACCTTTAGAGTGGGTAGTAGTCTCGGGATCCAAGATTGATAGTAAGAGTTCTTGTCAATCAAAGGCTATGTTTGGCTAAGTATCTTATATCACTTGGTGAAAACAAGTCTTTAATGTATTACTTTTGATTTTTAATCTTTTCGCACTTTTTATTTGGTTTTGTATTAATGACTTTAATAACTAGTTTATTATGTTGAAGGTGAAACTTTTTTATCATTTGTCCGTGGTGTCTTAGCATTACTTTACTATCTATATAAAGTAAAAGATTTACACCATTCATATCTATATGGTCTATATAGAGATATGTTGGCTACCTGGTCAGGGTTAAGGGAATGGTTTGGTAAGGTTCTTGCCTTATTCAGTGTATAGATCCTGCAAGGACTTGGGTCAAGCTTACTAGGACCTCCTTTAATACCCACTGGTATTGGATGGTGGGTGTGCGAATGGCTTGATCCCCTCATATGTAAACTACTATTAATACATTAAACCGGCTACTTGGGATTGTATCCCTGCTGACTCAAACCACTTAGCCGAGGCCGAGGGTAACGTCACCTTCAAAAGAGGGGCCTACCACTTTTCGCATTAATAACTTAATTAATTATCTTTCAATATTCCGACCCTTTGGGATTGTATCCTTGCTGACTCAAACCACAGGGTTAAGGGTAACGTCACCATCAAAAGAGGGGCCTACTACTATAACTAAGATAAATTTCTTAAAAGGTGCAAAAGTGCGGAAATCATCAAAGGATACATTAAAGGCGAGTCGGATCCAAGTGATTCATCTTGTCTATTTGTTTTTATTTTATTTTTATTTCTACATTTTTAGTTTTTATTTTCATGTTTAAAATCTTTTCTAAAAAAATTTTAGATTGATTAGACGTTGAGGATAAGCCGGTACTAAAAGCTCTTGTGTCTTTGGACGACCTCGGTATCTTACCAACACTATACTACGCTCACGATGGGTGCACTTGCCCAATTGTGTGTTTAGTGTTAGTAGAATATCGTGTTTTATAAATTTAAAACTTGACTAATGCGTAAAATGGGCTTAAAAATATAAATAAAAATATAATACACCTAAGGCACACCAAGTTTCTGGCGCCATTGCCAGGAATGCAAGGATTTAAAGAAAGTTAGGAATCAACGACCTAATCATTTTTCTTATTTTTCTATTTTTTAGGATTTTTCTTTAATTTTTCAAGCTTCTGCAGACTTCAGCACGGGGCCGTGCCTGCTAAACACGCCCCGTGCCCAATCTTTGTTACTGGCAATCCTGTTTTAAGTCAAACAATAGCTGAACACGGGGCCGTGCCCACTGAACACGCCCTCGTGTCCAAACGCCCAGTTACTGAAAACAGAACCGTAAGATCCCGACGGTTGGTAATTTCTGTCACACCCCCAAAATTCCACATGCGGAAACCCCGCTAGATGTGTGACATACCAGGATCTAGCCACCAATCACATTGAACTCATAATAATATTTCAAATAAAAACTTGCATTCATTAAAATAAAGTGTTACAAAACATTTATTAAACTTGACACGTTCAGCGGAAGCATAAATTGTTTGTTATGTTTTTCATAATCCATATGTATGTAAGCCATTAGATGTGTCTCGTGATTCCATGTATCTCAACCCATGACCACTTCAGCATTCCAGATAGCAAGTTCCAACAACATGTACCTATAGACCTGCAAGCATGCAGAAAAGTGTATTAGACAACGCTGGTGAGTTCATAGATTTGTATACCGAAAATCAAGTTACGTGTTTTGTTGTCCCATGTTTAGTTCAGTTCAAAAGCAACTCCAAAAACAATGTTGATAATAACTCGATACCATACAAGATGGCTCCAGATTATTTGCCCATCCCCAATGCCCCTATCAAAGCATTGGTCATGATTTAAGGTAATTAGTTCATGCCCGTCCTCCCCGGTACGGTGTGACGGTGCCAAACTTAATAGCGCTATCAACTAATAACCCCGTTGCCTCCCTGACAACCTTTTCGGTAGTGGATGGGACTTAAGGTGATAGGAGTGAGTGTATTATCCAACATTCCGGTTTAACATTCCAGTCAAACCCATTACCCAATATTCCTCCCCGAAATATTTACTAGATGTCCCTCCCCGGGACGCATGCTTGAAAAAGAGCAGTGAACTCACCTTAGATTGCTCGGTGTGTTACGTTACATTACCCGTTCCGAGTTGGTTAACCATACCCTACCGTGGTTACCAAGAATAGTCAGTATAATGTTCACATATCTCATGTTTCGATCGTACACGTTACACAAGTAGCAAACAAGTAAAACACACATCTTTATACGAGTTGTAACCGTTATTCATGCAACCCATTGATTCGTAACGTTTACCGTAAAGTCACATAACAAGTATGGGTTTCATATGTAAGTCAATCACCTAACAGTACACTTATTTTCACATATTGCAATTGCCGCTAAGATCACCGTATAACACAAAGCAAGTACTCAAATTTCATATAAGTCCACATCTCACTTGCATATCACATACCAACGCTTAACAGGTAAGTTTGCTACTCACAAGAGCCAAATCAGGTTTCTTATTCTTAATCAACATTATTATCATGCAATCAGATAATATTATTAAACACAAATATTCGTTAACATATTCATCACAGTGGAGTGTCTTCACGACGAAGAACCCTCATGGCAACGAACCTTCATGGCGACGAACCTTCATGGCGAAGAACTACACTTCGTCAAGAAGTAATTGCGATGAAGGTTCATAATTGTTCGTCGAGAAGGCCAGTCGATGAAGAACCATACTTAGTCGACTTGGGTTCTTCGTGGGAAGTTTCGTCGCTGCACCTCAACAGGTAAACATGATTTCCTCAAGAACCCTAATTACTATTTAACCATAACTAACCAATTCATCATTTGACAACTTCATACCAGATTAACAGATCAATCATTAATTCACAAGTATCAATCCAATTCAATGTCTAAATCTCGATATACATAACAATCATAATAATCTAACCATGTATAGTCCCCTAGGTCATCGATCATCATTATTCATGCTTCTATGTTAGACCTAACAGTAGGTTATCCCAATGTTTTCATCCAGACTTCTACTATCATGCAATTATATCTAACGAACATTAAGTAATAACAAAATCAAACAACTCATCACGATATTATGCAACCTAGTACTACAATAAGTTCAATCAATCAATGGTGATTATGTACTAACCGAGAGAACTGAGATGGGAATCACGAAGATCCTCGAGAGGGGAATAGTGTTGCCGTTGGGTTTGCAAAGGAGAAGAGAGGAATGTTTAGGGTTTGATAAAGGTTCGTGTTTGCAAAATATAAGAACCACGCACAACCCTATGGGTCGTGTTCACGGATTTGGGCCGAGGGCTCGTTCAGCGAAGAATCTGCTCGACGAAGGCCCTTCTTCATCGAGGTTAATGGTGACGAAGACTCATTTTTCGTCCAGCAATGTTGTGGCGAAGAGTTGTGGCGAAGAGTTGTTCTTCGTCATCTTGGGTTTCCATTGCACATTAAATATTAAACATTACACATTACACATTTAACAACCAGGCATCAGAATACTTTAATCATTCAAATAAACTACACATGACATCACATAAAACAAATTGTAAAAACAGGATTGTGAAACAAGTGATGCGTAGAGGAAAGATCTTAAGATTTCGGGTTGTCACATCAACCCCAAGTAAACCAAAGCAGCAAATTGTTAGATCAGGATGACTGTGGATTTTCTGCAGGTGCCACATCATCCCCAACTTGAAAGGGAATTTCGCCCCCAAAATTCACCAGTTGCATCAGAACTAGATTGGTCAGTTGGGAAAAGTTGAGGATACTTGAGCTTCATCTGATCTCCACGTTCCCATGTGAACTCCGGTCCACGTCTTGAGTTCCAATGAACCCTCACGATTAGAATTCGACTGTGCTTACGGACCTTAACTTTCCAATCCATGATTTCGATGGATTCCTCGACAAACTGCAACTTGTCGTGAATCTTAGGCTCTAGTAAGGGTATCACAAGCGTTTCACCGGACAAGCACTTCTTTAGGTTCGAGACTTAAATGACATCGCGAATGTTACTCACTTCGTCAGGTAGCTCGAGTTTGTAGGCCATGTCATTGATTCCTTCCAGAATTTTGAATGGCCCAACGTAATGTAAATTCATCTTGCTACGCTTCCCAAAGCGCACCGCACCCTCCCAGGGTGAGACTTTCAATCATGACACGTTCGCCTGCAGCGAACTCTCAGTGTTTCCTAAGCTTATTAGTTTTCCTGGCGGTCACGCGTTGCTGCCATACGATTCCCAATCTAAACAATCTTCTCAGAGGTTTCAAGTACAAGTCCTAGACCTGTGGTTAGGTTGTCACCCACCTTAGTCCAACAAGGAGATGGGCATTATCGTCCATGCAATGTCTCAAACAGAGTTGTCTGAATACTAAAGTGGTAACTGCTGCAGTAGGACTCAACCAAAGGTAAATGTCCTTCCAATTTTTACTAAAGTCAATCACACACATGCTCGCAGCATGTCTTTGAGTGTCAGGATGGTTCGTTTACTCTGACCGTTTATCCTATGATGATAAGAAATGCTCATGTCTAGACGTGAGCCAAGGGTGTTGTGTATTGCCTGTCATAAATAAGGTATAGATCAAAATAAGAGGTAACATGAGTTGGCACCCCGTGCCTAGACACCGCCCTTCACAGGTAATTACTCACAGGATACGAAGACTTGTCAATTTTCCTTGATTGCAAGAAAGTGTACTAGTTACATGAGACAATCAACGATCACTCAGGTGATATTGTTTCCGTTTTGAGTTTTAGGTAGACCAGTGACAAAATCCGTGGCAGTCTGTTCCCATTTCCAAATGGGTGTTTCTGGTTGCTGACACAACCCAGGAGGTTTCTGGTACTCCACCTTGACCTTCTCATAAGTCGAACATCGTTCACATACGTTGCTATGTGGGCTTTCACGTCCGGTCACTAGTACAAGATCCTTAGATCCTAAGACATTCTATCAAAACCCGGACGAGTAGGATATCGAGGCTTGTGTACTTCACCCAACACAAGTTCTCTAGGATTGCTGTATAGTGAGACCCATATTCGCTCCATGAGGTAGTGGGTATCTCCCGATTTTATATATAAGTCGTTTTTCCACGCCCCACACGGATTCTGCTGGGAGGTTCTCATCCTTCAACGTTTTGGTTCAAGCAGATGGATCTGATCAGGTATGTTAGAGTCGATGGTGTGCTGCGAGGCTCGTACACGTTTAGGTTTCACTGTCGAAATCATTCAAAAGTTCCATCCAGCGATGCCATCACATGTTTAGCTCTTTCGAAACAAGGGTACACGAGAGGCCCTTGTGATCGGTCTAAGTAGTGCATTTGGTACCGTCCAAGTAATGCCTCCAACTTAAATCCAAAGACCATGGCTTCCACCGTAGGTCGTGTCTCGTGTAGTTCTTCTTGTAAATCCACCACGTAAGCCATCACCTTCTTGTGTTGCATCGGCATGTAACTGGGACTCTGATTCAAACCATCATGGTATACCACTAGATCACCCGTACCCTCAGGTAAAGACGATGCTCCGTGCATTGTAGTGTTGGGTTTCGAAAGCGGAAAAGACGTCCTCCTGTTTTGTCTCCCACGAATTCACAGCACCTTGCTGTGCTAAAGAGATTAAAGCTGCACGATCTTCGAAAATCCCGTGATGAATCTACGATAGTATCTAGAGAGACCAAGAAATTATTGTATCCCCGAAGGACTTTTTGGTGCCGATCAATTTCTAATAAAATGGATCTTAGTGAGATCCACGTGTATCCCCACTTCGTTGACTACATGACCAAGAAGGTATACTTCTCGAATCCTGAAGTCACACTTAGGTAGACTTCGCATGGAGTTGCTCATCCCCTAGGAGCTCTAAGATGAAATACAAGTGCCGTTCATGGTGTTCCTTTCTCCTGGAAGTGATTCAAAACGTCATAGATAAACACGGTTGACGAATCTGGCGAGATGAGGTTGACACATACTACTCATGTGATCCCTAAGGCTGCTGGTGTGTTGGATAACTTAAACAACATGAACAGAAAATCATAGTGGCCGTACTGTGCCTGTAACGCCGTGTTAGGAATCATCCTCCCCTGGTTCTTCCATCATGTGACAATCCGATCTTAAGTCGGTTTCCGAATAGAAGCTTGATCATTGTAGCGGGTCAAGCAAGTCGTCGATGCGAGATAGAGGGTGACGGTCTATGATTGCCACATTGTGGTAGTCTGTACACGTACGAAAGGACTCGTCCTTCATTTCCACAATAGAGCTTGGGCTCCCCAAGACGAGGAGCTAGATCGATAAAACTCCCATCCAGTAGTTCCTGAAGTTGATTGGACAGTTCTTGCAACCCCCAGGCGCAAGACGATAAGAGGTACCAGATATCAGGACTGCTTCTAGCGTGATACACATCTGATTTTTCTCCTGACAATGCGAGGGGAAAAACCTGGAAGTTCTTCGGGCTGCGCATTGGTAAACAATGATAGGGTAGCACGGTAGGTGAAACACTTCTGGTCTCCCACCGCCGAAGTGATGCGGACAATCAGTGAATCTCCACCATGAAGAGATATACATGCGATTTCCTCCTTACAGAAGGTTTCTGCTTGAGGCTTGGACATCCGGTCCATACTATCGACTACACCAAAGCTTCTAACAGTAGCAGGGGGAAGGTCAATGTCGAACTTGTGACCTACAAGATTAAGTTGCACCTTAGGTGAATGTGTGAGACTTCAATTGGCTTTGTGACAACCCTCACAAATTCAGGTATCCGTACACTTAATTAATATTAAATTTGTGCTTAATGACTGTGCTTGATTACAACTGTGATTAAACTGCTTTATGTTTTTGGTTACATACATACATATGCATCACACCTTATACTGTCACTCCATTTATTACACACAAACATTAGTGACAAACTTGATGCACAAAGCACAGTTAGCACACTGGGCTGATAACCCAGAAAACATGCTGACAACGCTAGCACCTAGACAGACAATGTCATTTGGGCAAGTATGAGCCCGGAATAGAGTACTACACTAGTAGGGAGTGTAGGGAGGTGATGACCATAAAACTGCCTCACTAGGTGATAGTTACAGTGCCGGGAAGTTCTTAAAACACACTTTAAATGCAGAATTCTGCACTCATTAATAAAATTCAGCATTTTAAAATACTAGTAAAGTGCAAAAATATGTCAGAATGGTCCTGTATACTTTTCTAAGTGCCGGGGATTAATTGTGTTGCTAAAATACATATGAAAGTCACTTTAGGGAATAATTAAACACTTTAACGGGACAGTATCTAACTAGATAACCGGACATTACCCGAAACACTATTTTTTTGCCAGACACATTGTTTTACTATTTCTTGGCTTGTCGTGATCCCCGAACACCCTAACATCCACTAAAAAGTAACTAACTAACATATGTAAACACATTACTTGAAATCCAACTTACCATTACACTTTGGTTACAAAATGTTTCCCTTTACCCCCCCCCCCCCACAGCCAAAATCGGTCCCAAGTGGACCCACCATATCATTTTTACCATGCTTCATAATCTCCTACTTGATTTAATTCCAATTGTTTAATGGGTGTTGCTTGTGAGAATGACCAAAAGATGAAGACATGTTCTATAAGTATGGACCAAGATCACAACCATTTCCATTCATCATCACACACCCTCACTTCACTCACTCTCTCTCTCATTTTCGGCTCCCCCAAACCGAAACCATCACCACCACTTAACATCATCATCTTCTTCATTATCAAGTTCCATTCAAAGCTTTGAAGGTGATCCATGGAGGTTGCATCTTGAGGAGCATTCAAAGGAGCTTTGTTCTAGTCTTCTTCATCATCTTTTCCCATCATCTTCACACTAGAATTTCTACCCTAGCCTTGTGCTAGTAGTAAGTCTTATTACACCTTGCTTCATTTAGTTCTTAGTCAAGATATGTAGTATGATGATATTGTTTAAATCACAAAAGAATAAGAATACTAAAAGATGTTAAAACAAGAATAATGAACATAAAAGTTTACTTGAAGATGAAATATGACTAGTTTGATGTTGTTATGAGTATGTTGTTATTTCATGATGATTCTTGGTTGTAGGAGGATAATCACCATAAAAGTCTTGTTAAATAAATTTAGAAGCATGATGTAACAAGAATAGGAAGTGGTTATGTACTACATAAATAACCACCTTCTAAGTTAGTCATGAACTTGAATAAAAAGAGATTTTTCTAAAACATAAGTGAACTAGTAGATTGGTGACCATGTTGATTCAAGTTTACTAGAAGCTTTTTCTAAGTAAACCAAGTTAGGAAAGCGGTTTTTTTTGGAAAAATCATAACTTTACATAAATTTACACTATTTTAATAAATAAAATAAACGTAAGAACATTTATTTACAAAAAGAGTTCTAGAAGTTAATTTTTGTAAATATTGATTACAAGTTGCGAAAATGTAACTCGTTTAAGAAAGTGATTTTTAACGAAATAAATACACTTTGGAAGGTAACTAAGCCTACTAAAGGCTTCACTATGTTTCTACGCGTTTTCGGGAAATATCAAGTTCATGACTATAGTATAACACACATATTTTTGCTCTTGGTAAAGTAAGAATTGATTATTGATGATTGTTGGTTGATTTTGAAAAGAAAATGATATGCTAGTAAGCATGGACACTCCCGTTTTAGGGGAAACTCTGGCGAAATTTTAAAAAAATCTCTAGACTTAGAAAAATTATTTTCTAACAAGTATTTAGAAAATATATTGACTTGTTTTTCGGAAGTAAACTTCGCCATACAATTTATTACAAAACTCCAAAGTGTTGGAGGTGGGTTTTCTAAAATAAAGGCGAATAAATATATATTAATAATATATATTTGACAGTAAAACACTTGTGTGATTATATTATTTATTTTGGGGTAAATATTATTTGGTTGCACAATAGTAAATATATTATTTTTGAGAAAAATATATATATTTTGGGTTATATGGATTTCGATAAATATGTTGAATGTATTTTTCTTAAGTGGGACTTAAAAATATATAATGTCAATACTCTAAATCACAAGATACATGTATAAATACCCCCATACTTGGGAAGGAAATACACATATAGATACTTGAGAAGTGTAGATACGAAATAGTTGCCTAACTATTTTCCTAAATACAAGGGTTAGTTAAAATAATTATTATTTTAACAAGTATAATACCAAAGTAACGCAACTCAAAACACTAAACCCTAAGCCAAGGCACGGCCCATTCGTCTAATAGACATTGGGACGTGTAGGTCGTCACGCAGCAGTTTGAGTTTGAGATTGACATTTCTGGATACGCACTTCAGTGAGTTCATGTCCCCCTTTTCTCTTCACTGTTTTCAGTTTTATACTTCGGGGGTGAAATACATGCGACAATTATTACAAACATTTATTTACATGGTATGGTTAGCGTAGGGATGGTTTATACTACTAGATCATGTGAGGGGTGGGTACAACACTCGAGGCCATTAATCCTCGTTGTAGGACCGAGGGGCACAAGAGTGATAGATCTATTTGGGTGTAGCGAGCCCACACCCGTGAGGCCGGGGAGGCCCATAGAGGTGACTGTGTCTTACAGCCGAAGCCCGGTAACAAATTTGCTAGGTTTGAGTTTCCCTGCACTTTCTCACACATACAAGTGGCTTTGCAACCCATTGGTGATCTCTTTTTCCTTATTGCTACATACCAGGGACTTTTACACATACTTTGAAGGTTTATACATACTCACTTTTACATGAACTCGCTCAACTTTTTGTTGATTTTTCAAACTACATGTATTTTAGGAAATTAAGGGATCTGGCAAGGTATGCATCTCCGTCAAGCTGCGTAAGGAAAATGATGTCATCCGAGTTTAGGGATTGTGACTTTTGCCTGGATGAGTCACAAGTCTTAAACTGTGTTTTTATTTCATGTCTTTCGTTATGTCGTTGAACATGTTTTCATTATGTCATGGTTGTATTTGGTTTGTCATGTCAACTTTAAAAAACAATGTTGTCGTGTTAACTTTTCAAACTTGAATGAATGGATGAACATCATGGTTTTATTTTCATATAGCATTGTTGTGATAATTGCTATGGTATTAAGAAGTCACACCAAATAAACTCACGCTTCCGCAAAATTCAGGGTGTGACAGCTTGGTATCAGAGCATTGATCATAGTGAACTAGGATTCCTTCTCGAGTCTAGACTATGATCACTAGGGCTCTCACGAAAACATTTTTACATTGCATACATTACGTCCAGATCCAGGATACAAAACATTTTTACGAACAAAAAGTACGAGCACTTTTTTTCACAATTTATGGTTCAGTCTTAGGGACTGAGGGAGTTCAGCCCTAAAGGCTGGGGAGGTTCAGTCATGAAGACTGAGGGGCCAATCTTAGAGATTGGGGAGGTTTTGGTCTTAGAGGCCAGGGAGTTGGTTTGAGAGACTAGGAGGTTCAGTCTGAGAGGCTGGGAGGGTAGTCTAGTAAGACTAGGATGATTATTTGTTTGCTTTATTGCGACTAACGTGTTTATTTGACTTTATGATTGATATGTGTGCATATATGTGATTGTGTTACAGACATTATGGTTTTATCGTCAGACACAGGGATATCCGACACGCTAGACCCCATGGCGATCGTATCAGATGACGAGATTCAGTCAGAGCGAGAGGTCTACACATCCGACACCACCAGCACTGATGACGATGACTTCCAGCCGTTCGTGCTACCTGACGTCAAAGTTGAGCCTGCTGATGGCCTTCCTGCCGGGGATTTACCGCTTGCGGTGATCCCTGCTCCTATACCGCTTGCTGCTTACCCAGTAGTAGATATGCCCCTCGATGTCGTTTCTGACGACGACATCGATCTGTTTGAGGAGGATCCGCCTGAGGCTGACTATGAGGGTGGGGCCCCTATTGTTGCTGATGATATTCTTCCCATTGAGGCCCCTGTGGAGGAGCATCCTGTTGGTTCACCTGTCCCAGATTCATTTGAGTCTGTGGCGTCTGCATCTTTGCACGACCGGGGAGTGCAGCATCACTCTCCTGACGCCGACCCAGACATGGCGTCATCAGCTGCACCTGCTCCCGCACACGAGTACGAGTTTGACCACGAGGTCGATGATGATTTAGATCCCGTCTTTCCCCCTGATTTTGAATCAAGTTCATTCACTTGAATCAGCCCCTAGAGGCACCCGTAGCTCCCATCGATCCTTTGTTTGACGACCATGCTGACTTCGATATGGATCTTGTTGACCCGGAGCCTGTTGTGGCCCCAGAGCCTTTAGCTGCTCCTGACCCTGCATTAGAGCATGACCCTGTTCAAGATGATGCACCAGCCATTGCACCCTTTGTTGATGATGTACCCGTTGCTGACGTTCCTGTTGATGCTCCACTCTTGATAGAGGATCCTGTTGTTGCACCATTTCCTGATCCTGTGCCGGTGATGTTTGACCGTGCACCTTTTTCTACTCATGTAGATCCACGTTACGCCGACACCCGTAACGGGTGGATCGATGACGATGACGATTATCCACCATTTGTGTTCCCTGTTACACCCCCAGTAGCACATGTGTCTGCACCCACTGATGTTCCTTTGTTTCCCCCACACACCACGGATGTTCACTGCACTGATCTACCTATCACGTTTCTTCAGGACATACCGCCGCCGCGTCCTGGAGAGGGGTCATCTAGGCAGCCGCCTGTTCCTGTTCCACCCATGCTGTCATCACCTTTACCGTTCACATCACAGTTTCCTTCTGTTGCACCACCTACTGCACCATCGTTCATGCCATCGAGCGAGCCATTCTTATGGACTACGCCCCCTATCATGCCACTGTCTGACCCGTACCACCCGTACCATGTTGGGTACTCTATGGAGGACATCCTTAAATCCTTGATGATATAGCAGGATGCATTGACGCGCCGTATTCAGGATTTGGAGAGAGCTCCATGTCCATCCTGTCATTGTCAGACCCGTTTGCAGCATCACACCCTCCGCGTCCACTTTCCCCCGACTCAGACGCTCGCTTTTGGACTTCTGAGCAGCAGATAGCATATCTGCTGCGCGTCTGTCGTGCTTTAGAGGAGGACTGGTTACATATGCATCGCTTGCTCTTTTCTCATTTTCCTCCTCCTCCTCCTCCGCCATCAGCATAGGCATTTTGATTCGATGCAGGTAGACTTTTGGTGAGAAGACCGCGATTGTGCAGACTATACAGTTTTTGAAGACCACATTTTGATGTCTTGACTTTTGATGTTTAGTTTTGGTTGTTGTTGTAGATGACAAGATTGTTCGGACAAGGGCGATGTGGCCCTTAGTCACTGTTGATGTACGATACAGTTATGAACTTGTAAACATTACATTGTGGTCTTGATTTCATGATAGTGCAATCGCAGTATTCTCATTATATGTGAGGTTGGATTGATTGTTTTAATTTTATAACACGAGATGCTATGTGCTTAATTTATTTATAACATGAGATGTTATGTGCTTAATGAATGTTATTATGTATGCATACTATTTACTTACTATGACCTGACCAACGTGAAACATCTTTTAGAAGATGCCTCCAAGACGTGACCCGCGCATGCCCACTAATGAGGCAGAACTCTAAGGGATCATTGCGGTAGCTATCGCGCAATACGCTGCTTCTCATGCAGAAACGAGTGGAAATATCTTGCATAACCACGGCAATAACAATCCACCCAATGGTAATGTTAAGTCGTTTGGGATATACTATGATACATTTGGATATTTATAGCATGTTCGCTAATACCATTTGTAAATTCTAACGTATGTGCAGGGTGTACTTACAAGCAATTTCTCGACTGCAAGCCCGTGAACTTCGACGGCACAGGAGGTGCTGTTGCGTTTGTTAGATGGGCAGAGAAGACTGAATCTGTCCTTAGAATGAGCAAGTGTGCTCCCGAGCAACAAATGACCTACATCTCAGGGCTGTTTTTGGATGGAGCCCTATCTTGGTGGAATTTGCAAGTGCAAACTTTGGGTGAAGCTGTTGCTTATGCGTTGTCATGGAATGAGCTGAAGGAGCTCATGAGAAGGAAGTACTGCTCACGTGCTGAAATTCAGAAGCTAGAGACTGAATTCTGGCATCTGAAAATGGAAGGTTCCAAGATTGCTGAGTATGTTCAAAGATTTCACGATTTGTCCCATGTAGTGCCGTACATGGTCATACCGGAGTTCAAACGTATTGAGCGCTTTATCTGGGGATTGGCACCTCAGATCATGAGTATGGTTACTACGTCCAAGCCTACAACCATCACAGAAGCCATAGATCTCAGTGTGGCTCTTACTGAGGAAGCTATTCGATTGAACAAGTTTTCAGTGTCTGAGCAGAAGAAGAAAGAGACTCATGTGGAGTCGTCTGGTGAAAATAAAAGGAAATTTTCAAACTTCAAGCAAGGTACCAGCAATGTGAACAAGAAGGGTGAATCAAGCACATTGGCCAGAGCTGTAACCGGTGTTGAGAACAAAGGGAAGGGTTACATGGGTACTCTGCCCAAGTGTAATACGTGCCAGCGCCATCATACTGGCCAATGCAGATTGAGGAAGTGTGAATCATGTGGAAGGAACGACCACACGAAGGATACGTGTTGGGCCGGAACTGGTGCTGGGCGTACTGGTAATAGAGGTTATGGGAATGGTAATGGAAACCGCCAGCAGGGAGGAAACGGCGGAAATGGAAACCGGGGAAACGTTGCGAATCAAGTTGGGAATGGGAATCGCAGCCAAAACAACACTCAAGCTGGAAACGGAAGTGGTAATGGTCAAGGACCGGGCTGTTTTAACTGTGGAGAAGTTGGGCACTTTAAGAAGGAATGCCCAAAGCTGAATCAAGCCCGTGGAAGAGTGTTTAACATTGGAGCAAGGGAAGTGCGCCAGGATCCCAACGTTGTCACTGGTACGTTCCCTATAAATCGACGATTTGCATCTGTTCTGTTTGATACTGGTGCTGACTATAGCTTTGTATCGTTAGAATTTAAGAACATGCTTGGGTTAACTGCTAGTAAGTTAGATGTTCCGTACTCAATTGAACTGGCTAATGGAAAGCTAGTTGAAGCGAATGAAGTTGTCCGAGGATGCGTAATTGAGCTGGGAGAACGCGAGTTCACTTTGGATCTACTACCAGTCGAGTTGGGAAGCTTCGATGTGGTAGTAGGGATGGATTGGTTGTCAAGCAACAAAGCCGAGATTGTTTGTCACGAAAAGACCATTCGCATCCCAATAGAAGATGGAGAAACGATCGCGGTTCACGGAGAGAAGCGCGATACGCCTCTGAGAATCATTAGTTATCTGAAAGCTAGAAAGCATTTACAGAAGGGATGGGTTGCCTTCTTGGCACACATCGTGGATAAGGAAGCTGCTGAGCCAAAGATCGAAGACATTCCAGTCGTAAAGGAGTATCCTGAAGTTTTCCCAGAAGACTTGCCAGGATTACCGCCGCAAAGACAAGTCTTCCCAGAAGACTTAGTTCCAGGCGCCGCGCCTGTGGCTAAGGCTCCCTACCGACTTGCGCCTTCGGAGATGCAGGAGTTGTCGACGCAACTTCAGGAGTTGTTAGACAAGGGATTCATCAGACCAAGTGTCTCACCTTGGGGAGCTCCAGTTATGTTTGTTAAGAAGAAAGATCGTAGCTTTCGCATGTGTATCGACTACCGAGAACTAAACAAGCTGACAATCAAGAATAGATATCCTCTGCCGCAAATTGATGACCTATTTAATCAGTTGCAAGGTTCAAGTTTCTACTCAAAGATCGATTTGCGATCAGGATATCATCAGTTGAGAATTCAAGAGGAAAGTATTCCCAAGACCGCTTTAGAACTCGATATGGACATTACGAGTTTCTGGTAATGCCGTTTGGGTTGACAAACGCGCCAGCTATTTTTATGGATTTAATGAATAGAGTTTGTAAGCCGTACCTCAACAAGTTTGTGATTGTGTTCATCGATGATATTTTGATCTACTCGAAGACGAAGGATGAGCACGGACAACATTTAAGAGCTATTTTGGAGTTACTTAAAAAAGGAAAGCTGTATGCCAAGTTCTCGAAGTGCGAGTTCCGGTTACGTGAAGTCCAATTCCTTGGACATGTGGTTAATGGAGATGGAATCCATGTGGATCCAACAAAGATCGAAGCAATAAAGAATTGGGAAACTCCAAAGACGCCAACCGAGATTCGTCAATTCTTAGGTTTGGCTGGTTACTATCGAAGGTTCATTGAGGATTTCTCAAAAATCGCTCAACCTTTGACTTCCCTCACGCAGAAAGACAAGAAGTTCGATTGGGGAGTCAAACAAGAAGAAGCGTTCCAGTTATTGAAGAACAAGCTTTGTGACGCACCGATCTTACCGCTACCCGAAGGAACAGACTATTTCGTGGTATATTGTGATGCCTCGCGTCAAGGTTTAGGATGCATGTTGATGCAGCGATAGAAAGTTATAGAATATGCTTCTCGCCAACCAAAGGTTCACGAGAAAAATTATACCACGCATGACTTGGAATTAGGCGCGGTGATATTCGCATTAAAGATCTGGCGACATTATTTGTATGGTACGCGATGTACAGTCTTCACTGATCATAAGAGCCTGCAGCACATATTCGATCAGAAGGAACTTAACATGAGATAAAGACGCTGGGTTATGTGGTCACCGATGCCCTAAGTCGAAAAGAAAGGATCAAGCCCATAAGGGTTAGGGCTTTGGAAATGATTGTCCAGATAGATCTCTCATTGCACATTCGTGCCGCGCAGAGAGAAGCTCTGAAAGAAAGAAATATTAAGGACGAATATCTCCGTGGAATGGAGAAGCAGTTGGTACCAAACGAGGAAGGAACTTTATGCTTTATGAAACGGATTTGGGTTCCTCTGTTTGGTGGATTGAGGAAGGTTATTTTCGATGAAGCGCACAAGTCACGGTACTCTATTCATCCGGGAGCGGATAAAATGTACCAAGATCTTAAGGATTATTATTGTTGGTGCAGTCATCTGTCGTCTTCGTCTTATGTCGATTCTCGGGTTTGTTACAGATCTGATCAAGCAAGAAATCAAGAAAATGGTAGCTGGCCGTTTGAAGTCAAAGCTGGCCGTTTGAAGAGGAGCTGTCCGTTTGAGTAGTGATAGTTTGAGAGTATCCGTTTGAATGTTAGGTGACCATTTGAAGCATGTTCAAACGGTCAGGTCATGTCTATATATAGTTCTCAAACGGTTTCATTTGTAACGATTGGAAAACTGATACCGAGGTGCTGCCGGTAGTTTCTTGTACTGTAATCACTGTCATATCAATAGAAAAGAGGTTTAAAGTGTAATCAAGCTGTTTTAAAGTGCGTTTCTTAGTATTCCGCCTCTGAAACGTACAAGAGCTCTTCCGAACGACTCATTCAGGTCGCGAAACCGATCCTACAATTGGTATCAGAGCTCAGGACAAGGAGTTCTTGCCATTTTCAGCTTGGAAATCTGATTTTCTACACCTTCTGTTCAAAACCGATACTTTTTACGGTCAAAATCAGCTTAAATCTTCACATTAGGCTCGGAATGGATAACTGACAAAGCCTTGAAAGTTTCAGACTGAAAATCAAAGTAAAATCGATAGAAAATTGTCTGTCCGTTTGAAATCATTCGACAAAATGATAACGTCATAGACCTTCCGTTTGAAAAATCAGCTCCTGTCGTTTGAAACAAGGTCTATCGTTTGAACTGATCGTTTGAATCAGTATCCCATCGTTTGAAATTGGTTTCCATCGTTTGAAAGCATCCTCCGTTTGAACCTATTGTTTGAAATCAGCTTCTGTCGTTTGAAGAACACACTATTGTTTGAAAATAGATCTTGTCGTTTGAAAAGTTCACCGTCGTTTGAAACTGTCACGTTTGAAGGTCCACCGTTTGAACCAACTACCGTTTGAATCTGTGTTGTCTGTTTGAAAACTGTTTAGTTTGTGAAATATGAGTACCGATTTCTACAACGCTTTTGCAACACCGTCAAGTCCAGCTGCAGTTGTTCAAGCTATGAATTTAGATAACGAGACAGGAACTACCCAAAAACCACCAAAATTAATGAGTATCGAAGAATATCATGGATGGAAAGATCGCTTTGAAAACTGGGTTCAAGCCAATCATCTAAGATCGTGGGAGTGCATACTTAAGAAATATGTGTTACCGTGTACTGATATGCATGTTGAAAAGGAATTATCAGAATTCACGGATCAAGAATGGGTTATGTACAGAGCTGAAAAGATGATGATCAGTTTGCTTCAACAAGCCATCAAAGAAGACATCTTCATACTGCTTCAGCATGATAAAACTTCAAAGTCTATTTGAGATGCTCTTCGTATTAAGTTTGAAGGCAGTGAAAACATGATCAAGAGCAAGAAAGCTTTACTAAAGAAAGAATTTGATCTTTTTAGTAGTTTACCCGGAGAAGATACCAAGCAGCTTATTGAACGGTACTGTCACTTAGTACGATCCATGTCGATGCTGAGTATAAAGAAGGATAGAGATGAGTGGGTAGACAAGCTAGCAGATGCGTTACCACAGAAAGAATGGGGAACGTATTTGATTATTTTTAAGAATACAGGTGTTTATGAAGGATTAACAATTGGGCAGTTTATTGAAAAGATCGAGAGTCAGAATCTGGAACAGCAGAAGATCGCTAGGATGAACAGTCCGAGCGGTCAACAGGATGTGAAAATGTACTACAAGGGTAGTATTCCAGCTCCTGAAGCTGAGAGAAGTCCGAAAATTCAAACTGCGTTCAGTGCTGGAGATTCATCTGAAAAAGCTGATCAGGGTTCGAACAACAGCAGCAGCGGGTTCTCATCATTTCCGAGTGTCAATCCTAAAGAAACAAATACAAGCTTTCAATCTCAGGGAACAAAGACAGGAAATGGATACGTGATTCAATGCAACATAGCTCTCAACCTTCCAGAAGGTCAAAGCTTCTCTGAAGACACTGCGAAAGACCACATGGCACTTCTGGGTTCTGTTCTGTTATCCTATGAAGGTCTGGTTGCTGGTCGGATCGGAAATCCTATGCTCACCAAAGAGGATTACGATCAAATAGACGCCGAAGAGATGGAACTCATGGATATCAAATGGTGTCTTGCAAGTGTTCTTCGACGTGCTGAGAAGTTCAAAACCATCACCAGGAGAAATGACTTTCTTGATGCTCATGTTTCTACTTTAGGTTTTGATAAATCTAAAGTTACTTGTTTTCGGTGCAGGGAGAAAGGCCATTTCAAGCGGGAGTGTAAAGGTAGAGAAGCCAGTGGAGCACAGAATCCATTCCGAAAAGATGACTACTGCCGTAAAGCTATCTATCAGCAAGTTGGTCAATCTCAAGAACCACAGACAGCTCATGGTAGGAAGATTGAAGACCCCAAAAGAGCATGTTTGGTAGATTTCAGCTGGAGTGATTACATATCATCTGAAGGCAAAGCAGCTCGCATAATCGATCAAGATGATGAGAAACTACCAGAAGGTTTTAGTTGGGATATGTTTGTTGATGAAAAAGGAGAGTTCAAAGCATTCATTGCCAAGATTGTCAGAGAGCCAGATTTGTTTGCTACATGGATGAAGTCTATCGGGGTGAATGTGTCTAGTGAGAATGAAAAGTCTGTTGCGTCTGATGAAAATTCAGAAAGTACTGATGAACTTTCAGAAAGATCTGGAGAAATTTCAGAGGGTTCAGATGAAAGTTTACAGAGTTTGTGTGAGAGTGTACAGAATGAGGTTATTTCAGAAAAAGCAGTTGTATTTGATCAAACACCGTCTGATTCTGGTGTATCAGATGCTGATTCTGAAAAATCTGTACAATTTGATCAATCACCAGTTGACAGTAGCAGCGATGATGAGGAAGAAAAACATATAAATGTTGCAAAATCTCATCTTTCTCCTGAAAGTTTTCATTTCTATTTTGCAGATCGCATGAAGAAATTGAAGGAGAAAAGAGCTGCTAAAGAACGACAAAAGGAATCTGAAAGTGATGTTCAAAATGTTGAAAGTGTTGCTGAGAAGATTACCGAAGTTGTGAAAGACGAAGAAAAGGTGACTGGAGCTGAAAAGGTGATTGAAGTTGTAAAAACAATCGAAGTTGAAAAGATTGTTGAAATCGTCAAACCTTGTGAGAAGTGTTTAGAAGCTTGCAAGGATTGTGCTGCAAAAGATAACATAATAGCTGAGTACGAGAAGAAGAAGGAACAATTAATGTTTAATCTCAACTATGTGAAAGAATCGTATGATGTCTTGAACAAAACAGTAACTGGTCTCCAAAAGACAAACTCAGAAAGAGAACAAGCACTGACGATGATGAATGCTGTTATGATGACAAAGCAGAAGGCGATAAATTTCTACATCGAAGAAAGTGCCAAATGGAAGCAAGAGTTGGAAACGGAATAGATTGAGAATGAGAGAATTAGACGTTTACTGCAAAGTTATTCTAGTTCTGATTATCTCATTGATCGTATTTACCCAACTGTTGCAGGTATGGAAGCTTTTCAAGATGAGAAGCCAAAGGGAAAGAAAGACTGTGGTAAGAAACCGACTGGTAGCTATAACAAGTGTCCACCTCCTATTTGGGAAGGGTATTCTCCTACAAAAATGAGGAGGAACTTGCAAAAGCAGTCAATATAAAGCTTAAAACCGACACAACTGACGTTTTACCAGATAACATTGATGTTACGTTCACCTCGTCCGATACTGATCATGAGTCCGAATTAATCAAAAAGGTGGTCGATCAGGTGTTGGATACTGATGAGGAGTCCGAGTCTAAGTCTGGGTCTGGAGGGTCAAATTCGTCAGTCAACAGTGAAAAGTCGTCGGTCAAACGGTCTTACAGTAAAGAATTTTTGTTATCGAAGGCAGATTTGAATGATGAAACATTCGAAGTTGTCTATACTTTGAATGGTTTTGACAAAGTATATTACAACAAAGAGTTTCCAATTATGAGTATTAAAACAGAATTGATTAACAAAACTTTCAAACTAATAGAGATTAATATTCCTGAATTAAAAGTTTTAAAAAATTTTGAAAAATCTAAAAAATATACTTCAAGAGTTCAACAACGTTTAAACAAGAAAAAGGGTTACAATTCTGGTTCTGGTTTTCAAAAGAAACCTAACCAAAATTGTAGCTACAAAAAGAAAGGATTAGGCTTTGTTCCACCAGAAAAATATAAAAATGAGAAAAATTCTAAAGCAAAAACAGAATTTGTGTCAGGTGGAAGCTCGGAAGATGAACAGCAGAAACCGTTCTGGAAACAATCGAATCAAGAGTTTCTTGCTGAGAGGAAAAGGAATGGTACTGGAGTATTTCATCCAAGAGAAACTCGAACCTGTTTCAAATGCAATGAAGCTGGTCACATTGCATGGAATTGTCCGAAAAATATCAAAACAAAACAGGGAGTTTCTCAGAAACTAAAAGAAAAGGTTGTTGATATTGAACCACCAACAGAAAAACTTAAAGTTTTTGAAAATTCAACTTTTGAAGTTGGTGAGTGTTCGACAAAGAAGAGGTATGAAAAGAAAGGAAAAGACAACCAAGTATGGGTTGCTAAGCAGATTGATGTGAATGTCGGCGATGAATCTGGTTCCACAAAGCTAGAAGAGCCACAAGTTGAGAAGAAAATTTTAGTGAATGATGAAGAGTTTCCATCACTAAAATTTGAGGAAGTTAAGAAGAAAATTGGAAAAAATTGACATTTCAAATCAGTTTTACAATGAAGAAAAAGAATTTGATGTCGAGAAAACATTCAATGGAAATGTTAAAAAGATTTTTGGGAAAATGTTGAGTGGGAGAGCTAAGGGGGTAAAAGATTTTTACGCAACTAAAAAGGCAACATACAACCCTACTGCTCAAGAGCTAAAAGCCATCAAGTCTGAGAAGACTTGGATGGAAGTCTTCTTTCCATGATAGTCTTAGGACTATGCCGGAGATCCCAAGTTTATATCGTGGATCAGGAATGGGCATCATTCTAGTGTTTGAAAAGCTTGTTTGAAAGATGTTGAATAGTGTTTGAATTTTACAGGTTGAAGGACTACGCCGGAGCTTCCAGGTTGGTAAGTGCGAAGCAGGAATCGGCATACTGATTGGTAAAATGGTGATGTAGACGTAACATTCCTACAAGTGGTATTGTGTTTTTACAAGTGGTTATTTTTACAATTGGTTTAGAGGTTGCTTGATTGCAAATGGTAAATCAGGGACATTAAGTTGTACTTGATTTACTACATTTGATAAAACTGACAAGATGATGAACCATATCCCCGTACTTAAACAAGTGGTAAACTTACAAATGGTAAACACAAACTCATTTTCTAGAAAAATCATTTTTGATTAAAACAAACTTAAGTGTTTTGAAATCTAAATGAGAAAATGGTTTGTTGAAAGGGGAGTTCAGATTGTTTATGCCTAGTGAATGGCGAATTGATGCGATTTGATATCGGTTGTCATATTTCTGTATAGTTTGGTTTAAATTTTCTTTAATGTGTTTGCATTTTAGGGGGAGTAGAAAATTTCAGAAAATCCAAAAACATTAGAAAATTTGAAAAAGACAAAAACATGATAAAATTCAAAAATGAGTTTCGTTGTGAAAAGAGGAAATGATAGTACATCAGTGGACTGTCACAACATGCTAAAGATTTGAAATGTTAATATGTGATAAACAGTCTTACTGTGGATATGTCAGTAGGTTTTTACACATTTAGTAAATTGTGACGAGATATAAATCTAAATTTCAAACTTGCTTTGTTCTGTGGGTTAACACAAACTTGGATATATAGGTAACCCCTGAAATCTTGTTTGAAATGTCCCTTATTCTGAGATACTAGGTCTTTATGCTCAGGGATATCTGGGGTATTATCCCGGGACTTCTGCTGTATGGAAGTACTGACCTAGTCCCCGGATAATGCTTTCCGCAAAAGCTTGAAACATAGCTTCGCCCTCAGCATGCTGATGAAACAATAAAATTGATAGTCGCTGCTGTTGAAATAAAAAGATCCTCTAAAGGGGACACACCAAAAGTCGAGCCGTCATCTCTCTGCTGAACGGAAGTTCTGACCTGAGCTCTCACGGCCTCACATCTAACCCCTATACAGATATCAGCTGTGGTATACTCACCTGTAAGACTGAATATTGGGATTTGGATACGGGAGTATATTCAAGTAGTGGGACACACGGATAAGTTTAAGTTCTTAAAACATTAATATCGTATCTCGGATCAGTTGAACTTTGTGTGAAAATTTCAGTGGACCGATATACTGACAATCTAGGTAAATTGTTTAGAACTGAAAATGAAATCAGCTTAACGGTGTTAGTAACATGTCTCATAAACTGATATGATCCTCTTACACGATCTCACAAAAATAGTGTATGTAAATATTTCTTTACTGCATTTTATTTCTCTTATGTCACAATTAAAAAAAGATTTTGTGTGTGTTTTAGCATAAACTTTTGAAAAATTCAAAAAGATTTTCGACAACTGGTATTGAAAAGCAGAATTTCAAAATTCCAAGTGCTAAACATGACGAGCAATATTTGAGGGGGAGTGTATGTTAGGAATTAAAAGTTTTCATGATCTAACCATAAAGTGGTTCATCTGATTGGAAAATCATTGTGTTTTTGAGAAGTGAGTTGGAGTTAGTACATGTGTTTATGTTTGATATTTTTGTGAAGAAAAGTTTACTTTGAGGTAGAGTGTTTGCAGGAGAAGATGAAAAATTGTGACATGTGAAGGCCAGATAACGATCCTGTAGATATTGCTGAAGAACAAAGAAATACCAGCAAATCGAGAGGGGGAGTCTGAAAACAGACAGAGAGAGAGAGAAACTCGGAGGACTGATAAAGACTGAAGATTGTGAAGACTCGACACTTAAGACTCGTCAACATCTGAGGGGGAGTCTGTTGGTGCAGTCATCTGTCGTCTTCGTCTTATGTCGAGTCTCGGGTTTGTTACAGATCTGATCAAGCAAGAAATCAAGAAAATGGTAGCTGGCCGTTTGAAGTCAAAGCTGGCCGTTTGAAGAGGAGCTGTCCGTTTGAGTAGTGACAGTTTGAGAGTGTCCGTTTGAATGTTAGGTGACCGTTTGAAGCATGTTCAAACGGTCAGGTCATGTCTATATATAGTTCTCAAACGGTTTCATTTGTAACGATTGGAAAACTAATACCGAGGTGCTGCCGGTAGTTTCTTGTACTGTAATCACCGTCATATCAATAGAAAAGAGGTTTAAAGTGTAATCAAGCTGTTTTAAAGTGCGTTTCTTAGTATTCCGCCTCTGAAACGTACAAGAGCTCTTCCGAACGACTCATTCAGGTCGCGAAACCGATCCTACAATTATTGGTGGCCTAGAATGAAAGGCGATGTTGCCGTATATGTTAGCAAATGTTTAACGTGCACTAAGGTAAAAGCCGAATACCAGAAGCCTTCAGGTCTTCTGCAGCAACCTGAGATACCCAAATGGAAATGGGAACAGATTTCAATGGATTTCATAATGAAGTTGCCAAGGACACCCAAAGGACACGATACGATTTGGGTAATTGTAGACCGTTTAACGAAATCTGCGCACTTCTTGCCAATCAGGGAAAAAGACAACACGAGTAAACTAGCTGAGATATACATGAGAGAGATCGTTGCACGACATGGAGTGCCCATCTCAATCATCTCTGATAGGGATGGAGGATTTGTGTCAAGGATTTGGCAATCCTTTCAAGAAGCGTTTGGTTCTCAGTTGAATCTGAGTACAGCTTTTCACCCGCAAACTGATGGACAAAGTGAACGAACGATTCAGACATTAGAAGACATGCTGCGAGCTTGCGTAATGGATTTAGGTGGAAGATGGGATACTCACCTACCATTGGTCGAATTTTCATACAATAACAGTTATCATGCAAGTATTCAAGCCGCACCGTTCGAAGCCCTTTATGAACGCAAATGCCGATCACCGATTTGCTGGGCTGACGCAGGTGATAGACAACTAGTTGGCCCGGAATTGGTCTAGGAGACGACAGACAAGATCGCACAGATCCGAGAGCGCATCAAGACGGCTCACGATCGACAAAAGTGTTATGCGGAACGAAGAAGGAAACCCTTGGAATTTGAGGTGGGAGATATGGTATTATTGAAGGTTTCACCCTGGAAGGGTGTGGCACGCTTTGGGAAGCATGGGAAGTTGAATCCGCGTTACATTGGTCCTTTCAGAATCCTGCAAAGGATTGGGGTTGTAGCATACAAATTGGACTTACCTGCTGAACTTAATGGCGTTCATGATACATTCCATGTATCGAACCTGAAAAAGAGTCCAACTCAAGAGACAGTTGTCATTCCTGCTGACGAAGTTTATATCGACGACACACACCACTTTGTTGAAGAACTGGTTGAGGTTACGGATTGGAAGATGAACAAAATGCGCAGGAGTAGTTTCAAGCTCGTCAAAGTCCGATGGAATGCAAGACATGGTCCAGAATTCACATGGGAACGTGAGGATCGTATGAAAGAAAAGTACCCCCATTTATTTCCTAAGACCCCTACGACTAGAAGCAGAACCTAAAATTTCGGGACGAAATTTTCTTAACGGAGGGAGAATGTGACAACCCTCACAAATTCAGGTATCCGTACACTTAATTAATATTAAATTTGTGCTTAATGAATGTGCTTGATTAAAACTGTGATTAAACTGCTTTCTGTTTTCGGTTACATACATACATATGCATCACACCTTATACTGTCACTCCATTTATTACACACAAACATTAGTGACAAACTTGATGCACAAAGCACAGTTAGCACACTGAGCGGATAACCCAGAAAACATGCTGACAATGCCAGCACCTAGACAGACAATGTCATTGAGGCCAGTATGAGTCCGGAATAGAGTACTACACTAGTAGGGAGTGTAGGGAGGTGAGGACCAAAAAACTGCGTCACTAGGTGATAGTTACAGTGCCGGGAAGTGCTTAAAACACACTTTAAATGCAGAATTCTGCACTCATTAAATGCAGCATTTTAAAATACTAGTAAAGCGCAAAAATATGTCAGAATGGTCTTGTATACTTTCCTAAGTGTCGGGGATTAATTGTGTTGCTAAAATACATATGAAAGTCACTTTAGGGAATAATTAAACACTTTAACGGGACAAAATCTAACTGGATAACCGGACATTACCCGAAACACTAAATTTTTGCCAGACACATTGTTTTAGTATTTCTTGGCTTGTCGTGATCCCCGAACACCCTAACACCCACTAAAAAGTAACTAACTAACATATGTAAACACATTACTTGAAATCTAACTTACCATTACACTTTAGTTACAAAATGTTTCCCTTTACCCTCCCCCCCCCCCTTAGCCGAAATCGGTCCCAAGTGGACCCACGATATCATTTTTACCATGCTTCGTAATCTCCTACTTGATTTAATTCCAATTGTTTAATGGGTGTTGCTTGTGAGAATGACGAAAAGATGAAGACATGTTCTATAAGTATGGACCAAGATCACAACCATTTCCATTCATTATCACACACCCTCACTTCACTCACTCTCTCTCTCTCATTTTTGGCTCCCCCAAACCGAAACCATCACCACCACTTAACATCATCATCTTCTTCATTATCAAGTTCCATTCAAAGCTTTGAAGGTGATCCATGGAGGTTGCATCTTGAGGAGCATTCAAAGGAGCTTTGTTCTAGTCTTTTTCATCATCTTTTCCCATCATCTTCACACTAGAATTTCTACCCTAGCCTTGTGCTAGTAGTAAGTCTTATTACACCTTGCTTCATTTAGTTCTTAGTCAAGATATGTAGTATGATGATATTGTTTAAATCACAAAAGAACAAGAATACTAAAAGATGTTAAAACAAGAATAATGAACATAAAAGTTTACTTGAAGATGAAATATGACTAGTTTGATGTTGTTATGAGTATGTTGTTATTTTATGATGATTCTTGGTTGTAGGAGGATAATCACCATAAAAGTCTTGTTAAATAAATTTAGAAGTATGATGTAACAAGAATAGGAAGTGGTTATGTACTACATAAATAACCACCTTCTAAGTTAGTCATGAACTTGAATAAAACGAGATTTTTCTAGAACATAAGTGAACTAGTAGATTGGTGACCATGTTGATTCAAGTTTACTAGAAGCTTTTTCTAAGTAAACCAAGTTAGAAAAGCGTTTTTTTTTTGGAAAAATCATAACTTTACATAAATTTACACTATTTTTATAAATAAAATAAATGTAAGAACATTTATTTACAAGAAGAGTTCAATAAGTTAATTTTTGTAAATATTGATTACAAGTTGTGAAAACGTAACTCGTTTAAGAAAGTGATTTTTAACGAAATAAATACACTTTGGAAGGTAACTAAGCCTACTAAAGGCTTCACTAAGTTACTACGCGTTTTCGGGAAATATCAAGTTCATGACTAGAGTATAACACACATATTTTTGCTCTTGGTAAAGTAAGAATTGATTATTGATGATTGTTTGTTGATTTTGAAAAGAAAACGATATGCTAGTAAGCATGGACACTCCCGTTTTAGGGGAAACTCTGGCGAAATTTTCCAAAAATCTCTAGACTTAGAAAAATTATTTTCTAACAAGTATTTACAAAATATATTGACTTGTTTTTCGAAAGTAAGCTGCGCCATAAAATTGATTACAAAACTCCAAAGTGTCGGAGGTGGGTTTTCTAAAATAAAGGCGAATAAATATATATTAAAAATATATATTTGATAGTAAAACACTTGTGTGATTATATTATTTATTTTGGGGTAAGTATTATTTGGTTACACAATATGAAAATATATTATTTTTGAGAAAAATATATATATTTTGGGTTATATGGATTTTGATAAATATGTTGAATGTATTTTTCTTAAGTGGGACTTAAAAATATATAATGTCAATACTCTAAATCACAAGATACATGTATAAATACCCCCATCCTTGGGAAGGAAATACACATATAGATACTTGAGAAGTGTAGATACGAAATAGTTTCCTAACTATTTTCCTAAATACAAGGGTTAGTTAAAATAATTATTATTTTAACAAGTATAATACCAAAGTAACGCAACTCAAAACACTAAACCCTAAGCCAAGGCACGGCCCATTCGTCTAATAGACATTGGTACGTGTAGGTCGTCACGCAGCAGTTCGAGTTTGAGATTGACGTTTCTGGATACGCACTTCAGTGAGTTCATGTCCCCTTTTTCTCTTTACTGTTTTCAGTTTTATACTTCGGGGGTGAAATACATGCGACAATTATTACAAACATTTATTTACATGGTATGGTTAGCGTAGGGAGGGTTTATACTACTAGATCATGTGAGGGGTGGGTACAACACTCGAGGCCATTAATCCTCGTTGTAGGACCGAGGGACACAAGAGTGATAGATCTATTTGGGTGTAGCGAGCCCACACCCGTGAGGCCGGGGAGGCCCATAGAGGTGACTGTGTCTTACAGCCCAAGCCCGGTAACAAATTTGCTAGGTTTGAGTTTCCCTGCACTTTCTCACACATACAAGTGGCTTTTCAACCCATTGGTGATCTCTTTTTCCTTATTGCTACATACCAGGGACTTTAACACATACTTTGAAGGTTTATACATACTCACTTTTACATGAACTCGCTCAACTTTTTGTTGTTTCTTCAAACTACATGTATTTCAGGAAATTAAGGGATCTGGCAAGGTATGCATCTCCGTCAAGCTGCGTAAGGAAAATGATGTCATCCGAGTTTCGGGATTGTGACTTTTGCCTGGACGAGTCACAAGTCTTAAACTGTGTTTTTATTTCATGTCTTTCGTTATGTCGTTGAACATGTTTTCATTATGTCATGGTTGTATTTGGTTTGTCATATCAACTTTTAAAAACAATGTTGTCGTGTTAACTTTTCAAACTTGAATGAATGGATGAACATCAAGGTTTTATTTTCATATAGCATTGTTGTGATAATTGCTATGGTATTAAGAAGTCACACCAAATAAACCCACGCTTCCGCAAAATCCAGGGTGTGACAGGCTTACCATCAGCCACTTCTACAACGTGTCTGTCTTCAAGAGGCATCTGGGTTAAACAGAACAGAGACGAAGCGATTAGTTACCTAAAAACATGCAAGCTACCATGTTGCTATTATGCCTGGCGTCACCTACACCAATTCTAAATGCCCTTCCACGAGCACCACTTCCAATGTTTTTGTTACTGTTACGAGGATTCCCAATATTGTCATGGTTCCCTGGGTTGTTGACATCTTGACTTATCAACGGCCGATCCTTGTCAAAGTCACCTTCATGGCTTCATCTTTATATTAGAAGTTATGATTTGCGAGTACCTTGTTGTCGCTGTGGCCATTGCCTCTAAGGTTGTTGCTTTAAAAACAGATCCTTGCGATCTTTTTCTTTTAGGGTTGTAACAACTCTCATTAAAATTATTATTTATTATGTTAATTATCCAATAGGAAACCCTAATTGAGACCCCCAAGTGATTCTGTATAAACCCTAAAATTTTCAGAACAATCAGAATCAGGATCAGGGCCCCTAAAACTCAAGGGGGGGGGGTATTCCCTATTGACGATTATCCACATAATTTGCTGTCAAAATTGAAATTTGACATTCCGTCAACTCAGCTAAGCTAGTTAGGGACGTGGCTACCCTATGGTAGAGTGTGACCCCTCGCGTCACGCGACGCACCCACATAACCCCTCACGTCACGCGAGGATCTCAAATTTTCAGTATAAATAGAGGGCATTGGCACTTAGATTTCTGCGTTGGTTCGACGTTCAAATTTGTTATACACACTGAGTTATAGTCTGTTCACTACAAAACACACACACAGCACGAAACGCTGCCACAAAACATGGTAATAACTCGATCTCTGCTATGATTCAATGTCCGATCGATTGAAACTATCCAACGGATGTTTAAGTGCTGCTCAAATTGGGTTTATACTTTGTCATTCGTCGTTAATTCGATGGATGTTTAAGTATTGCACTTTGTCATTCGTTGTGAGGGTTTAATCTCGTGAGTTATCGTAAAAGCTGTTTGCAGTTACTTACTAGTTTCAGGTGCATTATTGTTTAAATTAGGTTATCAGGCTTATCAGTAGGCTAAACTTTACCCCATACACTTACAATCAAAGTAGATGCTAATTCTCAGAAGAATTTGAATCAGGAAGCTTGCTAAATCAATACTGCATGCTTATAATGTGAGTCATTCTCTTTTTATCCACTGTTTTACAATACCTCAAAACTATTTTCAAAGGTTATAATTACAGGGAGTAAGTCGTGGTTATCTTAATCACTGGCTAGTGGGGTATTGTGCACATTACTAATTTCTCACGGGTTAGGCTAATAAATCCTCACCATGATAAACGTCACTACTTGGGGAGGGACCCAATAGTGGTATGACCATCGTCAGCAAGTGACAAAGTGCCAGATAAAAATAAGATAGAAGCCATTGTAATCGCTCTTATGCTGTAATTTATGACTAATGGTCATTTTATAAAATCTGAATGAACTCACTCAGTATTTCCTGCTGCAAAACCTTTTTAAACCGCGTTTCAGGTAATTACAGAAGTGGCTCATTTTATCAGTTAAATTAAATTAAGAATTTTCATTTCATGTAATCGGGTATATCCCATATTAAAGCTACCTTTGTAAAACATGGGTTTATCCCATCTATTTAATAAATAAAATTCGGTGTTTCTAAACTCTGATATTTTTCCTAACTCACGGTTCTGATGAAATTTACGCTTGCACTACTTTTTAAAATAACCACCGGTATCACTTGGCTGCTCGCGGCGCCCGATTCCATCCAGGGTGGGGTCGGGGGTCGTGACAGAAGGTGGTATCAGAGCCACTGATTTAAGCCTATAGGTGTTGTGCTAATAATACCTAAGCATATATAAAAGAGTTAGGAGATTGCTATTAACTGGTAGCACACATAATAACATTTAGACTTGAACTTAAGAAAAGATGCCTTAGTGTAAGCTAAGCTAAATACTTGTGTAAATAAAGTGTGATAGAATTTTTGGTATTCCATGAGAATGATAACTAGAACGTTGCAAGTATAATAAATAAGCAATAACACTTGACCACTGTTATTTCTTATCTATTAGTACTACTTTGTTCTAGAACATGATCCGTCATGTGAAGACTAATTTACTTAGTCTTTGTTGAAAGTCATAATGCACTTTCCAAATCATGATTTAAGAAAAATACTATTTATGAGAAATACAAATTTTTCTCCGGCAAGACTGGGTATGTTGTAGCAGACTCTCCAGTTTGTCCGGATATACTGAGGTTACCTCTCCGGCTAGAACCGGGTAAGCAGGTATATAATATGTCAAACAAGTGACATAATTTCCCTAAATAGTATCATAACTTGATATCTGACTTGTTTTTGGAAATATGAATCTGTTAAATACATTAACCTTAGGCTAGAGGGTATGGTGACATCCCATCTTTGGAGGACCATCCGCCACGTAGGCGTCACGTCATAGTCTTCCCAAGGATGCTCCATCCCCCAAAACTAGAGGGTATGGGAGGATGGTCCTAGTCATAGTCCTCCCACCACTTTTATATATATATTTTTTTAATCTTCTACTTTTTTTTTAATCTTCTACTTTTTTTTAACATTTAACAAATAAACTAATAACAAAATTATCATTAACATTAAAAGACATTACATAAATAATATATAGGTATTTAAAAATATAGAATATGCTAGATGGTGTAAAATTTTCCTTACTCATATTACAGTTCAAATTAATTCTACATATTTGTTATCTTGTTGTATAATTTGATTGGTTTTTTATTATTTGTAAACAACTAAATGAAAGTGTTTTATTGGAACCTGAAATGTTTTATTATATAAAATATATTAGAAAATTAACAAAATAAATAAACAAAGCATTTCACATATTTCTAGACAACCAAACGTTTTAATTTATTACTTCTTAGTACTGTCCCTTCCTTTCCTTCATCGAAAACATACACACGAAAGCTTTCTTTTCTTCTCCTACCCTATACTGAAAAACAACCACCAACCAACGAGGAAAATCGAAGACGAGAAAAAAGAACAGAGAAGAAGGGAAGGAAGCTTGTGAGAAAGAAGGACGACCGGCTCGACCGTGATATACACTGAATTTCCAGCCAAACCGCCGGCCCTCAAAACACTGTTTGAAAGGCCGTTGTCCTCTCCGACGAAGCAGGCAAGATTCCGGCGGACCAGGCAAATTTAATTTTTTTTATCTAACGGTTAAATTTAGGAGGGGCCCACAGTTTTGGTTCGTCCCCAACGTCCAGGAAGCGACGCTGAGGACGGGGACGGCGGGGGGCGTGTTGGTGTTGCTGCCGTCGTCGGACCGTGACGGGCTGAGGACGGCTCCATACCGTGTAGCCTTATGAAAGGTATGTATATTACAGCATGTGAAATATATGATTATATAGATATGTATATCTATAAGGAAATCCAAAAACCATAAGGATTGACAATTTGGAATAAAGCACAAGCATATGTGTCAATATTAAATCTTGATTCCTTTATCAAGAATCTCTTACATATATCGATATCAAACATTATTTCGTTTGATTATCTGCCTCGTAACTCGTGTGACAATATAAACCCTTTAAGTTGGGACGCCATCAAAAGTATAAGAATTTCCAATGTGTTACCATAAACTATTAACGCAAGTAAGAAGCATGTAAAGTTGTGCTAGTGCACAAGAAAACACATGAAACTTAAAGTATACGTCCACAGACGTCGAAGTATATCACACACGACTTTCAAGGCAAGACCTTTGGAAAAAATAATTGGCATGACGACTCCAATACGAATCCTATCAGTGGAAGAACTACTAATCAAAAGCAGCACTTGGCCATGTGATCCTACAAATGACATGAATTTTGCTGAGGTACGATAGAACAAGAATTTTCACAACCATCGGTGCACAGTCTAATCAGAGTCATAATTATTATCACTGAAAAAGGAGTCACACACCTTTGCAACTCCCTCTATTTCATTTTATTCGGCATTCCATGATAACGTCACTTAACAAACGGTTATCACACGAAATTCCAGATAAAGTTCTTATATTTCTTTCGTTGAAATCCTGACTTCTGCATATAATGATTTGACTTTCGCGTTTCTACTTCCCCTAATGGTCATCATACCATGAGGATTTCTTTCATAGTAGCAAATATTGATCTATTTCATTTCTTGGTAAATCCACACATTACACATGCACTGTTTGTTGTGCATGTGGTTCATTTGAGTTATGAAGACCATAGGATGGCTTCATTCCAATCTGTTGTTTTATCAAAAGTTCAAATCTCGTTTTGCTATACTTGATCTTTGCATTGTAAACCGTATTTTTGCAAAACGATAATTCTTTGATATTGAATCGATGAATTTCCTGAAAAACTCGATTTTCTTTTGAATGGTATACATGGTTTTTGTTGTGACCATGTCAGAACTTTCTTATCAATATATGAACTCGTTGTGTTTAAACCAAGTTCAATTGCTTGAACTTGCTTGCATTACGTATTCCATTTAAGATCCCATATGATGGATTGAGGCTATCATATTCAAAATAGTACCAACAAGCACTTCATTTGTTTTGAACCATAACAGGCTTGTTTGGTCTTCGAATTCATCAAATCATTTCTTTGATCACGATCACCTTGTGGTGACGTTTTCACAAATTTGAAGCTTGCGCTAATCTCGTTGCTCACACCATGCTCGGATTTAATTATTTAATTATTTATTGTGTATTGATATTAAATCCGCTTGTTCGATCTATGTATTATCAGTCTTAATGCAACTGTGTGTTAAGATAATGGTACCCCAGTTCGTGTTAAATATTCCGGTGTACCTCTTAACGGTTCTTTCACCATCGAGCGAACATTTCGTGATATTCATTGCTTTTCCTCTTCGCTCAAAAATATTGTTTATTCATTCTATTTTCAGTTTTAGATCCTATGAAAATTATTTGAAACAAATATTCATATTTACTTTGTGAACCCTTCGCTTAATTTCAAAACAGGTGATACTTGTTCGATCACTTCTATTATTGCCTTGTTTCAATCCCTACGACACCTTGTGGTGTTGGTATGAACCTGCAACTTGTGCTAAATTACTATCAGTCGTTTCATGTGGAACTATCTATGCTTTTCGTTTGCACATATTATATACGGATTTAATTATTTATTTGTACTGAATCCGCTTTGTTGGTTTATTCTATAAAAGCAATCTTAACACAATCGTGTGTTAAGATAATGATACACAAATTCATATCATATTTCAGTGTATCTCTTAATGATTCTTACATCATCAATCGAGCGTTTCGTAATCTTTATTGCTTTATCATCTTTGATCGAAAAACATTATTCAATCGTTTCAATTTCAATCAAAAATCCTATTAGATTGTTTGAAACAAACATTCGAACTTACTTCGTTGAACTTTCAAATTAGTTTCAAGCATGGTGAAACTCATTCAGTCACCACTACTATTATTTTGATTACTACGACACCTTGTGGCGTCGCAATAAATTTATAGTTTGAGCTAATCTCATTTTCACACCTGATATACGAATTTATTTATTTATTTTCTGTTGGTTCATTATCTTAAACAATCTTAATATAATTATGTGTTAAGATAAGAGTACACAAATTCATATCATATTCCGGTGTACCTCTAAAGTTTCTTTCATCATTGATCGAAAATTCTATGATATTAATTTGGTCTTATCATCATCAATTGAAAATCCTATTCGAAATGAATATCTAAAATTTTACTTCATTAAAGCTTTCAATTGATCACACGGTGAATTTGTTCGATCACCATAATTATTGAACTATTTCAATCATTACGACACCTTGCGGTGTCGGTATAAACTTGTAGCTTGGGCTAATCATAAGCATACGAATCATTCAAAACTATGTATTTCTTTCGCTTGATTCATCCTTGAAAGTAGTCTTGATACAATTATGTATTAAGACAATGATACACTAAACTCTGATGTATATCCATGTATCCTTGCAATTCAATAAATGTCAACACATTGATTTTTCTCATATCATAATTCGATAGTTGACAAATCATTTTCATACTTCTATTTTATTCAAGCCTGTTAATTCTGAGTCTTCCTCAGTTGAAATCAAAGTGAATTTTCTGTTGACAGTAAAATTCTATTCACGTCCATTGATCATATATCTCTTTTGACTTGAACCTAATCACCTTGGAAACTATATCATTTCATCTCATTCATCTGAACATCTCATCTTTTGAAATATCCAGATTCGCTTCCTTGAAACTCTCAGTTAATTTCGAAAACGGTGAATTTATTTGGTCACCATAATTATTGAATTCTTACAACACCTTGCAGTGTCCGTATAAATTTGTAGCCTGTGCTAATAATAAACCCTATTCATACGTCATTCGTTTAATTCGTCATTTTAATAGTCCTGACACAGTTATATATTCAGACCATGATACACTAAATTCTATTGTATTATCCAGTGTACCCTTACCATTTAAGTAAACGATATTGATTTTCGGGTGATCATTGACAAGTCATTTTTCATACTTCCCTTCACAAATAGAGATTTATCAATTCAATTGATCAAAGTAAGTTCTCTTCTGACATTGAATTCTATTGTTTCTACAAAGTCATTTTATTTCAAAATTCATGCCTATCAAATATCTTTTGATTCATGAAACTTAGTCAAACTTGTTAATGTTATTATTTTATCCCATTTGGTTAACATCAATTCCTGAAACTAAAGTTTTAAAACCATTGAATTCCAACTATCCTATGATATTGATCTTTAGATTCCATCCCAGACACCATGATATATCAAAAGAAGTAACATAAACCCAAGAAGATATCATAGTCCAAATCTCGAGGACGAGATTTAAAATAAGGTGGAGAGGATGTAACAACTCTCATTAAAATTATTATTTATTATGTTAATTATCCAATAGGAAACCCTAATTGAGACCCCCAAGTGATTCTGTATAAACCCTAAAATTTTCAGAACAATCAGAATCAGGATCAGGGCCCCTAAAACTCAAGGGGGGGGGGTTTCCCTATTGACGATTATCCACATAATTTGCTGTCAAAATCGAATTTTGACATTCCGTCAACTCAGCTAAGCTAGTTAGGGACGTGGCTACCCTATGGTAGAGTGTGACCCCTCGCGTCATGCGACGCACCCACATAACCCCTCACGTCACGCGAGGATCTCAAATTAGAGGGCATTGGCACTTAGATTTCTGCGTTGGTTCGACATTCAAATTCGTTATACACACTGAGTTATAGTCTGTTTACTACAAAACACACACACAGCACGAAACGCTGCCACAAAACAGGGTAATAACTCGATCGCTGCTACGATTCAATGTCCTATCGATTGAAACTATCCAACGGATGTTTAAGTGCTGCTCAAATTGGGTTTATACTTTGTCATTCGTCGTTAATTCGATGGATGTTTAAGTATTGCACTTTGTCATTCGTTGTGAGGGTTTAATCTCGTGAGTTATCGTAAAAGTTGTATTCAGTTACTTACCTAGTTTCAGGTGCATTATTGTTTAAATTAGGTTATCAGGCTTATCAGTAGGCTAAACTTTACCCCATACACTTACAATCAAAGTAGATGCTAATTCTCATAAGAATTTGAATCAGGAAGCTTGTTAAATCAATACTGCATGCTTATAATGTGAGTCATTCTCTTTTTATCCACTGTTTTACAATACCTCAAAACTATTTTCAAAGGTTATAATTACAGGGAGTAAGTCGTGGTTATCTTAATCACTGGCTAGTGGGGTATTGTGCACATTACTAATTTCTCACGGGTTAGGCTAATAAATCCTCACCGTGATAAACGTCACTACTTGGGGAGGGACCCAATAGTGGTATGACCATCGTCAGCAAGTGACAAAGTGCCAGATAAAAATAAGATAGAAGCCATTGTAATCGCTCTTATGCTGTAATTTATAACTAATGGTCATTTTATAAAATCTGAATGAACTCACTCAGCATTTCCTGCTGACAAAACCTTTTTAAAACGCGTTTCAGTTAATTACAGTAGATTGGAGTAAGAGTTGGATACAACATCAACAAGACTTACAGAAGTGGCTCATTTTATCAATTAAATTAAATTAAGAATTTTCATTTCATGTAATCGGGTATATCCCATATTAAAGCTACCTTTGTAAAACATGGGTTTATCCCATCTATTTAATAAATAAAATCCAGTGTTTCTAAACTCTGATATTTTTCCTAACTCACGGTTCTGATGAAATTTCCACTGCACTACTTTTTAAAATAACCACCGGTATCACTTGGCTGCTCGTGGCGCCCGATTCCGTCCAGGGTGGGGTCGGGGGTCGTGACAAGGGTCCACCTTCCCGATGTTCCTATCACGTCCTAGGGTACTGCCCATGGCACTAATGATTACACATCCCATATTCCAGTCGGTTTCCAGCGTTTATGCCATGATTGGTTCGTAAGAGTTGGCTCCCAGACGTTGCTTACTAGGGTTAGGGACTCGATTGAAGTCAACCTACTGATGTTCGTTGTCAGAGAGCAGGGTCATCCTAACACTAGGGTTGGTAATGCATCACGTTCATCTTCTTGTCCATCGGTCTTGCGAGTCGATTGAATAACGCACGGTAAATCGTTAGAGAACCACAGAGGTGTCCATACTTCTGAATTTGAGGCGTTAATTTGTTGCGTCAAAGTAAACGAGAGAAGTGAGAAAGTATAGACCAAACATTTATGTTTCAACATCTATCTCAAAGACGTTCGCACTAACACCTAACATTTCTACACGGCTCGCTAGATGTTCAGTTACGTGTTCAGGTATCACTCAATATCATAGAGATCCGTAAAGGGTTCAGAGGGAAGTGAAAAGATCACACTCGAGTAGGAGACAACCACTGCTATGACTCCTATAGATTTGTTACGTTTCTCATTTAGCTAATAACGGAACAAAACCCCTTCTTCACTTGTTAAGCCTCACTAGGACTCACATGCACCCCACATTATTATTATGTGTGCAACCCACAACAATATTGTGATTTGCATGCTCATCTCAGTTCTTCCTAACTCATGTCAAATGGTTCCTCAAACTCAAATGTTAAACGGAGGTTGTCAAAATGACAAGATCACAGGAATCCAAGGACTACAATACACTAACAGCGCATCATAATGTATGCAAGCAATTCATGTAATTATGCTATAGTGACGAGTGTGTGTCCATATGCTACATCAAAAACAAGTGTGTACTGGTCATATAATTTATGTAGCAGGTAAAAAAGACGAACATTGCAATCTGGAGCTGAGTGTCATGGTCGTATTCACGTATTCAGAACTATTCGGTTATAGTCTGGTTTTATAAAAACATTTTTGAAACCAAGTTCACTATAACCAGTGGCCCTGATACCAAACTGTCACACCCCCAAAATACCACATGTGGAAACCCCGCTAGACGTGTGACATACCAGGATCTAGCCACCAATCACATTGAACTCATAATAATATTTCAAATAAAAACTTGCATTCATTAAAATAAAGTGTTACAAAACATTTATTAAACTTGACACGTTCATCCGGAAGCATAAATCGTTTGTTATGTTTTTCATAATCCATATGTATGTAAGCTATTAGATGTGTCTCGTGATTCCATGTATCTCGACCCATGACCACTTCAGCATTCCAGATAGCAAGTTCCAACAACATGTACCTATAGACCTGCAAGCATGCAGAAAAGTGTATCAGACAACGCTGGTGAGTTCACAGTTTTGTTTACCGTAAATCAAGTTACGTGTTTCGCTGTCACATGTTTAGTTCAGTTCAAAAGCAATTCCAAAAACAATGTTGATAATAACTCGATACCGTACAAGATGGCTCCAGATTATTTGCCTGTCCCCAATGCCCCTATCAAAGCATTGGTCATGATTTAAGGTAATTAGTTCACGCCCGTCCTCCCCAGTATGGTGTGAGGGTGCCAAACCTAATAGCGCTATCAACTAATAACCCCGTTGCCTCCCTTGCAACCTTTTCGGTAGTAGATGGGACTTAAGGTGATAGGAGTGAGTGTATTATCCAACATTCCGGTTTAACATTCCAGTCAAACCCATTACCCAATATTCCTCCCCGGAATTTTTACCAGATGTCCCCCCCCCCCCGGGACGCATGCTTGAAAAAGAACAATGAACTCACCTTAGATTACTCGGTATGTTACGTTACATTACCCATTCCAAGTTGGTAAACCATACCCTACCGTGGTTACCAAGAATAGTCAGTATAATGTTCACATATCTCATGTTTCCATCGTACACGTTACACAAGTAGCAAACAAGTAAAACACACGTCTTTATATGAGTCGTAACCGTTATTCATGCAACCCATTGATTCGGAACGTTTACCGTAAAGTCACAGAACAAGTGTATGGGTTTCATATGTAAGTCAATCACCTAACAGTACACTTATTTTCACAGATTGCCATTGCCGCTAAGATCACCGTATAACACGCAGCAAGTACTCAAATTTCATATAAGTCCACATCTCACTTGCATATCACGTATCAAGGCTTAACAGGAAAGTTTGCTACTCACAAAAGCAAAATCAGGTTTCTTATTCTTAATCAGCATTATTATTGTTGGTGCATATGTAAGTCGACTTTGTCTTGTATCGAGTCTTGTAATAGATTGAATAGATCAAGTCATGTAGTTCGAAAGAAATGGCAGTTTCACACGAAATGACAGTTTCATGCGAAATGACATTTCGTGCGAAATTGTTGGTGCACTACATTTGTCAACTTCGTCTTGGATCGAGTCTTAGATTACATTGTATAGATTAGGGCATGTTTTACGAGAAAATAGGAAGTGTGTAGTAGTTAGCATGCTGATTTCGCTCATAGGGACAGGTAGGTGATTTCAGGCGAAATCACATGTTCTGATTTCGCTCATGTGGACCTTGTGTCTCTTGGAGCGAAATCTGGAACCTATATATAGGTGTCCATGAGCGAAATCACATAACAGTTGTACGTATTCCATGCCGAAGTGCTGCCGGTGTGAAGACTGCTTGTAATTGAGTTCTAATCAATACAATCAGTAGTTAAAGTGAAGAATCAGCTGTTTCTAGCTTTGTTTCTTGTTATTCCGCACCTGAAACAGAGTAGAACTTCTCTGAACGACTCATTCGGGTCAGATCACGATCCTACAAGTGGTATCAGAGCTCAGGAGGAGGAGTTCTCCGGAGATTAGCTGGAATTCATCTTCTTTTCTTACTTCTACACCTTCTTTCATTATTTCAGAAAATTTTAACGGTCAAAACCTGCTCAATTTTTTCACAGACTGTAGATAATTGGACATAATCAAATCCCTGAAAGTTTGACACTGAAATTCGGACTAAAAATGGACAAAATTAGGGCCTGAGTTGATTTCGCTCATATGGACATTCTCTGATTTCGCTTTTTGGAACATCTTGATTTCGCTCATAGGGTTTAATTTCTTGAGATTTCGCTCCAGGGTGTCCAAAACCCTTGATTTCGCTCTTGTGCACTCCTGATTTCGCTCCTGGGAAATATCAAGCTGGTGATTTCGCTCCAGTGACACATAATCTGCTATTTCGCTCCAGAGTGTCTTCTTATTTCGCTCCAGTGTACTGATTTCACTCGAAAGTTGCTGTTTTTTGAAAAACGTAATAAGTCATCATGGATACCGAGTTTTACAACGCGTTTGCAACTCCGTCTAGTCCGTCCGTCATTGCTCAAGTTATGAATTTGGAAAACAAGACGGGAACCACCTCAAAGCCCCCGAAACTGATGAGTATCGAAGAATACTACGGGTGGAAAGACAGATTCGAGAATTGGGTTCAGGCAAACCATCTTAGATCGTGGGAATGTATTCTTAAGAAATATGTGTTGCCTCGAACAGAATTGCAGGTTACTAAAGATCTGTCAGAATTTACAAATGAAGAACGAAATATGTATAAAGCAGAAAAGATGATGATCAGTCTGTTTCAACAAGCGATCAAAGAAGACATCTTCATACTCCTACAGCATGACAAAACATCGAAATCGATATGGGATGCACTTAAAGTCAAGTTTGAAGGTAGTGAGAACATGATAAAGAGCAAAAAGGCACTGCTCAAGAAAGAATTTGATCTGTTTAGCAGCCTACCAGGTGAAGACACTAAGAAGCTAATTGAACGCTATTGCCACTTAGTGGGATCAATGTCGATGTTGAGTATTACAAAAGATCATGAAGAATGGGTAGACAAGCTAGCTGATGCATTACCGCAAAAAGAGTGGGGAACGTATTTGATGATTCTGAAAATACGGGTGTTTATAATGGGCTAACGATTTCTCAGTTTATCGAAAAGATTGAAAGTCAGGATTTGGAACAGCAGAAGATCGCTAGGATGAACATTCCGAGTGGTCAATAGGACGTAAAAATGTACTACAAAGGTAGTGTTCCAGTTCCAGAAGCTGAGAGAAGTCGGAAAATCCAGACTGCATTTAGTGCTGGGTTCCATTGCGTAACTGACGTTTCACGTGCGGAATCCGTGAACGTACGTGACTGAACACACGATAACGTACTACTAATGTGATTCCATTGATAGAATTGACGTGTACGGTACAAGAATCACAAATACGATACTTTCTCTTTCTACTTTCTCTCTCTAGAAAGTCTTCTCCTCCAAGTCTCCTACTAATTCTCCCAAAAATCTAACTCAAAACCCTTACTAAAAGAATGACATAACCTCTATTTATATGGTCAAGGCACTTTAATGATAGTTATCATTAATTACAAGTTTGCCACCTTGCCATTTCTAACTAAATAAGACATTATGCGCTTGATTCCTTCCGGCTTTTCACTACGACTCGGTTTGACGAAGGCGATAGACATTAAATGCATCAACAATCTCCCCCTTGGATATTGCCGTAGTCAATCTCGTAGTGAAACTCGTAGCGACTTGTCTTTCTCTCTCTCTTGAGTTCCTCTTGCTTGAACAGAATCCCGGTGGATCTGTCTTCAGCTTCCGTTGCTCTTTTTCTTCAGAATCTTCAGGCTCCCCCTTTCGTCAAGCTTCCGTGCTTTTGGGATCGACGCCTTGCTTTCCGAATACAAGCTCCTTTTGCATTAAGCTCGTCTTCAGACTCCCCCTTAGACTCGGCTGTCGGGATCGTAGTCTGGCTTTTCGTAGCAACAAATTCAGAAACCTCAATAACTGGCTCTTCTGGTTTTGACGAACCAGAATCATTGCCTGAATGTGGCTTGTCTGACTTTGACGAGCTAGCTTCATTGCCTGAAGGTGGCTTGTCTGACTTCGGCATGTCAGATTCATCGCCGACCTTTTCCTTCTTCTTTAACTCCTCTTTTGTCCTCAGATTTGCATCTGACGAATTCGGTTTACTTGTCTTTACAGCTGAGGGAGTAGATTCATCAGAACTTTTACTCGATCTGTCGGGCGAACCCGAGGACAAAATCTTCTCCAGATATTCTCTGGCCTTCTTCCTCTTCTTTCGCAGTTTGTCTTTCTGCCCTTGAGAAAGCTTCACTTTCTTTTCTTGAACTTTAGGTTCTTGGACCTTCTGTTCTTTGACATTCTGTTCTGAAACTTTCAGTTTCTTGGGCTTGACAGTGACTGGTTTCTTTGCTGATTTCTGAGAATTAACCCTCAATATTTCATTTGATCTCCTTGGGCAATCTCTTGCAATGTGACCTTTGATTTGGCAATTATAGCATCTTCTCGTCTCAAATCTTTGTCTCTGGCAGTTAACAGCAATGTGTCCTTGATAACCACATTTGTAACACACTCTGTTATCGTACCAATCACCAATTTCATACCAAACGCTCAGATCAAAGCACTGTTTGGCTTGGTGATATTCCTTCCTCAAATCTGCTGGATTTGGCTTTGAAGCACTGTGGTCTGTCCTGCACCCAACAATTTTTGAATTTTCATTTTCTACTTTTTGTAATTTTTTCTTTTGATTGGATGATCGTACTGATGAGTTTTTTTCTTCATTTTTAAATTTTTGTTTCTGTTCTACAATCTTCTTCACAGGTTTTTGCTTAGAGCATTCTCCCTTTTCAATCGAGTGCAAAACAGTTTTCTGAAATTTTCCTCTTAATTTTGAAATTGTTTTCTTTTTCTTAATTTCAGCATCAGACTCTGTCTCAGACTCATCTGCTGAATAAAATTTCTCATTTTCATCATCAGTTTTCTCATCACAATCTTCAACTTTGACTTTGTCAAAGTTTGTAACATTTTCACTTATCGGCATAGAATTGATTGGTTTTGGACAGGGAAAATTCAAACTGTCTGATTTAGTCACAAAACCTATCAATTTCTTCTCAAGTTCATCAATTTTGTTCCTCGAATTCTCAGCTTCACTTTCAAGCTGAGATATTCTCCCAAAATGAGACTTGATTGTTTTTTCATTATCATTCTTCAAATTTTCAAGAACAGATTTTTCATTCATCAAAACTTTTATCTGTTCCTGAAATTTTGATTCATTCACTTTCAGATTCTTGTTTTCAAGCTTAATCCAGAAATCTAAATCTTCTGAAGATTTCTGTTTGCTTTCAAGCTCTTTTTCCAACTCTTTGATTTTCTTTTGAGCCCATTCACCTTCTTTCTCCAATTTCATAATCTTCTAAAGATGAGAATTTATCATTTTCTGTTTTTCAATGTTGTTTTTGCTAAACACATCTCTCCCATCTTCAAGAATTTTCATTTGATTTTGAAAATCCTTTTCAATTCTGGATTTTTCAATTTTCATCTTCTCACACGTTTCCTTTAATAGAAGGATCTGCTTATCATCATTCTGCTTCTCGTCTTTCAACTTCTTGATCTCCAACGCCAAACTTTCTGCAACTTTTACGAGTTTGTCATTATCGGTCTTAAAGTTGTCACATTTGAAACATACTGATGCATTCTTCACAGATTCTCCAACTTTTGAATCTTTTTCTTCCTTCGCTCTTTGGACCTCATTCTGAATTTTCTTCTTCATAGCGTTACTCTCCATTTGTTCTTCAAGTCTCTCAATGAATTGACAAATTGTCAATCTAGAGTATTCTCCAGTCCTTTTTAAGTCCAAAAGATATGTACCCCATTCTTGTTGAGGTATGGAATTGGCTAATCTTTCAACCCATTCATTTGGACTTTTCTGAATACCCTTCTCAGACATTGAGCAAACAAGAAGTCTATATCTCCCAATGATATCCTTAGTGTTTTCTCCTGGATAACCTGAAAATGAATCAAATTCTTTCTTTAATACATTTATTCTATCAAATGTCTCTTGATTCATATTAAAGAAATTTGTATCCGTGATTCGGTAATAAAAGATTCACAATTATGAATTCTCAATCAATAATGAAATTCGAACAAACAAACGACTATTCAATCGAATAACAAAAATTAGGCAACAACAAATCGAGTGAGGATTCTCTCGAACGAGGATCCTATTCTTGACAAACACCTTACATTACCTGCAAACCACACAAACAAACAAACAATCAGTTTAAAAAAATATCAAACTCTCAAACTGATCAACTGACAAATGAATAGGGCCTTTATAATAAAAATGGACGGTGATGTTGGGCTTTGATTGGGCCAAATTATCACTTCAATTAATGGGCAATGTCTACACTATGATTGGACCTCAATAAGTAGATCTTGGGCGGTGGTGCACATGGGCGGCAATACTCTTCAAACTGAATAGTCACATGCCACACCAAACGTGATTGGGCCAAATGGGCTGTACAAATGACAACTCAATAACTGCCTTTGAATCCTGTGATTGGGCCGATAAAAACTAGTGGGGCGGTGACTTAAAACCAATCAACAACACTATCAAATCTTAGTGGGGCGTAGTGGCCGACAAACAATAACAACCTACCACACCCAACGTTTTTAATTTGTTCAGCTTTTTGAGAAGTCTAATTCAGCTTTTAACCATGAATTCGTTTTATTGGGCGGTGATCAAATCATTAAGTGAACCTGCAATTTACCACTGACAACGATGACTTAAAAGCGAACTAGATTCAAACCTTTTGAGCAGACCACCTTATGACACAATAAGCGGACCAAGAGTTCTTATGAGCGAACCACCAAATTAGACCAAAAAAGCGATCCAAACTAATGCATCATGAGCGGACCAGAATCTTATCACATGAGCGGTCCTGAAGATTGTCTTAAAAGCGGTTCATACCAGTTGCCCTATGAGCGAACCAACCTTCTGTTTGACGCGAATCGGACCCGAAAAACTGCGTTTTCTCCAAAACGGCTTGGAGTTTCGAGCTGAAACTTGGTAGGGTTGTAGATCGGGTCTATACGCACAACATATCCAAAAATCAGACGAAACGGACCGTATTTACCTGTTCAATTTGATGAAAAACGATGAAAAACGTGAAAAGTAGGTAGAAGATGAAGAAATAGATGAAATTGGATCTGAATCGCCTCTGAAATCTCTGAAATCTGTACGAGAACGATGTGTTTGATCAAGCAATCGAGCTCCTAGCTCTGATACCAATTGTTGGACCGGTTTTGACTCCGTTCGATTGCGTAACGGACGTTTCACGTGCGGAATCCGTGAACGTACGTGACCGAACACACGATAACGTACTACTAATGTGATTCCATTGATAGAATTGACATGTACGGTACAAGAATCACAAATACGATACTTTCTCTCTCTACTTTCTCTCTCTAGAAAGTCTTCTCCTCCAAGTCTCCTACTAATTCTCCCAAAAATCTAACTCAAAACCCTTACTAAAAGAATGACATAACCTCTATTTATATGGTCAAGGCACTTTAATGATAGTTATCATTAATTACAAGTTTGCCACCTTGCCATTTCTAACTAAATAAGACATTATGCGCTTGATTCCTTCCGGCTTTTCACTACGACTCGGTTTGACGAAGGCGATAGACATTAAATGCATCAACACTGGGGATTCAACGGAAAAGGTTGATCAGGGTTCTAACAAAAGCAGCAGTGGATTCTCATCATTTCCAAGTGTCAATCCTAAAGAGTCAAATACAAGCTTTCATTCTCAGAGCACAAAAACAGGAAATGGTTATGTGATTCAGTGCAACATCGCTCTAAATCTTCCAGAAGGTCAAAGTTTTTCGGAAGAAACTGCTAAAGACCACATGGCTTTACTTGGTTCTGTGTTACTCTCATATGAAGGTCTAGTGGCTGGACGAATCGGAAATCCTATGCTTACAAATGAGGATTACGATCAAATAGACGTCGAAGAGATGGAATTAATGGATATCAAATGGTGTCTAGCCAGTGTTCTCAGACGAGCTGAAAAGTTCAAGCTTATTACTGGGAGAAATCACTTTCTCGATGCTCATGTATCTACTTTAGGTTTTGATAAATCTAAAGTTACTTGTTTTCGATGCAGGGAGAAAGGCTATTTCAAGCGAGAGTGCAAGAACAGGGAAGCTAGTGGAGCTCAGAATCCATTTGGAAAAGACGATTACTACCGGAAAGCCATTTATCAGCAGGTTGGTCAATCACAAGACTCACAGACGGCTCATGGTAGGAAGATTGAGGATTCAAAGAGAGCGTGTTTGGTAGACTTTAACTGGAACAACTACATATCACCTGAAAGCAAAGCATGTTTAGTCGATTAAGATGATGAAAGATTACCTGAAGGCTTCAGCTGGGATATGTTTGTTGATGAAAAAGGAGAATATAAAGCTTTCATCGCTAAGATTGTTAGAGAACCAGACATGTTTGCCACATGGATGAAGTCTATCGGAGAGACTGTGAAGAGCGTGGATGAAGAGTCCGTTGCATCTGATGAGAGTTCAGAAAGTACTGATGAAAACTCACAGAGTTCAGATGAGAGTGTTCAAAATGATATTAGTTCAGAAAAAGAAGTTGTTTTTGATCAAACACCATCTGATTCTGGTTTATCAGATACTAGGTCTGAAAAATCTGCACAGTTTGATCAGTCACCTCCAGATGAAAGCAGTGATGATGAGGAAGAAAAACATATCAATATTGCAAAATCTCATTTATCTCCTGAAAGTTTTCATTTTTATTTTGCAGATCACTTGGAGAAACTGAAGGTAAAACGAACTGCTAAAGAACAACAACAAAAGAATACTGAAGATGTTGTTCAGAATGAGAACGTTGAATGTGTTGCTGAGAAGATGGTTGAGAATGAGCAAGTGAAGGTAGAAGAAAAGGTGAAAGAAGAAGAAAAGGTGGTTGAAGTGGTGAAAACTATCGAAGTTGAAAAAATTGTTGAAGTTGTCAAACCTTGTGAGAAGTGTTTGGAAGCATGCAAAGAATGTTCAGCAAAAGATGATATAATTGCTGAGTATGAGAAGAAGAAAGAGCAGTTGTTGTTCAATCTCAACTATGTGAAAGAATCTTATGATGTCTTGAACAAAACAGTAACTGGTCTCCAAAAGACAAATTCAGAAAGAGAACAAGCACTAACGATGAAGAATGCAGTCATGATGACAAAGCAAAAAGCTATAAATTTCTACATCGAAGAGAGTGCTAAGTGGAAGCAAGAGTTGGAGACAGAAAAGTTTGAGAATGAGAGAATTAGACGTTTACTACAAAGTTATTCTAGTTATGATTATCTCATTGATCGTATTTACCTAACTGTTGCAGGTATGGAAGCTTTTCAAGACGAGAAGCCAAAGAAAAAGAAAGATAGTGGTAAGAAACCGACTGTTAGCTATAACAAGTGTCCGCCTCCAATTTGGGAAGGGTATTCTCCTAGAAAACCAAACGAGGAGCAACTTGAAAAAGCAGTCAATATAAAGCTAAAAACCGACACAACTGACGTATTACCAGAAAACATTGACGTCACATTTACCTCGTCTGACACTGATCATGAGTCTGAGTTAATCAAAAAGGTGGTCGATCAGCTGTTGGATACTGATGAGGAGTCCGAGTCAAAGTCTGAGTCTGGAGGGTCAAATTCGTCAGTCAACAGTCAAAAGTCGTCGGTTAAACAGTCTTACAGTAAAGAATTTTTGTTATCAAAAGCAAATTTGGATGATGAAACATTTGAAGTTGCATACACTTTAAATGATTCTGACAAATTATACTATGACAAAGAGTTTCCAATAAGAAGTGTTCGTTTTGACAGGATCAAAAAGGTTTTCAAAATGACAGAAATTAATATTTCTGAAATAGAAGATTTAAATCTTACTGGAAAACCTAAAAAATACACTTCAAGAGTTCAACAACGTTTAAATAAGAAAAAGGGTTACAATTCTGGTCCTGGTTTTCAAAAGAAACCAAACCAAAATCGTAGCTACAAAAAGAAAGGTCTTGATTTTATTCCACCAGAAAATCATAAAAATATGAAAAATTCTAAAACAAAAACAGAATTTGTGTTAGGTGGAAGTGCAGAAGAGGAACAGAAGAAACCATTCTGGAGACAGTCAAATCAAGAGTTTCTTGCTGAGAAGAGAAAAAATGGAACTGAAGTGTCTCATTCAAAGGAAACTCGAACCTGTTACAGATGCAATGAAGCTGGTCACATTGCATGGAACTGTCCGAAAAATGCCAAAACAAAACAGGGAGTTTCTAATAAATTGAAAGAAAAGGTTGTTGAGGTTGAACCACCAACCGAAAAATTTAAAATTTTTGAAAACTCAACTTATGAGGTTGGTGAGTGTTCTAAAAAGAATTTTTATAAAAGGAAAGAGAAAGACAACCAAATGTGGGTTGTTAAAAAGGTTGATGAGAAAGTCGGCGATGAATCTGGTTCCACAAAGCCAGAAGAGCCACAAGTTGAGGTGAAAATTTCAGTGAATGATAATGAGTTTCCATCACTGAAGTTTGAAGAGGTTAAACAAAAGGTTGGAAAGGTTGAAATCTCGAATCAGTTTTACACAGAGAAAACTAAGTTTGATGTCGAGAAAACATTCAATGGGAATGTTAAGAAAATTTTTGGGAAAATGTTGAATGGGAAAACAAAGGGGGTTAAAGATTTTTATGCAACTAAAAAGGCAACATACAACCTTACTGCGCAAGAATTGAAAACCATCAAGTCTGAGAAGACTTGGATGGAAGTTTGTTTCCCTTGAAGTCTAAGGACTACGCCGGAGATCCCAAGTTTATATCGTGGATCAGGAATCGGCATCATTCATGTTTTAATGAGTTTGTATGAAAGCTTTTGAAAATGTTTGAATGATTACAGGTGAAGGACAACGCCGGAGCTTCCAGGTTGGTAAGTGTGAAGCAGGAATCGGCATCCTGATTGATAAAGTGTTGTATGTAGATGACTCATTCCTACAAGTGGTATTTGTTTGTTATACTTACAAGTGGTTATTCTTACAATTGGTACAGAGGTTGCTAAATTGCAAATGGTAAATCAGGGACATTAAGTTGTACTTGATTTACTACACATGATATAAATAGACAAGATGATGAACCATATCCCCATACTTAACAAGTGGTAAACTTACAAGTGGTAAAAACAAACTCATTTTCTGGAAAAATCATTTTGATTAAAACAAACTTAAGTGTTTTGAAATCTAAATGAGAAAATGGTTTGTGATAGGGGGAGTTCAGATTGTTTATGCCGAGTGAATGGAGATTAGATGCGATTCGATGTCAGTTGTCAAAGTTTTGTACAGTTTGTTTTACATTTCATGTTTCAAGTGGGTCAAGAGCTTAGTTATTTTCAAATTTCCTTTGAAATGTGTTTGCATTTTAGGGGGAGTAGAAAATTTTCAGAAAATCCAAAAACATTAGAAAATTTGAAAAAGACAAAAACATGATAAAATCAAAAATGAGTTTTGTTGTGAAAAGAGGAAATGATAGTACATCAGTAGGCTGTCACAACATGCTAAAGAAATGTAAAGATAAAATGTGATAAATAATCTCACTGTGGATGTGTCAGTAGGTTTTTACACATTTAGTAAATAGTGACGAGATATAAACATAAAAATTCAAACTTGCTTGTTCTGTGGGTTAACAACTTCTTGGATATATAGGTAACCCCTGAAATCTTGTTTGAAAGGTCCCTTATTCTGAGATACTAGGTCTTTATGCTTAGTGATATCTGGGGTATTATCCCGGGACTTCTGCTGAATGGAAGTTCTGACCTAGTCCCCGGATAATGCTTTCCGCAAAAAGCTTGAAACATAGCTTCGCCCTCAGCATGCTGATGAAACAATAAAATTGATAGTCGCTGCTGTTGAAATCAAAAGATCCTCTAAAGGGGACACACCGAAAAGTTGAAGCCGTCATCTCTTTGCGTATACGGAAGTATCGACCTGAGCTCTCACGGCCCTCGCATTTTAACCCCTAAACAGATATCATCTGTGGTATACTCACCTCTAAGACTGAATATTGGGATCTGGATACGGGAGTATATTCAAGTAGTGGGACACACGGATAAGTTCAAGTCATTAAAACATTAACATCGTATCTCGGATCAATTGAACTTTGTGTGAAAATTTAAGTGGACGAATATACTGACAATCTAGGTGAATTGTTTAAAACTTAAAATGTAATGCAGCTTAACGGTGTTGGTGACATGTCTCATAAACTGATATGATCCTCTTACACGAACTCGCAAAAATATTGTCTGTAAATATTTCATTTCTGCATTCTGTTGTTTCTACAAGTGGTGTCATTTATTTTCTTTCAGAGAATCCAAAAAGATTTTGTGTGTGTTTTAGCATAAACTTTTGAAAAAGTCAAAAAGATTTTCGACAACTGATGTTGGAAAGCTGATTTTCAAAATTCCGAGTGCTAAACATGATGACATTGTTGTGAGGGGGAGTGTGTCTTGAACATCAAATGTGTGTTTTTAAATCAACAATTGGTTCATCATAGAGAAAGTGATTTGAGGGAGAGTCAGTGTTGGTGCATATGTTTATACTCAAATTGTTAAATGTAAATCTTACTTTGAGGTAGAGGTTTTGCAGGTTAAGTTGAGCCAGGTTAATTCAATCCTGAGAGTTAAGCTGAACGAAAGCCAGGTTTCCGATACCTGAGGACTCTAATTGAAGAAAGCCAGGCTGATCGATCCTGAAGAGTTTGTGAACAGAGCTAGTGCCAGGTTCCGATTTTGTGGACAGTGTTAAAGCCAGGCATCGATATTGGACTTGTGAAAGCCAGACAATGATCCTGAAGCAGATATTACTGAAGAACAAAGAAATGTCAGCAAATCGAGAGGGGGAGTCTGAAGATATTCAAATAAATATTGTTAAAGGAGAGTCTGTTGATGAAGATAGAAAGAGAGAAGCCCAGAGACTGATCAAGACTGAAGAAGTGAAGACATGACATTGTCAAAGACTCGATGGACGACTCGTCAACATCTGAGGGGGAGTCTGTTGGTGCACTACATCTGTCGACTTCGTCTTGGATCGAGTCTTAGATTACATTGTATAGATTAGGGCACATTTTACGAGAAAATAGGAAGTGTGTAGTAGTTAGCATGCTGATTTCGCTCATAGGGACAGGTAGGTGATTTCAGGCGAAATCACATGTTCTGATTTCGCTCATGTGGACCCTGTGTCTCTTGGAGTGAAATCTAGAACCTATATATAGGTGTCCATGAGCGAAATCACATAACAGTTGTACGTATTCCACGCCGAAGTGCTACCGGTGTGAAGACTGCTTGTAATTGAGTTCTAATCAATACAATCAGTAGTTAAAGTGAAGAGTCAGCTGTTTCTAGCTTTGTTTCTTGTTATTCCGCACCTATAACAAAGTAGAACTTCTCTGAACGACTCATTCGGGTCAGATCACGATCCTACAGAAATGAAAAGTCCATTTCGTGCGAAATGACATTTTCCGAAATGAAAAGTCCATTTCGTGCGAAATGACATTTCGTGCGAAATGAAAAGTCCATTTCGTGCGAAATGACATTTCGTGCGAAATGACATTTCGTGCGAAATGAAATGTCCATTTCGTGCGAAATGAAAAATCCTATAAATAGGTGGCTTGAGATTTCATTTGTAACTTTGGATTCCGGTAGCGAAGCTTTGCCGAAGTGTCTCCAGGTTGTAAAATGTTGTCAAATCAATACAAGAGATAGTTTAAGTGATTCTCTGTGCAAATCAAGCTGATTCATCATCAAAACATTTGTTTCCGCCTCTCGTTTTGATCAAAAACTCTTCTGAACGACTCGTTAAGGTCGCACAACGATCATACAAGTGGTATCAGAGCTCAGGAGGAAGAGTTCTTACCGATTTAGCTTGATTTCATCCTAAATTCTCACTTCTACTCACTTTCTTCACATTTTTTCAAAATTTAAGCAAGATTTTACGGATAAAATGGTTTGATTTTCACATATAACGTGCGAAATACAGTTTTAACCAATCCTTGAAAGAATCAGACCTAAAATCTAACTAAAAGTTGATCAATTTCCCAAAAAACGATCGATTGGGTGACATCATCATTCATTTCGTTTGTATTGAACTCTCATTTCGTACGAAATGGATTTTTAGTGTGACTATTTTGTTTAAAAAAACCCATTTCGTATGAAAACATTGTTTCATTTCACACGAAAAGCCTATTTCGTGTGAATTGCATATTCATTTCGTACTAGATAAGTCCATTTCGTGTGAAACTAGAATTTATTTCGCACGAAACCTTCATTTCGTACCAAAGTTATCTATTTCGCACGATATGATAATTCATTTCATGTGAAATCAACATTTCGTATGAATATTTCGTATGAATTGAATTTCCAGGTCTGTTGAATAATCATTAGTTTTGAGATAAAGTGTTCAGGTCGCACATGGTTGGTAAAGTGGTATGAATTTGAATTGAATTTCCAGGTCTGTTGAATAATCATTAGTTTTGAGATAAAGTGTTCAGGTCGCACATGGTTGGTAAAGTGAAGGTCCGATTGAGTCATAAAGCTTGTCGGCTTCATTAATCTTGTTTGAAAATAAATATCATCGGTCCAGTAAGTTTGTGTTTAGTCTAAGTGTTTGTTAGCCCACTATATAATCATTTCGGTCCAATCATATGATGTTTCAGTTGTCGGCTTTGTGGTTTTTGTTGGCCCAATAAATTAATTAACAGATCCATATATAGCGGCCCAATCACAATATTATACATATATTAAAAAACAAACCTTGTGAATAGTACCTCAGCCCATTTCATTCACCAATATATATACATGTTTTTCTTCAGTTAGTTGTATATTGACATTTGGTAAAGTGATTGATGTGTAGTGTGTGTTGATAAATGGCACTGGGTCGACCCCTCTTTTTGCCTTTTTTTTTTTTACCTTCTACTTTATTTTCTCCTTCTCAACAGCAAAATGCAGAGACGAGGGTCACGAGACAAAGAAAGAGAACAGATAGCGAGCAGAGCGGTAAGAGAGAGAAACAGAGATCCGGGAGACGGCGAGTCTCCGGCAACCGGCCTTCGACGCGTGCTCGCCTCCCACAAACAGAACTGAACGACTCTAGGGCTTTCCGGTGAAGATTATGAAGTGCAGTAACACGGACACCACTCGTCGCGGTGACTGTCACTGCCGCCGCTGACAGAGACGAGAGTCACGAGACAAAGAAAGAGAACAGATAGCGAGCAGAGCGGTAAGAGAGAGAAACAGAGATCCGGGAGCCGGCGAGTCTCTGGCAACCGGCCTTCGACGCGTGCTCGCCTCCCACAAACAGAACTGAACGACTCTAGGGCTTTTCGGTGAAGATTATGAAGTGCAGTAATATGGACACCACTCGTCGCGGTGACTGTCATCGCCGCTGCTGACATGAAGATTTAGGGTTCCGCCGTGACAGAGTGTGACGATGGTGTTGTTAGTTGTCACCGAAGGTGAGTAACTCTGGCCAATCGACTCTATGGTGTTTCTGTGCAACCAAAATCGGCACCGATCAGGTACAATGAACCCACCTCCTGGTTATCTGTAGATCTAGGGTACGGGTATTTCATCTTTCGTTGAAAGGGTTTTTGAGTGTGGGTTTCCGAAATCTTGAATTTGCTGTCTTTAATCTAAATGAAATCAGTTTGTGGGTTTTGTGTCAATAAAGGTTTGAGTTCAATTGGGTATTTTGTGTTGAGTGTGTGGGTTTCTTGAAATCTTTAAGCTTGCTAATCAATGTGCAGGTGTCGTTTGTCTAAAGATGCGACTTCAATTGGGCGTGAACTCGCTAAGCAAAATTCACATAAAACCCTTAATAGTTTTATGTTCAATTTGTATAATTTGAACCTCAATTTCGCTAAATTGTTGTTTATGGTTTATAAATTTGTTCTTAAATGGGAGTAATCTGTTCAAGAACACATCAATTTAGGTTAAAATTGATCATCACAACATCTCATGACAGTACTCTTCAAGCTCTTCACAGGTACATCTATTGTAGTAATGATTTTTTAGGGGTAAAATTGCTCAAAATTATGTTTATATTCACTTTAGGAGATAGGAGATTCAGTTCATTGTCATGGGTTTTAGATTATCTAAATTGTTCTATCATCTCAGCTCATTAGTTGGGTTTAGAACCAATACAACTGTGAGCTTGAGAGTTAACAAACTTTTCGTTTCTGTGTTTTGATTATTGTACCAGTAGTTACATTACTGCTATTGATCATTCATACAATTTATAATATAGTAATGTGCTCTCGGATGTCCCACGTTGGTCATTTGCTTGAGCTTATAAATGCCTTCTGCATCAGTAAATATCTGGATTCATCTATGCAATGAAATCTTTTAAATTTCTTTATTTTTGGTTGTTATTTTTCTACATAGATACATTTTATCTTATGGAAAAATAAGGAAAGGCAGAACAGCAAAGATGGGGAATTGAACCAACATCAAGTGGGTAACACCGGATGCATCTAAACCACTAATCCATTGAGCTTTTCCAGGTTAATATTTGTTTCCTTTAGTCGATGTGTCCAGTGAATTGAAAAAATGAGTGGAAGTCCGAATCTTAAAAGTATATTTTGAACTTCTAATTTGATAGTTGTCTTCACGAATACAGGTTTCTCAAAATGCTTATTTATAGATATATAACATCATCGGCAAACTATACATAAAAAGACCCAAGACTGAAGAAAAAGGATAGGAGACAGGGTAAAATTCTTATTCTAAAGATGCCTAACAATCATATCAACTCTGAAGATGGAAAACAAGATATTTATTTGGCTTATAAAAGTATGAAATGCTTAAAAAAAAACTCATTTATTTGTTGATACATGTAATTTGCTATAACATGATTTATGTTTTTGACCATTCTTTTGTGTGGGTGAAGATGCGGTCTGATGGTGGGGTCTCTAAGATGTCTATTTGGTGGCATGGGCATATGGATATGGATCACTATAATCAGCTCCAGTATATGGATGTCCCGCTAACATGGCCGAATGAAACAGGTCCGATTGCTACGATGACCTGAATTTTACTGTTTGGTATAAGTCGGAGTTAAGGTAACCTTTAAAACAAAGACTCTGTTTGGCAAGTTGTATTGATTTTAAAAGTCTACATGTTGTAAAAGAAAATATGTAATTAGAGATTAGCATTTGATGTATAAAATTTGCTGCTATGAATGAATGTTTTGGAAACTAACTCATATGTTAAAAACGGAAGGCAAATGAACAGTGTTATCATCTGCGTGGAAGGTTTTGATTCAGTTTTTTTCTTTTCTCTTCTTTCGTAATGTTTTCAAGTTATTCGATTTCACCTATGACGTTTTGCTGGAGTGGTTATGTTCCATGTTTTGTTGGTACCGGTCCGGGTTCGACCCCCAGGTTGGCCTATTTTTTCCCAATTCTTATTTTTATTTTACATGTGTCAGATTTATATAGCGTACAGGTGTTGTTGTCTTTGTAAAATAGTGGCCTCTGTTGTGGGTTTGGTTTCCACGATAAAATTGGGTCAACATGTTATAGAAAATTTTAGTTTATTTTGTATCATCTTACCTACTGAATATATGAAGTGAAATAACAGGCAATTGTACATTTAAAAAAACTGGCGCAACGCATTATTTCGTAACGCGTTTCCGCTGATGTGCAGTGTTGATGATCAGTATGTGTTTATACATGTATGTATGTCTTGATCATGTTACCTTTTTGTTATTTACCAGCTTCAAGACAATTCACGCGTGTATTTCGAAGAAAGATCATATCAAGATCCAATGTTTTTAAAAATAAAGTGGTTTGATTTTATGATTTGGTTTGTTTTTTGCCTATTGATACTTTTCTGTGATGGATGTTATGTGTAAATAGACCATGTTCATCGCATTGGTAGGTCATAATAAAAGGCTTTACTGTATTCAATATGTCTTGGAAATGCATGCTATATTTATATACTTTGCTGTGAATCTTTCATATGAAGTTATAGTGCATCAAAGTTATTAGCATGTTTTTGATGTTTACCTTCTTAATTATGACAGTTATGAAGTTGTAGTGCATCAAAGTTTTTAGCATGTTTTTGATGTGTACCTGCTTAATTATGATGGTTTTATTTTGAACACCATAATTGTCATAAGTGTTTGCGCGCCGCGAAGCGCGCGCCGTATAAAACCTAGTTATGATCAACAATTGTCGGCCATGCACATTTGAAGTCCAATCAAATTGAATTGAATCGTAATAGATTGTTGCCCAATGAGATTTCAATAAATAAAAGAATTGTCGGTCAACTAAAGTTGTCAGCCAGCTTATCAAGAAGGTCCAATCAGATTGTGTTGTGAATTGAATTGTCGGATATTAAATAGTTTGTCAGTACATGTTTCCTGAATACATCAATACATCACATGGATAATTAACATTCGGTCCAATTAAAATCATTAGAATTCATTTGTCAATTGATGTTGTCGGCCCAATTTGAATAAAATTTTGTTAATAACAGCCCAATATATTTCAAAGATCCAATTACATTTGAAAAATTGTTTTTGCGGCCTAACAAATAGTCATTTGTTTGTTGAAGACTCTCGGCTCAAATAGTTCTAAAGCCCATTCAGATTGTTTTAAGTAATCCATTTCGTTTTGATATGTTCGTTTGAAAATAGATCAGAAGGGTCAAGACTATTTTTGAAATAAATCAGGTCGTTTGAATTTGATTCAGGTCATAGCAATCCGTATGGTTTGACAACTTGAACCTCAGTTCGCACAGAATAGTCACCATTTCGAGTACCAGTTTGATTCAGTCAATTGATAAGTGTTTGAACTAATCTTGTGTATTTGTATCTCCAGGTGTTTCACGAGGTGAACCAGTTCGTTTGAAAGCTTTTTGGGTGAATATTCAAAACTGAAGCATGGATTCTGAATTTTTGCTTCTGTTCAATACATAATGACTGAAGCTAATTTTGGTTGGTTAATCCGATCAGTTCAGTCAATTGATAAGTGTTTGAACTAATCTTGTGTATTTGTATCTCCAGGTGTTTCACGAGGTGAACCAGTTCGTTTGAAAGCTTGTTGGGTGAATATTCAAAACTGAAGCATGGATTCTGAATTTTACAATGCATTTGCTACTGCCCCGAGTACTCCTGTTACCGTTGCTCAGAGTGTGACAATGGAAAATGAAACCGGAACATTACAGAAACCTTCAAAGTTGATGGGCATTGAAGAATATCACAGTTGGAAAGAACGTTTTGAGAATTGGGTTCAAGCAAATCATCTAAGATCTTGGGAAAGTATTGAAACAAAGTATGCTAGACCACTGTCTGATTTGGGAGTTGCAAAGATTATTTCGGAATTTTCTTATAAAGAGAGAGATTCGTACAAAGCAGAAAAAATGATGGTCAGTCTACTTCAGCAAGCTGTGAAAGAAGATATTTTTATCTTACTTCAACATGATGGTAGTGCTTATTCGGTTTGGGATGCCCTTCGCAAGAAATTCGAAGGAAGTGCAGAGATGATCAAGAGTAAAAAATCATTATTGAAGAAAGAATTTGAATTGTTTACGAGTGTACCAGGTGAAACTACAAAGACTCTCATTGAGAGATATTGTCATCTTGTGCGTTCAATGTCTCGATTGGAAATTACTAAAACTCCAGAGGAATGGGTTGAGAAGTTAGCCGATGCGTTACCTCAAAAAGAATGGGGTACTTATCTCATGATTTTGAAGAATTCTGGAAAGTATAGTAGATTGTCGATTGCACAGTTTATTGAAAAACTTGAGGGACAAGATCTTGAGCAACAAAAGATTGCTAGAATGAATAATTCAAGTGGTCAACAAGATATCAAGATGTATTACAAAGGCAATGTTCAGAGTGTTGAAGCAAGTCCAAAGATCCAAACCGCTTTCAGTGTAGAGAACTCATCTGGATCAGTTAATCAAAGCTCAGTCAATACTAGTAGTTTTTCTTCATATCCAAGTGTCAATCCGAATGTTCAAAGTTCAAACAGCAGTAATGGTCATGTGTTAAACTGCAATATCGCGTTGCATCTTCAGAATGGTCAAAATTTCTCTGAAGAAGTCGCCAAAGGTCACATGGCATTGCTTGTTACTGTATTAGAATCATATGAGGGTTTGGTTGCAAGAAGGATCAGAAATCCTATGTTGACAAAAGAGGATTACGATCAAATCGATGCTGAGGAATTGGAGCTTATGGATATAAAATGGTTTTTAGCGAGTGTATTGAGGAGAGCCGAGAAATTTAAACAGATTACCGGAAGAGATGACTTCCGTGATGCTAATATTTCTACTTTGGGTTTTGATAAATCTAAAGTTACTTGTTTTCGATGCAGGGAAAAAAGGACATTTCAAGAGAGAATGTACCAATCGAGAAGCAGGTGGAGCTCAGAACCCGTTCGGCAACAATGTTTATTATAGAAAAGCGATTTATCATCAAGTTGCTCAACAGTCAAATCAACAACAACCATCATCATCCAATACTAAACAAATTAAAGATGGAAAGAAGAAAGCTTATCTAGTGAATCAAGACGATGAAAAAATGGCAGAAGGCTTTAGCTGGGATAAATACATTCCACCTGATTTAGGGCTTGGAGCATTCATTGCTAAAATCATTCAAAAACCAGAGTTGATGAAAGAGTGGATGGATGTGTTTGCTGATGATGAGAAAAGCCAAGATGGAGAATCTATTTCTTCTGAAAGTTCAGAAAAGACCCCTGATTTTGATCAATCATCAACTAATAGCAGTGATGATGAGGAAGAAATTAATCAAATAAACATTGGAAAAACTCATTTGTCTACTGAAAGTTTCAAATTTTATTTTGCAGATAAATTGGAAAAGCTAAAGGAAAGGCGAGTAGCAAAAGAAAAGAAAAAGATAAAATGCGAGAATGTTGCTCAGGAAGAGAAGTTTGAATAGATTAAAGAAGCTGAAGTTGCTAAGAAGGTGATTGAAGTTGAAAAGATAATTGAAGTTGAAAAGATAATTGAAGTTGAAAAGATAGTCGAAGTTGAAAAGATAGTCGAAGTTGAAAAGATTATTGAAATTGAAAAAGTTGTTGAGGTCACAAAGCCGTGTCTAAAATGTTTGGAACCTTGCAAACATTGTGAAGAAAAAGATGAGAAGTATAGTGAGCTTGACAAGATGAAAGAAAAATTATTGTTCGATGTCAAGTATGTGAATGAATCGTATAATGTTTTGAACAGATCAGTTAACAGTTTGCAAAAGACAAACTCAGAAAGGGAAGATGCTTTGACCATGATGAATGTAGTGATGATGTCTAAGCAGAAGGCTATCAATCACTATATTGAAGAATGTGCAAAGTTGAAGCAGGAGTTGGAGACTGAAAAGATAGAAAATGAAAGAATCAGAAGATTGTTGCAAAGTTATTCAAGTTCTGATTATTTGATTGATAGAATTTATCCAACTGTTGCAGGTTTTGAAGTTTTCAAGACAAGAAGATGGAAGATAAGGATACTGGTAAGAAACAAAGTGCAAATTATAAAAAGTGTCCGCCTCCAATCTGGGAAGGTTATTCTCCCAGAAAACCAAATGAGGAACAGGTCAAAAAGGCAGTCAATATAAAGTTAAAGTCCGAAATCAACTGATGATTTACCAGTCAACATTGACGTCACGTTTACATCATCTGACACTGATCATGAGTATGTGTTAATAAAGAAAGTGGTCGATCAGGTGTTGGATAAAGATGAGGAGTCAGAGTCAAAGTCCGAATCCGAATGTTCGAGTTCATCATCAGTTGACAGTCCAAAACCGTCGGTCAAAAGGGTTTACAATAAAGAATTTCTATTATCAAAATCTAATTTGAATGATGAAACATTTGAAGTTGCATATACTTTGAATGATTCAGACAAATTATATTCTGATAAAGAATTTCCAATAAGAAGTGTTCAAATGGAAAAGATTCAAAAGGTTTTCAAATTAACAGAAATTAATATTTCTGAAATAAAAGATGTAAATCTTACTGAAAAACCTAAAAAATACACGTCAAGAGTTCAACAAAGATTAAACAAGAAAAAAGGTTACAGTTCTGGTTCTGGTTTTCAAAAGAAACCAAACCATAATAGTAATTTCAAAAAGAAAGGTTTAGGATTTATTCCACCCGAAAATCATAAAAATGAGAAAATTTCTAAAACAAAAACAGTTTTTGTTTCAGGGTCAAGTTCTGAGGAAGAAGAAAAGAACTCATTTTGGAAACAATCAAACAAAGAGTTCTTTGTAGAAAAACAAAAGTATGAGAAGAATGGAGCTAATAAGAAAAGGGAAACAAGAACCTGTTACCGATGTCAAGAAGTCGGTCACATCGCCTGGAATTGTCCAATGGCCACCAACACAAAACAGGAAGTTGTTTCTAAACTTAAAGAAAAAATTGTTGATAAAACTGAACCACCAACTGAAAAATTCAAAGTGTTTAAAAATTCAGCATTCGAAGCTGGTGAGAGTTCTAAAAGGTTTTACAAGAGAAGAGTGAATCTTAACAACCAAACGTGGGTTGTTAAGAAATCAGATGTGAAATTTGGCGATGAATATGACTCGTTAAAGTTAGAGGAGCCACATGTTGAGCTAAAAAGTGAAAAGTCAGTGCCGCCAATGGATGATGTCAACTTTCCACCATTGCGGGCTGAAAATTTAAAATCAAAAGTTGGTAAAGTGGAAATTTCGAATCAATTCTATTCTGAAAAGAAAGAATTTGATGTCGAAAAAGCGTTCAATGGGAAAGTTAAAAATATCTTTGGTAAGATGGTCGAGGGTAAGGCCAAAGTGGTGAAAGAATTTTATGAAATAAAAAGAAATGTTCAAACCCCGAGTGAAACTGAGAAAGTCACACCCAAAGCTGGTCAGGCTTGGGTGTCTGTATTCTTTACTTGAAAATCCTGACTTACCGGAGCTCCCAAGTTGGTAATCGTGGAGCAGGAATCGGCATCATTTTTGAAATATGTTTGTTTGGAAAGCCTACAAGTGGTAAAATTAAAAATTGTCATATTTCAATTTACAAATGGTATTGTTGAGAAGTGAACATACAAGTGGTTGTTCCTACAAGTGGTTAATCAAGGTCATTAAATTGAACTTGATTTAACTTTCATACAAGTTGTTGAAAAGGGGGTTTCATTCATTGTAAAGAGGAAAGAAATAAAGTGATGAACATATCCCCTAACCTACAAGTGGTTGGTGAATTTCAACAAAACTAATTTTCCGGAAAAACCATTTTGATTAAAATAAACTTAAGTGTTTTGAAATCATAATGGGAAAATAATTTGTTGTCAGGGGGAGTTCTGATTGTTTACGCCAAGTGGATAGAGAATTGAAGCATTTTGCATCAGTTTGTCAAATTTTCTTTACATGGTTTTGAATTTTAGGGGGAGTAAGAAATTTCAGAAAATCCAAAAACATTAGAAAATTTGAAAAACGACAAAAACATGAGAAAATGAAAACGAGTTTTGTTGTGAAAAAGAGGAAATGATAGTACATCAGTGGACTATCACAGCACGCTAAAGATTTGGAAAGTCAAATGTGATAAACGGTCTCATTGAGGATGTGTCAGTAGGTTTTTATACATTCAGTAGATTGTTTTGAGATATAAACCTAAATATCAAGATTTGCTTATCTCGTGGGGACCATCTCTCGGATATATGGGTAACCCCCGAAATCTTGTTTGAAAGACTTTCTATTTCTGACATACTAGGTCTTTGTGCGTGATGATATCTGGGGTATTATACCAGGACTTCTGATTTTGCGGGAGCAATAGCCTAGTCCTCGTATAATACTTTGCATAGCTTTAATCATAAAGCCCACCCTCAGCATAAAAAATAATGAAACATTGAAAATGCTAATCATGTGCTGTTGAAGAAAAGATCCCCAAACGGGACACACCGAAAGATGAGCCATCATCTCTTTGTCTGAACAGAAGTTCTAACCTGAGCTCTCATGGTCTCGCATTACCCGTTTACAAATATCATTTGTGTACATTCACCTGTAAGACTGAATATAGAAGTCTGGATACGGGAGTATATTCTGAGGTGGTACACGCGAATAAGTTTAAGTGCTTAAAACACTAATCTCGTATCTCAGAACAGTTGGACTTTGTGTGAAAATTTAAGTGGATCAGTATACTGACAATCTAGGTGAATTGTTTAGAACTTAAAATGATTAAAGCTTAACGGTGTTAGTGATTTGTCTCATAAACTGACATGATCCTCTTACACAAATTTACAAAAATATTGCATGTAAATATTTCTTTACTACTTTTAAAAATCCAAAAAGATTTTAAGTGTGTTTTAGCATAAAATTTTTGAAAATAGAAAAAGATTTTATTTCATCTTATTTTCGACAACTGGTGTTGAAAAGCTGATTTTCAAAATTTCGAGTGCTAAACATGACGACAACTGGGTTGGGAGAGTGTGTTTGAAATGTTAAAATGATTTTAATGAAATACCAAATGTATATGTTTCAATTACAAGTGGTTAGTAGAGATTAAAATTGTTAAATTTTAATAATTATAAAAACTTATGTTTTGGGTAGAGATTTGTGCAGGTCCCCGTGTTTGATCCTGTTGCTACGAAGAGCCAGGAATCATTCTTGAACCTGTGAAAGTGCTATGTCAGATTGCGATCCCGGAACAATTTAAGGGGGGAGTCTGCTAGCAAAGGGGAGTCTGAAGATAGTAGAATCAGTGTCAAATCCTGCTGTCTGAGCCAGCTGCTGATCCTGAAGAATTTATTGGATCAACATCCAAGGGGGAGGTTAGCTGCAGAAGCTGATAAAGAGAAGAGAGAAGATTGAGGATGCTTACAATGTCAGACACTTTGGAAAGAGCATGTAGACAGATCAAGACTGAAGACTTGCCAAACTGAAGACTCGACACCGAAGACTTCGTCAACATCCAAGGGGGAGTCTGTTGGTGCATATGTCTGTCGACTTCGTCTTGTATCAAGTCTTGTAATAGATTGAATAGATCAAGTCATGTAGTTCGAAAGAAATGGTAGTTTCACACGAAATGACAGTTTCACGCGAAATGACATTTCGTGCGAAATGAAAAGTCCATTTCGTGCGAAATGAAAAATCCTAAAATAGGTGGCTTGAGATTTCATTTGTAACTTTGGATTCCGGTAGCGAAGCTCTGCCGAAGTGTCTCCGGGTCGTGTAAAGCTTTCATATCAATACAAGAGACAGTTTAAGTGATTCTAAGTGCATTACAAGCGGATTCAACATCAAAACGTCTGTTTCTGCCTCTCGTTTTGATCAAAAACTCTTCTGAACGACTCGTTAAGGTCGCACAACGAAAAATCCTATAAATAGTGGACTTGAGATTTCATTTGTAACTTTTGGATTCCGGTAGCGAAGCTCTGCCGAAGTGTCTCCAGGTTGTAAAACGTTGTCAAATCAATACAGGAGATAGTTTAAGTGATTCTCTGTGCAAATCAAGCTGATTTATCATCAAAATGTCTGTTTCCGCCTCTCGTTTTGATCAAAAACTCTTCTGAACGACTCGTTAAGGTCACACAACGATCCTACAATTATCATGCAATCAGATAATATTAATAAACACAAATATTTATTAACATATTCATCACAGTGGAGTGTCTTCACTACGAAGAACCCTCATGGCAACGAACCTTCATGGCGAAGAACTACACTTCGTCAAGAAGTAATTGCGACGAAGGTTCATAGTTGTTCGTCGAGAAGGCCAGTCGACGAAGAACCATACTTCATCGACTTGGGTTCTTCGTGGGAAGTTTTGTCGCTGCACCTCAACACGTAAACATGATTTCCTCAAGAACCCTAATTACTATTTAACCATTACTAACCCAAACATATCCATAGTTGGTGGGGGCTTCCCCATGTTAACCACTAGACCCGTTACCATATCGACCACTGACTGAAGTAAGTTGGTGCCCTGACGTCAATGTCTATCATCATTGACTAGTGCCCAGATCCATTAGTTCACGCCACTCCTCTGCGGCACGGTGTGAGGCTTGTCAAACCTAAATAGCGCTATCTAACTAATGACCCGCTCGCCATTGGCCCGACGATTAAGTCGATATAAAAGGAGGGACTTCATGATAGAAAGTTTTGGTCTAGTATCCGTGTTGTCACCCTTCAGTAAAGAGGGTGTGTACGTAATCCCCAAATCAGGAGATTACGCAGGTTCCGATTATATTCTTATCACGTGTTGTCACCCTTCAATAAAGAGAGTGTGTACGTGTCCCAAACCAGGAGATCACGCAGTTTCAGTTTAAATCCTTTACCCATTCCTAACCCTTGGGAATCCCATGCCTTGTGGAAAGTGTGAACTCACCTTGGTTTGCTCGGATAGACTAAATGCTTGTTTAACAATTGATCAATCAAACCCTATTGTGGTTACCAACGACAGTCGGTTTCATGAATTCACGATTCACGTAGCTAGTCACACGTATTGCTCAAGTAGTAAACAACCAAACATAGACATCACGTATGTCATGCAAGAATTCTGGTCATAGTACATTTACGATACAAGTTCACATAATGAATCATTCACATTCGGATCACAAGTGGTTTCGCATCACAAGCATTACCGACTAAACAACACATGGCAATTTATTACATCATTCAACTTAAAGTGCGGCCCACTTGGTTTCAAGCCCGGCTAAGTGTGTGGCCAGTTGTGCGACCCATTACTGTTCGGGTTCAACCCAGCACGGAGTCATAGATCAATACATTAAAACACAAGATTTAATTTGTATATCCTAATCTAACCTGAAATCCAATAAGACACTTTTAACATAGCCCAAAGGCCCAAGCAACTATGCGATCCCTCCCCCCTATATACAAACAGTTAGGCTTGTGGCCCAACTTAATGGAGCGGTCCAATTGAATAAATTCTTCAATAAAACTTTGTCGGCCATTGTATTAAAAATTGATATTTTGAATCATAGTTGCATGTGAATTGATAAAGGTGTCGGCCATAAGAATCTTTTGATTGAGTAACTAAAAGCTTGAAAGTCAATGTTGTAAGACATTTCTTGCATGATCACGTGAATCGTTGGCCTCTTTATTTGAAAATATCAGTTTTCACGTGATTCAAAGATGTTGTTAGGATACATGTGAAGTTCATGTACTCAAATTAATATATAGTACTCCCCTCATTTATATCCTAAATAGATTGAATCAGTACCATTGTTCCATTAACCGTTCATCATCATGCATCATAATTCAAGCAATATCAAGTTACCATTTAGCAATCACATTGACATTTAGATCAAGTATCAACCATATTAGGGAGTAACAATTATGATTACACAGTATTTATGGTTCGCTAATATCCCTAATCGTTACCGAACCGTTAGTGTATGACAATTATTCAAATCCTAATATTCATGCACTATGGTTATTAATTCTAAAATTCACACATAGGTTTTTATATGTATCATCGAGCAGCAACAAGCAAACGACTAATCACAAGATTCTTATATCATATAATCCACACAAGAGATTAAGGTTTATAGGATTTCCAATGATATTACCCCCTCCCCCACGCACCAAGATTCAATTATAACACATAACATGATAGTTAGACAATGAATCCTAAATCATACACAAGCCTATCATAATAAGAACACTCAATAGGTTTCTAATCAGAACTAACCTTACAACTCAATAGGTTTCAGCCGAAGATCACAGGGACGGGGAGGGTTTTCCTCTTGTTGCCGACGCCGAGAGATAGGAGAGGTTAGCTAGGGTTGATAATTCTAATGCGTGATTTGCAAAATTATGGGGAAACATCACTTATTTGTACGTATAACCTATGGGGGCGCATGTGGGCTTCAAGTGATGTGGGCCGAGGAAAGGTTTCGAGTATCGTGGCCTCCAGCCCAAACTAACGTTGTGAAGATTAAACATGCTCGCAACCCAGGTGCATAACTAGATTCAAATTCGGCCCAAGTGGAATTAATGGATATCAAATGGTGTCTAGCCAGTGTTCTCAGACGAGCTGAAAAGTTCAAGCTTATTACTGGGAGAAATCACTTTCTCGATGCTCATGTATCTACTTTAGGTTTTGATAAATCTAAAGTTACTTGTTTTCGATGCAGGGAGAAAGGCTATTTCAAGCGAGAGTGCAAGAACAGGGAAGCTAGTGGAGCTCAGAATCCATTTGGAAAAGACGATTACTACCGGAAAGCCATTTATCAGCAGGTTGGTCAATCACAAGACTCACAGACGGCTCATGGTAGGAAGATTGAGGATTCAAAGAGAGCGTGTTTGGTAGACTTTAACTGGAACAACTACATATCACCTGAAAGCAAAGCATGTTTAGTCGATTAAGATGATGAAAGATTACCTGAAGGCTTCAGCTGGGATATGTTTGTTGATGAAAAAGGAGAATATAAAGCTTTCATCGCTAAGATTGTTAGAGAACCAGACATGTTTGCCACATGGATGAAGTCTATCGGAGAGACTGTGAAGAGCGTGGATGAAGAGTCCGTTGCATCTGATGAGAGTTCAGAAAGTACTGATGAAAACTCACAGAGTTCAGATGAGAGTGTTCAAAATGATATTAGTTCAGAAAAAGAAGTTGTTTTTGATCAAACACCATCTGATTCTGGTTTATCAGATACTAGGTCTGAAAAATCTGCACAGTTTGATCAGTCACCTCCAGATGAAAGCAGTGATGATGAGGAAGAAAAACATATCAATATTGCAAAATCTCATTTATCTCCTGAAAGTTTTCATTTTTATTTTGCAGATCACTTGGAGAAACTGAAGGTAAAACGAACTGCTAAAGAACAACAACAAAAGAATACTGAAGATGTTGTTCAGAATGAGAACGTTGAATGTGTTGCTGAGAAGATGGTTGAGAATGAGCAAGTGAAGGTAGAAGAAAAGGTGAAAGAAGAAGAAAAGGTGGTTGAAGTGGTGAAAACTATCGAAGTTGAAAAAATTGTTGAAGTTGTCAAACCTTGTGAGAAGTGTTTGGAAGCATGCAAAGAATGTTCAGCAAAAGATGATATAATTGCTGAGTATGAGAAGAAGAAAGAGCAGTTGTTGTTCAATCTCAACTATGTGAAAGAATCTTATGATGTCTTGAACAAAACAGTAACTGGTCTCCAAAAGACAAATTCAGAAAGAGAACAAGCACTAACGATGAAGAATGCAGTCATGATGACAAAGCAAAAAGCTATAAATTTCTACATCGAAGAGAGTGCTAAGTGGAAGCAAGAGTTGGAGACAGAAAAGTTTGAGAATGAGAGAATTAGACGTTTACTACAAAGTTATTCTAGTTATGATTATCTCATTGATCGTATTTACCTAACTGTTGCAGGTATGGAAGCTTTTCAAGACGAGAAGCCAAAGAAAAAGAAAGATAGTGGTAAGAAACCGACTGTTAGCTATAACAAGTGTCCGCCTCCAATTTGGGAAGGGTATTCTCCTAGAAAACCAAACGAGGAGCAACTTGAAAAAGCAGTCAATATAAAGCTAAAAACCGACACAACTGACGTATTACCAGAAAACATTGACGTCACATTTACCTCGTCTGACACTGATCATGAGTCTGAGTTAATCAAAAAGGTGGTCGATCAGCTGTTGGATACTGATGAGGAGTCCGAGTCAAAGTCTGAGTCTGGAGGGTCAAATTCGTCAGTCAACAGTCAAAAGTCGTCGGTTAAACAGTCTTACAGTAAAGAATTTTTGTTATCAAAAGCAAATTTGGATGATGAAACATTTGAAGTTGCATACACTTTAAATGATTCTGACAAATTATACTATGACAAAGAGTTTCCAATAAGAAGTGTTCGTTTTGACAGGATCAAAAAGGTTTTCAAAATGACAGAAATTAATATTTCTGAAATAGAAGATTTAAATCTTACTGGAAAACCTAAAAAATACACTTCAAGAGTTCAACAACGTTTAAATAAGAAAAAGGGTTACAATTCTGGTCCTGGTTTTCAAAAGAAACCAAACCAAAATCGTAGCTACAAAAAGAAAGGTCTTGATTTTATTCCACCAGAAAATCATAAAAATATGAAAAATTCTAAAACAAAAACAGAATTTGTGTTAGGTGGAAGTGCAGAAGAGGAACAGAAGAAACCATTCTGGAGACAGTCAAATCAAGAGTTTCTTGCTGAGAAGAGAAAAAATGGAACTGAAGTGTCTCATTCAAAGGAAACTCGAACCTGTTACAGATGCAATGAAGCTGGTCACATTGCATGGAACTGTCCGAAAAATGCCAAAACAAAACAGGGAGTTTCTAATAAATTGAAAGAAAAGGTTGTTGAGGTTGAACCACCAACCGAAAAATTTAAAATTTTTGAAAACTCAACTTATGAGGTTGGTGAGTGTTCTAAAAAGAATTTTTATAAAAGGAAAGAGAAAGACAACCAAATGTGGGTTGTTAAAAAGGTTGATGAGAAAGTCGGCGATGAATCTGGTTCCACAAAGCCAGAAGAGCCACAAGTTGAGGTGAAAATTTCAGTGAATGATAATGAGTTTCCATCACTGAAGTTTGAAGAGGTTAAACAAAAGGTTGGAAAGGTTGAAATCTCGAATCAGTTTTACACAGAGAAAACTAAGTTTGATGTCGAGAAAACATTCAATGGGAATGTTAAGAAAATTTTTGGGAAAATGTTGAATGGGAAAACAAAGGGGGTTAAAGATTTTTATGCAACTAAAAAGGCAACATACAACCTTACTGCGCAAGAATTGAAAACCATCAAGTCTGAGAAGACTTGGATGGAAGTTTGTTTCCCTTGAAGTCTAAGGACTACGCCGGAGATCCCAAGTTTATATCGTGGATCAGGAATCGGCATCATTCATGTTTTAATGAGTTTGTATGAAAGCTTTTGAAAATGTTTGAATGATTACAGGTGAAGGACAACGCCGGAGCTTCCAGGTTGGTAAGTGTGAAGCAGGAATCGGCATCCTGATTGATAAAGTGTTGTATGTAGATGACTCATTCCTACAAGTGGTATTTGTTTGTTATACTTACAAGTGGTTATTCTTACAATTGGTACAGAGGTTGCTAAATTGCAAATGGTAAATCAGGGACATTAAGTTGTACTTGATTTACTACACATGATATAAATAGACAAGATGATGAACCATATCCCCATACTTAACAAGTGGTAAACTTACAAGTGGTAAAAACAAACTCATTTTCTGGAAAAATCATTTTGATTAAAACAAACTTAAGTGTTTTGAAATCTAAATGAGAAAATGGTTTGTGATAGGGGGAGTTCAGATTGTTTATGCCGAGTGAATGGAGATTAGATGCGATTCGATGTCAGTTGTCAAAGTTTTGTACAGTTTGTTTTACATTTCATGTTTCAAGTGGGTCAAGAGCTTAGTTATTTTCAAATTTCCTTTGAAATGTGTTTGCATTTTAGGGGGAGTAGAAAATTTTCAGAAAATCCAAAAACATTAGAAAATTTGAAAAAGACAAAAACATGATAAAATCAAAAATGAGTTTTGTTGTGAAAAGAGGAAATGATAGTACATCAGTAGGCTGTCACAACATGCTAAAGAAATGTAAAGATAAAATGTGATAAATAATCTCACTGTGGATGTGTCAGTAGGTTTTTACACATTTAGTAAATAGTGACGAGATATAAACATAAAAATTCAAACTTGCTTGTTCTGTGGGTTAACAACTTCTTGGATATATAGGTAACCCCTGAAATCTTGTTTGAAAGGTCCCTTATTCTGAGATACTAGGTCTTTATGCTTAGTGATATCTGGGGTATTATCCCGGGACTTCTGCTGAATGGAAGTTCTGACCTAGTCCCCGGATAATGCTTTCCGCAAAAAGCTTGAAACATAGCTTCGCCCTCAGCATGCTGATGAAACAATAAAATTGATAGTCGCTGCTGTTGAAATCAAAAGATCCTCTAAAGGGGACACACCGAAAAGTTGAAGCCGTCATCTCTTTGCGTATACGGAAGTATCGACCTGAGCTCTCACGGCCCTCGCATTTTAACCCCTAAACAGATATCATCTGTGGTATACTCACCTCTAAGACTGAATATTGGGATCTGGATACGGGAGTATATTCAAGTAGTGGGACACACGGATAAGTTCAAGTCATTAAAACATTAACATCGTATCTCGGATCAATTGAACTTTGTGTGAAAATTTAAGTGGACGAATATACTGACAATCTAGGTGAATTGTTTAAAACTTAAAATGTAATGCAGCTTAACGGTGTTGGTGACATGTCTCATAAACTGATATGATCCTCTTACACGAACTCGCAAAAATATTGTCTGTAAATATTTCATTTCTGCATTCTGTTGTTTCTACAAGTGGTGTCATTTATTTTCTTTCAGAGAATCCAAAAAGATTTTGTGTGTGTTTTAGCATAAACTTTTGAAAAAGTCAAAAAGATTTTCGACAACTGATGTTGGAAAGCTGATTTTCAAAATTCCGAGTGCTAAACATGATGACATTGTTGTGAGGGGGAGTGTGTCTTGAACATCAAATGTGTGTTTTTAAATCAACAATTGGTTCATCATAGAGAAAGTGATTTGAGGGAGAGTCAGTGTTGGTGCATATGTTTATACTCAAATTGTTAAATGTAAATCTTACTTTGAGGTAGAGGTTTTGCAGGTTAAGTTGAGCCAGGTTAATTCAATCCTGAGAGTTAAGCTGAACGAAAGCCAGGTTTCCGATACCTGAGGACTCTAATTGAAGAAAGCCAGGCTGATCGATCCTGAAGAGTTTGTGAACAGAGCTAGTGCCAGGTTCCGATTTTGTGGACAGTGTTAAAGCCAGGCATCGATATTGGACTTGTGAAAGCCAGACAATGATCCTGAAGCAGATATTACTGAAGAACAAAGAAATGTCAGCAAATCGAGAGGGGGAGTCTGAAGATATTCAAATAAATATTGTTAAAGGAGAGTCTGTTGATGAAGATAGAAAGAGAGAAGCCCAGAGACTGATCAAGACTGAAGAAGTGAAGACATGACATTGTCAAAGACTCGATGGACGACTCGTCAACATCTGAGGGGGAGTCTGTTGGTGCACTACATCTGTCGACTTCGTCTTGGATCGAGTCTTAGATTACATTGTATAGATTAGGGCACATTTTACGAGAAAATAGGAAGTGTGTAGTAGTTAGCATGCTGATTTCGCTCATAGGGACAGGTAGGTGATTTCAGGCGAAATCACATGTTCTGATTTCGCTCATGTGGACCCTGTGTCTCTTGGAGTGAAATCTAGAACCTATATATAGGTGTCCATGAGCGAAATCACATAACAGTTGTACGTATTCCACGCCGAAGTGCTACCGGTGTGAAGACTGCTTGTAATTGAGTTCTAATCAATACAATCAGTAGTTAAAGTGAAGAGTCAGCTGTTTCTAGCTTTGTTTCTTGTTATTCCGCACCTATAACAAAGTAGAACTTCTCTGAACGACTCATTCGGGTCAGATCACGATCCTACAGAAATGAAAAGTCCATTTCGTGCGAAATGACATTTTCCGAAATGAAAAGTCCATTTCGTGCGAAATGACATTTCGTGCGAAATGAAAAGTCCATTTCGTGCGAAATGACATTTCGTGCGAAATGACATTTCGTGCGAAATGAAATGTCCATTTCGTGCGAAATGAAAAATCCTATAAATAGGTGGCTTGAGATTTCATTTGTAACTTTGGATTCCGGTAGCGAAGCTTTGCCGAAGTGTCTCCAGGTTGTAAAATGTTGTCAAATCAATACAAGAGATAGTTTAAGTGATTCTCTGTGCAAATCAAGCTGATTCATCATCAAAACATTTGTTTCCGCCTCTCGTTTTGATCAAAAACTCTTCTGAACGACTCGTTAAGGTCGCACAACGATCATACAAGTGGTATCAGAGCTCAGGAGGAAGAGTTCTTACCGATTTAGCTTGATTTCATCCTAAATTCTCACTTCTACTCACTTTCTTCACATTTTTTCAAAATTTAAGCAAGATTTTACGGATAAAATGGTTTGATTTTCACATATAACGTGCGAAATACAGTTTTAACCAATCCTTGAAAGAATCAGACCTAAAATCTAACTAAAAGTTGATCAATTTCCCAAAAAACGATCGATTGGGTGACATCATCATTCATTTCGTTTGTATTGAACTCTCATTTCGTACGAAATGGATTTTTAGTGTGACTATTTTGTTTAAAAAAACCCATTTCGTATGAAAACATTGTTTCATTTCACACGAAAAGCCTATTTCGTGTGAATTGCATATTCATTTCGTACTAGATAAGTCCATTTCGTGTGAAACTAGAATTTATTTCGCACGAAACCTTCATTTCGTACCAAAGTTATCTATTTCGCACGATATGATAATTCATTTCATGTGAAATCAACATTTCGTATGAATATTTCGTATGAATTGAATTTCCAGGTCTGTTGAATAATCATTAGTTTTGAGATAAAGTGTTCAGGTCGCACATGGTTGGTAAAGTGGTATGAATTTGAATTGAATTTCCAGGTCTGTTGAATAATCATTAGTTTTGAGATAAAGTGTTCAGGTCGCACATGGTTGGTAAAGTGAAGGTCCGATTGAGTCATAAAGCTTGTCGGCTTCATTAATCTTGTTTGAAAATAAATATCATCGGTCCAGTAAGTTTGTGTTTAGTCTAAGTGTTTGTTAGCCCACTATATAATCATTTCGGTCCAATCATATGATGTTTCAGTTGTCGGCTTTGTGGTTTTTGTTGGCCCAATAAATTAATTAACAGATCCATATATAGCGGCCCAATCACAATATTATACATATATTAAAAAACAAACCTTGTGAATAGTACCTCAGCCCATTTCATTCACCAATATATATACATGTTTTTCTTCAGTTAGTTGTATATTGACATTTGGTAAAGTGATTGATGTGTAGTGTGTGTTGATAAATGGCACTGGGTCGACCCCTCTTTTTGCCTTTTTTTTTTTTACCTTCTACTTTATTTTCTCCTTCTCAACAGCAAAATGCAGAGACGAGGGTCACGAGACAAAGAAAGAGAACAGATAGCGAGCAGAGCGGTAAGAGAGAGAAACAGAGATCCGGGAGACGGCGAGTCTCCGGCAACCGGCCTTCGACGCGTGCTCGCCTCCCACAAACAGAACTGAACGACTCTAGGGCTTTCCGGTGAAGATTATGAAGTGCAGTAACACGGACACCACTCGTCGCGGTGACTGTCACTGCCGCCGCTGACAGAGACGAGAGTCACGAGACAAAGAAAGAGAACAGATAGCGAGCAGAGCGGTAAGAGAGAGAAACAGAGATCCGGGAGCCGGCGAGTCTCTGGCAACCGGCCTTCGACGCGTGCTCGCCTCCCACAAACAGAACTGAACGACTCTAGGGCTTTTCGGTGAAGATTATGAAGTGCAGTAATATGGACACCACTCGTCGCGGTGACTGTCATCGCCGCTGCTGACATGAAGATTTAGGGTTCCGCCGTGACAGAGTGTGACGATGGTGTTGTTAGTTGTCACCGAAGGTGAGTAACTCTGGCCAATCGACTCTATGGTGTTTCTGTGCAACCAAAATCGGCACCGATCAGGTACAATGAACCCACCTCCTGGTTATCTGTAGATCTAGGGTACGGGTATTTCATCTTTCGTTGAAAGGGTTTTTGAGTGTGGGTTTCCGAAATCTTGAATTTGCTGTCTTTAATCTAAATGAAATCAGTTTGTGGGTTTTGTGTCAATAAAGGTTTGAGTTCAATTGGGTATTTTGTGTTGAGTGTGTGGGTTTCTTGAAATCTTTAAGCTTGCTAATCAATGTGCAGGTGTCGTTTGTCTAAAGATGCGACTTCAATTGGGCGTGAACTCGCTAAGCAAAATTCACATAAAACCCTTAATAGTTTTATGTTCAATTTGTATAATTTGAACCTCAATTTCGCTAAATTGTTGTTTATGGTTTATAAATTTGTTCTTAAATGGGAGTAATCTGTTCAAGAACACATCAATTTAGGTTAAAATTGATCATCACAACATCTCATGACAGTACTCTTCAAGCTCTTCACAGGTACATCTATTGTAGTAATGATTTTTTAGGGGTAAAATTGCTCAAAATTATGTTTATATTCACTTTAGGAGATAGGAGATTCAGTTCATTGTCATGGGTTTTAGATTATCTAAATTGTTCTATCATCTCAGCTCATTAGTTGGGTTTAGAACCAATACAACTGTGAGCTTGAGAGTTAACAAACTTTTCGTTTCTGTGTTTTGATTATTGTACCAGTAGTTACATTACTGCTATTGATCATTCATACAATTTATAATATAGTAATGTGCTCTCGGATGTCCCACGTTGGTCATTTGCTTGAGCTTATAAATGCCTTCTGCATCAGTAAATATCTGGATTCATCTATGCAATGAAATCTTTTAAATTTCTTTATTTTTGGTTGTTATTTTTCTACATAGATACATTTTATCTTATGGAAAAATAAGGAAAGGCAGAACAGCAAAGATGGGGAATTGAACCAACATCAAGTGGGTAACACCGGATGCATCTAAACCACTAATCCATTGAGCTTTTCCAGGTTAATATTTGTTTCCTTTAGTCGATGTGTCCAGTGAATTGAAAAAATGAGTGGAAGTCCGAATCTTAAAAGTATATTTTGAACTTCTAATTTGATAGTTGTCTTCACGAATACAGGTTTCTCAAAATGCTTATTTATAGATATATAACATCATCGGCAAACTATACATAAAAAGACCCAAGACTGAAGAAAAAGGATAGGAGACAGGGTAAAATTCTTATTCTAAAGATGCCTAACAATCATATCAACTCTGAAGATGGAAAACAAGATATTTATTTGGCTTATAAAAGTATGAAATGCTTAAAAAAAAACTCATTTATTTGTTGATACATGTAATTTGCTATAACATGATTTATGTTTTTGACCATTCTTTTGTGTGGGTGAAGATGCGGTCTGATGGTGGGGTCTCTAAGATGTCTATTTGGTGGCATGGGCATATGGATATGGATCACTATAATCAGCTCCAGTATATGGATGTCCCGCTAACATGGCCGAATGAAACAGGTCCGATTGCTACGATGACCTGAATTTTACTGTTTGGTATAAGTCGGAGTTAAGGTAACCTTTAAAACAAAGACTCTGTTTGGCAAGTTGTATTGATTTTAAAAGTCTACATGTTGTAAAAGAAAATATGTAATTAGAGATTAGCATTTGATGTATAAAATTTGCTGCTATGAATGAATGTTTTGGAAACTAACTCATATGTTAAAAACGGAAGGCAAATGAACAGTGTTATCATCTGCGTGGAAGGTTTTGATTCAGTTTTTTTCTTTTCTCTTCTTTCGTAATGTTTTCAAGTTATTCGATTTCACCTATGACGTTTTGCTGGAGTGGTTATGTTCCATGTTTTGTTGGTACCGGTCCGGGTTCGACCCCCAGGTTGGCCTATTTTTTCCCAATTCTTATTTTTATTTTACATGTGTCAGATTTATATAGCGTACAGGTGTTGTTGTCTTTGTAAAATAGTGGCCTCTGTTGTGGGTTTGGTTTCCACGATAAAATTGGGTCAACATGTTATAGAAAATTTTAGTTTATTTTGTATCATCTTACCTACTGAATATATGAAGTGAAATAACAGGCAATTGTACATTTAAAAAAACTGGCGCAACGCATTATTTCGTAACGCGTTTCCGCTGATGTGCAGTGTTGATGATCAGTATGTGTTTATACATGTATGTATGTCTTGATCATGTTACCTTTTTGTTATTTACCAGCTTCAAGACAATTCACGCGTGTATTTCGAAGAAAGATCATATCAAGATCCAATGTTTTTAAAAATAAAGTGGTTTGATTTTATGATTTGGTTTGTTTTTTGCCTATTGATACTTTTCTGTGATGGATGTTATGTGTAAATAGACCATGTTCATCGCATTGGTAGGTCATAATAAAAGGCTTTACTGTATTCAATATGTCTTGGAAATGCATGCTATATTTATATACTTTGCTGTGAATCTTTCATATGAAGTTATAGTGCATCAAAGTTATTAGCATGTTTTTGATGTTTACCTTCTTAATTATGACAGTTATGAAGTTGTAGTGCATCAAAGTTTTTAGCATGTTTTTGATGTGTACCTGCTTAATTATGATGGTTTTATTTTGAACACCATAATTGTCATAAGTGTTTGCGCGCCGCGAAGCGCGCGCCGTATAAAACCTAGTTATGATCAACAATTGTCGGCCATGCACATTTGAAGTCCAATCAAATTGAATTGAATCGTAATAGATTGTTGCCCAATGAGATTTCAATAAATAAAAGAATTGTCGGTCAACTAAAGTTGTCAGCCAGCTTATCAAGAAGGTCCAATCAGATTGTGTTGTGAATTGAATTGTCGGATATTAAATAGTTTGTCAGTACATGTTTCCTGAATACATCAATACATCACATGGATAATTAACATTCGGTCCAATTAAAATCATTAGAATTCATTTGTCAATTGATGTTGTCGGCCCAATTTGAATAAAATTTTGTTAATAACAGCCCAATATATTTCAAAGATCCAATTACATTTGAAAAATTGTTTTTGCGGCCTAACAAATAGTCATTTGTTTGTTGAAGACTCTCGGCTCAAATAGTTCTAAAGCCCATTCAGATTGTTTTAAGTAATCCATTTCGTTTTGATATGTTCGTTTGAAAATAGATCAGAAGGGTCAAGACTATTTTTGAAATAAATCAGGTCGTTTGAATTTGATTCAGGTCATAGCAATCCGTATGGTTTGACAACTTGAACCTCAGTTCGCACAGAATAGTCACCATTTCGAGTACCAGTTTGATTCAGTCAATTGATAAGTGTTTGAACTAATCTTGTGTATTTGTATCTCCAGGTGTTTCACGAGGTGAACCAGTTCGTTTGAAAGCTTTTTGGGTGAATATTCAAAACTGAAGCATGGATTCTGAATTTTTGCTTCTGTTCAATACATAATGACTGAAGCTAATTTTGGTTGGTTAATCCGATCAGTTCAGTCAATTGATAAGTGTTTGAACTAATCTTGTGTATTTGTATCTCCAGGTGTTTCACGAGGTGAACCAGTTCGTTTGAAAGCTTGTTGGGTGAATATTCAAAACTGAAGCATGGATTCTGAATTTTACAATGCATTTGCTACTGCCCCGAGTACTCCTGTTACCGTTGCTCAGAGTGTGACAATGGAAAATGAAACCGGAACATTACAGAAACCTTCAAAGTTGATGGGCATTGAAGAATATCACAGTTGGAAAGAACGTTTTGAGAATTGGGTTCAAGCAAATCATCTAAGATCTTGGGAAAGTATTGAAACAAAGTATGCTAGACCACTGTCTGATTTGGGAGTTGCAAAGATTATTTCGGAATTTTCTTATAAAGAGAGAGATTCGTACAAAGCAGAAAAAATGATGGTCAGTCTACTTCAGCAAGCTGTGAAAGAAGATATTTTTATCTTACTTCAACATGATGGTAGTGCTTATTCGGTTTGGGATGCCCTTCGCAAGAAATTCGAAGGAAGTGCAGAGATGATCAAGAGTAAAAAATCATTATTGAAGAAAGAATTTGAATTGTTTACGAGTGTACCAGGTGAAACTACAAAGACTCTCATTGAGAGATATTGTCATCTTGTGCGTTCAATGTCTCGATTGGAAATTACTAAAACTCCAGAGGAATGGGTTGAGAAGTTAGCCGATGCGTTACCTCAAAAAGAATGGGGTACTTATCTCATGATTTTGAAGAATTCTGGAAAGTATAGTAGATTGTCGATTGCACAGTTTATTGAAAAACTTGAGGGACAAGATCTTGAGCAACAAAAGATTGCTAGAATGAATAATTCAAGTGGTCAACAAGATATCAAGATGTATTACAAAGGCAATGTTCAGAGTGTTGAAGCAAGTCCAAAGATCCAAACCGCTTTCAGTGTAGAGAACTCATCTGGATCAGTTAATCAAAGCTCAGTCAATACTAGTAGTTTTTCTTCATATCCAAGTGTCAATCCGAATGTTCAAAGTTCAAACAGCAGTAATGGTCATGTGTTAAACTGCAATATCGCGTTGCATCTTCAGAATGGTCAAAATTTCTCTGAAGAAGTCGCCAAAGGTCACATGGCATTGCTTGTTACTGTATTAGAATCATATGAGGGTTTGGTTGCAAGAAGGATCAGAAATCCTATGTTGACAAAAGAGGATTACGATCAAATCGATGCTGAGGAATTGGAGCTTATGGATATAAAATGGTTTTTAGCGAGTGTATTGAGGAGAGCCGAGAAATTTAAACAGATTACCGGAAGAGATGACTTCCGTGATGCTAATATTTCTACTTTGGGTTTTGATAAATCTAAAGTTACTTGTTTTCGATGCAGGGAAAAAAGGACATTTCAAGAGAGAATGTACCAATCGAGAAGCAGGTGGAGCTCAGAACCCGTTCGGCAACAATGTTTATTATAGAAAAGCGATTTATCATCAAGTTGCTCAACAGTCAAATCAACAACAACCATCATCATCCAATACTAAACAAATTAAAGATGGAAAGAAGAAAGCTTATCTAGTGAATCAAGACGATGAAAAAATGGCAGAAGGCTTTAGCTGGGATAAATACATTCCACCTGATTTAGGGCTTGGAGCATTCATTGCTAAAATCATTCAAAAACCAGAGTTGATGAAAGAGTGGATGGATGTGTTTGCTGATGATGAGAAAAGCCAAGATGGAGAATCTATTTCTTCTGAAAGTTCAGAAAAGACCCCTGATTTTGATCAATCATCAACTAATAGCAGTGATGATGAGGAAGAAATTAATCAAATAAACATTGGAAAAACTCATTTGTCTACTGAAAGTTTCAAATTTTATTTTGCAGATAAATTGGAAAAGCTAAAGGAAAGGCGAGTAGCAAAAGAAAAGAAAAAGATAAAATGCGAGAATGTTGCTCAGGAAGAGAAGTTTGAATAGATTAAAGAAGCTGAAGTTGCTAAGAAGGTGATTGAAGTTGAAAAGATAATTGAAGTTGAAAAGATAATTGAAGTTGAAAAGATAGTCGAAGTTGAAAAGATAGTCGAAGTTGAAAAGATTATTGAAATTGAAAAAGTTGTTGAGGTCACAAAGCCGTGTCTAAAATGTTTGGAACCTTGCAAACATTGTGAAGAAAAAGATGAGAAGTATAGTGAGCTTGACAAGATGAAAGAAAAATTATTGTTCGATGTCAAGTATGTGAATGAATCGTATAATGTTTTGAACAGATCAGTTAACAGTTTGCAAAAGACAAACTCAGAAAGGGAAGATGCTTTGACCATGATGAATGTAGTGATGATGTCTAAGCAGAAGGCTATCAATCACTATATTGAAGAATGTGCAAAGTTGAAGCAGGAGTTGGAGACTGAAAAGATAGAAAATGAAAGAATCAGAAGATTGTTGCAAAGTTATTCAAGTTCTGATTATTTGATTGATAGAATTTATCCAACTGTTGCAGGTTTTGAAGTTTTCAAGACAAGAAGATGGAAGATAAGGATACTGGTAAGAAACAAAGTGCAAATTATAAAAAGTGTCCGCCTCCAATCTGGGAAGGTTATTCTCCCAGAAAACCAAATGAGGAACAGGTCAAAAAGGCAGTCAATATAAAGTTAAAGTCCGAAATCAACTGATGATTTACCAGTCAACATTGACGTCACGTTTACATCATCTGACACTGATCATGAGTATGTGTTAATAAAGAAAGTGGTCGATCAGGTGTTGGATAAAGATGAGGAGTCAGAGTCAAAGTCCGAATCCGAATGTTCGAGTTCATCATCAGTTGACAGTCCAAAACCGTCGGTCAAAAGGGTTTACAATAAAGAATTTCTATTATCAAAATCTAATTTGAATGATGAAACATTTGAAGTTGCATATACTTTGAATGATTCAGACAAATTATATTCTGATAAAGAATTTCCAATAAGAAGTGTTCAAATGGAAAAGATTCAAAAGGTTTTCAAATTAACAGAAATTAATATTTCTGAAATAAAAGATGTAAATCTTACTGAAAAACCTAAAAAATACACGTCAAGAGTTCAACAAAGATTAAACAAGAAAAAAGGTTACAGTTCTGGTTCTGGTTTTCAAAAGAAACCAAACCATAATAGTAATTTCAAAAAGAAAGGTTTAGGATTTATTCCACCCGAAAATCATAAAAATGAGAAAATTTCTAAAACAAAAACAGTTTTTGTTTCAGGGTCAAGTTCTGAGGAAGAAGAAAAGAACTCATTTTGGAAACAATCAAACAAAGAGTTCTTTGTAGAAAAACAAAAGTATGAGAAGAATGGAGCTAATAAGAAAAGGGAAACAAGAACCTGTTACCGATGTCAAGAAGTCGGTCACATCGCCTGGAATTGTCCAATGGCCACCAACACAAAACAGGAAGTTGTTTCTAAACTTAAAGAAAAAATTGTTGATAAAACTGAACCACCAACTGAAAAATTCAAAGTGTTTAAAAATTCAGCATTCGAAGCTGGTGAGAGTTCTAAAAGGTTTTACAAGAGAAGAGTGAATCTTAACAACCAAACGTGGGTTGTTAAGAAATCAGATGTGAAATTTGGCGATGAATATGACTCGTTAAAGTTAGAGGAGCCACATGTTGAGCTAAAAAGTGAAAAGTCAGTGCCGCCAATGGATGATGTCAACTTTCCACCATTGCGGGCTGAAAATTTAAAATCAAAAGTTGGTAAAGTGGAAATTTCGAATCAATTCTATTCTGAAAAGAAAGAATTTGATGTCGAAAAAGCGTTCAATGGGAAAGTTAAAAATATCTTTGGTAAGATGGTCGAGGGTAAGGCCAAAGTGGTGAAAGAATTTTATGAAATAAAAAGAAATGTTCAAACCCCGAGTGAAACTGAGAAAGTCACACCCAAAGCTGGTCAGGCTTGGGTGTCTGTATTCTTTACTTGAAAATCCTGACTTACCGGAGCTCCCAAGTTGGTAATCGTGGAGCAGGAATCGGCATCATTTTTGAAATATGTTTGTTTGGAAAGCCTACAAGTGGTAAAATTAAAAATTGTCATATTTCAATTTACAAATGGTATTGTTGAGAAGTGAACATACAAGTGGTTGTTCCTACAAGTGGTTAATCAAGGTCATTAAATTGAACTTGATTTAACTTTCATACAAGTTGTTGAAAAGGGGGTTTCATTCATTGTAAAGAGGAAAGAAATAAAGTGATGAACATATCCCCTAACCTACAAGTGGTTGGTGAATTTCAACAAAACTAATTTTCCGGAAAAACCATTTTGATTAAAATAAACTTAAGTGTTTTGAAATCATAATGGGAAAATAATTTGTTGTCAGGGGGAGTTCTGATTGTTTACGCCAAGTGGATAGAGAATTGAAGCATTTTGCATCAGTTTGTCAAATTTTCTTTACATGGTTTTGAATTTTAGGGGGAGTAAGAAATTTCAGAAAATCCAAAAACATTAGAAAATTTGAAAAACGACAAAAACATGAGAAAATGAAAACGAGTTTTGTTGTGAAAAAGAGGAAATGATAGTACATCAGTGGACTATCACAGCACGCTAAAGATTTGGAAAGTCAAATGTGATAAACGGTCTCATTGAGGATGTGTCAGTAGGTTTTTATACATTCAGTAGATTGTTTTGAGATATAAACCTAAATATCAAGATTTGCTTATCTCGTGGGGACCATCTCTCGGATATATGGGTAACCCCCGAAATCTTGTTTGAAAGACTTTCTATTTCTGACATACTAGGTCTTTGTGCGTGATGATATCTGGGGTATTATACCAGGACTTCTGATTTTGCGGGAGCAATAGCCTAGTCCTCGTATAATACTTTGCATAGCTTTAATCATAAAGCCCACCCTCAGCATAAAAAATAATGAAACATTGAAAATGCTAATCATGTGCTGTTGAAGAAAAGATCCCCAAACGGGACACACCGAAAGATGAGCCATCATCTCTTTGTCTGAACAGAAGTTCTAACCTGAGCTCTCATGGTCTCGCATTACCCGTTTACAAATATCATTTGTGTACATTCACCTGTAAGACTGAATATAGAAGTCTGGATACGGGAGTATATTCTGAGGTGGTACACGCGAATAAGTTTAAGTGCTTAAAACACTAATCTCGTATCTCAGAACAGTTGGACTTTGTGTGAAAATTTAAGTGGATCAGTATACTGACAATCTAGGTGAATTGTTTAGAACTTAAAATGATTAAAGCTTAACGGTGTTAGTGATTTGTCTCATAAACTGACATGATCCTCTTACACAAATTTACAAAAATATTGCATGTAAATATTTCTTTACTACTTTTAAAAATCCAAAAAGATTTTAAGTGTGTTTTAGCATAAAATTTTTGAAAATAGAAAAAGATTTTATTTCATCTTATTTTCGACAACTGGTGTTGAAAAGCTGATTTTCAAAATTTCGAGTGCTAAACATGACGACAACTGGGTTGGGAGAGTGTGTTTGAAATGTTAAAATGATTTTAATGAAATACCAAATGTATATGTTTCAATTACAAGTGGTTAGTAGAGATTAAAATTGTTAAATTTTAATAATTATAAAAACTTATGTTTTGGGTAGAGATTTGTGCAGGTCCCCGTGTTTGATCCTGTTGCTACGAAGAGCCAGGAATCATTCTTGAACCTGTGAAAGTGCTATGTCAGATTGCGATCCCGGAACAATTTAAGGGGGGAGTCTGCTAGCAAAGGGGAGTCTGAAGATAGTAGAATCAGTGTCAAATCCTGCTGTCTGAGCCAGCTGCTGATCCTGAAGAATTTATTGGATCAACATCCAAGGGGGAGGTTAGCTGCAGAAGCTGATAAAGAGAAGAGAGAAGATTGAGGATGCTTACAATGTCAGACACTTTGGAAAGAGCATGTAGACAGATCAAGACTGAAGACTTGCCAAACTGAAGACTCGACACCGAAGACTTCGTCAACATCCAAGGGGGAGTCTGTTGGTGCATATGTCTGTCGACTTCGTCTTGTATCAAGTCTTGTAATAGATTGAATAGATCAAGTCATGTAGTTCGAAAGAAATGGTAGTTTCACACGAAATGACAGTTTCACGCGAAATGACATTTCGTGCGAAATGAAAAGTCCATTTCGTGCGAAATGAAAAATCCTAAAATAGGTGGCTTGAGATTTCATTTGTAACTTTGGATTCCGGTAGCGAAGCTCTGCCGAAGTGTCTCCGGGTCGTGTAAAGCTTTCATATCAATACAAGAGACAGTTTAAGTGATTCTAAGTGCATTACAAGCGGATTCAACATCAAAACGTCTGTTTCTGCCTCTCGTTTTGATCAAAAACTCTTCTGAACGACTCGTTAAGGTCGCACAACGAAAAATCCTATAAATAGTGGACTTGAGATTTCATTTGTAACTTTTGGATTCCGGTAGCGAAGCTCTGCCGAAGTGTCTCCAGGTTGTAAAACGTTGTCAAATCAATACAGGAGATAGTTTAAGTGATTCTCTGTGCAAATCAAGCTGATTTATCATCAAAATGTCTGTTTCCGCCTCTCGTTTTGATCAAAAACTCTTCTGAACGACTCGTTAAGGTCACACAACGATCCTACAATTATCATGCAATCAGATAATATTAATAAACACAAATATTTATTAACATATTCATCACAGTGGAGTGTCTTCACTACGAAGAACCCTCATGGCAACGAACCTTCATGGCGAAGAACTACACTTCGTCAAGAAGTAATTGCGACGAAGGTTCATAGTTGTTCGTCGAGAAGGCCAGTCGACGAAGAACCATACTTCATCGACTTGGGTTCTTCGTGGGAAGTTTTGTCGCTGCACCTCAACACGTAAACATGATTTCCTCAAGAACCCTAATTACTATTTAACCATTACTAACCCAAACATATCCATAGTTGGTGGGGGCTTCCCCATGTTAACCACTAGACCCGTTACCATATCGACCACTGACTGAAGTAAGTTGGTGCCCTGACGTCAATGTCTATCATCATTGACTAGTGCCCAGATCCATTAGTTCACGCCACTCCTCTGCGGCACGGTGTGAGGCTTGTCAAACCTAAATAGCGCTATCTAACTAATGACCCGCTCGCCATTGGCCCGACGATTAAGTCGATATAAAAGGAGGGACTTCATGATAGAAAGTTTTGGTCTAGTATCCGTGTTGTCACCCTTCAGTAAAGAGGGTGTGTACGTAATCCCCAAATCAGGAGATTACGCAGGTTCCGATTATATTCTTATCACGTGTTGTCACCCTTCAATAAAGAGAGTGTGTACGTGTCCCAAACCAGGAGATCACGCAGTTTCAGTTTAAATCCTTTACCCATTCCTAACCCTTGGGAATCCCATGCCTTGTGGAAAGTGTGAACTCACCTTGGTTTGCTCGGATAGACTAAATGCTTGTTTAACAATTGATCAATCAAACCCTATTGTGGTTACCAACGACAGTCGGTTTCATGAATTCACGATTCACGTAGCTAGTCACACGTATTGCTCAAGTAGTAAACAACCAAACATAGACATCACGTATGTCATGCAAGAATTCTGGTCATAGTACATTTACGATACAAGTTCACATAATGAATCATTCACATTCGGATCACAAGTGGTTTCGCATCACAAGCATTACCGACTAAACAACACATGGCAATTTATTACATCATTCAACTTAAAGTGCGGCCCACTTGGTTTCAAGCCCGGCTAAGTGTGTGGCCAGTTGTGCGACCCATTACTGTTCGGGTTCAACCCAGCACGGAGTCATAGATCAATACATTAAAACACAAGATTTAATTTGTATATCCTAATCTAACCTGAAATCCAATAAGACACTTTTAACATAGCCCAAAGGCCCAAGCAACTATGCGATCCCTCCCCCCTATATACAAACAGTTAGGCTTGTGGCCCAACTTAATGGAGCGGTCCAATTGAATAAATTCTTCAATAAAACTTTGTCGGCCATTGTATTAAAAATTGATATTTTGAATCATAGTTGCATGTGAATTGATAAAGGTGTCGGCCATAAGAATCTTTTGATTGAGTAACTAAAAGCTTGAAAGTCAATGTTGTAAGACATTTCTTGCATGATCACGTGAATCGTTGGCCTCTTTATTTGAAAATATCAGTTTTCACGTGATTCAAAGATGTTGTTAGGATACATGTGAAGTTCATGTACTCAAATTAATATATAGTACTCCCCTCATTTATATCCTAAATAGATTGAATCAGTACCATTGTTCCATTAACCGTTCATCATCATGCATCATAATTCAAGCAATATCAAGTTACCATTTAGCAATCACATTGACATTTAGATCAAGTATCAACCATATTAGGGAGTAACAATTATGATTACACAGTATTTATGGTTCGCTAATATCCCTAATCGTTACCGAACCGTTAGTGTATGACAATTATTCAAATCCTAATATTCATGCACTATGGTTATTAATTCTAAAATTCACACATAGGTTTTTATATGTATCATCGAGCAGCAACAAGCAAACGACTAATCACAAGATTCTTATATCATATAATCCACACAAGAGATTAAGGTTTATAGGATTTCCAATGATATTACCCCCTCCCCCACGCACCAAGATTCAATTATAACACATAACATGATAGTTAGACAATGAATCCTAAATCATACACAAGCCTATCATAATAAGAACACTCAATAGGTTTCTAATCAGAACTAACCTTACAACTCAATAGGTTTCAGCCGAAGATCACAGGGACGGGGAGGGTTTTCCTCTTGTTGCCGACGCCGAGAGATAGGAGAGGTTAGCTAGGGTTGATAATTCTAATGCGTGATTTGCAAAATTATGGGGAAACATCACTTATTTGTACGTATAACCTATGGGGGCGCATGTGGGCTTCAAGTGATGTGGGCCGAGGAAAGGTTTCGAGTATCGTGGCCTCCAGCCCAAACTAACGTTGTGAAGATTAAACATGCTCGCAACCCAGGTGCATAACTAGATTCAAATTCGGCCCAAGTGAGAAACTAGACGAGGCTCGTTACCTTATTACTCTACTACGTATGTACAAATACGCCATTGCGACATGACAAATTAACACATACATAACACGTTTAATACATATAACACATTTAACGACTTAATATGCACACATAAATATCTAGTGATGTACTAATCCAACGCCAAAGATTGTGGAGTATAAGTAACGCTATCCTTAGAGATTCAGGTTGTCACATCATCCCCAACTTCAAAGAATTTTCATCCCGAAATTTAGCACATAGTTACTGAGGGAGCTAGTTAGGTTGCATGTTTTTCCTGGTTTTTCCTGGGGTGTCACACGTGCTCAGCGAGCACGGGGCCATGGCCGGAGTTACTTTTCATTATTTTGAAATTTTTGACTTGTTTTCTTAGAATGTCAAGCCAGAATAGCGGAACCTCTTCAGCTCACTCGAGGAACAGTGGTAGGGAAAGAAGGCCATCGATAGAAGCAACCCTTGTGCGTTAAGTAATGGCGCTAAAAGAGGCACTCGATGAGATGACATCCGTGGAGGAAGTCCTAATTGACCGTATCAACTATCTAATGGTGGGACTAGAGAGTAGCTTCCAAGAAATCAACCTTTTGCACCAAAGGTTGAACATTCTTGCAATGCCGCCTATGGAACCAATCTTCCCACAAGAAGCTTGGAACTTGGCATAAGAAGTTATTAATCACACCGGATGGGACGACATTCCCCCGGAACCTCCTCTAGACGCCTTACAAGAGGTTCCGGTTGAAGTCGCACCTCCTCCACATGAGGAAGACAATGAGCCTGCTTTCCTTCTCCCCCGAGAGATAGAGGAGTGGCTTAACGATGTGTGAGGGGCCCTTTCCGGAAAGAAGTTCTAAAAGCCTTATTCAACCGAAAGAATCATTTTTCAGAAATTTTGTTGCTCTTATAATAAAAACATCTAGGCTAGGACTTCTTTGTGGTTTAAGATTTCTTGCATTCTAGGACCTACTTATCCGATTTTTAGTATGTATTTTTTTTCTAGGAACTATGTATCTCACTATTGAAAGAATGATGGTTTTTAATTATTGAATGGTGTTTGGATAATGATGTAATGGTTAAATACACTCAAAAAGGTGGAGGTTACCAAGGGAACTTTAAAACCATACCACATACACAAAAACAGAGCCTCCCGATAATTTTCCAGCATTACAGCAAGTTCATCGCGGGGCCGTGCTCAGCCCAACACGCCCCGTGCCCAAGGCTCTGCAGAAATTTGCCCAGTTCAGGTAACTGGACACGGGGCTGTGCTCACTGAACACGCCCCATGCCCAGCCTTCTGTTTAATTTTGGTATCGGCGATCTGACCACGGGGCCATGCCCGGACCAACACGCGGCTGTGGCTAGACGCCCAGTAACACAAAATTTTGTTTTTAAACACATTTTTACACATTCAATCAACCTAAAAACTTATTTTTGGGACACATTGAGGACAATGTGTAATTTACGTGTGGGGGGATGCTAAAACCTTGAATTTTGCAAATCCTAATAACACCTTACACAAAACTCTATTGGAACCGCTAATCACCCCAATTTTTTTTCAAAAATTTTCATTTTTTACTTGTCTTGGTTTAATTTAGGAATAACAAGTTCTAAAAAGGTTATATTTTTACAAATTTACAACTGATAGCGTCGTGATAAAAAGAATCAACAGAAGAACATTACGAAACGGCATGACAAATCTAATTAAAATTTGATTATATATACTTGATCACATTATAAACTCATTCCCACAATAAGTGAGTTTTGAGCCTTTATTGAGCATACAAGCATACATCTTTAAACTAAATGTTCATTTTTCGTTTCTTGTGTGAATAGCCGCTTGGTTCTTACGGCTCTAGAACTTGCCACGGCGATACATTTCCGGTACTTACCGACTTAAACCCATGTAAGTAAATGATGGAGGCATTAGGACTAACCCATTTTCCTTTCAACACCATTATTTTCATTTTTTTATCACCTACCCAAAAATCCCCATAGTTAACCCATTTGAGCCTAAACCTTTTCATTTCTAAACCCACAAAACAAACACCCTTTTACCCACCAAAACCTTTTTCTTTTCAACCCTTTATTTTAGTAAAAAGCTCGGTTTTTGTGTGACATTTCTTTATAAAAAAATGAAAGTCTAGCAATAAACAAACAAGTTCCTTAAAGAAACTTTGTTTGAAGATGCTTAGTTGGAATAAAAGTCACAAAAAACAAAAAGTTTTACGACAACCGACGCTTTTTACGATTTTAGCCCCTTTTACTAACCACTAACCAAAGCCACCTACCCTCAGCCCAAGCCTACCCCTTTCCCAAGCCCTCTTGATATTTACAAAAGTTTATAGTTAAAAAGGAGGAGGATTGATTGCTTGGCAAACATATGGTAGAAGTAAGTTCCATGCCGGTCTCAAGTGTTTCACAAAAATACATCTTTGGCCGAGTATTGAGTGATCTCCCGTGAGGTATGTGAACTTGTATATAAATGGTATTTTAAAGAGGCATGTTATGCCCAAATAAGTAATTTCTCTTATGAAATGTTCTAAATAAATCATAACGAATAGGATTGTAAATAGTATAAAAATAAAACCCAATAAAGATCTTGGATTCCCGACACTCAAGACAAACCAAAAACTTCTCTTCTACCCGTTCCATTTGGGTGTGTAAGCCACATAATAAAGAGTTTTGCTTGAGGACAAGAAAAGATTCAAGTGTGGGGGTATTAGATGTGCGCAAAATGCAACATATAAATTAGATCAAATGAGGCATAAAACTAACCTTTTTTAGTACTAATGTTGGAAAAAGTGTGCTTTTGTCTTCCTTTTGAATTTACAGGACCAAATGAGCTTAAACGAGCAAAATGAACAAATAAACAGCAAAAACCAACATAAATACAAAGAAAAGGAATAAACGTGATATGCCCGACCCCTCAATAGCATCCACAAGAGTAAAAACAAGAAACAAAAGGCTGACCACGGCCCGTGCCCACTAGACACGGGGCGTGGTCAGATGTCTGCAGAAAGGACAAAGATATGTAAGCTTCTACGCCCACCACGGGGGCGTGCCCAGCTCAGCACGGGGTGTGGTCAAAGCTAAGATTCAAAGAATCTTGCAAAATCTTGGTAGTACAGATACGCTTCTGCACACTGGGTCGTGCCCGCTGGACACGGGCCGTGTTAAGCCCTATGCTGACAAATGCAATTAATGAAGGAAGAGAAAGAGATGGCCATGGGGGTGTGTCTGCTGGACACGGTGCCGTGGTCGGGCTTCTGTTTAGGCTATAAATAGGGGTGCTTGGTTCACTTCAAAGACATCCTTTGGCAAACCACTACTCTCTCACTTTGCCACCACTCCACCACCACTACACCACCAACACCCACCACCATCATCCATCATCCACCTTTAGAGTGTGTAGTAGTCTCGGGATCCAAGATTCATAGTAAGAGTTCTTGTCAATCAAAGGCCATGTTTGGCTAAGTCTCTTACATCACTTGGTGAAGACAAGTCTTTGATGTATTACTTTTGATTTTTAATCTTTTCCCACTTTTTATTTGGTTTTGTATTAATGACTTTAATAACTACTAGTTTCTTATGTTGAAGGTGAAACTTCTTTATCATTTGACCGTGGTGTCTTAGCATTACTTTACTGTCTATATAAAGTAAAAGATTTGCACCATTCATATCTCTACGGTCTATGTAGAGATATGTTGGCTACCTGGTCGGGGATTAAGGGAATGGTTTGGTAAGGTTCTTGCCTTGTTCAGTATATAGATCCTGCAAGGACCTGGGTCGAGCTTACTAGGACCTCCTTCAATACCCACTGGTATTGGATGGCGGGGGTGCGAATGGCTTGATCCCCTCATATGTAAACTACTATTAATACATTAAACCGGCTACTTGGGATTGTATCCCTGCTGACTCAAACCACTTAGCTGAGGGTAACGTCACCTTTAAAAGAGGGGCCTACCACTTTTCGCATTAATAACTTAATTAATTATCTTTCAATATTCCGACCCTTTAGGATTGTATCCTTGCTGACTCAAACCACTGGGTTGAGGGTAACGTCACCTTCAAAAGAGGGGCCCACTACTATAACTAAAATAAGTTTCTTAAAAAGTGCAAAAGTGCGGAAATCATTAAAGGATACATTAAAGGCGAGTCGGATCCAAGTGATTCATCTTGTCTATCTGTTTTTATTTTATTTTTATTTCTACATTTTTAGTTTTTATTTTTCATGTTTAAAATCTTTTCTCAAAAATTTTAGATTGATTAGACGTTGAGGGTAAACCGGTACTAAAAGCTCTTGTGTCCTTGGACGACCTCGGTATCTTACCAACGCTATACTACGCTCACGATGGGTGCACTTGCCCAAGTGTGTGTTTAGTGTTAGTAGAATATCGTGTTTTATAAATTTAAAACTTGACTAATGCGTAAAACGGGCTTAAAATATAAATAAAAATATAATACCAATTGGTTAGATGGATTATCTTGTCTATCTGTTTTTATTTTATTTTTATTTATGCATTTTTAGTTTTTATTTTTCATGTTTAAAATCTTTTCTCAAAAATTTTAGATTGATTAGACGTTGAGGATAAACCGGTACTAAAAGCTCTTGTGTCCTTGAACGACCTCGGTATCTTACCAACGCTATACTACGCTCACGATGGGTGCACTTGCCCAAGTGTGTGTTTAGTGTTAGTAGAATATCGTGTTTTATAAATTTAAAACTTGACTAATGCGTAAAACGGGCTTAAAATATAAATAAAAATACAATACACCTAACGCACACACCTCACCCTACCTTCAAAAACCTAAAAATAAACCTGAAACCTACCCCCACCCCTAACACTACGAAAAACCTAAACCGGCCAGCCCCTACTACCCCTACCCCACCCACTCCCCAAAAATCTAATCCCCCCCACCCCCACCACCCAAAAGCCTAAGAATGTCACACCCTGGCTTTGCGGAAGCGTGGTTAATTTGGTGTGACTTCTTAATACCATAGCTTAACCATAACAAGCTATATGAATTTTAAAAACCATGCAAGATCATCCATTAAATTAAGTTAGAAAAGTAAAATACCATAACATTGTCTCAACGGAAACACATCCTAACAACATAAACAGTGTTCAACAGACACAAACATCAACATGACATAAACACAGTTTAAGAACTGAGACTTGTCCAGGAAAAAGTCACATCCCTTAAACTTGGATGAACTCGTAACTAGTGCAGCGGAAAAACGTGCCATACCATGCCAGATCCTGAAATACATGTAAGTTGAAAAATCAACAATAATGTTGAGCGAGTTCATGCGTAAGTGAGTAAATAAACCTTTGTATGTATAAAAATCCTGGTATGTATCAAATAATGAAAAAGAGATCACCAATGGTTTGCAAGGCCATTGATATGTGTGAAGTGCAAGTAGGAAGACTCAAACCTAGCTGATTTGGCGATGGGTACAAAGTCACCACCTGGTCCATTAGGCGGGCTCAGGGGTTGGGCTCGCTACACCCAGATAGATCTACCTCTACTGTCCCTCGGTCTTACCTTGAGGATTAATGGCCTCAAGTTTCCGCCTACCCAATTCACATGATCTAAATAATAACCCTCCTTACGCTAACCATAACATGTATAAAGTATTCGTAATCAAAGCAACATGTATTTCACCCCCGCAATTTAGAAAACTGAAAACAGTTAAGAGAAAAGGGGGACATGAACTCACAGTGGTGCGCCTCTACCAAGTATGTCTCCAAGTCAAGCAGCTGAGCAACGATCTACATGTACTAACTCTATTAGACGGACGGCCGTGCCTTAGCTTTATGGTTTAAGTTTTGGGAAATAGTTAGACAACTATTTCGTGTTTACATTCTGCGCATACTTGGTAATTATTTTCCTTCCCAAGGATGAGGATTTAATACATGTGTGTTCGTAATATATTATTAAGTCTCACTTAATATATATTCATTTCTAACTCCAAAATATAAATATTCTTCTCAAAAATGTTATATTTTTATTTCACATCATTTTCCCAAAATAATACTTGAACAAAAAAAAATACGCGTTCATAAATATTTCCGTAAAATGCGTAAGTTACGTTTTAACGATCGGGAGTGGTAATAATAATTACCGGTGTAACTTATATATTTATTGTGAAAGCGTTCGCATTATTTTGGATTCGTTAATCGTTCGATAATATTATTTTTACCCTAAAAATAATATTTATACACATCACAAAATAATTGACAAGTGACGTTGTGAAAAATATATTCACAAAATATATATTTATCACGTTTAATTTTGTGAAAATCCCACCTCCGATATTTGTAAATAAAGTCGTGGCGAAACTTATATTTTGAAAACATGTCGAAAAGTGTTTCTAACACTTATAGTGAAAATAATTCTAAGTGTTAGGTTTTTGGAAAAATTTCGCCAGAGTTTCCTCTGTAACTGGAGGTGTCCACGCTTTCAAGCGTATCATTTTCTTTTATAAATTAATCAACCAGTTTTCTTATTCAATCAAAACAATACTCAACACAACAAACTAGTTAATAAATATGTAAATCGCAAAGATTTCATGAACTTGTGATTTACTCAAAAATACGAAGTAAATCTCATTACTTTTAGCGGATCTTTATATAAATTAGTCCGGTTTCGTAAAAACCTTGCTTTTAAAGAAATTCCGTCTTCACAACTTCTCGTCATCTTTTACAAAAAATTGTTATCTTGTCGGAACTTTGTGCTACGCAAGTGTTTACACACTTGTGTTTTCTAAAAATCATTCTTGTTATCATAAGATCCGTCTTTAGAAAACATGATTTTCTTGACACTCGGTCTTTTGAAAATACCACTTGTAGATCCGTAGATCTACTAGTTTTAAACACTAGGTTGTAATAAAAATCACTTTTACACAAGTTCATGATTCGTGTGTGGTAGAGTTTCATCCTTTAACCCTTGTTACTACCAAAACAACCTTATGTCATGATCCATGATCATGACCAACCCGGGTTAAATGATGATCCGAGCTACCACAACATAGATCGGGTCCAAATAACCACACAATTCAATTACTACAACATTTACACATCATATGAGCTTTTAACCATCATTATTTGTGTTTTTAGTAGACTTTAATGCATCATCTTGTGAGTTTACGAGTTTCAACCGTTACAAATCCTTTTAACCACTTTAAATTAGTTCGAGAAGGTGATTTAAGCAACATACCACTAGCTCGAGGCTAGGGAAGAATCTAGACGCGAAATGGGTGGATAAAAGCAACGAGAGAAGGTCCTCCGCCTTCCGTTTGCACCAAGCCTCCTTATATGTGATCCTTAACGCTTGTGTGGACTTGGAATGTGAAGATCAAGGCTCGAAAAATTGATGGGTGCAAGAGGGTGTTTGGCCGTGAGTTTCTTGAGAGAGAGAGAGTTGTTTTTGTTGAGTTGTGGAGTGTGAATGATAGGATGATTATGATGTGCAAATGCTACTACTTATAGGCAATACTTAGGATTATTAACCAATAGATTTCATGCTCTCTAGATATAAGACAAGGGGAAATAAAATATTCAAGAAGGACAAGGTATGTCCCCCTCTAGGGGACAGTTGGTTAAGGGGGGGGGGGTCTAGGTTCATTTCCAACTAATCATTAGATAATAGTTAGGTTAAGTTAGTTAGTTTAGGGATTAACCCCGTTACTAGTGTGTAGTGCATTACAGTGGGTGTTAGGGTGTTCAGGGACCCTATCTGGCTCAGAAAAAGACAAACAATGTAAATGGCAATATTTTCATGTCCCGGGTAAAGTCCGGTTGTTTGGTTGGACACAGCTTATTCCTGACACTTTGGAATGTGTCTAGTAATATTTTTCTCATGTTTTGGCACTTTATTAGTTAGCTAAAAGCTGAATTGTTTATTAAAGTGCTGAGTTTTGTGCTTAGTGTACGTTTTAGGCACATCCGATCACTGTAACTTATTCCTAGAGACGCAGTTCTACAACCCTTGTATCTTCACATTCACTATTAGTGTAGTTAACTATCTCGGGCTCATACAGGCTTTAGAGGCAGTATCTGCCTGGTGCTGGCTATGACAGCACGTTCAATAGGTTCTCCGTTCATAGAGCTACTGTGCTTTTGTGCATCATGTTTGTCACTAAGGTTAAATTTGTAAATAATGTAGTGGCAGTAAATAGAGTATGATGCAAGTATGTACATGTATCAGCATTCAAGTAGCAGTCTATCCATAATTTCAAGTAAGCACAGTAATTAAGCAGAAATCAAATATTAATTAAGTCGTACGGAAACCTGGTTTAGTGAGGGTTGTCACATTCTCCCCTCGTTAAAGAAATTTCGTCCTCGAAATTTGTACTACCCTAACTCCTTTTGGTCACGTCACGCCAGTATAACATTGAGGTAGTTAGTCATCAAACCGCATCAAAGCTTACTCACACTTGGTGGTTCCAGGAATATTTAACAATTCGCACCCTTGTGTTAAGAAGGTGGGTGTTCTTAGCAGTTGATGTTAGAAGTACAAAACGTACTTTACGTATAGCCTAATGCATTCCAGCTAGCAGGGGGGTCCACAAGAGAGAAGTTTCAACTAATAAGATCCTCAATGTCCGGTTGCAGTATCCCGGCGAGTTTTCATGAAACATAGCACCCTCTATTCGGAAATTTCCAACTCCAATGAAATGGTAAAAGTGATCTGTCAACTCCCAAGTAGCCGGGTGGCAAGGTTCAGTGCGTTGAATATTTTGATCGGCGAGAATATACCGAATGAATACAAACGAATCTGGTGTATTCTTGCTTTGATTTGTAGTTGCATCAGGAATATGTAAATGACAAGTCAACAAAAGTTTATGTATTTTGCGTGGAACGGTTGTCCATGATTAGCACAAGCTACAAGTTTGTAATGACACCACCAGGTGTCGCAATGACAAAATTTCATAGTAGTGGTGATTGAACAAGTTCACCGTGTTTGAGATCAGATGAAGGTGTACCAAAACAATCTGAAGATTTGACTTATGCCATGTTACAGAGTTTCCAATTAAATACGGAATATCAAAGAACCACTGTTTCCAATCGAAAATGAAATGTAATAAGCATCGCAAGGCATTTGATTGACAATGAAGGAATCGTTAGGAGGTACATTGTGCTTATGGAATGAATATATGTACCATTGTCTTAACACAATTGTGTTGAGACCGCTTTAATCGTGGTAAGCAAGTGGATTTAGAGTGAGTCAATAAACAATTAAATCCGGGTATGAGGTGCGTAATCAAATTAGCGCAAGCTTCAATTCTGTGAATGTATCACCGCAAGGTATCAAAGTCAATCAACGATTTCGTGGAGTCATAGACTAAACAAGTCTACCATGACTCGAAGCAAAAGGATCTGTGCCAAAGTATTAGAATATGATGCTCTCAATACATCATATGGCGTCTTAAATCAAACATGGGAACTAGATAAGTTTAAGCAATCGAACTTAGTTTCAATGTAACCCAACAATAATCGTACATATCAACAAGGGAATCTTGGCATGATAGCAAACCTGTAACTTGAAAGAAAGCAGTTGTAAGAAAATGTATTGACTTGATAACAAAAGAGTCAACATTGAGAAGGACATAGGTCATTCGAATCATCAACCAGTATTTAGATTTAGCAATGTAATATTGGAGCTTTAATGAAACGTTTATTCGAAATGGAACCGCATGCGTAGCAAAAGGTGCATATGTGGCAAATAAGTTTTCAAGAAATGGAGCAATGTGTGTTTGCTATATTGAAGAAACGACAAAGTATTCGAAACAAACATGTGTTCGCTCTCAGCGAAGGAAATCAACGTGATGCAACTACCTTGAGGGGAGTAGAAACGCAATATCTACTCGTTAGAAGTAAGAGTGAGGACTTCAACGGAAGCAAATTTAAGTACTTTCGATTTTGAAATGATAAGTTTGTCAAGTTGGTGACGTTTGATTGAGTTGACAGATATGGTTCCTAAATGTAAGGCCTCTAGTTCCTCCAGATTCCGCACCTCGTGTGGATCCGACTTATACATTGTGTACGGGGCAGCATTTTGTTTATGTCTAAGCACAATCATTGTCCCACAATTTCATCCTGGTATATTCCCTGAATTTCTCTGCTGACGATGTTCGATTGTCGATCAGTCGTATAGTAGTAGTTGGATCATCATAGTCAGTTGTGTAAGAAGTTCATTAGTCTTCAGCAAAAGCCATTGACTCTGGTATGTTAGCCCGTTCGGCTCCTGATCATTTGGAAGTTACTCGTCCTTTCTTTTGGCGAGCAGAACTGTGGTTATCCAAAACAAAAGTTTTGGTCTATTATCTTCCTTCTCTATCAACCACTGAGGTTGCACTGTCAATCCTTGCATCTCCGAAGGTGTAAGTCGCTCGAGGTGCCTTGGGCTACAGGCACGTGGCCTGGAATCAGATTGATGCAAAAATTCGACTTGTCGTCGAGGAGATTACCCTGGCAAGTCTTTGAGGAAGACTTCAGGGTATACTCCGATCACGGGGGTATTGCTAAGTTTTAGTTCTTCGGCTCCCCTGTCCCCGACATGAGCCAGGAAGCAACACATCCTTCCCACAACAACTTTCGTGCCATAAGTAATTCGTGATCGGTGGTGGCGTATCCTGCTTCGTGAGTCACAATCATTCCTTCATCCGTCATCGAGGTGCGGATATCAACCTCCGCTCGATCGTTTGCCAACTAATACCTCCATTTACCACGTTGAAGCTTCCCAAATCAACTGGCATTAGATCTAGCGTAAACTTACGCCCTCCGGGTTCTATTGTGCCGATTCCAGTTACTGCATTGGCTTCCACTAGCTTCCCCTAAGCTAGCTCTAATGGGTACTGGAATGACTACTCACTTGCTACTTAAACCAATTATACTCTCAAACTCTAGAAGTGTGAATCGTACAATTTATTACAGTATCAAGTAGTACAGACGCATAACGTTGCGTATTATGGAACGTACCGATTTCCATGCTTGAATCCCTGGCGTGTCTCCCTAGCTTCGGTGGGGAGCTTTCATCTGTGTGCCTGATTGTTTTTAGGGCAATATTTTCTGAAATGCTTTTTGCTTCCACAGTTAAAACAACCTTGAGTACGTTTCTGTTAATCGCTCATTCTACTTTGACAATTGCTATTGTCGTTGTCCTCTTCGTGATCCTCACTACCGTCTTGGCCCCCATTACTATGTTCAGTATCTTGCCAATAAGTTTCCTTGACATGTCCCACCTTGCCACAGTTACCACAATTTCCATATTTGCATCGCCCGACATGATAACGTAAACAATTGTCGCACTTAGGTAGGATACCCTTGTAATCTTTTCCCTTTTTGGCCTTCTTCTTGTTACTTACCCGAGTAACCATCTTGAAATTTGCGAGCTTCCTCTTGTTATCCCCAGATGCCTTTATAGCAGTCTCCTTTTTCTCCTCCGCAGTGGAAAACTCTCCTCGTCTAACTGCTTCTTCTGTGAGTGCTATGCTTATGTTGATAGCCTCGGTGATCGTTGACAGTTTTGATGCTGTTACCAGGCTTAGAATCTGAGGCGCCAATCCCCTTATGAATTGTTCAATTCTCTTAAACTCAGGTGTCCCTAGGAGTAAGGCAACTTGTGATAATTCGTTAAATCTCTGCACATACTCCGCTATCTTTGGTCCTTCCATTTTCAAGTTCCACAGTTCTGTCTCCAATCTCTGGACTTCTACCCTCGAGCAATATCTTTCACGCATCAGACTCTTCAGTTCGTCCCACGTCATAGCATACGCAGCGGTCTCGCCCATTGTTCGAATTTGATGGTTCCACCATGACAGAGCCTCATCCAACAACAGTCCAGTTATGTACTTGACTTGATGTTCGTGGTCACATTTGCTTAATCATAGAACTGAATCTGTCTTTTCAACCCAGCGTACGAAGGCTAAGGCACCCCCGGTGCCGTCAAACTCTCGAGGTTTGTGGTCCAAGAACTGCTTGTAGGTGTAGCCGTTGGGGGGGGTTATTTCCTGAGGTACCTCCGCTACAATCGGAGCGATGGGCCTCGTACCGTGCGATGGCCTGTAAGAGGTGCTCTCGCATTTCCGCCTCTGTTGTAGGTAGAGGGTGGTTGATATTGGTGTTTCCTTGAGTCGGCATCTTCCTAGAAGAAGGTCGGTTAGGTCAGGTCTTGTGAAGGATGCGAGCACATTGGTCTCTATTCAACGAATAAGACCTCCTAGGTGTATTACATATACGTATATACGCAGTCGTTATACATTCAGCCATATATTATCTCATGTATTGTACATCTTGTAAATAGGAAGGTAGCAAGTAAGCATGTAGCATTATAGTTATCGCACAAATACGTAGATCAACAGCGTGCTTAGTGGGGACATAGCGGCGGAGTTTTCGTTAGTCATTAGTCATAAGTATTGCCGCGTGTTTAAAGATGATCGGCTTTTATTATCCTCCGGCCACAATCACAGTGTCTTTTAAGGCGCATCACAGCAGAAAGCACACAGGGTCACCCTACCCTTGTCCAGCAAGTATATTAGTGCATCAAAATTACATAGTCAGAAGTGGTACCCAAAAGCCTTCGAAATCCCGGCTTATCATTAGCGTATTTACTCAAGCATAATGCAATTTGCATAGTCCAGAAACCAACTATACTGGTTACTGAGGTGGAGGAGGAAAGAAAAGTAAACTGTCGACATGCGTGAATCCCTCCTCGAGCTAGGATATATGTTAAAGTAACTAGCTGATCTGTTGCTTGATAGTAAGGAAACGAGCATCAGTATCCTGGGAACGATATACTAGTAACGGTCAAGTGCGCAAAAGGGGATCTTGAGGTATGTGGCGGATCAATGCACACTGGCGAAAGACAGAGTGGAGGTCGTGGTGTTTCACAGAACTTTTTAGACAATAGGTTGTCTTGTGATGTAGACGCTTAACTCCTGTTTTTGGTTATGTTATGTTTTGTATCAGAAGTTGCCGAACGTGGTGTCAGCTCAAGCTTCAACATTCTGTGGCTCATATCCTTAAACTGTACCTGACGTTACAGGAGCAACTTATCCTGTGTGTGTCCTTCATATTGCGAGAAATGGTAAGGGTTTATAGTTAGCATAGTACGTTTATAGGGATCACCGAATCGGCTTATCAAGCGTTGTAGGGGTGAATGTAGCAAGCGGTGCGGCCTGGAGCATCTCTACGAGGCGCGGGTATATCCTGACGGGAAGTGTTAGGCATGATGGCGCAACGGGCGTTGATCCTCACAAGGGAAAAACGAACCTCTTCACAAATGAGGGGGGCTGCCTGATGCAGGTAGTTATAAGGGGTGCAATGTCTGGCAGTCTAAAAAGAAACAGGATCGTGATCACGTAAAGGTGTAGGTTCAGCGGGCGCAACATCAACTGACTCCAATGGTGTAGTAACTGGCTTGGGTGCAGGCTCCGGGCCATGTGACGGTGTGGCGAGCATCAGTGGTGAGTGTGGGAACAAAAAGTGCATCCATAGGAACTGAAACAGGGGCTGAAACAGGAGTCACAGGAAACTCGAAAGGTAACCATTGTCATCGACTATCCACCCACTTCGGGTGTGCGCGTATCGAGGATCAACTTGGGTTGCAAGAGGCGCATGATTGAACTGTGCAGGCACAGAGTCAGGAAAAGGGGCAATAACAGGATTAGCAGGAATATCAGCAATGTGAGGGGCATTAATATGAGCATCAACAGCATGCTCATCCTCCAACAGTGGAGCAAGAATAGGATGATCATCGATGGTTACATCATTAATCGAGGATCAGCAGCGGGTACGCCAGCATGAATAGGGTCATGCTCAAATACGGGGTCTGGAGCAACTAATGGCTCGGGGTCATCGAACGCCGTCTTAAATCAAATGCATGGTCAATGGGATCAACTGGGCCGACTGGGCCAACCGGGTACTCCATATGCTGATCCAGTGGTATATACTCGATCTCCTGATCTGGGTCGAATCCTGGGGGAAAGACAGGATCGGAATTCTCCTCAACATCGTGATCGAAAGCAAAGCTAGGGACAGGGGCTACAGCGGATGCCCTATCAGGATCTGAACCGTGAGAAAAATGCTGCGCACTCTGAGTGTGGGATGATACGGAGGCCACAGACTCGAAAGAGTCCGGGATGGGTGAGTGAGCAGGTGACTCCTCAGCGGGAGCATCTGCGAGCAACAAAAGATCACCAGCAGCTAGAAGGGCCTCGCCCTGAACATCATTCTTTAGGGGCTCGTCATCAAACAGATCGACGTCGTCATCAGTGCCAGCGTCGAGAAGTATATCGTAAGCAGGATAAACGGCCAAAGGTATGGGGGCAGGGATTTCTACGAGTGGCCTGTCCACGGCCAAAGGGCCATCAGCGAGCTCGGCGGCAGCACCGGGTAGCGAGAGGAGCTGGAAATCATCCTCATCCGTGCTGGTGGTATCCGAAGTGTGCACCTCACTTTCTGTCATAATCTCATCGTTCATCACGATTGCTAAAGGATCCAAGGTGTCCGTCACTTCAGTATCTGAAGAGGAGGCCATGTCGTCTTGTAACACAAACACACACACACGCACAAATAATCAATCACATAGTCAAATAAACACATTAGTCACCAGTTAAACATTCAAATAATTCTCCTAGTCCCACTAGCCTCCCAGTCTCCTAGACTGATATTCCTAGTCCCACTAGCCTCCCAGTCTCCTAGACTGATACTCCTAGTCCCACTAGCCAAATTCTCCCAGCCTCTAAGACTGCTCTATCATCTACCCCGATCTCTTAGATCGAGCCTCGGCCTCCAAGACCGAGCCTCAGCCTCCAAGACTGAGCCTGCTCTTTCTAGTCTCACTAACCATCTACCTCGATCTCTTAGATCGAGCCTCGGCCTCCAAGACCGAGCCTCAGCCTCCAAGACTGAGCCTACTCTTCCTAGTCTCACTAGCCACCTACCTCGATCTCTTAGATCGAGCCTCGGCCTCCAAGACCGAGCCTCAGCCTCCAAGACTGAGCCTAAAATAAAATAAATAAAATGTGCTCAACATTTGTTTGTAAAAACGTTTTGGATCTGGACTTAAGTGGTACGCAGTAAAAATGTTTTCGTGAGAGCCCTAGTGATCATAGTCTAGACTCGAGAAGGAATCCTAGTTCGCTATGATCAGAGCTCTGATACCAAGCTATCACACCCTGGCTTTGCGGAAGCGTGGTTAATTTGGTGTGACTTCTTAATACCATAGCTTAACCATAACAAGCTATATGAATTTTAAAAACCATGCAAGATCATCCATTAAATTAAGTTAGAAAAGTAAAATACCATAAGATTGTCTCAACGGAAACACATCCTAACAACATAAACAGTGTTCAACAGACACAAACATCAACATGACATAAACACAGTTTAAGAACTGAAACTTGTCCAGGAAAAAGTCACATCCCTTAAACTTGGATGACCTCGTAACTAGTACAGCGGAAAAACGTGCCATACCGTGCCAGATCCTGAAATACATGTAAGTTGAAAAATCAACAATAATGTTGAGCGAGTTCATGCGTAAGTGAGTAAATAAACCTTTGTATGTATAAAAATCCTGGTATGTAGCAAATAAGGAAAAAGAGATCACCAATGGTTTGCAAGGCCATTGATATGTGTGAAGTGCAAGTAGGAAGACTCAAACCTAGCAGATTTTGCGATGGGTACAAAGTCACCACCTGGTCCATTAGGCGGGCTCAGGGGTTGGGCTTGCTACACCCAGATAGATCTACCGCTACTGTCCCTCGGTCCTACCTTGAGGATTAATGGCCTCAAGTTTCCGCCTACCCAATTCACATGATCTAAATAATAACCCTCCTTACGCTAACCATACCATGTATAAAGTATTCGTAATCAAAGCAACATGTATTTCACCCCCGCAGTTTAGAAAACTGAAAACAGTTAAGAGAAAAGGGGGACATGAACTCACAGTGGTGCGTCTCTACCAAGTATGTCTCCAAGTCAAGCAGCTGAGCAACGACCTACATGTACTAACTCTATTAGACGGACGGCCGTGCCTTAGCTTTATGGTTTAAGTTTTGGGAAATAGTTAGACAACTATTTCGTGTTTACATTCTGCGCATACTTGGTAATTATTTTCCTTCCCAAGGATGGGGGATTTAATACATGTGTGTTCGTAATATATTATTAAGTCTCACTTAATATATATTCATTTCTAACTCCAAAATATAAATATTCTTCTCAAAAATATTATATTTTTATTTCACATCATTTTCCCAAAATAATACTTGAACAAAAAAAAATACGCGTTCATAAATATTTCCGTAAAGTACGTAAGTTACGTTTTAACGATCGAGTGGTGATAATAATTACCGGTGTAACTTATATATTTATTGTGAAAGCGTTCGCATTATTTTGGATTCGTTAATCGTTCGATAATATTATTTTTACCCTAAAAATAATATTTATACACATCACAAAATAATTGACAAGTGACGTTGTGAAAAATATATTCACAAAATATATATTTATCACGTTTAATTTTGTGAAAATCTCACCTCCGATATTTGTAAATAAAGTCGTGGCGAAACTTATATTTTGAAAACATGTCGAAAAGTGTTTCTAACACTTATAGTGAAAATAATTCTAAGTGTTAGGTTTTTGGAAAAATTTCGCCAGAGTTTCCTCTGTAACTGGAGGTGGCCACGCTTTCAAGCGTATCATTTTCTTTTATAAATCAATCAACCAGTTTTCTTATTCAATCAAAACAATACTCAACACAACAAACTAGTTAATAAATATGTAAATCGCAAAGATTTCATGAACTTGTGATTTACTCAAAAATACGAAGTAAATCTCATTACTTTTAGCGGATCTTTATATAAATTAGTCCGGTTTCGTAAAAACCTTGCTTTTAAAGAAATTCCGTCTTCACAACTTCTCGTCATCTTTTACAAAAATTGTTATCTTGTCGGAACTTTGTGCTACGCAAGTGTTTACACACTTGTGTTTTCTAAAAATCATTCTTGTTATCATAAGATCCGTCTTTAGAAAACATGATTTTCTTGACACTTGGTCTTTTGAAAATACCACTTGTAGATCCGTAGATCTACTAGTTTTAAACACGAGGTTGTAATAAAAATCACTTTTACACAAGTTCATGATTCGTGTGTGGTAGAGTTTCATCCTTTAACCCTTGTTACTACCAAAACAACCTTATGTCATGATCCATGATCATGACCAACCCGGGTTAAATGATGATCCGAGCTACCACAACATAGATCGGGTCCAAATAACCACACAATTCAATTACTACAACATTTACACATCATATGAGCTTTTAACCATCATTATTTGTGTTTTTAGTAGACTTTAATGCATCATCTTGTGAGTTTACGAGTTTCAACCGTTACAAATCCTTTTAACCACTTTAAATTAGTTCGAGAAGGTGATTTAAGCAACATACCACTAGCTCGAGGCTAGGGAAGAATCTAGACGCGAAATGGGTGGATAAAAGCAACGAGAGAAGGTCCTCCGCCTTCCGTTTGCACCAAGCCTCCTTATATGTGATCCTTAACGCTTGTGTGGACTTGGAATGTGAAGATCAAGGCTCGAAAAATTGATGGGTGCAAGAGGGTGTTTGGCCGTGAGTTTCTTGAGAGAGAGAGAGTTGTTTTTGTTGAGTTGTGGAGTGTGAATGATAGGGATGATTATGATGTGCAAATGCTACTACTTATAGGCAATACTTAGGATTATTAACCAATAGATTTCATGCTCTCTAGATATGAGACAAGGGGAAATAAAATATTCAAGAAGGACAAGGTATGTCCCCCTCTAGGGGACGGTTGGTTAAGGGGGGGGGGTCTCGGTTCATTTCCAACTAATCATTAGATAATAGTTAGGTTAAGTTAGTTAGTTTAGGGATTAACCCCGTTACTAGTGTGTAGTGCATTACAGTGGGTGTTAGGGTGTTCAGGGACCCTATCTGGCTCAGAAAAAGACAAACAATGTAAATGGCAATATTTTCATGTCCCTGGTAAAGTCCGGTTGTTTGGTTGGACACAGCTTATTCCTGACACTTTGGAATGTGTCTAGTAATATTTTTCTCATGTTTTGGCACTTTATTAGTTAGCTAAAAGCTGAATTGTTTATTAAAGTGCTGAGTTTTGTGCTTAGTGTACGTTTTAGGCACATCCGATCACTGTAACTTATTCCTAGAGACGCAGTTCTACAACCCTTGTATCTTCACATTCACTATTAGTGTAGTTAACTATCTCGGGCTCATACATGCTTTAGAGGCAGTATCTGCCTGGTGCTGGCTATGACAGCACGTTCAATAGGTTCTCCGTTCATAGAGCTACTGTGCTTTTGTGCATCATGTTTGTCACTAAGGTTCAGTTTGTAAATAATGTAGTGGCAGTAAATAGAGTATGATGCATGTATGTACATGTATCAGCATTCAAGTAGCAGTCTATCCATAATTTCAAGTAAGCACAGTAATTAAGCAGAAATCAAATATTAATTAAGTCGTACGGAAACCTGGTTTAGTGAGGGTTGTCACATTCTCCCCCCGTTAAAGAAATTTCGTCCTCGAAATTTGTACTACCCTAACTCCTTTTGGTCACGTCACGCCAGTATAACATTGAGGTAGTTAGTCATCAAACCGCATCAAAGCTTACTCACACTTGGTGGTTCCAGGAATATTTAACAATTCGCACCCTTGTGTTAAGAAGGTGGGTGTTCTTAGCAGTTGATGTTAGAAGTACAAAACGTACTTTACGTATAGCCTAATGCATTCCAGCTAGCAGGGGGGTCCACAAGAGAGGAGTTTCAACTAATAAGATCCTCAATGTCCGGTTGCAGTATCCCGGCGAGTTTTCATGAAACATAGCACCCTCTATTCGGAAATTTCCAACTCCAATGAAATGGTAAAAGTGATCTGTCAACTCCCAAGTAGCCGGGTGGCAAGGTTCAGTGCGTTGAATATTTTGATCGGCGAGAATATACCGAATGAATACAAACGAATCTGGTGTATTCTTGCTTTGATTTGTAGTTGCATCAGGAATATGTAAATGACAAGTCAACAAAAGTTTATGTATTTTGCGTGGAACGGTTTTCCATGATTAGCACAAGCTACAAGTTTGTAATGACACCACCAGGTGTCGCAATGACAAAATTTCATAGTAGTGGTGATTGAACAAGTTCACCGTGTTTGAGATCAGATGAAGGTGTACCAAAACAATCTGAAGATTTGACTTATGCCATGTTACAGAGTTTCCAATTAAATACGGAATATCAAAGAACCACTGTTTCCAATTGAAAATGAAATGTAATAAGCATCGCAAGGTATTTGATTGACAACGAAGGAATCGTTAGGAGGTACATTGTGCTTATGGAATGAATATATGTACCATTGTCTTAACACACAATTGTGTTGAGACCGCTTTAATCGTGGTAAGCAAGTGGATTTAGAGTGAGTCAATAAACAATTAAATCCGGGTATGAGGTGCGTAATCAAATTAGCGCAAGCTTCAATTCTGTGAATGGACTCGTATCGTGGTTCTGATCAAAAGCCCTAAAACAATTAAATCCGGGTATGAGGTGCGTAATCAAGTCACTTGGAGCACCATTTCGAGGCAAGTTTTACATCAATGGACTCGTATCGTGGTTCTGATCAAAAGCCCTAAAAAATCTGTTTGTAATTTTGAAAAAAAACTTAACTCCGTTAAGTTTTTTTTAACGGGGGACCATTGTAGGAAAAATAGGTGAAAGGTGGGACTGGTGGGGGGAATATTTTGAGGTGGGATTATTAATGGCCAATAAGGTCTAGGTGGGATTATTATAGGCCAATTCCCCTTTCAATTAATAGCTAAAACCAAACTTTGCCTAAAACTTTTGCTTAGAAATATATGAAATTGAGGTATATATAATTGAAATGTATGTATAAATATATGAATTGGAGGTATAAATATAAAATATATGAAGTGATGGTATAGACACAAGAAATATATGAAAATATGAATGTTTCGGTTCAGTTATTTAATTTTGGGTTTCGATTTCGGGTTTCGGATAATCGGTTTTCAATTAATTCAGTTTTTGGTTGATTTCGGTTCGGTATCGTCCGCGTGATGCGGCAGGAAACATAGACATTGCCAGGTGTGCATTTTTCGGTTGATTCAGTTATTATCCTCAACCAAAATCGAAGTCATCGATTAGTCTATTTTCTTAACCAATTGGTTTTCGGTTAATTGGTTTGGTTTACTCGGTTAGATTGAAAGTTTTTGGTTTGATTCGTTTAATTTCGCTTAGTAGCCAAAAGCAAACTTGAGATAAATATTTTGCTTAGAATACATGAAATTGAGCTATAAATATATGAAATAGATGTATAAATACAAGAAATGGAAGTATAAATACATAAAATGGAGGTATAAATGCTAGAAATATATGGAAATGTAAATGGTTCGATTCGGTTAATTTTGTTTAAACGACGGTACAAAAAAAATCGATAACCGGTTTTGGTTAATTCGGGTTTCGATTAATCAGTTTTCAGTTAATTCAGTTTTTTGGTTGATTTCGATTCGGTTCCGTCTGTTTTCGGTTCAGTTTTAGTTAACAATTAAGTTATTGCACACCCTTAGACATTGATGATCACTTTTTAAATCAATTATTTCAACAAAAAAAAAACTATAGCAATACTATACTCAAATTGAAGAGAATAAAATACTCGTTTTTACGATGTAATTTAAAAAAAGAATAACTTACAAAAAAAATTATGATCGTTTAAAAATTGTAGGGGAAGTTAGTTGCTTTTTATAAAGGAACAAAGTGTAATTATTAACTAATTATTTATAGTTTTGTTAGAGATTAGGGATTAAAGGATAATTGAGATAAGGGTGTTAAATTGTAATTAGTGTTTAAAAGACTAATTTATTTGCATTTTAAGTTGTACTTTATACGTTAAAGTACAAAAAAAATGTTTTTTTTTTATTTTTTGGGTATTTTAAAATACCTTTATTTCATGCATATTATATATATTCAAATACAAAATAAATTAAAAAGGATGTGCTACAAAAGAAAGAACGAGTATCTTGGAGGATTGGTGAAAATATCAAGTGTTATCTAAGGTGACGTGTGTATAAGCATTAACAGGTGTTGGTGAAATGAACGTAAAAAAACAGGTGTTGGTGAAATGAACGTTAAAACTTTATTATTATTATCCTTTTAATGTTGTAAGTAAATTTGGAAGTTCATGTTCACTTTAACCAAAAACTGAAAAATTATACGTGAATACGGAATCTCATGTAAGTGACCAATTTCAAACGTTTTGTAAGCTCTAGTTGTCTTCTTCAATTACTCACAATAAGCAATTTAGTTATATTATAAATACATTTTTCCATAATCTAAAATTAGAAAACCAAAAGTTAATTTTATTGACAATCTCATAACTAGGATTATTTAAACTGATTGTTAACTTGGATTCAAGTGAGAAATCATGGGAGCCAAACCAATTATACTTTTCTTTGAAAGGAGAACTTCATTAAAAAGCGCCGAACCTAAAAATTGGGACGGACAACAACAGAAAAGACAACTACATATTAACAAATTTAAATAGCCAATGTTTATTTTGGCCTAGTATACTTGATATCTCTAATTTAGCCTAGTATCAGACTCATCCAAACCAACTATACTTTAAAGAGCCAATGGTTTGGTTTATTTGGTCAATGTTCACAAAGGCAATTAAAGAGCCAATGTTAATTTTGGTATTAGACTCTGTGTTGTGGGTTAACTACACCCATTGCCATATCATCGTCACGTCATTGCTATACGACAATTTTACCATTAACTAAATACCCGTTAACTATGTGTTGTGGCGTTTAACTAAACACCCAATACCAATAACTAAATATAAAAAAATATTAAAAAAAGGTGACATGTGATTGGTTCCCACATCCATGGGCCCACCTCATTCCCATTAACATAGTTAATGGGTTAACGATGAACCCATTCAATCCCCATTCACAGCCGCCAGCCCGCCATTAACTAGTTGACGTAGGTTATCCACCACCAACAACCCGAATGACATTGTTAATGTGTAGCTGGTGAACTCACAACTTATTCATAAAAACAATTTGATTGACAATCTCATATCCAGGATTATTCAAAAATAGAGTTAAGTGTCCGTTGAGTATAGTAACTTAGTCTCAAGCAAAAAATGATACAGGCCAAGCTAGCAAGCTCTACTCCATACTTCAAATTAGAAGATAATGTCAAATTCGACGCACCTCCAACTCGAACGAGTTTGTGACTGGCCAGTTAACACGTTTATCTCAGCTTTGAAGATTTTGTATATCTTTTTCTATAAAAGAAAGCGTAACAATCGACAACAAATCTCAAATTAAAAAACTAAAAATAAAAATCTTAAATACAGTATCAAATTACCATTATTTTAGAAAATAGTTAACTTTTACATGCTAACGAGGCAAAATCAACTCACGTTCTCAATTGGTTTAGGTTTCTATACGAGCGGATCTACCTTCTGCTTAAACATATATACAAGCTAGCAATAGAAAACAAGTTGAGTTTTTTAAAGAGTAATTTATTCGAACTTATGATACACGAGTGAACAACTGCACTTGGTTTACACATAAATTGATAAAATGTATAACAAAAGTTGGATGTTCGATATTTTTAAATTTAGAATAAGAGATCTACTACTATTGTTGTTGATCTATTATTTATTAACACCTAAAACATTTACAATTTATTTTATATTCTTATGAAAGAAATAAAGTTATTATCTAATATTTAGAGGTGTATTTTAAAACTAAAACAATATTATTAAATTAAAATTAACGTAGAAATATAATGAGATAAACATGTTATTTCTTTTTCTATATATATAGCATTGCAAATAAAACCCGTTTAATCACAAAATTTACCATCGTATTTCTCTTCCTTTCATCTTGTATTTCATATCGAAATGATGGAAGCTCAGGAAAAGGTTACAAATAGCATTGGTAAATTTTTCTTTTTTTTCTAGCCAACACTCATGTAATTTTACTTGTACCTTGCACAATAAAATTTGAGCTTGTCCTTGTAGAAAATATAGTAAACATACTTTTGGATGGATTAATGATAAAAATCGAATTATTATTGCTGTTAGTAAACATGTATTTGGATCCATTTCCATTAAATCGAATGTATATTATTGATTCTAGTAGCCAATAAATAAATTTATCCTAGTAACAAAATCTAAAAACCTTTTTTGTGGATAACTCACGTATAAATATGTAGGTAATAGTAAGCCATGATTTATGGTGATTTTTGGTCTTCTAACACAAGTGATTTTTGATAGATGTAGCTGAAATCCAAAAAGATGGAGGAAGGGTTGTACAGTACAAGTGGTTGATCAAGATAGCATCGTTTACCATGTTTGTACTTTCTGGCCAATCAGTTGCAGCAATGTTGGGAAGACTTTACTTTAACAAAGGAGGAAACAGTAAATGGATGGCAACCCTTGTTCAAACTGCTGGCTTCCCACTCATGCTTCCTTTAATCTTTATCCACTACTTACCTTCTTCAAAACATCCTCAACCAATTACCAATAAATCTTCTTGGGTCACCCTTTTGCTGCTCTATATTTTTCTTGGTCTGTTCTCAGCTGCAGACTGCATGTTATACACCTTTGGATTACATTTTCTGCCTGTTTCAACCTACTCGTTGATCTGCGCGAGTGAGCTCGTGTTCAACGCTTTCTTTTCCTACATTTTAAACGGGCAGAAGTTCACTCCATTCATTACCAATTCGCTTGTTCTACTTAGCTTTTCGTCTACATTACTAGTGTTCCAGAGTGATTCTGAACAAACCATGAAAACCACTAGAAGCAAGTATATACTCGGGTTTGTATGCACACTTGCTGGTTCTGCAGGGTATGGATTAATGCTTTCTACAACACAACTCGTCTTCCGGAAGATTCTAAGGACACCAAGCTATAAAGTCATATTCAAATTGATTGTGTACCAAAACATGGTAGCAAGTGTTGCGATTGTAGTGGGACTGTTTGCTAGCGGCGAATGGAAGGATATAAAAGGAGAAATGGAAGGTTATGAGTCTGGCAAAGTGTCATATATGATGACTTTAGTATGGACCGCGGTTTCGTGGCAGGTTTTCACGATCGGATGCATAGGATTGATATTTGAGGTTTCATCCTTGTTTTCAAATGTGATTAGTACTTTAGGGATCCCGATTACGCCGGTCTTGGCAGTAGTGTTTTACCATGAAAAGATGAACGGGTTGAAGGTTATTGCCATGTTGTTGGCCATATGGGGGTTTGCATCGTATGTCTATCAGCATTATCTCGATCACTTGAAGGAAAAGGTCGAGGCTAGAGTAGCAAATCGACAACTTGATCTTATAGAAATATGAATGAAAAGTATGGTGCATGTTTGGATGTTATTTTTCTAAACAATGTACATGTCATAAAAAAATAAACATCGTACCCTCAACAATAACCAACTTATTTAAATATGACAAACGGGTTAGTGTGTTGTGCTCTATCACAAACAAGGTCTAAAAAGGGTAAAAAGGTTGTAAAGAGTTGACGAGTTTAATTTATAAATTATATAAATTTCTTTAGTTATTCTTATAATTTTAAATTTAAATGGGATAGGATATGTATCACTCAACATGTCCCATTAGATCAAGGAAAGTAACGATCAACAAGGGTAAATTTTATCAAACAAGTATCAGACTAATAGCACCCATCAAATTTTAATACTGACTTATTTTATCCCCAATCAAACTCATTTAAGACATATAATAATGAAGGGGTATGGTCCCAAAAAGCCGCGCAAACCTCCGCTCAGGTTGCGCGTGAGACCATACTCCTTATTTCAGTAAACTTGTTAATAAGATCCTCGCGCGGCCTACATCACGTTCTGATCTATCCCGCGCGAGGCACAGCCCACAAGAGGCTCAAATATCAGCACTTAGCATAAAATAAGGGAACAAATGAGCATACTAAACCCGCGCGGGTTAGTTTGCTGCCCAACTAGAACCACACAGTAGTGAAGCGCAAGCCTACCTACAGTGGTACACAAGGTACAAGTGGCAGTAAAAGGAGCCAATGAGCGTCCAGCAGGCTCTGGTCAATCGTGCGCCACGATCGTCTGACGAGAAGTACACAAGGACGCCTACGTGGCACCAATCAGAGGACGGAGACAACTGTCCCACGATCTCCACTTGTCTGCTGATGGCAGAAGGACAACAAGGCCGACAACAATGACACGTGGCTCCAATCAAGGTGCGCCAGCACCGAGGAACGTCTAGAAGCCACTAAGCAGTCGACGCCAGCGAGACAAAGAGCATATCCGTTATGTTGTCCGTTTCCGGCCCAAGGCCCATCAGCCCATAACCTCTTACACCTCTCCGGCTATAAATAGAGACCTCATTCCACAGGTTAAACATTCTATTCCCTCTACTCTTCACTCTTAGCACTTAATTACTCCCAAAGCAGTCGCTTATTCTCACGCCGGAGCCTGGTTAAGAGGGAAACCCCCACATTCCCCTCTTAACGAGCAACGGTGTTCTGTTTTGCAGGATCGAATTATGAAGTCGGAGCTCAAGTATCCATAAGAAGATTAACCATCATGAAAGAAACATAAACCAAACCGATTAGTTCCCTAATTAGTTCAGTGTTTCTTCATTGGCGCCCACCGGTTTTTTCTATAACCACCCTCATCTTCTTTTATTTGAGCCTTTAACATCTTTTCATCCTTCGACTATGGCTGGTCAAGGAACCATTCCAGAGTTCGGCTTCGGAGCCAACTCTAACACGGCGTTGGGTGAAGGAATCCAAAACTTCCAAGCCCAACAAATCGAAGAAATCGGCGAAGTTGAAATCACCAATACTGGGGGTCCGCGCGGGAGCATCACCCAAGTGGTCACCCCAGGGAACAATGGAGAAGGACCCTCGAACCCAGCGCCAGCGCAAAATGTTTTGGCATTGCTAGGCTTACCAGAAGGCGAAACTCCAGCTTCCTGGTATGCCAAGAACATTGCCACCATCAATGCAGCATACCAATCGCTGATCGCGCAGCAAGCAGTTTTGACGGCAGAACCGTCCTTGGTCACCCCTCAGAGTCAGGGGGTGCGCCAAATGCCCCCACCAGCCAATCTACAAGGCAGAATCAACAGGCCTCCCCCTACAAGACGTTTGAGCGTGCCAGACACGCGTGATACAAGAGGGGAGACGGATAGTTACTACGACTATCCGTCAAACCTTCAACGAGGCCCTGTTCACAGCCGGCTCACGCCGCGCAACATGAACAACGAATGGGAAGAAACAGACCCATATGATCCCACATGGGAAGATGACGAGGGTTCATCAGTCTTTAACCGCTTGCCAAAAAATCATGAATACTTCAAACCGAGACAGCACATTGGTTACACAGAAGAAGCTGAAAGAGATTTCCGCCTGGCGTACCGACCAGCGGAAGCCGCGGAACACTCCAAGTTCATCCCGAAAATTGCACCCGCGCCGCTTTCACGAGAGAAGTTACCCCCGACTGTCGGGAAATTCAACGGATTGACTGATCCAGACGATCACGTCAGAACATTCACGAGTGTGGGCTGCATGGGAGGATGGAACATGCCCATGTGGTGCCACTTGTTTATCCAAACCCTTACCGGGGCGGCTCGCGCCTGGTTCGATAGCCTTCCGCCGGGGAAGATCAAATCATGGGTAGATTTCGAGACTCAGTTTTTGAGCTATTATTGACGCATCGTCGCTACCAGCGCGACACAGCCGAAGTAGAGGATATTTGGCGAAGAGATGGTGAAGGTTTGGAGGACTTCATCACCCGTTTCAACAAAGAATGTTTGGAGATAGACTGCGTCAGTGAACAACTCATGCGTTGTCACTTCAAAAAGGCCATACGCTGTGATAGTCTCATTAGAACTATTACAGGTAAAGATGGAATGCCGAAGGAGTGGGATAAACTAATGGAGGCCGCAAAAATCGTCGCGCAAACCGAGGAGTCCCTTACTGGTAACAAGAGTTATTACTCTGAAGATCGATTCTCCAGAGGAAACACGCGCGACAACAACAAGCGCAACAAATACAAGAGTAACGACTGGAAGTCTGGGAGACCAAGAGGCCACGATGACAGGCCGCGCTATAGAGAAGATGCGCGTGAAACAATTGACCGAATTGGTTACAAGAAGGCGGTCAGAGACGACAATCGTGACAAGCACTGGACTCCGCTCACGAAAACGCCGAAGGAGGTATTGATGACGGAGAATCACGATTTCAAGGCTCCCAGGCCAATGACAAACAAGAAAGGGCAAGACCCCAACTTGTACTGCGATTTTCACAAAGATTCAGGGCACCTGACCGACGACTGTTATAGCTTGCGCCAAGAAATCGAGAGAGCGCTCAAAAGCGGTAAGCTAAGCCATTTGGTGAAGAACGTGCGCAAGGAAACCCGTCAACTCCAGCGCCACGATGAAGGGAACCACAAAAAGGTCCGACGACTAGAGACTCACATGGTCAACGGACCTAGGTATAGCGCGAAAGAGAAAGGCAAACGCCCCTATGAACCTTCTTGGCAAGAGCAGCAGGTCATATTTCCGGTAGTGCGCGGCGGTCCTCGCGCCACGCGTCCCGTCGTCATTACCGGTATAATCGGTCATTATGAAACAGAATACATATTCATCGACCCAGGAAGTACAGCTGACATCATTTACGAACAGTGTTTCAATCAGTTTGATGAAGAGGATAAAGCGAGACTCGAGCCAGTCGATTATCCTTTGTCTGGATTTTGCAACGAGATGGTTTTCCCACTCGGCCAGATCAGTTTCCCCGTCACGTTTTCTGACGGGAAACATTCAAGAACGACAAATGTAAATTTCATGGTGATGCCGGTAAAATCAAGGCATGATGTGCTAATTGGGAGGGAGACCCAGGGCGAGTTAAACATGGTAACCTCAACGCCCCATTCTGCGATAGGGTTCCCAACCAAAACAGGAGTGGCAATCATCTATGCTAAGAAGGAAGTGATGTCAACCGAAGAAATGCGCCCAACAAAAGCGGCGAAGGTCTCCACGACCGAGCCAGAGAAATGGGTTTTAAACCGCAAATACCCAGAGCAGACTGTGACAATTGGCCACGCCATTTCGTCAGACATCCGAACGCGTTTAAAGCAATTGTTGTTTCGAAACATGGATATATTTGCCTAGACCCCGGCAGACATGACCGGTGTCCCGCGCAACATCACCGAGCATTGCTTAAACACGTACCCCTCTGTCGAGCCAAAGGTCCAAAGAAGGCGCAGTCTAGGAGCAGACAAGACGAAAGCAATGAATGAGCAAGTATGTGAGCTGCTCAAAGCCGGGATCTTGCGAGAGGTAAGATATCAGAGTTGGGTTGCGAACCCAGTGATGGTTGAAAAGTCAAACGGCGGATGGCGCATGTGCGTAGATTACACCGATCTCAACAAGGCGTGCCCAAAGGATTGCTATTCCTTGCCTGAGATCGATAAAAAAAATAGACTCTCTCGCGCCATACAGATGGAAGTGTTTTTTGGATTGCTACAAGGGGTATCATCAAGTTCAGATGAAACTCGAAGATGAAGACAAGACAACCTTCAGGACTGATCTTGGAATCTTCTGCTACACAAAGATGCCGTTCGGCCTAAAGAATGCAGGCGCAACATACCAACGCCTGATGGACAAGACCTTCGCAGGAGACATCGGAAAGCATATTGAGGTTTACATCGATGATCTAGTGGTTAAAAGTCCCGAGGAGGACCAAATGTTGAAAGACATCGAAAAAACGTTCAACTCATTGCGCAACGTAAATATGAAGCTAAATCCAGCCAAGTGTTCTTTTGGCATGGAAGAAGGGAAGTTTCTAGGCTTCATTGTCACAAACGGCGGTTTCAAGGTGAATCCAGAGAAAGTACAAGCCATAGAGCGAATACCCTCACGCGAAACATCAAAGAAATGCAACGACTGGCCGGCCGACTGGCCGCGCTTAATCGTTTTCTCTCCAATCACGCCGCAAAGTCGTATCCCTTCATTAGCACATTGCGCAATTGTGTGAAGAAACAGGAGTTCAAATGGACCCCGGAGGCCGAAACAGCTTTTCAACAAATGAAAGCGTGTCTGATAGAACTCCCTACCCTGACTGCACCATTCGAAAAAGAGCCCCTCGTACTGTACTTGTCCTCCTCGGATAAGGCAGTAGGGTCAGTATTATTGGTCGACAGAAACGGAGTGCAAACTCCGATCTACTATGTCAGCAGGGTACTCACTGACCCAGAGACAAGATATTCCACAATGGAAAAGCTGGTTCTTGCGCTACTACACGCCTCCCGAAGGCTGCGCCGATACTTCACAGGCCACGTGATAACTGTGCTTACAAACTTCCACATCGGCACTATACTGCAAAAGCCTGAGACATCAGGCAGGTTGGCGAAATGGGCCACTGAGCTGGGGGGCCATAACATCTTGTACAGGCCACGCCCAGCCATTAAGGGTCAGGTCCTAGCCGACTTCATCACAGAGGTGTCGGCCGATAAAATCAAAGAGTGCGAGCTGATAGAGACTCCCGAGAAAGATGCAACTGATGAGACTTGGATGCTTTACACCGACGGGGCATCAAATGAAGACGGCGCGGGAGCAGGATTGCGCCTAGTAAGCCCGGAGAATCACGAATTTACTTACGCCATAAAGTTGGACTTAAAAAACACCAACAACGAGGCGGAGTACGAAGCATTTTTGGCAGGCTTACGCCTCGCCATCAAAATGGGAGCCAAAAGTTTACGAGCGCATGTCGACTCACTCCTGATAGCCAGCCAAGTCAATGGCATATACGATGCGAAGGGAGAAGTCATGGCTTTGTATCTGGAGCAAGCAAAAGAATTGCTCCAACAATTCAAATCTCACAAGGTTATACACATCAATCGCTCCGAAAACAAACCAGCTGATGCCTTGAGCAAGCTTGCTTCGACTTCTTTCCAACATCTTGCCAAAGATGTAAGGATAGAAGTACTCAAGAATCCATCAGTATTATTGCGACAAGTGAACGCGGTCGAAATGGGGCAACCATCATGGATGACCCCAATAATCCAGTACTTGCAAGAAGGGGTACTTCCTGAAAACAAGGCGGAAGCAAGGAAGATTCAAAACAAGGCCCTACACTATGAAATGAATGGCGGTATTTTGTACCGAAAATCCTTCTTGGGACCACTACTGCGCTGTGTGGACTCCCAAGATGCGAACTACTTGATAAGGGAGATCCACGAAGGGATCTGCGGCATTCATTCCGGACCACGGATGGTTGTCGTGAAGATCATGAGCGTCGGTTACTACTGGCCAGGGATGCATGTCGACGCACTCAAGGAGATCCGCAAATGTGACTCTTGTCAGAGACATTCTCCAAAAACACTGCGCCCCAAGAACGACCTTATCCCTGTATCCACTGCATGGCCCTTCCAGCAGTGGGGAATTGACATGGTTGGACCCTTCCCGGATGCTCCCGGCGCCGTAAAATTCATCATAGTGGCCGTTGATTATTTCACAAAGTGGGTGGAGGCCAAAGCTCTTGCATCGACCACAGCTATGATGGTGCGCAAGTTCATCTGGGAACACATCATATGCAGATTTGGCCTCCCGCTCAAGATTGTAACCGACAATGGCACAAACTTTGCGTCGGAAGATCTCCAGAAGTGGATGAAGGAGATGAGAATTGAACACACTTTCACATCTGTTGCGCACCCCCAAGGCAACGGACAAGTGGAAAGCGTGAACAAATGCATTGTCGAGGGAATAAAGGCCAGACTGGGCACAAGGCGACGAGGCTGGGTTGATGAGCTCCCGAGCATCTTATGGGCTCATCGAACCATGCCAAAAACGAGTACCGGCGAGACCCCTTTTAGCTTAGTCTATGGCTCAGAGGCGGTTATCCCGGCGGAGATTGGTCTACCCTTACCGCGCATGACAGCGGTCAACACAATCAACAACGAAGCGGAGAGACGCCTTGACTTGGACTTGTTAGAAGAAATGCGCGAAATCGCGCGAATCAGAGAAGCCAAGTACAAGACCCAACTGGAAAGGTACTACAACACAAGGGTCCGCATTTGTACCTTCACCCCAGGAGAATTCGTCTTCCATGACAATGAAGCGTCAAATGCGGAACGTCCAGGAAAGTTGGCACCCAAATGGGAGGGCCCATATCTGATCCACGAGGTCCTGGGCAAAGGGGCCTACAAGTTACGCACCCTAGATGGCCACATCTTACCACGAACATGGAATGCGCAACAACTGCGCAAATGTTATATGTAACCTACTTCGGCCTTGCGCCCGTTTTACTTTCCTACGTCGGCTATACGCCATTAGCAATTAGTGTATGAAGGCCTAAGCGCCCATTTCCAACTTAATGAAAGCATATGACGTTTTCTATTACGTCTTTTCGTTACAAATGCATGCTAAACTTTTGATTAGCGCGAAAACACTCCAGCATTTTAGAGTTTGTTAAACAAGAACCGCCTCCAAGGTCCTCCGCGAACAAAGCGCGAGACCGGGCGGTCCCCTTTTACTTGAAGACACTTCCATTTATTCGAGCTAATTTAACCTAAGTTTTGACAGCAATGCAATAATTGCAACGGAAAAAACAAAAACAATTCATATAATGTAAACATGCGCAACAGCGCAGCATTGCACAGTCAAATTACAAAAGAAAATTACAAAACGCCTATCAACAGCCTACTCTAATTCATCATGTCGATCACCAGCATCATCGCCGTCATCATCGCCATCAACATCGTTGCCATCATCATCACCATCTCCACCGTCATCACCAGCTGGCTCTTCATCAGACAATTCAACGGTAACCGGTGGATCGAGAATTGTTTTAAGACGCTGACACCAGTCGTCTTTCTTCAAAGCTTCCACAACCAGATCCATAACAGGCAAAGTAAGGTTGTCATATGAATTTTCAGCATGTGCAAGCGCGGCATCAGCCTGTTCAGTCACCGAGCAATGGCTCACATCAAATTCTTGACCAAGCATCTGCTCAACATGACTGGCACATTCCAGATAGCCCCCTCGATGACCCACCGCGCGCGCAGCATCCGTGAGAGCAGCAACGGCGCGATCTAGCTCGCCAGCATTAAGGATGGAGTTGGCAACCTTCAACAAGAGCAGAACATTAAGGAAAACCCTTAGCAAAATAAAAGCATACAAAAACACAAGCACAAACTTACCAGCACTACTCCACGAGTGCGCATCCATTCAGCCTCAGACACAAGCGTGTCAACGATGCCTTGGGCCTCTGAGTAGTTGGTCTGAGCCACATTAAGCGCGGCGGTGCTAACAGCACACGCCTCTTCAGCAGTGGCAGCTTTGACTTTCTCTGCCCCCAGGTCGATCTCCAAGGACTCGCATTTATCAATCTGCTCATTCAAGCGGCGTTTGAGATCGGCAATCTCAACGTCCTTGGCCTGGAGATCTCTATCCTTGCCGGACAACTGCACCTTTGCCTCAGACAGCTCAACCTGAGAAGCGACAAAAAGACTTAGGCCATTTTGTAAACATAGCAAGAAAAAGCGAAAATAAGTAAACTAACCTCCATCTGCTGCTTGGCAGCCTTCTCACCATGCGCCTCTTCCACCTTCGCTGTCAATTCAGCAACCCTAGCTTCCAGGTCAACAATCTTCTGCCGAGCCGCGTAGGCGCGGTCGTTATCCCTTTCACAAATGCGCTTAAATTCAGCCTTCTCCTTGGCCAGTTGCTGTTCAGCATTTTGGAGTTTATTTTTTAGGCCCTCGCGCCCCCATTCTTCGGCCTTCTTATCAGCATCGAATTTGGCCTTCTCCTCATCGAAAGCAGCTTTCGATTTGTCAAAATCAGCAATGCGCTTTATCATGCGCTCGCGATAACCCTCCCAGTCTGCTCGCTCCCTAACCATCGTTCGCCACTCTCGAACTATCTGATGATTAGCGGCGCGCGCATTGGCTTCTCCAAGCACGAAAGTTCGATACAACAATTCATGGGTCTTCGCCCTTTGCCGGTTAATCTCTCCAGGAGTAAACGAGTTCAAGAACCACTCGCGGCAAGGGCCGAATTCCTGAAACGTGTCTTTTTGCTTCAAGCTCCAGGGAGCTTGGTGAGGAGCATCACCACGTTCTTCTTCAGTATAAGTCTTATAATATATGTCGCCAACAGTGTCCTTCGCCCCAATAACATTTGGGTTATAACCCCCAGCTCCACCAGAGCTCGCGCCACTAGAGGTATATCGACCCGACCCCTTAGAAGTAATGATCTTCGAACGATCATGGGTCTCAGCATGCGCATGGTGGGTGGGTTTGGCGACTTCAGGCCCCTGAACATTGACAGGCTGTTCCATAGCCTTCTTCTGCTCCAGTTCCTTCTCCAAGGCCCTCTTCTTCGCCTCTTCGGCTGCCTTTTCCTCCTTCGCCTTCTTCCTTCTCTCTTCTTCATCCTTCCTCTTCTTATCCTCCTCAATTTTCTTTTTTCTTTCTTCTTCTCTCTTCTGATTTTCCTCCGCCTTTCGCTGCGCCTCAGCAGCCTTCGCAGCATCCTTAGCAGCAGTATTAGAAGACTTGATGGTAATCTTCGGCCTCTTCGACCCTGGCTCACTAAATTTGACACCCTTCTCAGGGGTCTTCTTCTTGATCTCTGTGAAAATATTACAAGTACGTCAAGCAATGAAAATAAAAGTAAGGGAAAAGAAGCCAAGAACGTACCAGGAGAAAACTTATACAACGAGCGCAGGTTGCTCGTTTTCCCAACCAAGGGAATCATAGCAGCAGTGTACGCGGAAGCCACACCAGCCGTGGCCTCGCTTCTACCCCTTTTCCTGCCAATCAACTGGGCAGTAGCTTCTTCTTCTTCAGCCTCCTCATCCTCAGGCACAGAAGGGGTCGCGCCAGCACCAGGGTTACGAGAACCCGCGCTCCCAGAGCTTTTTGAGTCGCATGCCCCAGTTTTTGCCTTAGCTGTACGCGATAAGCCTTCAAGTGAGTCACTGATTATCACATAATCGTCTAAGTCACTTTGTCGAAGGCGAAGAGTACCTTTAACAGCAGCAGTGGTTGCGCGACTAGTGCCAGTCCCCTTGCTGGTCACTTCAGAATCCACCTTTGTCTTCTTCTTCTTCAAGGGTTTCTTCTTCTTCTCTTCTGGGTCAATCCCCAGGTCGCGCAACACACCTGCAAAGATGTTAGACCACGAACTTAGCTCGCCGCTGGAAGACCCTACTGACTCCTCGCTGGAAAGATAGAGAATCTCTTTCCCAGCAGAAGTCACAGAGCGCAAAGGATGAGGTTTAGGAAATTGCGCACCTTCAGTCGTGGTTGGCGGCGAAGCAAAGGCACCATCAACCGAATACATGAAATTGCCCTTGATCTGGTCATACCAGCTCTCCTCGTCATCGCGCAATGGGCGCACGCCCATAGACCCACCAAACGTGGCGAAGGCAGCTTGATACAGTTGCGCCTCTACACGTGAATGCAAATAAGTAACAATTAAAGCAAAATACTTGGAAAAAGAAAAAGGAGATAACTGACCTTGATCGCCGATCTTCAGCACTGGAACCTCCTTGCTGTTGGGTGACCACCGGTCACTCATCTTCGCTGCCACTAACACGTTTTCCCCAAACACCCGATTTGGGGTTGGGTTCAACTGTTGATACCACCGAGCATTCTTAGGGATCGGAAGGTCTTCCTTCGGTATCGCTTCAGTCCAATCCCTGAACGGCATGGCAATCGGCAACACTTCCTCACGGATGAAGAAAAATTTGGGTTTCCAGTCATGGAAACTCTTAGGAGGGTTTAGCAGAATTTTCTTCGCTGCACCTCGACTTGCAAAAGAAAAGAAACCCATTGTTCTTTGCAGTTGGTAGAAGGCTCGTAACTTCTCCACCGTTGGCTCGATGCCATGAGATTGGCATAGAAACTCAAAGTGACGGACTCTGACCATCCCAGGTGGGCTCATCTGAGAGAGATGGAAGTTGTAATGATGTAGTATACTACCCATGAAGTTTGTAGCCGGTAACCTAAAGTTACCCTGAAGAAAGAAATCTTCATATAGGGTAATATAACCCGGTGGTGCATCAGCTGCGGTCTGGCCCTGAGCCGGATACCGGGCATCCCACTCCGGTGGGAATCGGAAACTCCGAACAATCTGTTCGAAGAGCCCAAGATCCCATTTGAGGACGGGAACAGGACCCTCCTCAGCAGCAACAGCCTCTTGATGTTCCTCACTCATTATATCGAAAGAAAATTTCTGGAAAAAACTTGAAGATTTAAAGAAGTCTTGAAGATTTGAAGAAAATCTTGAAGTTCTGTGAAGAACACTTTGAAGATTCAAGTAGAAGAGGAGAGAATGGGAAATCAATGAAGAGAAGTGAGAACCTCTCACATCTCTTCGGATATATACCCATCGCATTTAATGCGATGGGTAAACGTGCCGCTTTCGCCGCTAGGCTAACCAATGAGAGGTTGCCACGTCAAGCGGAAAACCAGGAGTGGCAGTTACTCTCCTGACACGAAGTACAACCGTCGCAGTCGGCATGATGACATCCGTGCCAGGGGTCAACTCAAACGTCGCACTCAACGACTTATCCCACCAACTTGTCAGAGTTCAAATTTCGAAGTTTCCCGCCATAAAAATTACAAGTAACTTTAGGCAACAGTTACATGAGCCGCGCAAGCTAACGTTGCCTTTAACAACCTTGCGCGCTTGATCGGACAAACAATAAATCCCTCAAGACCTACCTTGGTAGCTGCGCAATTGTAAACAACAATTTCCACATGCGCCACACCAACCAAGATCAAAAGCACACTTCCCCTTCACTTTTATTTCTCTTATTTCTATTAAGTCCAGAGCTCCAACCACTTGCGTTGCGCATGGTGCAGCACTGGACTGGGGGGACTTGAAGGGGTATGGTCCCAAAAAGCCGCGCAAACCTCCGCTCAGGTTGCGCGTGAGACCATACTCCTTATTTCAGTAAACTTGTTAATAAGATCCTCGCGCGGCCTACATCACGTTCTGATCTATCCCGCGCGAGGCACAGCCCACAAGAGGCTCAGATATCAGCACTTAGCATAAAATAAGGGAACAAATGAGCATACTAAACCCGCGCGGGTTAGTTTGCTGCCCAACTAGAACCACACAGTAGTGAAGCGCAAGCCTACCTACAGTGGTACACAAGGTACAAGTGGCAGTAAAAGGAGCCAATGAGCGTCCAGCAGGCTCTGGTCAATCGTGCGCCACGATCGTCTGACGAGAAGTACACAAGGACGCCTACGTGGCACCAATCAGAGGACGGAGACAACTGTCCCACGATCTCCACTTGTCTGCTGATGGCAGAAGGACAACAAGGCCGACAACAATGACATGTGGCTCCAATCAAGGTGCGCCAGCACCGAGGAACGTCTAGAAGCCACTAAGCAGTCGACGCCAGCGAGACAAAGAGCATATCCGTTATGTTGTCCGTTTCCGGCCCAAGGCCCATCAGCCCATAACCTCTTACACCTCTCCGGCTATAAATAGAGACCTCATTCCACAGGTTAAACATTCTATTCCCTCTACTCTTCACTCTTAGCACTTAATTACTCCCAAAGCAGTCGCTTATTCTCACGCCGGAGCCTGGTTAAGAGGGAAACCCCCACATTCCCCTCTTAACGAGCAACGGTGTTCTGTTTTGCAGGATCGAATTATGAAGTCGGAGCTCAAGTATCCATAAAAAGATTAACCATCATGAAAGAACATAAACCAAACCGATTAGTTCCCTAATTAGTTCAGTGTTTCTTCAAATAACTATGTGATCTATTGATCCCCGTGATATTCATGCTCCTTGATATTTTAATTTTTTTTTATTGGCAACGTTGCTCCTAATCTTACATCAATAGTTCTAAGAATAATAATAATATTCTTTTATTAAAGCCAAAAAATATAGTAAAGTTTTGATTTCTAGGCAAATAAAATTTAGGAAAATTATGATATTAGCCATTAACCAAGAAGAAAAGCCAATTTAGCCATCCGGGACATCTACATACAGACGCCTCACTGAAACCCAAATAAGTGAGGCGTCTCTTATAGACTTTTTCTAGGACCATATATCATGACTGTAACACCCCGTTTTGTGATAAAATAAAAATATATATGAAACTTACATGATCAAGCGAGTAAGTAACAAATAAGATTGTTATTTGAAATATGAACTCTAGATGAGTATTTAATGTTATAAGATACCGTTTATCTCTATAATAATGTTATATTTGGCCTCACTTCGTTTTTAATGAAACATAAGTTAAAGTGTAGAGAAAAATTAAATTTGCTCATTCCAAAAGTATATTCATAATCTTATAAAATTTTATAGTTCAAAAGTTATAAAAGAAAAATGAGTGAAGCTACTGAATTATATATACCTCTAATTTACAACACACTTGTGCAATAGCTACTTGTAATTTTTGCTTTATTTATTTTGTATGCATAGATAATATATACCTCTAATTTACAACACATTTGTGCGCAATAGCTACTTGTAATTTTTGCTTTATTTATTTTGTATGCATAGATAAGCTGTACGTTTCCTTGTATTGATTGTACACTAAAGCTTCTTTTGGAAGCTTTATATTACTAGAAGAGAGACACGAGAGATAGAGAGGAAGAGAGACACGAGAGATAGAGATGTGGATTCGTTTGAGAGAGAAAGATTTCAACGGATCCGTTCGTTCGATCTCTAGTGTTCAAACCCTCAGCCGCCGGCGCCAGAAATGACGACGGTGCAAGTGGTTCGTTCGGTGGATTTGTCGAAAAGATTGGTCCGAGCATTCGCAAATCGAAAATTTTCTCGAAGGCGTCTGTTCAGGCACTACCTCCTCCGAAAGTGGTGGGGAAGATGAGGAAAGAAGAGGCCGGATCGCAGATCCGATGGCGGAAAGGGGAAATAATTGGTGCGGAGCTTTCGGACGGGTTTATATGGGGATGAATTTAGATTCAGGGGAGCTGCTGGTGGTTAAACAGGTTTAAAGGCGTAATTAGCATATATGATTTGTGTTGCTTTTGGTATTAGTTAATCTTGTAGATATGGTATTGACTATTGACTTGTGGTTTGAAATGTTTATATGCAGGTTTCTGTTGTTGTAAATATGGCTTCGAAAGACAAAACACAGGTGTGTCTATTTGCATAAGCTCAATTATACATTATTATGGTAGTACATGACTTATTTGCTAGACAATAACTAGTGATTTGATCTGAATTGATTATAATCTGATCTGTTAAGTAATGAATAATGATCCAATTCAGTCTGTAACTAATTCACTTAATATTATAGAACTGTAAACTGCAAGATTTAATTGCAATTGTAATGGACAAACTACATTTTTTGATATATATCTGTACATGGTAGAGATTAACACTCGATAAATACATGTAGGAGTTTGAATGCACGTTAAAATTTCTCTCATAGAAGACTTTCTTGCATAGATGGGATATACAATTTCTCTCATAGAACACTTTCTTGCATAGATGGGAAAATATACCGCAGAGATATAGTTGAAAACGCGTATGACGCGGGTGTGATGGGGGTGTTAATATACTCCGATCGGAAGGATTACGTTGGGGGCGGGGGCGGTACGAAGTGGTTTCCGGATGACACGTGGTTGCCGCCGAGTGGTGTTCAGGTCGGGTCGGTGCTTAATGGGGCAGGTGACCCGACAACACCGGGCTGGCCGAGTAGTATGGAAGGGTGTGAGAGGTTGTCTGAGGATGAGGTGGAACGGGCCGGTGACGTCCCGTTGATTCCGTCGTTGCCGATCTCCGGTGCCGACGGTGAGGAGATTCTGAGGTGGATTTGTGGGGTGGTGGCTGAGGATGAATGGCAGGGGGATGAAGATGCTCCGGTTTATAGGATCGGGGGGGTCCAGGGGTTGCAGAATTCAGTTATAAGGTAAATGTGTTTGGACAATAATAATTGTTCAAATTTCAAGTGTTTAATTGTTCACATGTGAAATATTTGTGTATTGGTATTTTTGTATGTTTGAAGGCAAAACAAGTCATAAGCACAATACAAAATGTCATTGGAATAATTGAAGGAACAGAAGAACCTGACAGGTAACTCGTGTGTCGGTTAAATTTTCTGTTAACAGAGGTATCTAACATGTATCGTTTTTTTAGTCACCATTAGTGATTGAGATATTAGTAAGCTTGTAATTTCATATTGGAAACACTAATTATTTATATAACTTTTATTCAAACCAATACTATCAACTTTATTTTTACCCATGACAATGTTACATTTTTCACGAGATTGGAGGATGTATTAGTAATATGATGAACAAATTTTGCTACTGTAAGGTTAAAGTACATTTATTAATCATGATTGGTGTACCATAAATAGGTTTAATGTTGTGTAAACCTTGTATCTAGATTCGTTATCTTAGGTAATCACCGGGATGCTTGGACATTTGGAGCTGTTGATCCCAACAGCGGCACTGCTGCCCTGCTTGAGGTAAACCCGTTTCACTCGCTTTATTTTTACTAGCCCCAGGTAGAGGTGCACAAAAAACCCGAACCCCGAAAAAATACCCGGACCCGGGTATTATAAAAACCTGGTTTTGACAACCCGACCCCGACCCTACCCTACCCTGCGGGTATGGACCAGTTATGCCACTACGGTATAGCCACTGCGAACCCGAACCCGTAACCGGGTTTTTTTTAGACCCGCTTTGTACCCCAGGTTTAATAAATACCCGTAGCCGGTTTTTGAATTACCCATACCCAGGTTTAACGAATATCCGGACCAGGTTTTGATTATACCCGCTACCGGGTACAGATCGGGTTTGACCGTTGTTGTGTCAGGCTGTGTTCCAGGTCTGTTTTAATGGCTATATGGCTATACAATTATGAAGTCAAATAACAAAAAGCTAAAAAAAACGAACTTACAAACTCGCACAACAGTGGCTGCACATCTTCTGTTTCTTTTCAACGGTACCGGGTTTTTTGAATACCCGGATCAGGTTTTTCAAATACCTGAACCGTACCCGAACCCGAAAATAGGGTATTCTAATACCCGGGTATAGAATACCCGAACCCGGGTACATAGGGTATCGATTTTCTGGCCAATACTCGGACCCGAACCCAATCCAGGTATTGCCAATACCCAATGGACAAACTACTTTTTTTTTATATATATATCTGTACATAATGTGACGACATCGTATCCTGAAGACATGACTTATATTCCACAACAAAGATGGTTATGTACTGAGATTTAAAGTTTTACTGAATTCAAATTTTAACACGAGGTAGGCTCACATCCGCGAGTTGGAAGAAGAGGTGAAGATACATTTTGGATTCAGATGTGGAAAAACAAACCTTTGGACAAAAGTTGCAAAACTGGCCAAACCTCTCCTCAGGGACGTAAATGTCATTGTACTCTTTCTTTTATTTGTATTTGACAATGTTTAAAAATTTGGTATGTGGTGGTTTTGTGTATTTATTCGCTAATATAAATAGTACAAACACATACATATGCTCTTTACACGTGTCTTATTATAGTAGCGGAGATTAAATGCTCATATATCAAATTTAGGGCCACCATTTTTGTATATGTGATTTGTAGATATGACTGTAGGAAAAAAGAACTTATGTAAAAAATACTGTGTAACCGCCTGCAACGCGGCGGGCACCTTTCTAGTTAATAATAATAATAATAATAATAATAATAATAATAATAATAATAATAATAATAATAATAATAATAATAATAATAATAATAATAATAATAATAATAATAATAAAACAATGAAATGTGTATGTATGTAGTGTATACGTAAAGTGTTTATGTGTGAGTGTGATCCATGTGTGTGCGCATGTATGAGTGTTACGTGTGTGTTTTGTGAGAGAGCCACAACTAATATCTTCATGATGAATATTTTTTTTCAACCAAGGAAGTCAACTAAACCAATGTATGAAGGATTGAAGTGAACAACTTTTCCTTTATAAATAGACCTTAAAGTCTTAAAACATATACATGAAATCATATTTTGTTCACCTTGTTCTGCAAAGAAAAGGTACGTACACTTTATAAAAGAATAATGATACTTATTAGTTATGTACTATAATATTAGAAGTATATACAATATTAATATTAAGAGTAGAGTTTAGGGTTATAGGCCGTCAGAGTAATGACTAGTTAGTGTCCAAATCCCTATTTAACTAGTGCCTAAAATTGTTCTTGTCTGAATCAGGAAACCAAGTACGGACTGATTGTAGTAAACATCTAAAGCAAATGTGAGTTTTATGAATTATTTCCAAATGTGAACATGCTTGTCCTAAATTGCAATAATATGGCATAACTGTTGTACGTATGTATGTATAACCTGAGCATGACATACACATGATATTTGTGGTCCCTTATATGTGCCGCTACGGCGGCATTTGTCGGTATTACACCCGTGGTGTAGTTGGCATTAATAATTAATTGGATGGTTATGTAAGTCACATGGTGACGTTGGGTTATGATGACATGGGCGGATACAAGTCATGACTAAATAATATGATTTGTAATCTGTGTATATTCATGAGCTCACCAGCAATAGTTGACACGTCTTTTAAGCATGTGTCACAGTGATGATGATTAATTTTGTACGTGTCGTTAATCTCGGATATGTGTGGCTAGTGGAATAAAGTATCCCAGACTTTCTTATCTGGTGGAAATTTTGTATGAATGGCTAAGAATAGTATAAGAAGACACTCAGATAATAGAATAAACTCAATCCCAAGAACCCTCAAGACAACTTGATATTGTACTAAAGTAGTTATAAATCTCTACTATAATAAAGCAAAACTTTTCTATCCTATATGTCAAAATTCTAGCCAGTCCACATCATCTTATCCTAGGTGTAATTTTATGAGATTTTTGAATTTTTATGTATTACTAAATGTTTCGAACCTGCTGAAATGTTTGAGCGGGCATTCAAATTTCAAATTGCATTTGTCTCTCTCTCCGACCGAAAAGCTCTTTTAATTTTCTCTTCCCTCTTCTCTCTCCTTCTTTCTCTCGAAACCAAATCAATAGCCGCTCCCCTCCCAACTCAACCCTGAAGTTTGATTCACACATATCAGTTTTCAAGTTCAGTTCGCATATGGAAGGTTCTATGTTTTGGATTAGTGAGCATCATGAGAAATTTCGTGCGAGAAACCTACTACAAAAGTCAAATTGAAGGTAGACACCAATTTGCACGCGCAATTGCAGTGACTGGCTAGAACCCTCTTCAAATTCCTCTTCTGGGTACCTCAATTTCCTCATTAATTACACACCAGATTTCAACAATTTTGTAGATCAGAGTGCCATTAATTAACCTTCTATTTTAATAATATTAATCTTGTAAAGTGCCCGACTAAAAGGCAGAAGATACCCAGCTATTTGTTCTAATTTGTTTTGTTTTCCCTTTGATCTTTACTAGAAATGAGCTTTGTTTGTTTCGTCTAAGGTTTCTCTCTCTCTCTCTCTCTCTCTCTCTCTCTTCTCTTTCTCTCTCTAGACTTGTATGTATATTTGGGGAATCCACATTGCCAGAAAGAAAGAGAAGAGGTGAAAGATTTCATATTTGCATCACAAGATCTTGGTTTTCGCTTTAATGGCGGAAATCCTCAGCTCATTCAATAAGGTACTGTTTTTTAGGGTTTTTGTTTGTGTTTTTTTTATGTGTTTTATGATGGGTTTTTTTTTTTTTTTTTTTTTTTTTTTTTTTTTTTTTTTTTTTTTGCATTTGGTGATATGGTTTTTTTGTGGGTATGAATGATTTGTTTGAAAGTTGAGATTTTTTGTTAGTGAATCTTGGTTTTGGTCGTTAGATTTTGTAGTTGAATAGTGCTTAAATCTTGCAGAACGAACCGAGAAGAAATGGCAGTCTTGGATGATTCTTGTGAACTATGCAGCCCTTCAGATGAGATTGTTGATGTATCAGATAAAGAAAGATCTCCCAAATGCTTGAAATTGGTAATGAGATTTTATTAATGTTTATAGTAACAAAATTATCGATGATTTTATAGTGTTCAGCCTAAATAAATTCTTGTCGACTTATAAATACGACCCACAAAATTAGAAGTTAAAAAATGTAGTTCTACTTCTTTTTGGATATCAAGAAAACTTAATAACGGCTGTTGACTTTCATCAAATTTGACTTTTGTTTTCTGCCTTGTGATCATTTTATCTAATAAATACATAATAAACATAACCTAAGTCTAGATTACATTCTAACACTTCTTGCTTACATCAAATGACAAGAAATGAAGACGGGACACACCGTATTTATGGCCCGAGGAAAATGGTGTGAATGAATAGAACCTTAAAAGTGGCTAAATTTATCTCTAATTGGTTGGATGGTTAACCTGTTGATTGAGTTAAAACCTTAAACTTTTAATTCAGTAATGTTGGTTACTTTTAGTTAAAAGTGACAGTAGTTGGTCATATATAAGCCACTTAAACATTCTTTCTGTTTATTTTCAGGATTCACCTGAAGAAAATGAGTTTCCTTCTCCAACTGGGCTTTCACATTCACCCATAATCGAAGAACCCGAGAGTAGTGCAAGTGATAAAACTGAGGCTGTAAACAAACAAAAGTTTGCCATCTTAAATACAATGGCTTCTACTTATGCGCTCAGAGTGGACCCATTGTGAGTGTTATATATCAAACCACAAATTTTATACTTGCTAAAAACGTATGATGACGGGATTATATATTGTTTTTTATTTAGGGAACCACCCGACCCGCTCATTACCATGTATTTCTCGATCAGATTGTTTTCTCTGCATATTAGTTACATCCTATGTGTAAGTTGTATAATTAGTTAACTAATACAAATGAATTATAAATTCAAGATTAATGCTAAAATTGTTTACATAACTTTGCATAATGCAGGTATCAAAGAAGCCCAAGTGCCATTGAGAAAGTTAAAAGCGTTTCAGTAGCAGGTAAGGTAAGGATTGAAAATAATTTTTTGAGGCTAAAGTGTCGGAATTGAACGGGCTTTCTTCTGCCCTTTCTGCACTGGATATCGGGTCAGGGCCAGATAGGTGGAGGTGCTATTTAGATGGCTCGGGCGAGTTTACTGTTTGCAACCATCATTACAAGCTACAGAGGTTTGGTGCATACGGTAGTGGGTTAGGTTTCTGCTGGAACAATTGATCTCTTTTGAAAGTGATTTTTTTAGCGTGGAGGGTTGCTTTAAATGCGTTACCCACGTTGACAGCCTTACAGCAGAGAGAAATTGGTTTGGGCTCGGTCCGATAGCCTAATATATTAATTTCCAGTGTCTCAAAATATATGTAACAATTTCTTTTTCGGGTTGTCCCAAAATAAATGCACTGTATGGTACATTTTTTTTGTTGGTAATGTTTGCCAAACATGAATGGTTATCCACTTATAAGAAATCATATAAATTTTTTTTTTTTTGTAAATATAATTTTTTAACAGAACCATAACCCGTGAGGCTCACGGGTATATAACCTAGTTATAAATAAACCACCAAAAGAACCCCAACCAAAATTGCCCAAATATCATTATCAATACCGGTGTCCGTATTCAAATCAGTATTGGTATTCAAAACACATATAGCATGTAAAAATGACCAAACACAAATATGCAACTCTTGAAAGAACTTTCTTTTACGTAGTCCACTAAAAGAGGTATAAATAAGGTAGATTCTTCATGAGTTGAAAACAAAGCAGAAAAAAAAAATATCACATATCTGAAAATTCCGAAACAAATACAGTTTTACTACACTTTCTAAAAGAGCCAATTGAGGGTGATATTTCCGAGCCAAATGAAGAGAGGAAACTGTGCTAAAGCGATAAACAGCAGCAAGTAATGGTGCCTGCTGGAGTCAAAACTTCTAACCTCCGAAAAAAGAACGCGTTTCATAGTTTTCACCAAAAAGATTCCCATGCATAGGCAAGTCCACGGCATTAAGAAGTAGTAAGAGTACGACAAAATGATTCTACCGAAGACCGCAAGGCACAATCCAGTGAAGGCGTACCCAGCGTAAGCTACAATGTCTAGCAGAGGTGCTTCTGCACCACCCAATGAAAATAATGACATTTTTAGAAGTGAAACCTGTAAAAACCAACCCACTATTCCCTTCATGAAGAGCCAGTTCAGTGCTTCTGGGGTAAACCTGCAAATCAATAACTGTTATGGAGAGAGAGATTGTGCTCATAATTTAAACAATTATTGTTCTTAGTGGAAACTTATTGACAAAATTTCAAACACTATTGACATTCATGGTATTTACTTGACCAAAGATTTCATGTGCAGGTGGCGGTTTCAACCCATTTACTTATAGACGAGTCACACCACATTATGTTTCCTCGCTTAACATATCACGGGTTATATAAAATAGAGTTAAATGCTTGGTTGGTCCCTGTGGTTCTCAAAAAATTCACATTTGGTCCTAGTGGTTTACTAATTACACTCCTGGTCCTAAAACTTGTCAAAAATGCACTCGGTTGGTCCCCTGACCTAACCACTGTTAAACTTCTCAGTTAGCTATGTGTGAAATAACTATATTACCCTTGAGCAATTAAAAGAAATAAAACAATGGTCTTCTTCCAACCATCGCCGGAAACCAGCATTAATACTGGTCTTCTTCCTCCTACGGTCCTACCTCTCAATCACCATCACCACCCTCAACCACCTGGACAGCAGGTTGTGGCTGTCACAGCCCGAAACCCCACCGTGTGCCGCTGATCCACGTTGAACCCAACACCCACAAACGGCACTGCCCCACTGTTCATCACTGCCCAGCCATCTCTGATATCTCGAACCCAGAAACACCCCTGTTCGCAGTCACCCAGCCATCTCTGATCTCTGATGTCTCGAACCCAGGCGTTGTTTCCGGCTAGGTATGTTAGGGAGTTGGAGAGGGTTGTGAGGGTTGGTGGTGTGTGTTGAAGAGAGTGGGGAGAGTGGTGTGAGGGAGGTTTTGAGGTTGTTTGGGCGGTCAGAGGTGGTACGGGTGGGGAATTTGACGGTTGTGGGATCGTTGAGGATGATGCCCTTGAGGATGAAAAAGTTCACAGCTTGTTGTGAATTTCTGCTTCAATTTCAGTCAAGGTTCAATCGACCCACATTAGAAAACCTTGAAATCCACACGGGTTTGTGAAAAAGTTCTCATCTTGTTGTGAATTTTTTGCTTCAGTTTCATGTTTTCTGTGATGGTTTATGTAGAAAAGATATGGGTATCTCTGTTTTTTATTGGGTGTTTGCAGGTTCTTGTGAATTCACAAAACCTGACATGTAATCCCAGTGATTTCAGTGGGTCAAAAGGGTTTATGACGGTGGAGGTGGCTGCGGTGGGTTGAAGGTGACGGAGAAGGTGGAGGGTGGTTGAAGGTGAAGATGGAGGTGGTGGGTTGAAGGTGACAGTGGTGGTGGTGGGTTGAAGGTGGAGGGTGGTTGAAGGTGACGATGGAGGTGGTGGGTTGAAGATGACAGTGGTGGTGGTGGGTTGAAGGTGACAGTGGTGGTGGTGGGTTGAAGGTGGAGGTGGTGGTGGTTGTGGTGGTGGTGGTGAAAGGAGGAAGAAGATGAGGGGTGGACCCAATTTTTTTTTTTTAATATTTATCAGTGTTTTTGTTTTGTAGTTCAAGGGCAATTTAGTCTTTTTACACCCACTTAACTGAGAAAATTAACATGGGTTAGTGATAAGGACCAACCAAGTGCATTTTTGACAAGTTTTGGGACCACGAGTGTAATTAGTAAACCACTAGGACCAAGTGTGAAATTTTTGAAAACCACAGGGACCAACCAAGCATTTAACTCTATAAAATAATTAGCTAAACAATAAACGGGTAAGAACTCAAACGAGTCACAAGTCATCTCAAGTTGATTTTAGACGCATGAAAATCATTATATACGAACATTGGGTTAATTATTGAAATAACACAATGCTTGTCATCATTTTGTTAAAAGATTATGATATTTGTAAAATCATACTTGACACACTGCTTGTTCACAAAAAGCTAAAACATTTATAAAAAGCTTTCAGCCAACACAGCTCATTTAGCCCATAGACCCCCCCCCCCCCCCTCTCAAGAAATAAAAAACTAAACCACCCATCCCCGAAAAACCTTAAAAAAACTAAACCCCCCACCCAAGGTAAATGCTAAAAACTAAACCTTAAAGCTAAACCCTAAAACTAAATGCTACAAATTTATTATTTTTAATTTTTTTCCATTAAAATTGCAACTTTTTATTAATAAAAAAAAAATCAAAATATATTAATAAAATATAGCGATTTTAATGGAAAAAAATTGAATTTTTTTTTTTTGTGCTTTTAAGCTTTTTTAGGTAGTTTTGTTCGTGTTCACACTAGTTCTCGGGTTATCTACCTAAATGCTAGTTCCTAACGGAACCTCACCCTATATATGATCCCCCTCGCCTCAATGTAATTCATAGTAATTGACAAGGATTTATATTAAGGTAGATGTGACACTTACTTCCCTTGAAGTCCCAATGAGAAGCCAGCAAGAACAACATATGTACCGAAAGCCATCAATGGGATATACAAATCTGGAGCATTAATATCATAGATAGGGGGTTTATATGATAGCCTACCCCCTACGGGCTCAGTAATTCTTGTCCAATGACCCTGCAGATAAAAAAAAAGAACATAATGATCTCGGTCCTTTATTTATAGTTCTTGCATTAACCAAGAACTATATGAAGGCCAGCGAAATGATGATAAACAAAAGTTACCCTGTGCAGGAAAGGGAATAGAACGACTTTCAATTTGTTTCTCACGTAATGGTCGTTGACTTGAAAATAATATTGTGGATCAGAGAAGTATCGACTAATCTGTGAACAAATGAAACAGTGAACTAAACATCAAACATTGAAAATCACATAATCATATCACAGTGCAAAGTTGATTGCACAGTTAAGACTACCAAGCACATAGAAGATTAGAGTACTAACTACTCCCCAATATTAAAAGCCTCTTTTTGTATCGTACTTATAAAACCCTCGCTGAAACTGTATAAAACATAACACTGGGTACTACTGTTCAAGATAAGTTCGTCCTATATAGCTTTAGAGATCACTCTGTCTCTCTTTTCCTTAAACTTCACATGAATTAATATCAGTTTATCAATGAGATCTGATCCGATCTAAAAATAATTAAACTGTTGATTGCAATGTTACTTACATTACTTTGCACGTACTCAGAGCTTGAACCTAAGATTTTTTCTCCATATGCACCAAGTCCACCCTTGATTAGTCCTGAGCTGGCACCATAAAATGGATTCCCAAAAGGAGTTTGTGGTGTATTTGATGGTGGTCTTGCCCCTCCAGGAGGATTTCCAAGAGGATCATACATATTCAAAAACCTAAAAAAAGAGAAAATGCCGTTACACCTACTTGCAAGGATACATGATTACAGCAAATTATAGAAAGACAAAAGAAAATAAGTCTAAATATACACTACCCCCAAAAATACAATTAAATGAATACTTATAGACCATTTCATAACACTGTGATTATGCCAATCAGCTAATCTAGTTCTAACTTCAACTTCTAATATTACACATATAAAAGCACACAGAGCATTAATAAAGATGTTTTCTATTTTGCTAGGATCTTGATTCATTATTACACACATCTTTCTTGCACATTGGTTTATACAATCATCTTTCAGAAACTTATGCTGCCACTGCTGCAGCATCCACGCAGGTGCTCAATTCCGAAATCATTGACAATATGTTATTAAGTTAGATGACTTCGGGTTCACAAACCGCATGTGTAAGTCACTCAACTTGGACTTAACATGTGGCAAAACTCAGTAGCACTACGGTATTAGATCTGTTGAGAAACTACGTTCGCAAATAATCAAAACTAACTACAAAATCGCAAATCCTAAACAAATTTAACGCCAAAAGTCCAAAACAAACCCTAACTTTTTGAAACAATAATCTGACGCGTATAGATCGCCATTCGTAGATATTATACGTATTCCGTGAAATCAAACCTTCAATTCAAACATACTGATACAATTTCACAACACACAAAACCTGAAATAGTACAAAGTAGATTTATACTCGTGATCTTGACGCTAATACTGTGAATCCTTGATAATTTGTGGCAACTAATTGTCAAATCGAATAGTAAGATAACCTAGGGCTGGTAAATAGACAGATTATAAGTGAAAATTAACACATCTGTGTGAGCGAGTGAGTGAGAAAAAAGACGTACCAGACGAATTATCCGATGAAGCGAGAGGTAGCGAGTGAAGTTCTGTGGTGGATGCAGGCGGCCGGCAGCGGTGGCGGTAGTGATGGCGGTGATCGACGGAGGAGTGATCTGATGATGAGATTGGGGCAGACGCTTGGGGCGCTTGTAATTTCCAACCTGGTAGAAGTTATACTTGCACCCTCTGCTTTTAAATGCTTTAAATATACTCCTTTGTTGAGTCTATGATTTTTTTTTTTTTTTTTTTTTTTTGTTTTTGCAGGGTTAGCATTTTGATACTAATAAAATAATACTAGTTCGGTATTCATTTTTTGGCCTTTTTTGAGATCGGTACTTTTGATTCGATATCGGTATTTTACCGATTTTTACCTTCAGATAATGTATCACAGTGTACCGAACATTTTGGGTACCGACACCGGTACCCAATTTTGGGTATTTTCGGGATCGATATTTTCGGTTATGGTACAGTACCATGCTCATGCCGTGTTGCCAATGTGAGGTTAACTTATTTTCGGTTATGGTACAGTACCATGCTCATGCTGTGTTTAATCGACCAGACACACACCTAAGTGTGTGTTTGGTGTAATTATTTTATTTTAATATTACATTTTTCAATTTTAACAACTTTGGTCCCTCAACTATCATTCGGTTTATAAAAGGCTTACTAGTCCATGCTTCTTTATTGTTTTTAAACAAATAATTAACTAGGTTAATTATCCCTAGTTAACTTAGTGAGTCCCGGGAGTTCTTGTAACACCCCGTGTTTTCGAATGTCAAAGTCAAAGTCCAAGTCAACTTTGACTTCTTTGATTGTTAACGTTTCTTTTTACTTTTTGTATTATGTGGAGTAAGTGTTGTCTAAATAAAATGATCGAATGTTTAATCAATGCGACCGATTTACGACTGTGAATGGTAGGAAGTAACAATGTGATAAAGTTAATCAATCAATGATCAAGTTAATCGACTCATCAATCGAACTCGAGACTCGAACTATGCGAAACTGGTGTGGTGATACTTACATGTGTGTGTGCCTTATGTGTTACTTGTGCGTGTTTACTTTATGTTTTGCGTGGTATTCAATCGAATCAATCGAAACTCGAATCGAATCTCGAAAAGCAATCAAACTCAATCGAAACCGACATCGAAACGTGACTTATAGATGATTGTATGTTAGATATAGTAGTTGGGACTGATAGTAGTTTGACTAGGAACTCTATCGTATTCATATCATCGTCCATCGAAATCGAAATATCGAAAATCGTCGCGAAACACTCAAAAAGGGGGTTCCTGATCGAACAGGAATCACTGATCAAACAGGCTAGCCGATCGAACATGCTGTTCGATCGAGCAGCCCAGCCGATCGGAGATCCTGGCCGATCGGCTACCACTTTCCTCTTTTGGAGCCTATAAATAGCCTTATCATTGTCACTCTTACTACTTTTGGAAAGCTCTGACCGAACCAGCCCTTGTTCTTCACCTTTTCTCAGATTTCTCTCAACTCCGGTAAGTTTTCACTCTAATTCTTGTACGTTTTTGATCATTGCACGATTCTACACCTTTCTATCTTTCAAAACTTGATTTTTAACCGTGAAATCACCAAGATCTAAGTGTTCTTGGGTGATGTCATCATGGTGTTCTTGAAGAACATCATACTTTGGCCTCATTCAACCGTGAATAGCTTAGATCTGACCGATTCCCACATAAACAAACTAAGATTTGTAAGAATCTTAACATTTTTATGGAAGGATTTCCAACTTTCTTCCAACTCTTTTACACTCAAACCTTAAAACCGATAGAAACAAAGCTCGAACTGACTAACTAATCATTCTAACAGTCAAGAGGTTCAAGATTCGGATTCTATCTACGAGGTTCACCGATTTCGGGTTAAACATCAAACTACCATTCCGAACAGTTCACCGGCCGGACTTGGGTGATTCCTGTCCGAACCGGTGAAGCAAGTAAGAACCCACGTTCTACGGTTTAACTCGCTGTCAAAATACCTTAAAATCATGACAAATAATCAAACAGCCAAGTGTTAGACGAAAGGCCGACCAGGTCAGAATTTCTGGCCGAACGGCTAGGCTGTTCGAACAAACAGCTCAGCCGATCGGACATACCAGCCGATCGGCCGGGCCAGCCGATCGGCTAGCACATGGTACCACACCTTTCACTTTTCAAACTTCATGAAGTATGCTATTGAAGAAGTGATGTTCGATCGAATATGCTACTCGATTGGTAAACATTACTCTTCGGATCATGAGATACTATGCTTCAACACTTAATCGATTTTGCAACTCGTTCGTAGTATGGAATGCCAGCCGATCGAACAGGCTGTTCGATCGAGTGACATCCTACTGAGAACTACTTCTGAGGTTCCTAACCGATCGGTTAAGCCAGCCGATCGAACAGACCGTTCGATCGATCGACCTAAAAGGTAAGGACACTTCAGTGTTCTCAAATACTACAACGAAAACTTCAAAAGTTCAAACCATCATACACAAACACATCAGAGGAAGAAACAATCCACTCGAATGGCCCAGCCGATCGAGCCTACCGACCGATCGAACAGCCCGTTCGATCGAACCTGTTGTTCGATCGACCAGGCTATTCGATCCATTCACACTTGTTTACAATTCCGCGTTACTCATTGTTGTACTATCGAACTATTCAGGCTAACCCTACTCTCATCGCTCCCTTCAATCCATAATTAATCACTGTGAGTATACTCGAACCCTTTTGCTTTAGCACTTTTGGGTGTTACATACGTTACTTATCAAAATCACAATCGAACACACTATTCAAACTATTTGAACGCTAACCGATTGCATGTATTACGTGACTAAATGTATGCTTGTTATTATGTTTACACGTGGAATGCTGTCTACCTGCCTTAGCAACGTAGTATTATAGTTTGGACTCAGCGCCCGTTCACACGGGGGTTGTTAAGGACAATTACTTGCATGGATTACGGTGGTAATCATGTATTGCGAACTGTCTCGGACAGTCAACCCGCAGTCGTTGGTATCGATAGGTCCATGTCGATAATTAACATGCATCATTTCCCTCTGTGTACGTGCTGGTTATGCGTAAACTATTCGAACTTTATATGCTATTATCAAACTTGTATGCTCACCTTTACATTTTATGTATTGACTTTATTTTAACGTATGTGACAGGTGTTTAAGATATTTGCTTGCTAGGGAAGTGAAGCTAGAATAAAGCTTTAGAGGCCCCCAACAAATAGTTGTCTATCAGGAACAAGCAACTAGGGCATAGTTGTCTTTAGATCTTGTCAGGCTGGGTCTTTAGGAGCATTTGAACAATATTTATGTTTTGTATTAACTTAAATCTGAGTTGTCGGAACAGAACTACTTGTTTGGATGTTATCTGTAATAATGTAATTGTTTATTCGGGATACGGTATGGGACGTATCTTTAACTGGATTATATAGATAGTTGTTATGGAAACTTCTGAACAATCTGTTTCGCTCAGTGCCATGCCCCGATGATTCCGCCATTGGTTGGGGTGTGACAGATTGGTATCAGAGCCATAACTATAGGGAATTAGGCTAGACACGACCTAGTCCGGGTCGCTGTCTTAGAGACCTAGACTATAGTTAGGAACCAACAGACCAAGCTTATGTGCTCTATTCTGCAATTCTTCGCTATCACTGCACCCGAATTTCCAGTTTAAGGCCAAGCGATACAGTCAGGAATAGGTGTGAAGACCGCAAAATCCCGACCGAATTGCTTGACTTATGATGATTTTATCCATTTACTCATGCTCATCCTGATTTTTTCAATAACATACGAGGAGAATTATACCAAATCAGGAGTGAAATCCCTATTTTGATGAAAATTCTCCCTAGATTTTCTTAAAACAGGGAAGAAATTGCTAAGCCAGGGGTGAAACCCTAACCTTGGCAAATTGTTCCGAATATTATTTCATCTCACCAAGGCATTCGACGGACTCCAACGACCTGAAATCACAAGTATGACCTAGGGAATGCGTGTGGAATGCCCAAGAATCGAGGCAGAAGCACGATCCCGAACGTCAAAAGTGACGACAAGTCTACTGCGAATAGTCGAATTGCTTTGGGTAGTCGATGTCTAGTAGCCGCAGACGATCCAATTCCCGTTTTCTTGGTGTTTTTGACTCGTTGATTTTATGTGTTTATATGAGTTTTATCTGTTTATGTGTTTATACTTTGGATATTATTCGATTTTGATGCCATCTCGATCAACACACACGACTCACATTGCTCTTCTATCTCAAAATGGTAACAAGTTGCTATAATTCTAGACGATACCATGCTACGAAATACAGTTATACTATACTATACTATTCGACACACTATACGACTATACAATGCTGCTCGATATACTATACGCGACCAATATATACGAACGACACGCGGGCTTTGAACGATAGGTTTCTGTATTCTGACCACCTCTGTGGTTAAATAGGAATGTGTCATGTGCTTATATGTTTTCTGTGTTCTACGTGCTTGTGTGTTTCCGTGATCTATGTGCTCTACGTGCTTCTGTGCTCTATGATTACGTGTATCTGTGGTTATGTGCCTACGTGTTTATTGTGTGATTCGACGTGCTTCTAAGCTTTAGTAGTCTAGGCGTGTGAGGTGAGATTCGATTTCGTTGTGTTGAGTCCTGTGACGATGTCTGTTGCAGACCATGTCGTCGTCTGGATCCCGACACCACCTGACTCGTCAGGAGAAGAGAGACAAGCGTCTCGCCGCCATCATCGCCAAAAGTGTAGCAAAGGCTGTGAGCAACGTTTATGAGAATGCCAGCAAGTCGTCTGAAGAATCGCGAACAGACGCTCCCAAAGATGCAAACAAGGCTGCTTTCAGCTTCAAGCAGTTCAAAGCATGCGGACCCAAAGAGTTCACCGGAGAAGATGGCCCTACCGCCATGTTTCACTGGTTCGACTCAGTCGAAGTCACTCTGCGCCAGAGCGAATGTCCTGAAAATCTCCGCACTCTCAATGCTACAGGCGTCTTCCAGTCCCGTGCTCTGGACTGGTGGACAGCCGAACGAAACAAGCGCGGAAATGATGCAGCTTACGAGCTAACATGGGAGGAGTTGAAGGCAATTATGATCGACGAATTCTGCCCTCCTCATGAACGGCAAAAGCTGTAGGACGAGTTTTGGACCATCAAGCAGAAGGATGGAGACAACACTGCTCTCACTGCTCGCTTCAAGCAGCTTAGCATCATATGTCCCGATCAGGTCAAGACCCCAGATCAAACCATCAAGAAGTACATTCGAGCTCTGCCCGATTGTGTAGCCGACTTTGTTCATGCCGCCAAGCCAGCAACGATTGAAGAGACTTACCTACTCGCCGCTGAGATCAATGACAAGCGGGTGAAGTCTGGTTTTTGGGATAAGCAAACCAAGTCTCTGCACCAAGCCACCACCGCAGCACCCACCGACTCATCTGCTCAATCCTCCAAGTCATCAAGAAGAAAGAAGAAACACAACAACAACAGCTCCAGCAACAAGAGCTGTGCTGCCGCAACAACTACTGCTCCTCTACAGGCTGTACCAGCTCAGCAGCAACAGCACCACCGCTCAGCTCCAGTGATCAATTGTCACACCCCAACCAATGGCGGAAACATCGGGATGAGACGAAGTGTGAAGATTGCTCGAGACATCATAACGCTAATAATTGTGACAAGTATTTAAATAATCATTTCATTTCATTTCTAAAGAATCAAGTACAAGGTTTTGAAACAAAGTACAACAACATGAATACTAAAATGATACAATACAAATACAATTCTTTCTAAGTGGGTATCTAAGCATCCTACTAGATTCCATGCATCATCAACATCCACCTGTAACATGTTAAAATAAAGTTCAATGCAAAAGCAAAGGCGAGTATACAAGTTTGATACGTACGTAGCAAAAGATAAGTTTTGAACAATTCCTCATAGCAAGCATGTGATTCAAGATAAGCCTTTAAATATGGTATGTGTCTAACATATCAAACCAAGGAAACGCAATATGCTCATGACATAACCGAGATAAAGGGGCGAGTCGTTAATCCTATAGCGCTACATATGTCACGGTTTGGCTCGTACGAAGTTAATGATAAATTCAACACATAAGATAAATCCAAGTTTAAAGTATCAAGCCATCATGTATACAAGCATGTTGTAGGAATGTTCATGTGTTTAAGCAAAAGTTCATGTGTAAGTTTGTTGATAGATAAACATGTTACACCCCAAAAGTGATAAAAGTAAAAAGGGGGAAATACGAGTATACTCACAAAGTTTGCATATGCTTTCCAATTATCCAATTATTGACGAGTTGATGAGGTTAGAAGATTGAATGTGTAGGGTTAAAGTTCAAGTATGCTTAGAGTCGAGATTCGGTATTTAAAACAACATAAAAGTAAGATATGAGAATAGCATGTGAAAATAATCATCTTCAACACTTAACACTTGTATGACACTTGGTAACCACAAGGGTTATGATAATGTTTTCATGAGTTGAACACCCATAAGAATCACAACAAGGTTTAGGTCTTAGGTGATGTTCTACTACTTTAACATATAAACATAAGTTCAACATCAAAGTTTCGAATGAGTGTATATATATATCTAGGTTAAGTACTACATATTATTTAGTCCAAAAATTCAAGTAGGAGGTAGAAGATTGGGATCTTCATTTAGGCACCTCGTGTTATCATAGATGTCATGTATGGGGTAGGAAGAACATGCTTCCATTTAGGAACCCCTTGAATGTTCACCACTTCACTTGATGTAAAAACAACCAAGGAGGGTCACGAACTAGGTTTAGCACAATAACATAAACAACCTAACTATAGAGAAATCATCAAATCATGTGAGGATTGTATGTAGGACAACCCAAGTCGTTCCATAATCACTCATGTATCAAAGGCTATGTTTGACATGATTTGTGGGTTGAAACCCTAAACAAAACACCAAGTTTATGAGGTTTAATCCTCTGATTTTAAATGTCTCAACCTTGTTTTTAAGCTTAACCAACCATGGGATAAGTTGTAAGCATTAGGACATAGGTATGAGATGTGTTGAACACAAGTTACATAGGTTTAAACAAGTTTTTGATGAACATAAAAACAAACAGAAAGTTTATGGACGATTTCGGGGCATTTCCAGGTCTGATTTCTCCAAGGAGAAGTCTAGGAATCGAACCCCATGATTATCCAAGTAAGTAGGAAAAAGAATCAAGTGATTTCTGTTAGGACCGGTTTCGATACCGTTCGATTGCGTAACGTACGTTCAACGTGCGGAATCCGTGAACGTATGTGACCGAACACTCAATAACGTACAAGAAAACGTGATTCGATTAAGATGGCGTCTTGTACAATGCCGAGAATCACTTGGAGAGACTTTCTCTCTCTAGACTTTCTCTCTCTATAACTAGATCTCTAATTCTCCAAATAAGCTCCAAGTCTTCCCAAAAATCTTTACAACTTAATAAGCTATTTATAGGCACAAGGATTATAAGGATTTCTCCTTATTTACAAGTTTGCCACCTTGCCCTTTTTAACTAGTTGTAACCTAGAATGCTTAAAAACCTTCGGTTTCTTCTATTTCTGCTACGGAATAGATTGACGGAGGCGATAGACAGATATTGCACTAACAGACTCCCCCTTGGATATTGCCGTAGTCAATCTCGTAGCGCCTTCTCTTTCTCTCTCTCGAACAGAATCCCCGTGGATCTGTCTTCAGGCTCCCCCTTTCGTTAAGCTTCCGTGCTTTTGGGATCGGCACCTGGATTTCCGTATACAAGCTCCTCCAGGAATGATACCTGGCTCTTTGTACGCTTTCATTTTCCTTGAGCTCGTCTTCAGAATCCCCCTTAGACTCAGCTGTCGGGATCGTAGTCTGGCTTTCATCGTTTCACAAGTTCAGGATCAATTCCTGGCTTTGTTCTGCATCTGCTCAGGATTTGAAACCTGGTTAACCTGCATATCCTCTACCTCACCATAAGTTTCACAAATTTTTAACCAATTAATTCCCGTAAACTTACTGGTAGATATCATTTACAACAAACATGTTAGTTACATCAAGTTCAAGTAAATGACCTTGATTAACCAAATAAATCATTTATATATGTCATTTAAAGTTTTCAACATATTCCCCAAACCTGTTCATCATGATTAGCCCTCGAATTTTGAATATCAGCTCTTCAAAATCAGTTGTCGAAAATCTTTTTGACTTTTCAAAAATTTATGCTAAAACACTCCGAAAATCTTTTTGGATTTTTGTTTTTGAATGAAAAGCAGTAAACAAATATATACAAATAATATTTTTGTGAGTTTGTGTAAGAGGATCATATCAGTTCTTGAGACAAATCACTAGCACCATTAAGCTTTAATCATTTTAAGTTCTAAACGATTCACCTCGATTGACGATATAGTTGTCCTCTTAAATTTTCACACAATTTTCAATCTATTCAGGATACGATTTAGATGTTTTAGGAACTTAGCTCAATTCATGTGTCCCACCTCTTGAATATACTCCCGTATCCAGAATCTCAATATTCGGTCTTACAGGCAAGAATACTACAATGATGTCTGTACATAAATTAGGGTATGCGAAGACTGAGGGATCTCAGGTCGATACTTCCGTATACGCAGAGAGATATCAGTTTTCGACTTTTGCAATTTGTTCCCTTTAGAGAATCTTTTCAGCTACAACAGATGATTATCAATTTTATTGTTTAATCAATCTGAGGGCTATAATGCTATGTTTCAAGCATTTTGCGGAAAGCATTATCCAAGGACTAGGTCAGAACCACCGTTCAGCAGAAGTCCCGGAATAATACCCCAGACATCATAGAGTATAACCACCTAGTATATCAGAATACGAGACCTTTCAAACAAGATTTCAGGGGTTACCTATATATCCAAGTAGTGTTCCCCACGAATTTCACAAGTTTGAAATTTTAGGTTTATATCCCGAATAAATCTACTAAATGTACGAAAACCTATCATCACATCATCAGTGAGACCGTTTATCACATTTGACATTACATTTCTTTAGCATGCTGTGATAGTCCACTGATGTACTATCATTTCCTCTTTTTTCACAACAAAAACTCATTTTTAACTTTTCAATGTTTTTGGAATTTTCAAATTTTCTAATTTTTTTTAAATTTTTCTCCCCCTAAAATCAAAATATGTTTCAATTTTGATTTTCAAGGAAAATTTGAAAATTTGTACAAATAAAATGACAAACTGATATCGAATCACTTCAATTCTCCATCCACTTGGCGTAAACAATCAGAACTCCCCCTCATAACAAACTATTTTCCCATTATGATTTCAAAACACTTAAGTTTGTTTTAACCTAAATGGTTTTTCCGGAAAATTAGTTTTGTGTGTTGTTTCATAAACTCGGGGTTCTTTCATCACATTGTTTTCCTTTAATCACAAACATCACTTGTAGAAAATTAAGTACAACTTAATGTCCCTGATTTACCACATGTAAGACGAAAAATCACAGTTACCAACCTGTGAATTTCTCAAGAAATATGCCGATTCATGTTCCACACTTACCAACCTGGGAACTCCGGCAAGTCAGGATTTTTCACTTGAAAAGATCCACCCAAGCCTGACCAGCCTTGGGTTTGATAGTTTTTACCTCAACCACTGGCTCTTCTGGTTTTGTCGAACCAGAATCATTGCCTGAGTGTGGCTTGTCTGACTTCGACATATCAGATTCATCGCCTGAAGGTGGCTTGTCTGATTTCGACATATCAGATTCATCGCCGACCTTTTTCTCGTCCTTTTTCGTCCTCAGATTTCCATCTGACGAATCCAGTTTACTTGACTTTGTTGTCGAGTGAATCGTTTCATCAGCACTATTATTCGATTTGTCGGGTGAACCCGAGGACAAAATCCTTTCGAGATACTCTCTCGCCTTCTTCCTTTTCTTTCGCAGTCTGTCTTTTTGCCCCTGAGAAAGTTTTACTTTTGTTTCCTGAACTTTAGGTTCCTGAACCTTCTGTTCCTTGGGCTTGACGTTGACTGGTTTCTTTGCCTTACTTTGAGATTCAGCCCTCGATCTTCCCATTGATCTCCTTGGGCAATCTCTTGCAATGTGACCTCTGATATTGCAATTAAAGCATCTTCTTGTCTCATAATTCCATCTTTGGCAGTTAACAGCAATGTGTCCTTGATAGCCACAAGAGTAACACACTCTGTTATCATACCTCTTCTCTCCTTCATATCGTATACCATTTCATACCACACACTTAAATCATAGCATTTGTATAATCTATTAGAGAGATAATATCCTCCCTAACTGATTGAAACAACAAAGCAACACACTTTTGTTCAGCCACAAAATTATCAATTTCTTCAGCTGATCTCAATGCTTCGCCATTCTTCTTTCCATTAGCATAACCAGTTTTCATACTCTTCTAACTGGGAAATGCGAATGCCATCAACCAATCTTCAAACTTTGTTGCCCACCTGCTGTAATCTTCTATAGCCATCAACTTAGGAGGTTTGTTAAATGTTCCAAATGCACTTTCGGACTCCCAAGCTTCTTTCTTTTTCTCTTTTGGTTGGTTTTCGTTCGTATTGTTCGATGTCGAATCGTTGTTTCCTGAACTTCCTGTGAATGCGTACATGTCGCTAAATGGATTCAAGAACATATCATCCATTGTGAACGTACCTGCAAAATCAAACAACACTTAGAAAAATTTTGGTTTTGAAAAATATCAGTTCACAAAAGCGATCCTGTCTAAACAGTTTTGACAGAAAAGCGATCTAACAAAGTGTATGTATAAGCGATCCACACTTTGTCAGAAAAGCGAGTCCCAACTGTTATTCGAGCGATCCAGAAAATGATCTTTCGAGCGGTCCAGGAGATGATCGTTCGAGCGGTTCAGGTTGTGATCGTTCGAGCGATCCAAGTAAGTTCGAATAAGCGGTTCAAACTATGGTCTTTCGAGCGGTTCTGAGAACAAAATTGTCCAAAAGAGCGGTCCTAGATGTGAATTTTGAGCGATCCAAGCAGGTTATGACCAGATAAGCGGTCCAATGTCCGAAAACGCGATTGACCATTTTTTTTAACCAGTTTTTACCATTTTTAGTCCGTATTTTCACCTGATTCTTTCTAGGGTTTGTTAAAAGTGTGTTTTACACGCTATACTCAAATTTCAGACAATTTTGACCGCTGGAACTACTAGAAACTGAAAAAGTATGAGAGAAAGTGAGTAGAAAAGAGAGATTTCTGCAGATCTATGCTGTCGTAGTATGAACTCCTCGTCCTGAGCTCTGATACCACTTGTTAGGACCGGTTTCGATACCGTTCGATTGCGTAACGTACGTTCAACGTGCGGAATCCGTGAACGTATGTGACCGAACACTCAATAACGTACAAGAAAACGTGATTCGATTAAGATGACGTCTTGTACAATGCCGAGAATCACTTGGAGAGACTTTCTCTCTCTAGACTTTCTCTCTCTATAACTAGATCTCTAATTCTCCAAATAAGCTCCAAGTCTTCCCAAAAATCTTTACAACTTAATAAGCTATTTATAGGCACAAGGATTATAAGGATTTCTCCTTATTTACAAGTTTGCCACCTTGCCCTTTTTAACTAGTTGTAACCTAGAATGCTTAAAAACCTTCGGTTTCTTCTATTTCTGCTACGGAATAGATTGACGGAGGCGATAGACAGATATTGCACTAACAATTTCGTTAAGAAATGAGTGAGTTATGCTCATTTTCGTGAAGGGGTGTCAATCTGCTCGAACCCTTGCTTTCAGCTACGGTTTGGAGAGTTTTTAGTGTTGCAAAAGTGGTAGGGAGGCTGGTTATAAGTGGTATTTATAGGGGGAAGGACTAGGGTTTCAATGGGTTGGGCTTTGGAAGTGTTTAGAAGGGGTTACACCTTGAAACTAGCCCACAAAGCCCAACTATATGGGGCTGAATTTTGCTGAATTGGGGCTGCCATATTTCTTTATTTTTTTATTTTTTTAAAACATTATAATGAGTAATTTTGTTAATTAAGTTGTGTAATAATATGCAACAATGTTTCCCCTAATGTGACAACCCGAAACCTAGAACCTTTCGTTGTAACTTGCTTGTACGTTATGTGACTAGTTAAAATGATAACGTGAATCTTTTTATGTGATAAGTGCTTTGTTACGCGTGTATTGTATATATATATATGTGTGTACGTGTTATATGTGAACCGAGAACCCGACACGAAACAACAAGGACCCGACTCGAGACCATGTGGTCTCGAGTGAACCGTAACCATTAGGCCGGTTTGGGCCTTTGGCCGGTTGGGCCTTTGGGCCGAAAACACCCACTCGAAACCCATGAAGGGTGCACACTTGGAACTAGCCTATATATAAACCAACCTTAGTTAGTTTTTGCCATTTGTTGAACATTACACCCACACACTCTCCTACTTCTCTCTCTCACTAAAAACTCTAGAACACAAACACTTCATCATTCTCGGATTTGGACTTGGATCGGCTCACACATACACCCGGTTGGAAGCTTTTCACACACCCTCGAAACCCATAACCGGTTAGTGTTCTTGATGCTTTGTTGAATGTTAGTATGTTCATGTTATGTCTAGGGTTTGAAGGTTAGATTGTTTATACATGAGAAATGATTTGCTACTTGTTAACAAGTGATGATATTGTATGTACAATGATGATAATCGGTTAACACATCTTCATGTAGAGTTGTGATATTTTGTGTTTAAAAGAAGTTTGAACCATTTATGTTGATATTCATGAAATCGGACTAGTTTATGATAATGGCAAAACTTAGTTAAAAATGTGTTGCTAGCAAGATGAATATTGATATCTAGTGTGGTGTTATAACTATTGTCCGAAAATGCATAGTATGGTTGAATGAAAATGTTATGATCTTGATGAATATGTGTTTGAATATGTGAAGAACACTTTGAATGATAGTTAAGAATATGAAAACCCTTGTGATTTTGATCCATCTTTGACTAGTAACCTGATTAGGAAAACTGTTAGTGGAATTCTATTGGTCATTTCCGGATTTGGGCCTGATTATATTGTACTATTTGGCTGATTACACCTGCATCAACACGTGAACGTGAAAATGACAGCTTACCGACTCGCAATCACCCGTTGCGACTCGCAACCACAACGTGATGACTCGAGACCACGCGGTTGCGACTCGCAACCATATCAGGACAAGCCGAAACCACAGGTTACGAGTCCGGTTGCGACTCGAGACCTTAGCATGATGAACCGAGACTACGGTTGCGACACCGGTTGCGACTCGCAACCATCCATGATCAACGCACAGCATGACTCGAGACCATGCTTGCGAGTCCGGTTGCGACTCGAGGCCACACTTTGGGCCTTAGTTAGTGGGCCGGACTTATGAACTTCTGTGCTACTGTTGATGAGTTATTTGGGCCTGTTATCACGAGCCCAACTGTTTGGACTTTGAACTTGTGATTGACTGTTACCGGTGAACTGTGAACTGTTACTGATTATACGTGATTTCCATGCGTGTTGAACATTTGTACACTACTTGGTTCGAATCTGATTATACGTGATATCCGTGTTAGGACGTTATTGACTACTTGCGACTTGATTGACTTTCTGTGATTAACTGCCGAGCAAACCGAGGTGAGTTCACACCCTTACAAAGCATGGGATTCCCTGGGTTGGGAACGGGGTTAAGGAACGTGGTTCCTCGTCTACCTTGGGTAGGACGTCAGTGGTTCAGGAATGTGATTCCTCGTCCGGATGGACGGATAAACGTACTAGACTAAAACTCTATCACGAAGTCCCTCCTTTTTGTATCGACTAATCGCCGGGCCAATGGCGAGCGGGTCATTAGTTAGATAGCGCTATTTAGGTCTGACAAGCCTCACACCGTGCCGCAGAGGACGGGCGTGAACTAATGGATCTGGGGCACGTCAATGATGATAGACATTGATGTTTTCAGGGCACATAAACATGACTACAGTCAGCAATCGATACGGTAACGAGTCTAGTATACACATGGGGTAGCCCCCACGGCTGGAGAGCCAGATGATGTACATGGGGTAGCCCCCACGGCCGAAATGCCTGATAACTACATGGGGTAGCCCCCACGGCCGGAGTGCCGGAGTAACTGGGAACGAACTGGTCACGTTTTTTAAACTATGGGGTAACCCCCACGGCAGGATGCCAGATAATGTAAACTGTTTTCGAAACAACTAAAACGAACGCCCACCCGTGAACTCACTCAACTAGTTGTTGACTCGTTACTACATGCTTTGCAGGACCATAGGTACTGAGCTGGAGCTTGCATGGAGGAGGATCGTTGTGGGACAGGGATTGCTACATGTTATGTTAAAACTTGAAAACTTTTGGAACTTATGTTATAACTTTGAACTTATGCTTCCGCTTGCAACTTAACTTGTTTGTTTTGAAACACCAATTGTGATGGTTAAACTTTTATAACTACTTATATGCTTGTTCAGTATGATTGGTGGCTGGATCCTGGTCAGTCACGCCCCCATGCGGTAGTACTCCGCAGGTGGGATTTTGGGGGTGTGACAGATTGGTATCAGAGCCATTGGTTATAGTGAACTTGGTTTTAATAAAGGAGAAACGTTTTTGTTAAAACCAGACTATAACCGGTTTAGTGCTCAACGGTCCACAACGACACTTCGCTCCTCATGCAAGGCTCGACGTTCTAGGTAATATAATGTATGTATATTGCCTACTTGTTAGTTACGTAGTACATTGCTCATGGTATGCTTGATTAGTATAGCTACTGTTGTTTGAACACGTGCGTGCTTACTCTGTCTTACTATCGTGCTTTCGCGAACCTCTCTCACACGTATTGCTTTTATTATGAAGAACCATGTCTGGACGCGTTAACATGACACAAGCCCAGTTGACGGCTTTGATCAACGAGCGAATTGACGCAGCGCTCGCAGCTGCACGCGCAGGAGGTATATCCTGCAGTCCGAAATTGTTCTAGGATCGTTTGGATCCTACTCTCGTGAACCAACCTTTGCGTTAAACTCTGTCTTTTCTTCCACCTACCTTAGGTCAGTATGCTCAGGCACCGGTGTGCACTTTTAAGACCTTTATGGACTGTCGACCCACGACTTTTAGCGGCACTGAAGGAGCAGTAGGTCTCCTACACTGGTTTGAGAAACTGGAATCTGTGTTCGAAATGTGTGAATGCCCTGAAGCGCGCAGGGTGAAGTATGCTACTGGTACTCTCGAGGGTTTGGCTCTCACGTGGTGGAATGCTCAAGTGCAGATGTTAGGGTTGGTTGCTGCCAACGCCACCCCATGGGAAACTTTCAAGGAAATGATCAGGGAGGAATACTGCAGTCGTGACGACATTCACAAACTGGAGGATGAGTTTTACAATCTCAAGATGTCAGGATCAGAAATTGAGGCATACACTAAGAGATCGCATGAGCTAGCCTTGTTGTGTCCTACTATGGTGGATCCTCCCTACAAGCGAATCGAACTCTATCTCAAGGGCTTGGTGCCAGAGATCCAAAGTCATGTGACTTCAGCAAGGTTGACTACTATCCAGCAGGTTGTACAGTTGGCTCACCGTCTCACTGACCAAGCGGTGGAGCAGAACAAGTTACCGAAGCGTATAGGTGCTGCAACTACTTCTGGTGCTTCTAGTGGGGATAAACGAAAATGGGATGGAACTTCAAGCAGGGGTTCAACTACAGTGCAAACTCAGTCTCAGCAGAGAAAGACGGACGATCACAAGAGCCCCAGTCAGCAGTCGTCTAGTGGTCAAAGTCATGGTGGATACAAGGGGAATCACCCCAAGTGCAATCGTTGTAGCCTACACCACAGTGGGCCATGCACCAGGGGCAACTGTCATCGATGCAACAAGCCTGGCCATGTTGCAAAGGATTGCAGGAGCGCATATCCTGCCAATCAGAATCGTCAGCAACCTCAGCAGAACCAGCGACAGCAGCAGGGTAACAACAAAGGGTGCTTTCAGTGTGGAGCTGAAGGCCACTTCAAGAAGGATTGTCCCCAACTGAATCAGAACAACAACAATGGTGCTAGGGGGCGTGTGTTCGTGATTGGTCAAGGTGAAGCAAGGAATGATCCCAACGTGGTGACGGGTAAGTTCCTTCTCGACGACTTTTATGTTACAGTCTTATTTGATTCGGGTGCCGATACTAGCTATGTGTCACTAGAGGTTAGTAAGATGCTTAAGCGTATTCCTACACCCCTGAGCGACAAGCACACTGTCGAGCTAGCTAATGGTAAGAGTTTGGAAGCCTCACACGTAGTCAAGGGTTGCCAGCTTATTCTCGCTAACCAGACTTTCTCTATCGATCTTATTCCTATCGTCTTGGGTAGTTTCGACGTTGTCATTGGGATGGATTGGCTATCCCAACACCGAGCAGAGATTCTTTGTAACGAGAAGATCGTTCGTATTCCTGGTTTAGGTGGTGAACCTCTCATGATTCGTGGCGACAAGAGAAGTGCTGTTGAGAACATTATCTCTCTTCTTAAGGCTCAGAAATGCTTACGAAAGGGCCACACTGCGATTTTGGCTTTAGTTACTGATACCACAGAGAAGGAGAAGAAGCTAGAAGATTTTCCGGTTGTACGCGACTATCCTGAGGTATTCCCTGAGGAATTACCTGGTCTTCCGCCCCATCGCCAAGTCGAGTTTCAGATTGATCTAGCTCCTGGAGCCGCGCCTGTAGCCCGTGCACCTTATCGTTTAGCGCCATCAGAATTGGAAGAACTCTCCACGCAGCTACAAGAACTCTTGGATAAGGGTTTTATTCGTCCTAGCTCATCGCCTTGGGGAGCTCCAGTACTATTTGTGAAGAAGAAGGATGGTACCTTCAGAATGTGTGTCGACTATCGCGAACTCAACAAGGTGACTGTGAAGAATCGTTATCCTCTACCGCGCATTGACGACTTGTTCGACCAGTTGCAGGGGTCGAGTTACTACTCAAAGATCGATCTGAGATCGGGATATCACCAGCTGAGAGTTCGGGAAGAGGATGTCTCTAAGACGGCCTTTAGGACTCGATATGGACACTATGAGTTTTTTGGTCATGCCGTTTGGGCTGACGAACGCACCGGCAGTTTTTATGGATTTGATGAATCGAGTGTGCAAACCGTACCTGGACAAGTTTGTTATAGTCTTCATCGACGACATCCTGATCTATTCTAAGAGCAAAGAAGAGCACGAACAACATCTACGACTTATTTTGGAACTCCTTCGGAAGGAACAGCTTTACGCAAAATTCTCGAAATGCGACTTCTGGCTTCGTGAAGTCCATTTCCTAGGGCATGTGGTGAACAAGGATGGGATTCACGTTGATCCATCCAAAGTGGAATCAATTAAGAACTGGCCTGCACCTCGTACACCAAAGGAAATTCGCCAATTTTTGGGATTGGCAGGTTACTACCGGAGATTCATTAAGGATTTTTCTAAGATCGCGCAGCCCCTGACCTTGCTAACGCAGAAAGGCGTTGTTTATCGTTGGGGAGATGCACAAGAGTTAGCTTTTCAGCATCTAAAGGATAGACTTTGTAGTGCACCTATCCTTTCATTGCCAGAGGGCACAGATGATTTTGTGGTTTACTGTGATGCATCAATTCAAGGCCTTGGTTGTGTATTGATGCAACGAGATAAAGTCATAGCTTACGCCTCACGACAACTTAAAGTTCACGAGAAGAACTACACGACACATGATTTAGAGCTGGGAGCTGTTGTTTTTGCACTTAAACTATGGCGGCATTACCTGTACGGAACCAAGTGCGCCATCTACACCGACCACAGAAGTTTAGAACACATATTCAAGCAGAAGGAACTGAATATGCGGCAGCGACGATGGGTCGAGCTGCTGAATGACTACGAGTGCTCTATCAGGTATCACCCGGGCAAGGCCAACGTAGTGGCGGACGCCCTCAGTCGAAAGGACACTACGCCTAAGCGTGTAAGAGCTTTACAACTCACGATCCATTCTAGTCTACCTTCGCAAATACGAGCTGCTCAGATAGAAGCACTGAAACCAGAAAACATTAGAGCTGAAGCTCTACGCGGGTCAAGGCAACGTTTAGAACAGAAGGAAGATGGTGCTTATTATGTAACAGGACGCATTTGGGTCCCGCACTATGGCGACTTACGAGAACTTGTGATGGATGAAGCGCACAAATCTCGCTACTCGGTACACCCTGGTTCGGACAAGATGTACCACGATATCAAAACTACGTATTGGTGGCCTAGCATGAAGGCCCACATAGCAACTTACGTCAGCAAGTGTTTGACTTGTGCGCGAGTCAAGACGAAATATCAGAAACCTTCAGGCCTACTTCAGCAACCAGAGATACCACAATGGAAATGGGAGCAAATTTCCATGGATTTCGTTACTGGCCTACCTAGATCACAGCGCGGAAACGATACTATCTGGGTGATCGTGGATCGACTCACAAAATCCGCACACTTTTTGGCAATCAAGGAAACGGATAAGTTCTCCACTCTGGCGGAGATATACCTCAAGGAAGTTGTTTCGAGGCACGGGGTGCCCACCTCTATTATCTCTGATCGAGATGCACGTTTTACTTCGGAACTGTGGCAGGCAATGCACAAGTCTTTTGGCTCACGTTTAGATATGAGCACAGCGTATCACCCACAAACGGACGGGCAGTCCGAGCGAACTATTCAGACATTAGAAGACATGCTTCGCGCTTGTGTAATCGACTTTGGCAACAGCTGGGAAAGGCATCTGCCACTCGTAGAATTCTCGTACAATAATAGCTACCACACCAGCATTAAAGCTGCTCCGTTTGAGGCATTGTACGGACGTAAATGCCGGTCACCCCTCTGTTGGGCAGAGGTGGGGGATAGTCAGATCACTGGTCCAGAACATGTGGTAGACACTACTGAGCGGATTGCTCAAATACGACAACGCATGGCGGCCGCTCGTGACCGTCAGAAGGCATACGCCGATAAGGGCAGGAAACCACTTGAGCTCCAGGTTGGGGAGCGGGTATTACTCAAAGTTTCACCCTGGAAGGGTGTGGTTCGTTTTGGTAAACGCGGCAAACTCAACCCACGATACGTTGGACCTTTCGAAATTCTTGAGAAAATAGGCAAGGTGGCCTACAGACTGAAATTACCAACAGAACTCGGTGCAGTTCACAACGTTTTCCATGTGTCGAATCTGAAGAAGTGTCTGTCAGATGAGACGCACGTAGTTCCTCTGAAGGAACTCACGATCGACGAACAGTTGAAATTCGTCGAAGAACCTGTCGAGATCACGGACCGGGATGTTAAGGTCCTCAAGAGCACTAGAATACCTCTTGTTCGAGTTCGTTGGAACTCACGTCGCGGCCCAGAGTTTACCTGGGAGCGCGAAGATCGGATGAAACAAAAGTATCCCCAACTGTTTGAGAACAGTACAAACGCTACTGAGGCTGAAGCTACGGAATTTCGGGACGAAATTCCAGATCAACGGGGGGTGGATGTGACACCCCAGGAAAACCGGGAAAACCTTACAACTTGACTAGCTTCCTCAGTGAGTGCCGTCAAATTTCGGGACGAAATTTCTTTCAACTTGGGGATGATGTGACAACCCGAAACCTAGAACCTTTCGTTGTAACTTGCTTGTACGTTATGTGACTAGTTAAAATGATAACGTGAATCTTTTTATGTGATAAGTGCTTTGTTACGCGTGTATTGTATATATATATATGTGTGTACGTGTTATATGTGAACCGAGAACCCGACACGAAACAACAAGGACCCGACTCGAGACCATGTGGTCTCGAGTGAACCGTAACCATTAGGCCGGTTTGGGCCTTTGGCCGGTTGGGCCTTTGGGCCGAAAACACCCACTCGAAACCCATGAAGGGTGCACACTTGGAACTAGCCTATATATAAACCAACCTTAGTTAGTTTTTGCCATTTGTTGAACATTACACCCACACACTCTCCTACTTCTCTCTCTCACTAAAAACTCTAGAACACAAACACTTCATCATTCTCGGATTTGGACTTGGATCGGCTCACACATACACCCGGTTGGAAGCTTTTCACACACCCTCGAAACCCATAACCGGTTAGTGTTCTTGATGCTTTGTTGAATGTTAGTATGTTCATGTTATGTCTAGGGTTTGAAGGTTAGATTGTTTATACATGAGAAATGATTTGCTACTTGTTAACAAGTGATGATATTGTATGTACAATGATGATAATCGGTTAACACATCTTCATGTAGAGTTGTGATATTTTGTGTTTAAAAGAAGTTTGAACCATTTATGTTGATATTCATGAAATCGGACTAGTTTATGATAATGGCAAAACTTAGTTAAAAATGTGTTGCTAGCAAGATGAATATTGATATCTAGTGTGGTGTTATAACTATTGTCCGAAAATGCATAGTATGGTTGAATGAAAATGTTATGATCTTGATGAATATGTGTTTGAATATGTGAAGAACACTTTGAATGATAGTTAAGAATATGAAAACCCTTGTGATTTTGATCCATCTTTGACTAGTAACCTGATTAGGAAAACTGTTAGTGGAATTCTATTGGTCATTTCCGGATTTGGGCCTGATTATATTGTACTATTTGGCTGATTACACCTGCATCAACACGTGAACGTGAAAATGACAGCTTACCGACTCGCAATCACCCGTTGCGACTCGCAACCACAACGTGATGACTCGAGACCACGCGGTTGCGACTCGCAACCATATCAGGACAAGCCGAAACCACAGGTTACGAGTCCGGTTGCGACTCGAGACCTTAGCATGATGAACCGAGACTACGGTTGCGACACCGGTTGCGACTCGCAACCATCCATGATCAACGCACAGCATGACTCGAGACCATGCTTGCGAGTCCGGTTGCGACTCGAGGCCACACTTTGGGCCTTAGTTAGTGGGCCGGACTTATGAACTTCTGTGCTACTGTTGATGAGTTATTTGGGCCTGTTATCACGAGCCCAACTGTTTGGACTTTGAACTTGTGATTGACTGTTACCGGTGAACTGTGAACTGTTACTGATTATACGTGATTTCCATGCGTGTTGAACATTTGTACACTACTTGGTTCGAATCTGATTATACGTGATATCCGTGTTAGGACGTTATTGACTACTTGCGACTTGATTGACTTTCTGTGATTAACTGCCGAGCAAACCGAGGTGAGTTCACACCCTTACAAAGCATGGGATTCCCTGGGTTGGGAACGGGGTTAAGGAACGTGGTTCCTCGTCTACCTTGGGTAGGACGTCAGTGGTTCAGGAATGTGATTCCTCGTCCGGATGGACGGATAAACGTACTAGACTAAAACTCTATCACGAAGTCCCTCCTTTTTGTATCGACTAATCGCCGGGCCAATGGCGAGCGGGTCATTAGTTAGATAGCGCTATTTAGGTCTGACAAGCCTCACACCGTGCCGCAGAGGACGGGCGTGAACTAATGGATCTGGGGCACGTCAATGATGATAGACATTGATGTTTTCAGGGCACATAAACATGACTACAGTCAGCAATCGATACGGTAACGAGTCTAGTATACACATGGGGTAGCCCCCACGGCTGGAGAGCCAGATGATGTACATGGGGTAGCCCCCACGGCCGAAATGCCTGATAACTACATGGGGTAGCCCCCACGGCCGGAGTGCCGGAGTAACTGGGAACGAACTGGTCACGTTTTTTAAACTATGGGGTAACCCCCACGGCAGGATGCCAGATAATGTAAACTGTTTTCGAAACAACTAAAACGAACGCCCACCCGTGAACTCACTCAACTAGTTGTTGACTCGTTACTACATGCTTTGCAGGACCATAGGTACTGAGCTGGAGCTTGCATGGAGGAGGATCGTTGTGGGACAGGGATTGCTACATGTTATGTTAAAACTTGAAAACTTTTGGAACTTATGTTATAACTTTGAACTTATGCTTCCGCTTGCAACTTAACTTGTTTGTTTTGAAACACCAATTGTGATGGTTAAACTTTTATAACTACTTATATGCTTGTTCAGTATGATTGGTGGCTGGATCCTGGTCAGTCACGCCCCCATGCGGTAGTACTCCGCAGGTGGGATTTTGGGGGTGTGACACCTAACTTGTTACAAGGTGAAATATGAAATAAAACATGATTTAACTAGGTAAAAAGTGTAATGTACAAGTATGTAACATGTTTGTAAGTGACAAGTATATGTCACATATTAGATGATTAACCGTTGTATAAATAAGCATATTATTAGGGGTTTTTAGGTAACAATTTGAGGACAAGCATGGACATGCATCGTGAATAAGTATCGTATAAGTATGAATTACAAATAAGGATTCGATGTACAATGAATTCCAACGTATGAACATGTATGAATATGTAGATGGCGAATTTAAAGAAATACGAATTTTATTTATGATCCAAGTCTCGAATTTTACAACGAAAAGACGACTACAATAATACAAGATTTCCAAAAATAGCATTACAAGGCGAGCTTTCTAATTATGGAAAATATGAAAAAGCAGGGCGTTACATCAATGCACCGCCGGCGAAGCGTGTATACACAGGCCCTCACCCGCTCTGCCCGACATGCTCGTATCATCATCCAGTGGGTCTAGCCTGTCGTTTTTGCGCTCACTGCAACCTTTACGGTCATTTCACTACGAACTGTCGTTTTGGTCCCCGTCAAGCCCAGTGCAAGCTACTATCAACCAAGCTCTACTCCCCGCCCCTCAAGGCCAACAAGCAGCTCAAGCACCTGCAGTCAATGCTCGAGTCTGCTTTGCATGTGGTGATCCTAACCACTTTGCAAACAGGTGCCCGAACAGGGTAGTTAAGCAAGAGCCCCAGCAGCAACAACAGCAACAACAACAGCCTCAGCAACAGCAGCAAGCAGCCTATGCTCGAACCTTCAACATCAATGCCCGTCAGGCTCAGGCGGATAACAACGTGGTTAATGGTACGTTCCTTGTGAATGGTATTTATGCATCATGTTTGTTTGATACTGGAGCCGATAACTGCTTTGTGTCGTTTGAATTCGAGAAGATCCTTAGTCGTAAGCGCTCTTATCTGTCCTCGTCATTCGAAGTCGAAGTCGCTACTGGAAGAACTGTCGCCGTTAACTCTGTTCTCCGTGATTGTACTCTGGAGCTCAACAATCACATCTTTCCAATCGACCTTATTCCGATGCAACTCGGAAGTTTCGACGTCATAGTAGGCATGGACTTTCTTCGCGAAAACCATGCTGAAGTTGTGTGCTTTGAAAAGATGATTCGATTCTCGCTCGCGAATGGTGATTTGTTATGTGTGTACGGTGAAACTGCGTCGAAAGGTCTCAAGCTCATGTCATGTGTTCAAGCCAGCAAGTATCTCCGCAAGGAATACCGAGCCTTCTTGGCCAACATTGTAGTAGCGGAGAAGGAAAAGAAAAAGAAAGCCGAAGTCAAAGAGGTCCCAGTGGTCCATGAGTTTCCTCAGGTGTTCCCTGATGATCTCCCTGGACTACCGCCAAGTTGTGATATCGAATTTCGTATTGACCTTATTCCTGGAGCTAACCCCGTTGCCAAAGCTCCTTATCGACTCGCACCATCCGAAATGCGGGAACTCTCAAACCAACTCCAGGAATTACTCGAAAAAGGCATTATTCGCCCGAGCACCTCTCCTTGGGGCGCACCAGTCCTTTTCGTCAAAAAGAAGGATGGATCGTTTCGGATGTGCATCGATTATCGGGAGTTGAATAAGCTAACCATTAAGAACCGATACCCGTTGCCCCGAATCGACGACCTATTTGATCAGCTGCAAGGTGCCCAATGTTTCTCGAAGATCGATTTGCGTTTAGGCTACCATCAATTGCGGATTCAAGAGGAAGACATCCCCAAAACCGCTTTTCGAACCCGATATGGTCATTATGAGTTCGTTGTTATGCCTTTTGGCCTAACTAACGCACCCGCGGTCTTTATGGATCTGATGAATCGCGTGTGCAAGGCTTTCTTAGACCGTTTCGTCATTGTGTTCATTGACGATGTCTTGATCTATTCCAAATCGAAGACCGAACACGCGCAACATCTACGTTTGGTTCTCGAGTTACTTCAGGGGAACCAACTCTATGCTAAGTTCTCCAAGTGTGAATTCTGGTTAGAGGAGGTTCAGTTTCTGGGTCACATCGTGAACAGTCAGGGAATACACGTCGATCCCGCGAAGATTGAAGCCGTCAAAAGTTGGATTACGACTAAGAACCCGTCTGAAGTTCGTTCTTTTCTCGGACTAGCGGGCTATTATCGACGATTTATTGAAGGATTCTCCAAAATCGCTGTGCCGCTTACCTCTCTTACTCATAAAGACAAGCCTTTTGTGTGGGGAACCGCACAAGAGACTGCCTTTCAAACCCTCAAGCACATGCTGTGCAACGCACCGATTCTTACGCTGCCCGACGGAAGCAACGATTTCATTGTCTACTGTGATGCTTCCAACCTTGGTCTTGGTTGTGTCCTCATGCAGCGAGACAAGGTTATAGCTTACGCATCTCGACAGCTCAAGATCCACGAGAAGAACTATACAACCCATGACCTCGAGCTAGGCGCGGTTGTCTTTGCACTGAAGATTTGGCGACACTACCTGTATGGCACTAAGTGTACAATCTACACTGATCACAGGAGTTTACAACATATCTTCAATCAGAGGGAACTTAATATGCGTCAACGCCGATGGGTAGAACTCCTCAACGATTACGACTGTGAGATTCGTTATCACCCAGGCAAGGCGAATGTGGTTGCCGACGCGCTCAGCAGAAAGAGTTATGTGCTCAGTATCCGAAACGTTCAAGCCCAGCATAATCTCAAAGCCCTCATCCGCGAAGCCCAGCATGCGTGTTTTAATGAACGCACCTTGAAGAAAGAAAGGATCTACCACGATGGAGCTCAGCTTGTAAGCAAGGCAGATGGGATAATCTATTACCTGGATCGAATCTGGATTCCTAGACGAACTGATCTGCGAAAGATTATCATGAATGAAGCCCACAAATCCCGATATTCTATTCATCCCGGTGCTGATAAGATGTACCAGGACCTGCGTTATAAGTACTGGTGGCCGGGCATGAAACGGGATATCGCCCTCTACGTTGGAAGTTGCTTAACTTGTGCAAGAGTCAAGGCTGAACATTATCCGGCTTACTCAAACAACCGCCGATACCGATATGGAAGTGGGAGAGTATAGCTATGGATTTCGTAACAAAACTCCCGCCCACGCCATCAGGTCACGACAGTATTTGGGTTATAGTTGATCGTCTAACCAAATCAGCCCACTTTTTGCCGATACGAGAAGACTATAAGGTGGAACGACTAGCCCAGATCTACACCGACGAGATCATTTGTAATCATGGTACGCCTCGCGACATCATCTCTGACCGTGATGCTCGATTTACTTCTCGATTGTGGGAAACTTTTCAAGCGGCTCTTGGTACGTCGCTTAATCTGAGTACTGCATTCCATCCACAAACCGACGGACAGACTGAGAGAACGATCCGTACTCTTGAAGACATGCTCCGTGCGTGTGTCATAGATTTTGGTGGTAGTTGGAACAAACACCTGCCACTAGTCGAATTCTCGTATAATAACAGCTATCATGCCAGCATCCAAATGGCACCATTCGAGGCTTTATATGGAAGGAGATGTCGATCGCCTATTGTGTGGCACGAGATCGGTCATTCGCAACTAACCGGTCCCGAGATTCTACAAGAAACGACTGACAAAATCCACCAAATTCGAGACAACTTGGAGAAAGCTCGAAGTAGACAGAAAAGTTACGCCGATAGAAGACGCAAGCCCCTTGAATTTGACGTTGGCGACTACGTACTTCTAAAGGTATCCCCTTGGAAAGGTGTAGTCAGATTCGGCAAGAAAGGGAAACTAGCGCCTCGATATGTTGGACCTTTTAAGATTCTGGAAAGAATCGGAAAAGTCGCCTACAGACTCGAACTACCGGAAGAACTCAGTAACGTCCACCCGACTTTCCATGTGTCTAACCTCCGAAAATGCCTTGCTGATCATGATCTAATCGTACCACTAGACGATCTTCAGGTCAACGAAACCTTACACTTCGTGGAAAAGCCTGTCGAAATCATGGATCGCCAAACCAAGCAACTCAGGCGCTCGCGCATCCCTATCGTGAAGGTCCGATGGGAAGGCAAGCGAGGCGCGGAGTTCACTTGGGAACTCGAAAGCGACATGAAGGCCAAGTACCCACAGTTGTTTAAATAGATCTGAAGCATCAAATTGGTAAATCACGGTGATGCGCAGCTCTTAGCCTAATTTTGGGACGAAATTCCCTAAACAAGGGGAGGCTGTAACACCCCGTGTTTTCGAATGTCAAAGTCAAAGTCCAAGTCAACTTTGACTTCTTTGACTGTTAATGTTTCTTTTTACTTTTTGTATTATGTGGAGTAAGTGTTGTCTAAATAAAATGATCGAATGTTTAATCAATGCGGCCGATTTATGACTGTGAATAGTAGGAAGTAACAATGCGATAAAGTTAATCAATCAATGATCAAGTTAATCGACTCATCAATCGAACTCGAGACTCGAACTATGCGAAACTGGTGTGGTGATACTTACATGTGTGTGTGCCTTATGTGTTACTTGTGCGTGTTTACTTTATGTTTTGCGTGGTATTCAATCGAATCAATCGAAACTCGAATCGAAACTCGAAAAGCAATCAAACTCAATCGAAACCGACATCGAAACGTGACTTATAGATGATTATATGTTAGATTTAGTAGTTGGGACTGATAGTAGTTTGACTAGGAACTCTATCGTATTCATATCATCGTCCATCGAAATCGAAATATCGAAAATCGTCGCGAAACACTCAAAAAGGGGGTTCCTGATCGAACAGGAATCACTGATCGAACAGGCTAGCCGATCGAAAATGCTGTTCGATCGAGCAGCCCAGCCGATCGGAGATCCTGGCCGATCGGCTACCACTTTCCTCTTTTGGAGCCAATAAATAGCCCTGTCATTGTCACTCTTACTACTTTTGGAAAGCTCTGACCGAACCAGCCCTTGTTCTTCACCTTTTCTCATATTTCTCTCAACTCCGGTAAGTTTTCACTCTAATTCTTGTACGTTTTTTATCATTGCACGATTCTACACCTTTCTATCTTTCAAAACTTGATTTTTAACCGTGAAATCACCAAGATCTAAGTGTTCTTGGGTGATGTCATCATGGTGTTCTTGAAGAACATCATACTTTGGCCTCATTCAACCGTGAATAGCTTAGATCTGACCGATTCCCACATAAACAAACTAAGATTTGTAAGAATCTTAACATTTTTATGGAAGGATTTCCAACTTTCTTCCAACTCTTTTACACTCAAACCTTAAAACCGATAGAAACAAAGCTCGAACCGACTAACTAATCATTCTAACAGTCAAGAGGTTCAAGATTCGGATTCTATCTACGAGGTTCACCGATTTCGGGTTAAACATCAAACTACCGTTCCGAACAGTTCACCGGCCGGACTTGGGTGATTCCTGTCCGAACCGGTGAAGCAAGTAAGAACCCACGTTCTACGGTTTAACTCGCTGTCAAAATACCTTAAAATCATAACAAATAATCAAACAACCAAGTGTTAGACGAAAGGCCGACCAGGTCAGAATTTCTGGCCGAACGGCTAGGCTGTTCGAACAAACAGCCCAGCCGATCGGACATACCAGCCGATCGGCCGGGCCAGCCGATCGGCTAGCACATGGTACCACACCTTTCACTTTTCAAACTTCATGAAGTATGCTATTGACGAAGTGATGTTCGATCGAATATGCTACTCGATTGGTAAACATTACTCTTCGGATCATGAGATACTATGCTTCAACACTTAATCGATTTTGCAACTCGTTCGTAGTATGGAATGCCAGCCGATCGAACATGCTGTTCGATCGAGTGACATCCTGCTGAGAACTACTTCTGAGGTTCCTAACCGATCGGTTAAGCCAGCCGATCGAACAGACCGTTCGATCGATCGACCTAAAAGGTAAGGACACTTTAGTGTTCTCAAATACTACAACGAAAACTTCAAAAGTTCAAACCATCATACACAAACACATCAGAGGAAGAAACAATCCACTCGAATGGCCCAGCCGATCGAGCCTACTGGCCGATCGAACAGCCCGTTCGATCGAACCTGCTGTTCGATCGACCAGGCTATTCGATCCATTTACACTTGTTTACAATTCCGCGTTACTCATTGTTGTACTATCGAACTATTCAGGCTAACCCTACTCTCAGCGCTCCCTTTAATCCATAACCAATCACTGTGAGTATACTCGAACCCTTTTGCTTTAGCACTTTTGGGTGTTACATACGTTACTTATCAAAATCACAATCGAACACACTATTCAAACTATTTGAACGCTAACCGATTGCATGTATTACGTGACTAAATGTATGCTTGTTGTTATGTTTACACGTGGAATGCTGTCTACCTGCCTTAGCAATGTAGTACTATAGTTTGGACTCAGCGCCCGTTCACACGGGGGTTGTTAAGGACAATTACTTGCATGGATTACGGTGGTAATCATGTATTGCGAACTGTCTCGGACAGTCAACCCACAGTCGTTGGTATCGATAGGTCCATGTCGATAATTAACATGCATCATTTCCCTCTGTGTACGTCCTGGTTATGCGTAAACTATTCGAACTCTATATGCTATTATCAAACTTGTATGCTCACCTTTACATTTTATGTATTGACTTTATTTTAATGTATGTGACAGGTGTTTAAGATATTTGCTTGCTAGGGAAGTGAAGCTAGAATAAAGCTATAGAGGCCCCCCAACAAATAGTTGTCTGTCAGGAACAAGCAACTAGGGCATAGTTGTCTGTAGATCTTGTCAGGCTGGGTGTTTAGGAGCATTTGAACAATATTTATGTTTTGTATTAACTTAAATCTGAGTTGTCGGAACAGAACTACTTGTTTGGATGTTATCTGTAATAATGTAATTGTTTATTCGGGATACGGTATGGGACGTATCTTTAACTGGATTATATAGATAGTTGTTATGGAAACTTCTGAACAATCTGTTTCGCTCAGTGCCATGCCCCGATGATTCCGCCATCGGTTAACTCGGGCCTTTTATCCATTTTATTTCTTGAAAGTTCTTATCCACTTTTTAATTAATATTAGGATTATTTATTTAAATCCTAATATTTACTGGGTTACTTTTACCACTAACGGTACTTTAGCCGTCTTTTAGTACTAACGGGGTTTGATTACCAAACCCGTTTTCGGGTTGTTACATTTTTGGTACTTGTGTTTTCGATTCAGTACCTGTATTTTGCCAAATTTTACCTTCAAATTCCAGTAATGTACCGTACCAAGCATTTTCGGCACCGGTACTCATATTTGAGGATTTTCGATACCGAGCTCATCCATATCATCAACACTCAAAAGACTAAGTTTACTAATTACTACCTTAAACTCGTAGGCATTCATGAAGCTTTCATCAAGCTTGTACTTCTTATTTATAACATGGTATTTTTATAATAAAAAAAGTGTTTATAACAAAAGGGTAAAATTTTAATTATTGAATTTTATATAATAACATAGGTAGAAATAAAGAGATAACAAGTAGATATGAAAATGTAAAAAAAGGTTTTAAGAGTGCCTAATTAGTATAACTTATATACTAAGAAGAATTAAATGTGATGTTAACCGTAAAAATGATCTAAAAGAAGCTCAAGGATGGATTTCAAACACTATATATCTCTCAAACCAAAACTTGAATGTATATAAAATGTATATACAAACAATAATTTGTGGTGATCAACGCAAAAAAAAGAAGGATATACCAAGAACCCTATAATTTGTGGAATTGAGTATTAACAACGTGTAGTTATTTGACTATTGAAGCAATATACAAACAATGAAATCTAAAGGTAATACCATATACGAGTCTTTATCAAATGGTGTGTTTAACATGATGGATTAGTTATTGTGATGGCAGCTTTGCATTTAAACCATTTTACAACATTAGTATCGAATATGGATTAATGATGCACGGAGTCAAAAAAAGGCTAAGGTTTTTGTCATGGTTTTATATTCGGTCAAAATGGGTCATTTATCATGAATTTTACGTCTTAATTATATAAAAAAAAGATGTTTCGAGAGTAAATTTAGTTTAAATTACTTAATTGATGTTTGGAAGTTGAAAGGTGACAACTTATGCGTAACGAATTGCTAATAAAACTTTTGTAACGAATAAATAAGTAACACAACTTATATGTAACGAATTTGTAATTAAAAGGAGTTTCTCAAAGGCAAGTCATCGCATGTCTTGTCTATACTTTAGTTCATCATTTTTTTGGAACAGTAATAGGAATAAGAAGTTTAAGATAAGGTGGACTGAATGGGTTCAAATTCTATATTTTGCAATTCCTTTTTTTTATTATGGTTAGTTTTCTCTAATCAGTATCATATACATATATATATATATATATATATATATATATATATATATATATAGGTACGGAATCAGGAGAAAACGCCCTAAAGTGTGAGAACGGTGAGAACGCATCTTGGCCCAACACGTGGCGCGGGATATGATCAGGGCGTGAGGGGTTTTTTGTCTTTTCGATCTTCTTTTATTTCCCAATTTTGCGTAACATGCTGCTTCATTTTTGGCGTCTAAGGTTATTTTGGCGTTAATTATATTCATTAACTAATTGGCGTTTTATTTTTTCTTAGATCTGTCACGTTGAATTAATTGTTTTGTGTCACGTAGATAATTTTTTTGGCGTTATAGCGTTTCCCTGGTCAATTTTTTTGGCGTTTTGTGGCGTTGTATAATAATTCACTACGAGTCATTAATATTTTCATAAGATTACAACAAGACCAAATGTTTTTTATGGCATTTAGTCAATTTTTTTTGGCGTTTAATACAATGACAAGGTGCTTTGCCAGCACCCGTTCTCACAGTTTCATACTATTAGCGTTTTGGTGTTTGTAGTTTTTGGCGTTTTATATAATAATGTAGTTTATTAGTAGAGAATTAGATAACAAACAACATATAGTTATGTAACAAAACAATAGAAAATGAAAAAGAAAAAAATTAAAAATGGTAATCTAAATTCTCATCCAAATCTTCACTATCATCAGCCTCTTCTTCTTGAATTTGTTTTGGCGTTTTGAACCTTTGAATACCTAAGCTAGATGCCAACTTTCCTACATAAACCCCGACTTTTTTAGACGAAACTTGTTAGTGGCATCCTGTTTTTTGGTGTGATATTTTTGTTTGGTGGCATGTCATTAAAGATCAACTCTTGCTTGAATGCTATTTATAGTAATGGAGTCCAAAATAGCATTTTACACTTGTGTTAATTCCTTCATGCCATGAATATATTCATGTTTTTATTGATATTTTAAGCCCATTTTACACATTAGTCAAGTTTTAAATTTATAAAACACGATATTCTACTAACACTAAACACACACTTGGGCAAGTGCACCCATCATGAGCGCAGTATAGCGTTGGTAAGATACCGAGGTTGTCCAAGGACACAAGAGCTTTTAATATCGGTTTATCTTCAACGTCTAATCAAACTAAAATTTTTGAGAAAAGGTTTTTAATATAAAAAAATAAAACTAAAAATGCTGAAATAAAAATAAAATAAAAATAGATAGACAAGATGAATCACTTGGATCCGACATCGCCTTTAATGTATCCTTTGATGATTTCCGCACTTTTGCACTTTTTAAGAGATTATCTTAGTTATAGTAGTAGGCCTCTCTTTTGAAGGTGATGTTACCCTCAACCTAGTGGTTTGAGTCAGCAAAGATACAATCCCAAAGGGTCGGAATATTGGAAGATAATTAATTAAGTTATTAATGCGAAAAGTGGTAGGCCCTCTTTTGAAGGTGACGTTACCCTCGGCTAAGTGGTTTGAGTCAGCAGGGATACAATCCCAAGTAGCCGGTCGTCGTAAAACTTTTTGTTTTTTGTGACTTTTATTCAAACTACGCATTTTCAAACAAAGTTTCTTTGAGAAACTTGTTTGTTTATTGCTAGACTTTCATTTTTTTGATAAAGAGATGTCACACGTCAACCGAGTTTTTTACTAAAATAAAGGGTTTGAAAAGAAAAAGGTTTTTTGGTGGGTAAAGGATGTTTGTTTTGTGGGTTTAGAAATGAAAAAGGTTTAGGTTCAAAGGGGTTAACTAGGGGGATTTTGGGTAGGTGATAAAGAAAATGAAAATTGTAAATTACAATTGTCCTTTATGTTTGTATCAAATTGCAGGCGGTGTCCTTTACATTTAAATTTGACGAGTTTTGTCCTTAATGTTTCAAAAACCTGCACGTTATGTCCTTTAGTCCTAACTCAGTCAGATTTTTTTGTTAAATATAGTCATGTGCCTTGCACATGAGGGTATTCTTGTCATTTTACATTCCCAAGGGCTATATGTAAATAACTATTATTCAGGGACTAAATATTATATACAAAACTAAAAATTAAAAAAAAATTATAAACACTCTCTCTTTTCTCTCTGTCTTCTCTCTCCAAAATACATTCAGGCTTTCCCGGAGACAGTCGCCGTCTCGACGGAGAATTGGGCGGTTTTGCATTCACGGCCTCTCACCACCCTGAAAAACTAACAGTTCGTCGGAATCAGGTATGCAAATCTCTTACTTTACACATTAACATCATCAAACATGAATCGAACTTCCATCACTCAACCCCTTCTCAAATCAATTTCACACCCACTTTCCAAATCACACAACTCACCAAACCCCAATCTTTCACTCCTACAGACATTACCCAACTCAAAACCAAACCCACTTTACAATCTTTTCCCCCACACCCAAAACCCCAACAAGATTGTCAACATCATATGCACAAAATTAAAAAACAGAAAAAGCACCCTTCTTGACACCCACATGATCCCCCATATGGGCACTCAAGAAATCTCAAGGGTTCTTCTTAGATGCCAGTCTGACCCATTTGCAGCACTTTCTTTCTTCAATTGGGTCAAAAAAATATTTAACCTTTGGCCCAACTGTTGAAGATTACTGTATTATGTTGCATATATTAGCTTGGTCTCATAAGTTTTCGGAAACAATGAGTCTTTTATCTGAGTTGATTGAGGTTAATAAGAGTAAAGATGGGAAAATTAGTATTTTTGAGAATTTGGTTATGTGTAGAGCTTCAAAAATTCAGAATTTCTGTTTCGAAAGATCTTCAAACCGATCTTGTCGTTGCTTTGTGCCGAGTAGATAAACCGTTTGCAGCCTAGAGTCTGTTCGAACGTACCTCTGTAGAAATTGATCCCTCATTCACTCCAACCATGCCATATTCTAGAGCTTCAGAGACGCGCCACGTACAGTTTGTGAACATACAGTTTGTCAACCAATTTCTTCAATTCCAATGGGATATTTCATTTTATAAGCTTCTTGTTAGCCTTACAAAACCTAATCACTGTAGAAAACATTTTCCAGATCTTCATCTTTTTTTAGAGAGAGAGAGAGAGAGAGAGCTAGAGGTTTGTTTAATTAAATTTTATTTTATTTTGAAAAAATTACACGTTTTCTCCTTTATCTTTATACCTTTTTACAGGCAGTGTCCTTTTCAATGAATTTTGACAAGTTTTGCCTTTAAAGGCAAAATCCTTGCACGTCTTGTCCTTTAGCCCTAACCCAGTTAGATTTTTTTGTTAAATCAAATCACACAAGGGTAATTTAGTCTTTTTACCCATATTAATATATATAAATATTATAATTTTAATTAAAAATAAACCATAAATAAATTTAAGAAATTAATATACAGAAACCCTCACCCATCTTTCTCTACTTCTTCCCCTCATTCTCTACCCCTTCTCAATATTTCTGACCACCCACCAAAACAACCGCCGCCCCACCTGCAACCAATCACTCCCGCCCACCGCCCCACTTGCAACCAACCAACATAAAGAACCGCCACCCTCTACCCCCTCCACTGCACCACCTCCCACGCTTCTGAGTAAAACCAACCACACTGCCACACTTTAACTACAACGCCGGACTTATCTCCGGTTCAAAATTGCCGCCGGAATCCTCTGTGAGAATATGCTTACCCTTCTGGAACGTCGCTGAGGCATTGGCGATGAACGTGTAGCCGAAATCCTCCGATCAAAATTGCAGCCGGAATCCTCCAATCGGAGGTCTTCTGGTGGTGTTGCAATCCTTCGATTTAGTGTATGCAGGTTTTGATTTTGAGTAGAAGATAAAGGTTTTGATTTTAGGGTTTGTATGTTTGTGGTGATTAGGTTTGAGTTGATTCATGTTCAGATTGTTTGATTTGAGTCACAACTTTTTATTAGTCATTGTAATGGACAAATTGTTTAATAGATTGATGTTCACTGGTAAAGTTTCTGATTTCATTTCACTAGTCATTATAATGCACAGATTGTTTAACTAGACTGATGTTCAGTGATTACTTCCGATTGTTTAATTCAATTGATGTTCAGTGATTAGTTCCGATTTCGTTTACAATAATCACGATAATGCTTCGAGTTCAACATCACACTAACAGCAACACCACCTGTAGCCACTCCAGATCCAATTATGCTCGTGATGCTAGCCCAGATTCAGTTGACTATTATTTATAAAAAATAGCAAAAGACAAAACTGAGGGTTGTATTTATACATCTATTAGTATTTACAAAAATTGTCCTTTATATGTATAAAGACTAAACTACCCTCATGTGACTTGCATATGACCAGATTTAACAAGAAAATCTAACTAGGTTAGGGTCAAAGGACAAAACATGCAACAAAATTCCCTATAAAGGACAAAATATGTCAAGATTCGCTGAAAATGACACCGCCTGAAATATGGTATAAAGATAAAGGACAAAACTTGTAATTTTTCCTTTTATTTTTACATAATAGTCCTTGTATATAACTTATTTACACATTAATCCCAGAAAAGGTGAAAAGACAAGGATACCCTCATGTGCAAGGCACATGACCATACTTAACCAAAAAATCTAACTGGATTAGGGCTAAAGGACATAACGTGCATGATTTTGAAACGTTAAGGATAAAACTTGTCAAATTTAAAGGCAAAGGACAGCGCCTGCAATTTGGTACAAACATAAAGGACAAAACTTGTAATTTACTCAAATGAAAAATAATGGTGTTGAAAGGAAAATGGGTTTTTTCTTGAATATTTGTCCATCTCATTCTGCAAAAGATTATAAAGATAACCATCTCAGAGAAGAATCCATTAAGTGAAAGCTTTGCCATGTGTGGTTTTTTTAACTAACTTTTTGGCGTTTTAAAGTGAGTGGTTTCTAGAGAACATGGCGTTTATTTTTCTGGGTGTGATCAATTCATTGTGTATAGACCCCTCTCTTATAGGAGTTTTTTGGCGCGTAGTTTAGGTGGGATTTTTATTATAATAAATGATAGTAATAAAGTAACTGTCATTTCAGTTACTGTGTGTATTTACTGTTTTGTTCAGTTTTTCAGTTCTAGGGTGATAGACGTCCCATCTTCCAAGTTTGGCGTTTTTTTAAATGGCGTTATGCAGACCAAGATGACAAAATACAATACCGGAGAAAATATTAAGCAGGAAAAATATTTTTATTATTTTTGACTTTTTGTAAGCAGTAAAATTCAATAATTAAAATTTTACCCTTTTGTTATAAACACTTTTTTATTATAAAAATACCATGTTATAAATAACAAATACAAGCTTGATGAATGCTTATGAGTTTAAGGTAGTAATTAGTAAACTTAGTCTTTTGAGTGTTTGATGATATGAATGAGCTCGGTATCGAAAATCACCAAATATGAGTACCGGTGCCGAAAATGTTTAGTACGGTACATTACCGGTATTTGAAGGTAAAATTTGGCAAAATACAGGTACCGAACCGAAAATACAAGTACCAAAAACGCCAAAAAAGGGGTACCATATCGGTATCGAAAATAATTTGGTACCGGTACCCGGTACCAGATGCTTATCCCTATTTGATGATGTCAACTATTAAGAAAACCAGCTCACACATTCATTGTAAATTGGATTTATTAGTAGTAGTTAGTAATTGGATTTTAATAATCAAAATTATCACCAATTGTTCGATAATAAATTCATACTGACATAATGATTAGTGTCACTAATAGTTTTTGCTTTTGTTGTCAAGGGCAATCTCACTCCAACGTGAAAGTCAGTATGTCTAGCCCAAATTTTCGTTTTTGTTGTTCCAAAACAGTTTACAATATTACGCTTGAGATACAAATGATTGTTAATTAGGGGCAAATGCATTTACTTTTCTTTAGAATGAAATTTTGCCCTTACCAATGAAAGTGAAAGAAAAACATGTTATTAGTCACATTGTAGGTATGAATCGTTATCGGTCGACGAGTTATAATTTGAATTATTAAAATACGATATACCTATTATTACTCATAAACTGGTCAAATTTATCCACCAGAAAACTAATTTGGGTGTGATGTATACAATTATTTCCATACAAGGGTGTGAAATACAAGTACAACTTTTTTCATAAAAAAACACGTTAACCCAAACACACAACATAATTTCAAGTTATAACCGGTATATTTGATACAAATAAGTACATAAGTAAAGCTTGGGTTCACCTCTTCAACGTTTGAACCCTAAACAATGTCTTTGTCCAGGTTTGAACTTAGGACATCTGCTCCAAGAGATATGTGCCTTTACCAAATAAGTTAACCTCACATTGGCAACACGGCATGAGCATGGTACTGTACCATAACCGAAAATATCGATCCCGAAAATGCCCAAAATTGGGTACCGGTGTCGGTACCCAAAATGTTCGGTACGCTGTGATACATTATCTAAAGGTAAAAATCGGTAAAATACCGATATCGAATCAAAAGTACCGATCTCAAAAAAGGCCAAAAAATGAATACCGAACTAGTATTAAAATTCTACCGATACAATACCAATGGATACCGGTACCTATTATTAGTATCAAAATGCTAACCCTGCAAAAACAAAAAACAAAAAAAAAATATCATAGACTCAACAAAGGAGTATATTTAAAGCATTTAAAAGCAGAGGGTGCAAGTAGAGGGGGCAATCTTGACCCAAAGCCTTCCAAGTGGGTCAATTTGGGTTGCTTTTAAAATTATATGGGTTAGTTTGGGTAAGATATTTCAACTAAATGGGTCATAATGGGTCACTTGAAATTCCATCTTGTTATTTTCGGGTCAAAACGGGTCGACAACATTAAAGAAATGGGTCGATGTGGGTTAGTGCCTTAAAGAAATGGGGCAGGTTTCGGATCGGAATGGGTTTCGAGCCGGCACAAGTATCCGCATGAGACGGGTTACGGCACGAAACGGGTTTTGGATCGGAACGGGTTCAGTTCAAATTGAGTTTCAGGCCGAGTCGGGTTTCAGCACGACGCAGGTTTTGGATCAGAACAGGGTCGGTTCGGGTCGGGACGAGTTCGTACCGTTTCGACCCGTACCGTTTCGACACGCACCGTTTCGACGCGTACCGTTTCGACGCGAACCGTTTCGACGCGAACCGTTTCGACGCGCACCGTTTCGACGCGCACCGTTTCGACACGAACCGTTTCGACGCGCACCGTTTCGACGCGCACCGTTTCGACGCGCACCGTTTCGACGCGTACCGTTTCGAATTGAACCGTTTCGATCAGTACCGTTTCGAATCGAACCGTTTCGACCCGTACCGTTTCAACAGGAACCGTTTCGACGCGCACCGTTTCGACGCGCACCGTTTCGACGCGTACCGTTTCGAATTGAACCGTTTCGATCAGTACCGTTTCGAATCGAACCGTTTCGACCCGTACCGTTTCAACAGGAACCGTTTCGACGCGCACCATTTCGACGCGCACCATTTCGACGCGTACCGTTTCGACGCGAACCGTTTCGGTCCGCATCATTTCGAATCGAACCATTAAATTATTCATTGAATATGGAAACAAAAACAACACCTAATGTTAGTTAAACAATCACATGTGCAGCAGAATACGGAACTGGGCACCAGTTATGAAAAGTTGATGGAATTCATTTTGATGGAATTCGGATCTGTAAGCTTATTTCCACACTATAAATTTGCAACAATTTTGTGCATAAAAAGTTGTACTTATGGGTTGGGGTTGTTTTCAAAAAAAAAAAAATGTAATTTTCACTTTTAACCTTAAGGTTTTATTCTTTGAATTTTAACCCCAATAATTTTAACTTTTTATCCAAAGTTTTTCATCTTTTGCGATTATCCCCAATACTTTTTTATTTTCAATTTGGTCCCTCATACTTTTCATCTCTCGCAAGTTTTTCGTTTTACGCTTGGTTCTAAATTTTGCGAGTCAACACGCCGCAACGTGCGTATGGGGTTTAACGTTTTTCGTCTGTTTTTTCCCGTTTGACAAGTTCGTCGCAACGTGCGGGTCCTAGATCGACTTATTTATTATCTTCTGTGTTTTACGTTTATGTCTAATTTCTTCGCATTAACACGCTATAACGAGCGTGCGTGGTTCAACGATTTTACGTTGGTTTTTCGTTCAGTGTTATTTTTTTACTTTTTAAATTTTATTTTTTCGAGCTTTTCTGATGTTGGTGGTCGTTGACATTGGCGTGACATTAGTGCTACTTGGCACGATTTTACGAACGTATTTAACCTATTATTTTTTTTACTAACACTTTATTTGAAGTTTACCGCTAATTCTAAATAAAAACCAATTTTAGAAGATGTAAGATGACTAAAAAGCCCTCACATGCGAGTTTTCGGACGGCGTTAGTTGTAAAAGTTATAGAATGTAACAAAACATGAACATAAAGGTTGGGTTTTGCCAATTTAATAGTGAAAGGTATAAAGTGCAGTTTAGGTATAACATAAAGGTTGATTTGTGCAATTTAGTTTAAGAAAAATTATTTTTTTACGTGCATATTTTTATATACGTGTCGGTATAAATTCGATTTTCTCTACGTTTTGACGTAAACTTTTTCTGGAAACGAGTCAGGTCATATATAATACGTTTTCGTTTAAAAAACATTTTTACGTGCATATTTTTATGTGCGTTTTGGTATAAATTCGAGTTGGTGTATGTTTTGTCGTATACTTTTTTGGGAAACGAGCAAGGTCAAATATAATATGTTTTCGTGGTTAATTTTATGAAGAGTAAACTGCCATTTTGGTCCTTGTGGTTTGATCACTTTTGCCACTTTAGTCCAAAACTCAAACTTTTTGCATTTGGGTCCCTGTGGTTTCAGTTTTATTGTCATTTTGGTCCAAAAATGAAATCAGATTATATTTGTCTTATAAAATCCTGCAATTTTGTCATTTTCCTCAGGGGCAAATCAGGTCATATTTGTCTTATAAAATATGGTATTTATTTATAAAAGAGAAATGACCATTTTGCCCCTGCAGAAAATGACTAAATAGCAGGATTTTATAAGGCAAATATGACCTGATTTCATTTTTGGACCAAAATGACAATAAAACTGAAACCACAGGGACCCAGTTGCAAAAAGTTTGAGTTTTGGATTAAAGTGGCAAAAATGGCCAAACCACAGGGACCAAAATGGCAGTTTACTCTTTTATGAATGTTTTGCAAATTTTGTTTCGAACCGAGTGGAGTCAAATTGTGGTTTCTTTTTTCCCTTTTTTCAAAAGATCTAATTAATCTCTTTTGATTATATGTGTCAGCTTTTCCGTTATACACGTTACATTTTCTATGTATGACTCGAGTCACATATAATACGTTATTATTGTACGGTATAAATTCGATTACTTTATGTTTTGATCTAATCGCAATGCTTATATAGGTTACATTGAGTTCAATCAGATATGTCGAAACGCGTGCTTTCATATGGTTAACGCATCATATAACGTTTGAACTAATTCATTCGACGTTTGCAATGTACTCGCGCCGCAACGCGCGCGGGTCTTATTGCTAGTTTAATTAAATTATGTTAGGAAAAGTTGATGTACAATCACTTTTAAAAAAAAAAATTAGCCAACCCGACCCGAACCCGTTCCGACCCGAACCCGTTCCGACCCTAAACCGTTTTGACCCGAACCCGTTTCGACCCGAACCAAAACAACCCATTTTTTAATTGACCCGTTTTAACCCGAACCCGTTTCGACCCGAACCCGTTTTGACCCATGACCCGACCCGACCCAACCCAACCCGTTTGCCAGGTCTAGGTGCAAGTATAACTTCTACCAGGTTGGAAATTACAAGCGCCCCAAGCGTCTGCCCCAATCTCATCATCAGATCACTCCTCCGTCGATCACCGCCATCACTACCGCCACCGCTGCCGGCCGCCTGCATCCACCACAGAACTTCACTCGCTACCTCTCGCTTCATCGGATAATTCGTCTGGTACGTCTTTTTTCTCACTCACTCGCTCACACAGATGTGTTAATTTTCACTTATAATCTGTCTATTTACCAGCCCTAGGTTATCTTACTATTCGATTTGACAATTAGTTGCCACAAATTATCAAGGATTCACAGTATTAGCGTCAAGATCACGAGTATAAATCTACTTTGTACTATTTCAGGTTTTGTGTGTTGTGAAATTGTATCAGTATGTTTGAATTGAAGGTTTGATTTCACGGAATACGTATAATATCTACGAATGGCGATCTATACGCGTCAGATTATTGTTTCAAAAAGTTAGGGTTTGTTTTGGACTTTTGGCGTTAAATTTGTTTAGGATTTGCGATTTTGTAGTTAGTTTTGATTATTTGCGAACGTAGTTTCTCAACAGATCTAATACCGTAGTGCTACTGAGTTTTGCCACATGTTAAGTCCAAGTTGAGTGACTTACACATGCGGTTTGTGAACCCGAAGTCATCTAACTTAATAACATATTGTCAATGATTTCGGAATTGAGCACCTGCGTGGATGCTGCAGCAGTGGCAGCATAAGTTTCTGAAAGATGATTGTATAAACCAATGTGCAAGAAAGATGTGTGTAATAATGAATCAAGATCCTAGCAAAATAGAAAACATCTTTATTAATGCTCTGTGTGCTTTTATATGTGTAATATTAGAAGTTGAAGTTAGAACTAGATTAGCTGATTGGCATAATCACAGTGTTATGAAATGGTCTATAAGTATTCATTTAATTGTATTTTTGGGGGTAGTGTATATTTAGACTTATTTTCTTTTGTCTTTCTATAATTTGCTGTAATCATGTATCCTTGCAAGTAGGTGTAACGGCATTTTCTCTTTTTTTAGGTTTTTGAATATGTATGATCCTCTTGGAAATCCTCCTGGAGGGGCAAGACCACCATCAAATACACCACAAACTCCTTTTGGGAATCCATTTTATGGTGCCAGCTCAGGACTAATCAAGGGTGGACTTGGTGCATATGGAGAAAAAATCTTAGGTTCAAGCTCTGAGTACGTGCAAAGTAATGTAAGTAACATTGCAATCAACAGTTTAATTATTTTTAGATCGGATCAGATCTCATTGATAAACTGATATTAATTCATGTGAAGTTTAAGGAAAAGAGAGACAGAGTGATCTCTAAAGCTATATAGGACGAACTTATCTTGAACAGTAGTACCCAGTGTTATGTTTTATACAGTTTCAGCGAGGGTTTTATAAGTACGATACAAAAAGAGGCTTTTAATATTGGGGAGTAGTTAGTACTCTAATCTTCTATGTGCTTGGTAGTCTTAACTGTGCAATCAACTTTGCACTGTGATATGATTATGTGATTTTCAATGTTTGATGTTTAGTTCACTGTTTCATTTGTTCACAGATTAGTCGATACTTCTCTGATCCACAATATTATTTTCAAGTCAACGACCATTACGTGAGAAACAAATTGAAAGTCGTTCTATTCCCTTTCCTGCACAGGGTAACTTTTGTTTATCATCATTTCGCTGGCCTTCATATAGTTCTTGGTTAATGCAAGAACTATAAATAAAGGACCGAGATCATTATGTTCTTTTTTTTTATCTGCAGGGTCATTGGACAAGAATTACTGAGCCCGTAGGGGGTAGGCTATCATATAAACCCCCTATCTATGATATTAATGCTCCAGATTTGTATATCCCATTGATGGCTTTCGGTACATACGTTGTTCTTGCTGGCTTCTCATTGGGACTTCAAGGGAAGTAAGTATCACATCTACCTTAATATACACCCTTGTCAATTACTGTGAATTACGTTGAGGCGAGGGGGATCATATATAGGGTGAGGATCCGTTAGGAACTAGCATTTAGGTAGATAACCCGAGAACTAGTGTGAACACGAACAAAACCACCTAAAAAAGCTTAAAAACACAAAAGAAATTCAATTTTTTTCCATTAAAATTGTTACTTTTTATTAATGTATTTTGATTTTTTTTATTAATAAAAAGTTGCAATTTTAATGGAAAAAAATAAAAAATAATAAATTTGTAGCATTTAGTTTAATGGAAAAAAAAGTTGCAAAAATTCTATGGCTAAATGGGCTGTGTTGACTCAAAGCTTTTTATAAATGTTTTAGCTTTTTGTGAGCAAGCAGTGTGTCAAGTATGATTTTACAAATATCATAATCTTTTAACAAAATGATGACAAGCATTGTGTAATTATAATAATTAACCCAATGTTGGTATATAATGATTTTTATGCGTCTAAAATCAACTTGAGATGACTTGTGACTCGTTTTAGTTCTTACCGTTTATTGTTTAGCTAATTATTTTATATAACCCGTGATATGTTAAGCGAGGAAACATAATGTGGCGTGACTCGTCTATAAGTAAATGGGTTGAAACCGCCACCTGCACATGAAATCTTTGGTCAAGTAAATACCATGAATGTCAATAGTGTTTGAAATTTTGTCAATAAGTTTCCACTAAGAACAATAATTGTTTAAATTATGAGCACAATCTCTCTCTCCATAACAGTTATTGATTTGCAGGTTTACCCCAGAAGCACTGAACTGGCTCTTCATGAAGGGAATAGTGGGTTGGTTTTTACAGGTTTCACTTCTAAAAATGTCATTATTTTCATTGGGTGGTGCAGAAGCACCTCTGCTAGACATTGTAGCTTACGCTGGGTACGCCTTCACTGGATTGTGTCTTGCGGTCTTCGGCAGAATCATTTTGTCGTACTCTTACTACTTCTTAATGCCGTGGACTTGCCTATGCATGGGAATCTTTTTGGTGAAAACTATGAAACGCGTTCTCTTTTCGGAGGTTAGAAGTTTTGATTCCAGCAGGCACCATTACTTGCTGCTGTTTATCGCTTTAGCACAGTTTCCTCTCTTCATTTGGCTCGGAAATATCACCCTCAATTGGCTCTTTTAGAAAGTGTAGTAAAACTGTATTTGTTTCGGAATTTCAATAGTTGCATATTTGTGTTTGGTCATTTTTACATGCTATATATGTTTTGAATACCAATACTGATTTGAATACGGATACCGGTATTGACACTGATATTTGGGCAATTTTGGTTGGGGTTCTTTTGGTGGTTTATTTATAATTTATAACTACTTTAGTACAATATCAAGTTGTCTTGAGGGTTTTTGGGATTGAGTTTATTCTGTTATCTGTGGGTACTTGGCGCTCCTTAGTCGGTCGACTAGGGAGTTGCGAGTAATCAGCCTAGGTGGAGAGTGCTCGGGGAGTACTCGTACATGTTAAAGTATAAAGAAAATTCGTTTTTGGGAAATTATATATATGTCAAATATCATAAGTTTATTCATATTTATAACAAAATACATGGATATCAATATACATAAAAAATACATATTCTCATAGTAAAGTATTTCAAAAATTGATATTCATTCCTTGAAAATTGATATTCACATATAGGAATTACGTTTTATTGTTTTTTAAGTCAAACTCAGCACGTGATGACCTAATAGATCCTTGAAAAAATGATATTCACATATAGGAATTATGTTTTATTGTTTTTTAAGTCAAACTCGGACCAAATTGACCTACCAGGTCCAATTCTGACCGAGTTTGACCACGTTTGATCACGTCTGAGTAATTGAGCGGAGTTGAAGAAAGTCGCCTCGACAGCCTACCTTGTAGCGATTATTCAGCGAGCACTCAACCTCCGAGACCTTGTTTTACAACATTGGATTTGGATATATCAGTGTATTGTCCATTTGTTTAGATCAATAGGCAACTCGAAGACCATAATCGAGGCCTTGATTTGCCTTACAAGTTATATTCAACTCATTGTGGTTTTTTTGAATAATCAGTTTGGAACACACAACTTCAAACTTCTTATTTGTTCTCATAAATAATCAGATAAGCAGTTTTGATAAGTGATTTCAAACACTCTCAAAACACTTACTCTTGTATAAAACGCGATAACCAGATAAACATATTTAATAAGCATGATGGTGGGCAAATATGTAATGTTTATAGCATGAAGCTTACTGAATCTGGAAATGTTTGTAGGATGTTGAGTTGGGAAGATGCTTACTGTAACGATAAAGGGAAAAACAACTGTTCGGAGATCAACAATTGGTTCACTAACGCGAATGACAACTTGAAGGACGAGTAGTATCCACAAGATCATCTTGGATTAGCTATTGCAAACATGTCTTATCGCGTATATTCTATTGGGGAAGGGTATATTGTTAAAAATTCTAAATAACATTTAAGTTGTTTATGCATAAAACGAATCGTTAATCATGTTCATAATCTGTTGAGCAGGGTCGTTGGACGGGTTGCAGCTACGGACGGGCAAACATTAATGGATTTCAGGGCTTCAACTTGTTAATAGTTTGTGTTCTATAGACGAGGTGAGAAATAACTTTGACATCAATAATATCGTACTATATAATATAATATCGTCTTAACTCTTACGTTTTATGTTAATATTCAACATTCTGATGGATGGAAATCGCAATTTACAGCTGGGATCAGGGTACGTCTCATTCTATCCAACAAATTTGAAGTATTACTAAAAGAAATATCATTTTTGCAATCATATTCAACATCTTCTTTATTTATGAAATAGTAATTTTACTGAGGAAAAAGTTTCGGGTCAACTCAACTTGACTAATACCAGAAACTACCCATTTTGACCCGTTACAGAAACCAGCCCAACCCACGCATTTTGCCACTCTAATCCAATTTATAACAGATACGTGTTTTGATGTCTTTGTGCTATGCGGACAATCGTTGTTGTTGCTGTTGGTTCGTATGGAGTTGTACAACTCGTCTGTTTAAAAACCGCAAGGCAACTTAAGTAGTTACTTCTGTCTAGTGTATTCATCTACAAAATACTTGCATTCCAAGCACGTTAAACAGTTAAATCACATTAATCTTTTCATTAAGCTGTGTCTTCAACATAACATGCAGATCACCGAAGATTTGAAGCTCGTGAACCATATTCGAGAGATCTTTTTTGAGCTACACGACCCTTCTCCTTGCGTGGTATTGTCACACCCTGAATTTTGCGGAAGCGTATGATGTGTGACTTGATCAATATCATTGCATTCAATTATAATAACAACTATATGAGTAAGATGATGTTCATCCATTCATAAGTTTAAAACGTTACAAACACGAGTCATTTAAGTTCCGACCAACATAACCTCTGATTAAGTTACAGACCAACAAAAGTGGATGACATCTAAACTTGAAATTTACATCTTGAAAACAACACCAGCCCCCAAGATCCATCTTGTTTCCTGAAATACATGTAATTTTGAAAACATCAATAAAAGTTGGGAGTTCATGTGTTTTGTATGTGAGCTCGAACAATCTTGTAAACATTTGTAAGTATGCCTTTGTAATCCGGTATGTAAGCGTCTATGAACAATCAATTAATGATTTGCAAGGTCATTAATATGTGTGCAATGGTGCAGGAAGGCTCAAACCTTTGCGGATTTCGCACCGGGCCACCCGACAGGAACGACATAGTCACCACATGGGCGAATTCCCGGTCCCATGGGTTAAGTGTTGTACCCACCACTCACATGGTCCTTATACAAGGATTAATGGTCTTAAGTGTTGTACCCACCACTCACATGATCTAACAGTTTATTCCTTAGCTAACCATACCATTTGTAAACGTTTGAAACATTGAAACATGTATTTCACCCCCGAAGTTATAAAACTGAAAACAGTTAAAAGAAAAGGGGGACATGAACTCACTGATTTGCGTTCTTCTGTCTAGTAACTCAAAGCTCCTTTCCACTGGTCGTACAACTACCTACACACGTGCTATGTTTTATTAGGCGGCTAGGTCGTGTAACGACTCTTAGTCTTAGGTATTATGACTTATTTTGGAATTGGTATTCTTTGAGTTATATGTTTGATGTACATTATATAATTCCAAAGTATATAATTATTAGTTAAAGGGTAAATTACTTTTTGAGTCCCTATGTTTTATGGGTTTTAACTAGTTGAGTCCAAAAGCAAAAAGTTTAACGACCTGAGTCCCTATAAGCATTTTCTTTAACCATTTGAGTCCAAATTTCTAACTCCATCCATCAAGTCTGTTAACTAGAAGGGCAATTTAGTCATTTACACACAAAGTACAACTCTAATATGCATAAGAGTATAATGATCAAGTCTTTAATGCACAGGAGTAAAACATTTATATATTACACTGCACCTTCTCTCTATGGAGATCCTACCACCACCACCATCCCCACCACTGGACCACCGCTAACAGACATCGCTGAATGAGTACCTGAACCACTTCAGATGGTAGACAATGGGTATGAAAACGCATTGCATTTAATAAGCTTAACCTTTCTCACAATCCTCAAATGAATAATGGATTACAGAAACAAAATTAAAGATTAAAAATTGACACACAACAACTTTTATATTCTTCAATACCTTTTCAACTTCAATAGTCAACTTTCTTGACTTTTGCACAATAACTTCATGAAAAAAGGCAACCGGTTTTGCAAATACTGGATCACACCTACCGGGTTATGAAACGCAGTGAGTGTCAAGTCAACATTGAGCGACAAACCTTTGTTGTGTCGGAGCGTTGAGGGAGGTGGAGCAGCTTCTTCAATTAGGGCGGCGGTTCTGCTTCACCTCCGCCGTGTACGACGGCGAAGCACAATTAGGGCTTCCCACCCATTTTTACACCCACAAAGCATAGATTGCAGGGAACCAGCCATATGAAATCAAGCATCAACCTCTGCTACCCTCACCAACCATCGAACTAGTATCCGTCTTGGATGAACAAAATGAAGAAATCGAAGAATATGATGATGAAATTGAGCGAAATGGGGATTGGGTTTGTGTGACTTCTTACCATGATAATGTTTCAATTGTTGAAGATCGGTGGTGGGTGTTGTGGTGGTGACGGTGTAGTGGTGGTGGTGACGGTGGAGGTGCAGCGGTGGTGGGTGTTGTGGAGGTGCAACAGTGGTGGTGACGATGTACTGGTGGTGGTGACGGTGGTGGTGACGGTGGAGGTGCAGTGGTGACAGTGGTGTTGATGGTGTGGCGACGGTGGTGTTGATGGTGGAGGTGTAGTGGTGGGATGGGGATGGAGATGGCTTAGGTAGAGAGAGAGTGAGAAAGTTCTGGAGTTGCTGGAAATGATCTAGAGAACATGTATATATATTTATAATAAAATGGTTTTTTTAATTAAAAGGGTAATTTGGTCATTTAATAAAAGTTAACAGAATAATTTTAACAATGTTAGAAATTTGGACTCAAATGGTTAAAGAAAATGCTTATAGGGACTCAGGTCGTTAAACTTTTTGCTTTTGGACTCAACTAGTTAAAACCCATAAAACATAGGGACTCAAAAAGTAATTTACCCTTAGTTAAATAACAATGTTTTAACTTGAATTATATTTATTCAATTATTGGGAATGTTGTTAAAATAATATATTTCTAACTTGGTTTATTATGTATTTCCACATATGTATTTTTCCCAAGTATGGGTATGCTTGTACTTATGTATTCTTATACTTGTATATTTTGCCAAGTATTGGTGTATTCCGGTGTGTATTTTATACGTATGAAAATAGATATTTTTAAGTATTTTATACTTAATCTTGTATTTAATTTTCCGGAATATTATTTTTAATCAACTAAAAATCACCAAATTTATATTCTTAAATATATATGTATTTTAAGAAAATTTTTATAGAAAATTATCTATAAACTTTACTACGCAAAAATAAATATACTTTCATATAAACCTCAAAAAGAATATATTTTTAAGATTAACTTAGAAAATATATATATTTCTAGTTTTCACCTAAAATAACATGTCATCCAATTGTTTAAGAAAATATATATTTTTCTTCATTCAAAAATAATATATCTTTAAATTGTTTAAGAAAATATATATTTTTTTCCACTAAAAAAAATATATTTTCTATTTGACAAAGTATGATATATTTTGTAATACTTGTAAAAATCCATATTTTCCCTTTCTTTGGTTTCCAAAATACCGTATGTCATATTTGTTAAGTTACGAATTTATTTCCAGAATATATATGCTTATAGTCCATATGTCCGTTTGTCCGATTGCCCAATATTCGGGTATAAATTATATATTTATTTTCTTGGAATTTTGGTAGTATTTTGTATTCCAAATTTTGGTATTTTGGTGTGTTATATTATTTTCAAGTTCCTAAAATAATATAACTAATACACATAATATACAAGTAGCTCACAAATTGGTGACATCTAAATATATATTTTTCTAAATATATACTTAGTCATTTTTATTATCAAAAATCAACCTCCAATATTTGTAATTTTTGTAATAAAAATTATGGTGATTTTTTATAGGAAAACCATGATCAAAATTTACTTGTAAACACTTGTTTAAAAATTATTTTTCTAAGTGTTTAATTTCTACAAAATTTTTTCCGTAGTTCCCCTTAAAAATGGAGGTTTCCATGCTTAAAAGCATATCATTTTCTTTTAGAAATTCATCACCAATCATCAACAATTTACACACAACTTACCATGAGCCAAAATAAGCATTTTAACAATATGTCATGAACTTGAAGTTTAACAAAAATGTGTAGTATTTTCACATGTTGTTTAGTAAGCTTACTTACTTCTAAAAACATGGTTTTTAGTTTATAAAACTCATTCTTGTGAATCTTGATTCTTCACAACTTGTATGATGATTTTTCAAAAATAATTATTCTTGTATTCTTCTTGTTACCGACACTTTTCTAGCCTTGTTCTAACACTTAAAACATGATTACTTTCTTTAAAAATCAAGTTCATGTTAAATCTTGTAATAAACTTTGGTTTCTTGAAAATACTATCTTTGAAATCTTTTATTCTCAAGACATATAACTTGTAAACATAATCATCATACACTAAAACAAGCTCATGTTCAAGTTCATGTTTAACATAAAAGATGATCATTACAAATTTCTCAAGATCCATCCTTATACTTGCTAGATCATGTGTTTAATCATCATCTAGCAAGCTTCTTATAATGATCAACATCATAATCACAAGAAATCAACAAACAAGTTTCATACATACACTAAAACAACTTAGATTTTGTAGGATCGTTTGCTGACCCGATGAGTCGTTCAGAGAAGCTCTCGTCCAGATTAAGAGGCGGAAACTAATAATCTGGTGCAATTGAAGCCGTATTCACTCTAATATTGCTGTTGTATTGATATTAAACACAAATACAAGTTCTGACAGCACTTCGGCAGCACTTCGTGGCTCAACCGAAAGATTATACCGTTACTATATGTGTTGGATCGCCCCACCTATATAAAGAAGCTCTGGGTCGCTTATATGGCAGTCCATATAAGCGATCCTAGATCCATTCTGTATAAGCGATCCATACATGTTACCCTATAAGCGATCCAGACACTAAAGCTTACATAAAAGCGATCCTAGATGGTACATATAAGCGATTCAGACTATTTCTAGGATTCCGTGTCATGTTTGATATGTTCAATCTTCAAGACTTGATGAATGACGTAGTCAGCAGACGTAGGTGCACTAACAAACTCCCCCTCGGATGTTGACGGAGTCTTTATCAATGTCTTCATTCCAGTCTGCAATCTACAAGCTTCATCAGTTGACAATCTGCCTCTGAAATATTTGTCATTTCAAGCATCCTCGTTCTCTATCTTCATCATCAACAAACTCTTCTCTCTTGAATATTGACTCGGTGTCTTCAGACTCCCCCTCTCACATAGCTGGGATCGTAGTCTGGAAGTCAATCTTTCACTGGTTCTGAGATCTTTAACAGGCTCCCATCAGGTTCTAGATCGAAACCTGGCTCTTTAACACCTGCACAATCTCTACCCAACCATAAGTTTCTATAAAGATAAACTTTTCAACAATTTTAGAAACTATATAGAACCAATCAACAATAATGATTTTGCATTCAAGAACATTACTGGTTTTTATCAAAAACAACTTCATCATTTAACTCTCAAACACTCCCCAAACCAGTTCTTCAAGTTTAGCACTTTGAATTTCGAAAATCAGCATATCAACATCAGTTGTCGAAAATATTTTTGATTTTTCAAAATTTATGCTAAAACACACTGAAAATCTTTTTGGATTTTTGAACTAAAATAAATGCAGAAATGAAATAGTTACATACAATATTTTGTGAGCTCGTGCAAGAGGATCATATCAGTTATGAAACATATCACTAACACCGTTAAGCTTCTAATCGTTTTAAGTTCTAAACAATTTACCTAGATTGTCAGTATGTTTGTCCACTTAAATTTTCAACACAAATTTCAATCGATTCAAGATACGATATTAATGTTTTAAAGACTTAAACTTAATTGTGTATCACTCCACTTGAATATACTCCCGTATCCAGATCCCAAATATTCAGTCTTACAGGTGAGTATACCACAGATGATATCTGTAAAGGGGTAATGTGCGAGGGCCGTGAGAGCTCAGGTCGACTTCCATATACACAGAGAGATGACGGCTTCGACTTTTGGTGGGTCCCCTTTAGAGGATCTTTTGTTACAACAGCAAAGATTACCAATTTTATTGTTTAATCAGTTTGCTGAGGGCGGCGCTTATATTTCAAAACTTTTTGCAGAAAGTATTATTTGGGGACTAGGTCAGTATTTCCATACAGCAGAAGTCCCGGAATAATACCCCAGATATCACTGAGCATAAAGACCTAGTATCTCAGAATACGGGACCTTTCAAACAAGATTTCGGGGGTTACCCATATATCCAAGAATAGTTACCCACGAATTAAGCAAGTTTGATTTAGATTTATATCTCGTTTCAATTTACTAAATGTGCGAAAATCTACTGACACATCCGCAGTAAGATTGTTTATCACATTTTGACTTTCCAATTCTTTAGCGTGCTGTGATAGTCCACTGATGTACTATCATTTCCTCTTTTATACAACAAAAACTCATTTTTGATTTTATCATGTTTTTGGATTTTTTCAAATTTTCTGATGTTTTTGGATTTTCTAAAAAAATACTTACTCCCCCTAAAATTCAAATACATCTAAAGAAAATTGAAAACAAACTGTACAGAATATGACAACTGATATCGAAACACTTCAATTCTCCATCCGTTTGGCTTAAACAATCAGAACTCCCCCTCACAACAAACTTTTTTCCCATAATGATTTCAAAACACTTAAGTTTGTTTTAATCAGAATGGTTTTTCCGGAAAATAAGTTTAGTTGCTTTTACCTTTTGTAAAAATGGGGCAAAACCATCACTTTGTTTACCAAATTCTTGAATGATAATTAAATCAAGTCCAATTTAATGACCCTGATTTAACCAATTGTAAGATCAACTGGTTCTCGTTCTGAACCAAATATAACAATCACAAACATACAACCACTAGTAAGTTTAGCAATTCAAGCTCTTCAAACCTGTTTTTCAACCAATTACCATCTTTAGGTTGAATTCTCAAGGTGCCGATTCCTACTCCTCGCTTACAAACCTGGGAGTTCCGGCTAGTCTTGCAGCTTCACAAACAGATTTAGAAAGATGCCGATTCATGATCCGCAATACCATCTTGGGATCTCCGGCAAGTCAGGTTTTCATTCTTGAAAAAATATATCCACCCAAGCCTGACCTTCCTTGGGTGTAACCTCATCATTTTCATTGTTTCTTACAACCGACCTGTAAACCCATCCTTTGGAAGCATAAAAATCCTGAATGCTTTGGGCCTTACCACTGACCATTTTTCCAAAGATGCGTTTTACATTTCCATTGAAAGTTTTTTCAACATCAATTTTCTTCTTGTCAGAATAAAACTGATTTGCAATATCAACTTTTCCGATTTTAGATTTGTAATTTTTTGCACTTAGTGGCGGAAAATTTACATCGTCCACTATCTGAACTTTCTTTTCAATCTTTTTCTCAACACGTGGCTCCTCTGATTTTATGGAATCAGAATCATCACCAGACTTGTTACCTGAACCTTTTACAACCCATTTCTGATTTGTAGCATTGTCTATTCTTTTGGAAGCATTCTTTGAACATTCTCCTTTCTCATAAATTGAATTCTCAAAGCCTGTGAACTTCCGGGTTGACAGTTCAGTCTTCTCAACAACTTTTTCTTTCATTTTTCTTGAGACTTCTTGTTTTGGTCGAAATGTCTTTGGACAATCTTTCGCAACATGACCCACAGCTTTACACTGAAAACAAGATCTCTTTTCAACCTTTTTAGGGTCTTCCTTCTTCTTCATATCCTCTTGCTTCTTAGCAAGGAATTCTTGATTTGTCTGATTTCTGAATGATTTCTCTTTTTCAGCTTCTGTAGTTTTTCCTGCAACAAACATTGTTTTTGGTTTATAAACTTTTTCATTTTTATAGTTTTTCTGTGGAGCAAAACCAAGACCTTTCTTTTTGTAATTACGATCATGGTTTGGTTTCTTTTGGAAATTATAACCACAATTGTAACCCATTTTCTTGTTAATTCTCTGTTGATCTCTTGAAGTGTATTGTTTAGGTTTTCCGTTAAGATTAAAATTTTTTATTTCAGAAATATTAATTTCTGTGATTTTGAAAACCTTTTGAATCATTTCAATTCTGACACTTCTTATTGGAAAACTCTCATCTGAATATAATTTGTCAGAACCTTTCAAAGTATATGCCACTTTGACTGATTCATCATTCAAATTAGATTTCGAAAGTAAAAACTCTTTATCATAAACCCGTTTGTCCTTTTTGACTGTTTGCTTTGACGCACTGGACCCAGACTTTGACTCGGGTTTAGACTTCGGTTTTGATTCTTCATTGTCATCTGTGTCTAACACCTGATCGACCATACTTTTTATCAACTTTGACTCGTGATCAGTATCTGATGACGTATATGTGACATCAATACTTTCTGGTAAGTTATCCGACGACCCAGACTCCCATTTCAAATTGATTGCTTGATTGACTCTTTCTGAATTTGGATTTCGAGGTAAATATCCATTTTCGACCGGGGGCGGACATCTGTTATAAGATACACTCGGTTTCTTACCAGAAGTCTTCAATTTTCCTTCATCTTTTGTCACAGATTTTTCTTCTTCAAATATCTTCACTTCTTCAAAAGTCTTCAGATCTTTCACAACTGGATAAATCCTGTCAACAACAAAAGTAGAACATGAGTAACTGTCTAATAATTTCTTAACTTTCTCAGTTTCTATCTTTTGTGTTGCCAACTCAAGCTCGAGATCTGCGCATTTCTTTATGTTATAGTTCGCTGTATCAAGCTGTCTCAGATATGCTATCTTCAAAGTATTCATAGCTTCAGCTTGTTCACCATCAGAATCTGTGTATTTGTTGATCTCTCTGTTCATAGTATCATATGATTCTTTCAGCTTGTGAATATTGTGCAACAACTCATTGTTCTGCTTGATCAGCGAATCACAGTTCATGCATTTTTCTTGGACCATGACCGGTTCAGCATCCACTTTAATTTCAAATTCAGGAACTTCTTTCACTGTCCTGCCTGAATTTAAAAAATGAGCTCTTCTCAATTTTTCAGCTTTCGCTTCTTCCTTCAATCTCTCTTCCTCTTCAGCCTCCTCTTGAATCTTTCTTCGTCTCTCTTCAGCAGCTTCCATGACTTTTCTGCATCTTTCTGCACATTTTAGATCATAAGCATTAGCAAAGAAAGCATGAGAAGTATTTTTGGCCATAAAGTCTTGATCTGTACAGAAATCATCCCAAGTAAATCCTTCAGCCAACTTCTCGTCATTTTGTTCAGCTACACACACTTTGCTTTCTTTCGGAAGATATTTTTCCCAGGTAAAATTATCATATTTTCCCTGACTAACAACACATGCCTTTTTATCAACCACATCTCTTCCATGAGCTGTTTGTGCCTGATGCTGCTGTGCTGGTTGTGTGTTTTGATGATAAATGGCCTTCTTGTAATAATCATTGTTTCCGAAAGGATTTTGGGCACCGGTAGCTTCACGGTTTTTGCATTCTCTCTTGAAATGCCCCTTCTCCCTGCAACGAAAACATGTAACTTTAGATTTATCAAAACCTAAAGTTGAAACGTTTGCATCTCGAAAGTCATCACGGCCGGTGATTTGTTTAAACTTTTCAGCTCGTCTCATCACACTCGCCATACACCATTTAATATCCATTAATTCCATGTCTTCAGCATCAATTTGATCGTAATCCTCTTTCGTGAGCATTGGATTTCCGATCTTTCCTGCAACAAAACAACTATAAGATTCTAAAATCATCCCTAACAAAGACATTTGATTTTTTGCAATATCTTCAGTGTAGTCTTGATCATTCTCAAGGCTTAACACAATGTTACACTGAAGTTTTCTACCATTCTTTGTTACAGAGATGTTAGGATCAAAAGATGAAAATCTTATGCTGCTGCTTGATCCCTGGGGTGTCGTCTTCTCAGCAGAATCTTTGACACTGTAAGCAGTTTCAATCTTAGGAGAGAACTTTGTTGTATCAGTAGCACCATGCTTGTAGTACAGACTGATATCCTGCTCTCCATCGTAGTTCTTCATCCTAGCGATCTTTCTCTGCTCCATCTCTTGAGCTTCCAAATGCTTTATGAAGTCTCCGAGTTTCATCTTTTTATATTCCACTTTGTTAGACTTCAGCATCATCAAGAATGTTCCCCAGATTTCATATGGAAGTGCATCTGCAAGTTTTTCAATTAATTCATCAGTATCTTTCTTAACACCTAACTTTGTCATATTTCTCACCAAATTACAGTATCGATCAATAATTTGTTTGGTGGTTTCATTTTTTAATCCCCTAAACAAGTCAAATTCTTTCTTCATGAGAGACATTTTGTTCTTTAACATGTCATCACTTCCTGTAAACTTTGCTTCCAATTCTGTCCAAATCGAATATGCAGTTCCATCGTGTTGAAGCAAAATCAAGATATCTTCTTTCATCGCTTGCTGAAGTAGACTGACCATTAATTTCTCATCTCGATACTTCTTTTTCTCATCTGTACTCATCTCTCGAAGTGTTAGTTGCACACCTTTTTTAACTGGTTTAACATATGGTTCCTCGGTGTGTTCCCATGCATCAAGATGATAAGCTTCAACCCAATTTCCGAATCGTTCCGACCACACATTGTAATCATCAATATCCATGAGTTTCGGTGGTTTCTGAGACGTTCCGGTTTCATTTTCAATCAAAGCACTTTGAGTAATCGAGGTCGGAGTAGCAAAAGCATTATAAAAATCAGTATCCATCTTTCAAATGTTCACTAATTCACAAAGATTTTCAAATTTTTGCAATCTGTTCACAAAAGCGGTCCAATGAATTGACTGATTAAGCGGTCCAAGTAAAGATGTCTGTTCGAGCGGTTCTCAATCAGTGCGTTCGAGCGATCCAGAATTTTTCTGTTCGAGCGGTTCAGAAGTGTAATTTGGAGCGGCCCAGACGAATTTGACTAATGGGCGGTCCTAAACTTGTCAAATGAGCGATCCAAGACAAAAGTTTTGAGCGGCCCAGAATTTGTTTAAACGAGCGATCCAGAAATGTTATATGAGCGGTTCAAGCTGAAACTTTCGAGCGGTTCACACTTTTAATTGAGCGGTCCAAGATCAGAATTTTGAGCGGTCCAAGTATAACTAGTTCCTTGGAGCGGTCCTGATACGCAAATTGGAGCGATCCAGAGGATGACGTCACCTTTTGAGCGATCCTGAACCAACAAAACACCTAAAATCTCTGTTTCTACTTCGATTTTAGTTCTGAAAACTTCCAGGATTTGTTAATTCATGTTTCAGAGTGCATTGTGTGATTTTGAGCTTGTTTTACCGTGAAAAATTTTGAAAAAGTGAAGAAAGAGTAGAAAAACAGAAGAATAGCAGCTACAATGGCAAGAACTCCTCCTCCTGAAGCTCTGATACCACTTGTAGGATCGTTTGCTGACCCGATGAGTCGTTCAGAGAAGCTCTCGTCCAGATTAAGAGGCGGAAACTAATAATCTGGTGCAATTGAAGCCGTATTCACTCTAATATTGCTGTTGTATTGATATTAAACACAAATACAAGTTCTGACAGCACTTTGGCAGCACTTCGTGGCTCAACCGGAAGATTATACCGTTACTATATGTGTTGGATCGCCCTACCTATATAAAGAAGCTCTGGGTCGCTTATATGGCAGTCCATATAAGCGATCCTAGATCCATTCCGTATAAGCGATCCATACATGTTACCCTATAAGCGATCCAGACACTAAAGCTTACATAAAAGCGATCCTAGATGGTACATATAAGCGATTCAGACTATTTCTAGGATTCCGTGTCATGTTTGATATGTTCAATCTTCAAGACTTGATGAACGACGTAGTCAGCAGACGTAGGTGCACTAACAGATTTTTATGTTATTAAGCTTTATGTTTAAGATCATGCTTATGTTTCTTTTAGATTCTTAAGATTAACAAGTTACATAACACTTTAACCACTAAAATTTGATGTAAAAACAAGATGTAAGGAGCTTACTACTAGCTCTAAGGCTAGGGAAGAACAAGTATGAAGATGATGAGGAAATAGAGTGGTTAATAGCTCCTTGATGAGGTCCTTCCAATTCCAATGCTTGCAACCTTCTTAGATAGGCTTGATATACCTTAGAATCACCTTAGATTGTATGGAAAGGAGTTGAAAAATGAAGATGATGAGAGGGGGTTTGGGGTCGTGAGTTTGTAAGGAGAGAAGAGAGGTTTTGGAAAGTTAAGATGATGAAAATGAATGTAGTTCATGTCTCGTGGTTTATATAAAATAACTCCTAACATTTCTTTATATGGAGGATAATATGTCTAAAATCATCTCAACATATCCATTAAAATAATGAAAGAAATCAAGGTGTGGGGCTCACTTTTATAACCGGTTATTGGGGGGGGGGGGGGGAATCTAGTTCCAATCCAATTCCAAGTTACTTGATCTAGTTAGTGTTTAAGTGATTATTTTGAGGTTTAAGTGTGCTTAAGTGTTTTAGAATGTATTATGATGTTTAGTGACCATAACTAGCTTTGTAACACTAAAACAACGCTTCTAGTGAAATTTTGGTGTTTCGGGTAGTGTCCGGTTGTTCGGTTTGTTATCGGTGCGTTAAAGTGCTAAATTGCGCAGTTTAGTGTGCTTTCTGTTGTCTTTTAAGGCAGTTTTGATTCCCAACCCTTATGAAGGTATTCTGGACCATTAAACCATCATTTTGCATTATATTTTGGAGTTAAAATGCTGATTTTTGCTGATTTGTGCAGAATTCTGCAGTTTTTGTGTGTTTCGGGCACTTTCCGGCACTTAGACTATCACTCGGAAGGCAGTTTTATGATCCCTACTTTCCTACACAGTATTCTAGTGTAACTCTTGATTTCGGGGTTCATTCTGTGTCTTAACATCATGTCTGTCTGAGTACTGAACTCCTGTCAGTACTTCTAGTTTGTCTGATAACTGTGCTAACTTTGTTCTGTGCACTAAGTGAACCATATTGTGTTGCATGTAATAATGATAAACAATCTTGTAACATGAAATGCATTTGTATGTATATGACAGGAATCAGAAAATCATTCGTCTCGTTAATTAAATCATGCACCGTCATTAAAGCCCTATTTACTATTTATATTGTACGGAACACTTGGAAAAGTACCGGTTGTCACATTCTCCCCCTGTTAAAAGAATTTCGTCACTGAAATTCAAGTTGCATTATCGGTTGCAGGGGAATTGTGAACCAAATGCGGATACTTTGACTTGATTTGGTCTTCACGTTCTTAAGTAAACTCTGGGCCATGACATGAATCCAATGAACTTTGACAAGTTTAATATGACTTCTCCGTGTCTTGTGGACCTTCCAGTCCGTAACCTCTACGGGTTCTTCAGTAAATTGGAGTTTATCGTTTGACGTAAATCCCGTCTGCGGAAATAACTACTGTTTCCTGTGTAGGGCTCTTCTTGAGATTAGACATGCGGAACGTGTGATGAACACTACTAAGCTCTTCTGAAAGCTTTAGTTTGTATACAACGGATTCGATCCTTTCCAGGATCTCGAAGCGTCCAATGTACCATGGGTTCAACTTCCCACGTTTACCAAATCGTACCACGGCTTTCCATGGCGAGACTTTCAGTAAAACCGTATTATCAACCTCAAATTCCAACGGTCTCTACCGCTTGTCGACGTAACTCTTCTGTCCATCACGTGTTGACTTGATACGATCACGTATCTGAACTATCTTGTCCGTAGTTTCCTGAATCAATCTCGAGGCTAATAAACTGTTTATCTCCGGTCTCCACCCAACACAACGGGGACCGACACTTACGTTCATATAGAGCTTCAAACGGGGCGGCCTAAATGCTAGTGTGATAAATATTGTTGTAGGAAAACTCCACTAAAGGCAAGTGAGTATCCCAACTTCCACCAAAGTCCATCACACAAACACGTAGCATGTCTTCCAAAGTCTGAATCGTCCGTTCACTGCGGCTGTCCGTTTGAGGGTGAAAGGCTGTGCTATGGTTCAACTGTGATCCAAAAGTTTGCTGAAACGATTGCCAGATTCTTGACACAAATCGACCATCCGGGTCGGATATGATGGAAACAGGCACTCCATGACGTGCCACAATCTTTCTGAGATAAATCTCTGCTAAATTACTTGTGCTATCTCTCTTACTGATAGGTACACAGTTGTTGGTGCATACGTCTGTCGACTTCGTCTTGTATCGAGTCTTGTATTAGAATTGTTAGATCAGGGCACGTAGTTCGAGAAATTAGTGTTTTGAGGTAATTTTGCATGAAAGTGTACATGTGTAATTCCGTGCGAAATTAGATTTCGCTTGGAATCTAATTTCGCTTGGAACCAGTTCATGCGAAATTAGATCTCTATAAATAGGCTTGATGCGAAATCATTTGTAACTTTGATATTTCCGGTACCGAAGTGCTGCCGACGTGTCGTGTGATCTGTAAACGTGTTATAATCAATATACAAGACATTTATAAGTGAATCTAGCTGTTTTCAAGTCAATTCATCTGTTTCCGCCTTTTGAATTGATAAGAGCTCTTCTGAACGACTCGTTTGGGGTCACAAAACGATCCTACAAGTGGTATCAGAGCTCAGGAGGAAGAGTTCTTGCTATAACAGCCTTTATTTCTAACTTCTACACCTTCTTTTTCAAATTGAACAAGTTTTTACGGTCAAAATGGATTGAATTTCACATATCATACGCGAAACAGTGTTTTAACTAATCCTTGAAAGATTTGGACATTAATTTGATCTAAAATTGATAAAATCAGTAATTCCGCTTGAAACACAGATCGAAAATAATGACGTCAGCATAAGTTCGTACGAAATTACTAGCTTGTTTCAAACGAAATTACGTAATTTCGCTTGAAATTCATTATTTCGCTTCTGATTGTAATTTCGTTTGAAAGTTCACACGGAATTAAATAATTCCGCACGAGATTAGCTCTAATTTCGCACCAGTGTGTAATTTCGTTTGAGAGCCACACGAAATTGCATAATTCCGCACGAAATCACAATTTCGTTTGAAAACTGATTTTGTGTGAAGAACTAATTTCGCTTGTAAGTTGTTGTGCAAGTAATTTCGTTTGAGGAGTGTTTTTGCTTGGATTGATATTTCGTTTGAAGTTGTAATTTTTTGTGTAAAATTTGCCGAAACATGGAAGAGGAATTTTACAATGCGTTCGCTACACCAGTTGCTCCAGTTACTGCTGCTGAAACACTTTACAGTGAGAACGAGATGGGAACTTACCAAAAACCACCGAAGCTGATGTACATTGAAGATTTTAAAGGATGGCAGAATCGATTTGAGAACTGGGTGCAAGCATATAAGTTTGATGCATGGTGTGCTTTAGACAAAGATTACGAGAAACCAAAAAATGAGCGTGGGCTTGACAAAACTTTTTGTGATTTTTCAGAAACTCATAAATTGAAGTATACAAGTGAGAAAATGATGATTAGTCTTCTACAGCAAGCAGTTAAAGAAGATATCTTTGTGTTACTTCAACATTCTGGTACTGCAAGATCAATTTGGAATGCGTTGATTCAAAAATTCAAAGGAAGCGCTGATATGATCAAGAACAAAAAGGCTTTACTAAAGAAATCTTTTGACATGTTCGTAGCTTTTGATCATGAAACAACAAAAATGACCGTAGATAGATATTGCTATCTAGTTTTGGAAATGGGAAGATTAGAAATAACTAAAGATGACGATGAATGGGTTGACAAACTTGCTGATGCGTTACCACAACAAAAGTGGGGAACTTATTTGACGATTTTGAAACACATGAGAAAATCTGAAAATATGAATCTGGCACAGTTCATTTAGAAAATTGAAGAGCATGAATTGGATATTCAGAAAACTGCTATCATGACGAATCCAAATGCTCAACAAGATGTTAGTTTGTATTATAGGGGAAACAAATTTGAGGCTACTCCAAGTCCTAAAATCCAAACTGGTTTCAGTGCTGATACTTCTTCTGGAACAAAAGGTAGTACTGTGACACAGAGTGGTGGATCTTCGTCTTCATATTCAAGCTATGATCCAAATCATACAACACAAAATCCTCAACGACAAAATTCTACAAATCTTCAATGCAATGTCACTTTGAATATTCAAAATGGTCAAAATTTGTCTCCAGAAATAGCTAAGCAACACATGGCATCACTCGTTGCTATGTTGGAATCATACGAAAGTTTGATTGCTAGCAAAATTGGAAATCCCAATGCTTACAAAAGAAGATTATGACTAAATTGATGCTGAGGAACTTGAGTTGATGGATGTAAAGTGGTGTTTAGCCAGTGCTGTTCGAAGAGCAGAAAAATTCACACAAGTCACCGGAAGAAATGACCTTCATGAATTGTCTAATTCTCCGATAGGTTTTGACAAATCTAAGGTTACATGTTTTAGGTGTCGAGAAAAAGGTCATTTTAAGCGTGAGTGCAAAAACAAAGAAGCTGATGGAAGACAAGATCAGTCTGGAAAGAACAATTATTATCAGAAGTCAATCTTTCATCAGATTACTCAACAACCACAAAAACCACAAACTGCTCATGCACGTGCCATTGAAGAAAAAGATAAAAGAGCTTGTTTTGGTATAATTGACCAAGACGATGAATTTGTTGCAGCAGGATTTAGCTGGGATTAGTACATTCCACCCGTTTCAGGTCTTGTCGCTAGAATTCTGGGTGAAGATGAGGTCAAATATAGTCAGAAAAGAATTCCGATTTTTCCAGATCTTGGAAGTGATATTGATACCGATGATGAAGAAGAATATCTTAATGAAGCTAGAAAGGGTATTGATCCTGATAGTTTCAATTTGTTTTTTGCAGATAAAGTTGAAATGCTGAATCAAAAGAAGATTGACAGATTAAAGAGAGAGCTGGAATAAATAAGAATAGCTGATAACAAGACAAAGATGAAAGCTGAAGAATCAAATGTTGAACCAGCGTTCGAAAAGGTGATAGAAAAAATTGTTGAAGTGGAGAAAGTGGTGGAGAAAATTGTCGAAGTCGAAAAGATAGTCGAAGTTGAAAAACTCGTCGAAGTTGAGAAAGTTGTCGAGGTAGAAAAAATTGTTGAAATTGAGAAGATTGTCGAGGTTGAAAAAATAGTTGAGGTCATTAAAGCTTGTCTGAAATGTTTGGAGTCTTGCAAACAGTGTGAGGAGAAAGACAAGAAGATTAGTGAACTGGAAGTGATGAAAGAGAATTTGTTGTCTGATGTGAAGTATGTGAAAGAGTCATACGATGTTCTAAACAGAACAGTTGATGGTCTGAATAAGACAAACTTAGAGGTTGATAAAGCAATGACTATGATGAGTTCAACTTTAATGACAAAGCAGAAAGTCATCAATGAATATATTGAAGACTGTGCAAAGTTAAAGCAGGATTTAGAACTCGAAAAGATTGAGAGTGAAAGAATCAAACGTTTGCTGTTGAGTTATACAACTTGTGATTATTTGATTGATCGTGTTTATCCTACTGTTGCAGGTCTTGAAGCATTTCAAGATAAAGAAACAGAAGTGGATACTGGTAAGAAACAGAATGTCAAATATAACAAGTGTCCGCCCCCGATCTATGAAAGTTATGCTCCCAGAAAACCAAATGAGGAACTTTTAAATAAGGCTCTCAACATCAAGTTAAAGTCTGAAACCATTGATGAGTTACCAGATAATATTGATGTCACATTCACAGCGTCTGACACTGATCATGAGTCTGTGTTATTAAAGAAAGTGGTCGATCAGGTGTTGGATACAGATGAAGAGTCAAATTTGGAGTCAAAGTCTGAGAGTTCATGTTCATCAGAAAAGAGTCCGAGTTCACAAGTCAAACGGGTTTACAATAAAGAATTCTTGTTATCAAAAAATAATTTGAATGATGAAATGTTTAAGGTTGCATATACCTTGAATGATTCGGACAAATTATTTTCTGATGAAGAATTTCCAATAAGAAGTGTCAAAACTGAACAGATTAAACAGGTTCTCAAATTGACAGAAATTAAGATTTCTGAAATAAAAGATTTAAAATCTTTCTGGAAAACCTAAACAGTACACTTCAAGGATTAAACAAAGAGTAAACAAGAAAATGGGTTACGGTTGTGGTTACAGTTTTTAAAAGAAACCAAATCAAAACGGTAATTACAAAAAGAAGGGTTTAGGTTTCATTTCTCCAGGAAATTATAAAAATGAGAAAAATTATAAACCAAAAACAAAATTTGTTGCAGGTGGAAGTTCTGAAGAAGAGCAGAAGAAACCTTTCTGGAAACAATCAAACCAGGAGTTTCTTGCTGAGAGGAAGAAGAAGTTTGCTCTAAGAGTTGACAGAACTTGTTTCAAATGCCAGGAAGTTGGACATATTACTTGGAATTGTTCCAAGTCCAACTACACAAAACAGGGAGTTTCTTCTAGCTCTGAACTGAGAAAGATGTTTGTTGATAAAACAAAAGAATCTGCAGAAAATGTTAAACAGTTTCATTATTCAACTTCTGAACTTGGTGAAACTTCAAAACGTTTTTACAAAAGAAAAGGTGATCTGAATAAACAAAAATGGGTTGTTAAATCTGAGAGTAGTTCTGACAATGAATCTGATTCCGTAAAATCAGAGGAGTCATTGGTTGAGAAAAAGAGTGAGAATTCCGTTCCTGAGTTGAACGATTAAAATTTTCCAACATTGTCAAAGGAAAATTTGAAAATGAAAGTGGGTAAAATTGAAATTTCTGATCAATTCTTTGCCAAGAAAGAAGAATTTGATGTTGATAAGGCTTTCAATGGAAAAATCAAACATATTTTTGGTAAGATGGTTGATAGGAAGGTAAAAGGTGCCAAAGAATTTTACAAATCAAAGGGAGGTGGGGATAGTGTTGAATCAAAATCACCCAAGGCTGGGCAGGCTTGGGTGGACATATTTTTTGATTAAAAACCTGACTTGCCGGAGCTCCTAGGTTGGTAAGTGTGGAGCATGAATCGACATGATTCTTGTTAAATATGAGTTTGTGATAGTACCTACAAGTGGTTAATCAGGGACATTAAGTTGTACTTGATTGTCTACAAGTGGTATTAGTTGATGGAACCCAATATTGTTAAAATTTTTTCAAGTGACTGATTAGATTAAAGTGATGATCCCCTACCTACAAATGGTAAAATCAACAAAACTTATTTTCCAGAAAACCCCTTTTGATTAAAACAAACTTAAGTGTTTTGAAATCTTAATGGGAAAATAGTTTGTTGTAAGGGGGAGTTCTGATTGTTAATGCCAAGAGGATGGCGAATTGAAGTGATTCAATATTAGTTGTTATCTTTTCTTGTACAGTTTGATTTAAATTTTCCGTTAGATGTTTTTGAATTTTAGAGGGAGTAAGTAATGTCGTCAGAAAATCCAAAAACATTAGAATATTTGAAAAAGCCAAAAACATGGAAAAATCGAAAATGAGTTTTGTTGTGAAAAAGAGGAAATGATAGTACATCAGTGGACTTTCACAGCACGCTAAAGAATTGAAAAGTTAAAATGTGATAAACGATCTCACTGCAGATGTGCCAGTAGGTTTTTGCACATTAAGTAGATTGTTTTCGAGATATAAACATAAATATCAAACTTGTTTATCTCATGGGGAACATCTCTCGGATATATGGGTAACCCCCGAAATCTTGTTTGAAAGATCCCTCTTTCTGAGATACTAGGTCATTATGCTTAGTGATATCTGGGGTATTATCCTGGGACTTCTGATTTTGCGGAAGCAATGGCCTAGTCCCCGTATAATACTTTTCGCTTGCTTAAAATATAAGCACCACCCTCAGCATAAAAATGATGAAACATTGAAAAATGCTAATCATGTGCTGTTGAAGAAAAGATTCTCTAAAGGGAACACACCAAAAGTCGAGCCATCATCTCTCTGTACGAAAGGAAGTTCTAACCTGAGCCCTCATGGTCTCGCATTTACCCTTTTACAGATATCATCTAGGTATACTCACCTGTAAGACTGAATATTGGGATCTGGATACGGGAGTATATTCAAGTAGTGGGACACGCGTATAAGTTCAAGTGCTTAAAACATTAATCTCGTATCTCGAATCCATTGAACTTTGTGTAAAAATTTAAGTGGACCAGTATACTGACAATCTAAGTGAATCGTTTAGAACTTAAAATGTTTAAAGCTTAACGGTGTTGGTGATTTGTCTCAAAGCTGATATGATCCTCTTGCACAAACTCACAAAAATATTGTCTGTAAATATTTCTTTACTGCATTTCTTTATAAAAATTCCAAAAAGAGTTTAAGTGTGTTTTAGCATAAATTTTTGAAAAACTCAAAAAGATTTTCGACAACTGATGTTGAAGAGCAGATTTTCAAAATTCCAAATGCTAAACATGACGAACAGGTTTGGGAAGAGTTTGTTTGACAATGATATCCTTACAAGTGGTTATCAAAAATCTTAAATGAAGAAATCAATTGTGAGTGTGCTTCTACAAGTGGTAAGCTAAGAGTAAAATTTGTCAAATGGATTAAATTTGTAAATCTTATTTTGAGGTAGAGGATGTGCAGGATAGCCTGGATTCTGAGCAGAGTGAGAGCCAGGTCACGATCCTGATCCTGTGAAAGTCAGACTTCGATCCCAGCACAACTTGAGGGGGAGTCTGTTAGAAAGAGTGAGTCTGTAGAAGAATAGAGCCAGCTCTAGATTCTGAAGATGCAAGAGATTGATAGATCAGCATCTAAGAGGGAGATTTGTTGATAAAGAGAAAAGACAGAGATTGAGAGAATTAGAGAAAAATAAGTGCCAAGCTGAGTGTGACAACCCTCACTAAACCAGGTATCCGTACAAATTAATTAATATTTAATTAATGCTTAATTACTGTGCTTGCTTACAATTGTGGTTAAACTACTTCTTGATTTCTGATACATACATATTCATGCATCATACTTTATTACTGTCACTCCATTTATTACACAGAACTATAGTGACAAACTTGATGCACAAAAGCACAGTTAGCACACTGAACGGATAACCCAGTAAACATGCTGACATTGCCAGCACTAGACAGACACTGTCTCTAAGGCCAGTATGAGCCGGGAATAGATTACTACACTAGTAGGTTGTGTAGGGAGGTGAGGATTGTAAAACTGCGTCACTAGGTGATAGTTATAGTGACCGGATGTGCCTAAAACATGCTTTAAGTACAAAATTCTGCACTTTGTGCAAAAATTCAGCATTTAACTTATGTAGTAAAGTGCAAAAACATGGGAAAATAATACTAGACACTTTCCAAAGTGTCGGGAATTTATTGTGTCACTAAAAACACTATAAAAGACACTTTAAATACTTATTTAGCACTTTAACGGATCAATATCCAACCGAACTGTAGGACCGGATAAGCGAACCCTGTTGATGTCAAATAAGCGAATCCAATGAGCGAACCTCCTCTACCACATAAGTGAACCTGTGAAATGACCGTATGAGCGGACCTGAATTGTTACTATGAGCGGACCTATTGTTGTTCACAAAAGCGGACCATACATGTCACAATAAGCGGACCTATCAATGTTCATACGAGCGGACCTGAATTTTGACGCAAAAACGAACCGAAAAACTTCGATTACTCCTAAACGACTAAGAATTTGGATCTGAAACTTGGTAGGGTTATAGATCAGGTGTTTTCGCACAACATATAAAAAATTAGCCGATTCGGACCGTAAAAACCCGTTCAATTTGACATTTTTCAGTAAAAAACGTGAAAAATATGAAAAAAATGAAGAAATAGATGAAATCGAATCTGAAATTGCTGAAATCTGGTACGAATCAATGCATTTGATCAGTGCAATCGAGCTCCTAGCTCTGATAATACTTGTAGGACCGGTTTTGACACCGTTCGATTGCGTAACGAACATTCGACGTGCAAAATCCGTGAACGTGCGTGACCGAACACACAATAACGTACTAGAAACGTGATTTTATTGAAGATATGACGTGTACAAGCAGCAGAATCACGTGGAGAGACTTTCTCTCTCTAAACTTGAATCTCTTAATCACCAAATGGAGCAAAAGTCTTTAACTTTAAACCTAACTCCTCTATTTATAGGTCAAGGCTTTAATGAAACTTTTCATTAATTACAAGATTGCCACCTTGCCTTTTGACTAGATATAACACTATAAAGACTTGATTTCTTCGGTTTCTCGCTACTGCTCGGATTGACGAAGGCGATAGACATTAATGCACTAACAACAATGATCATCAATGTGACTGTGCCATGATGGCTGCTGCTAAGGTATCTCCTCAAGTTCTTGAAAAACTGTGTTCAGACAAATGTATCATTGCATTTGCTAACATCAAAGAGGTAAATGAAAACCTTAGGAATAAAATCTTGTCTGATGAAGTCAAATTTGAAAAGTCATTAAGAGAACTTAGAAACAAATTGGCTGAAAAAGATAAAGAGATTAGCAGTTTAAAAGAAGAACAAAGCATAACCAAAACTCAACTCCAAACTATGGTAGAAAAATACCAAGTTTGCAAAAAGGAGTTGGAGTCTACCCAGATCACCTGTGAAAGATGGGTAGAATCCTGTAAAGGGTATGAGGTTATGCTTGAGAAACAGCTTAAAAGCAATGTCAAGTTTGGTATAGGGCATAGAAAATATGATGATCTTGTAAACACTGCTGCAATACAAGCTGTTTCTTCTTAAATCATACCAACCAACAAAGGTGGCCAAGAAGTTAAAATAACTGACAAACTTGGTAACAAGATTACTCTGGAAAGATCTGTGGGATCTTCAACTTATGAAGAGATTGAGAAATACCAATTTAAACCCACATGGTCTGATGAGTGTGACATCGTGGAAAATTTCAAACCAATGGATTTCACAACCACTGATGGTGTAAAAGCTCCAAAAGCAAAGGTCATTCCTATCAAAGATATCCCAACAGAGGTTCAAAACTCTGTTGCAAAGGAATCTGAGAAAAGGAAGAAAAGAGAAAAGATCAAAAACTTGTTTTGTGAATTCTGTGAAAAGAAGAATCATCTAACAAAAGATTGTTTTCATCTAAAAGCATATGATATAAACAAAACAAGCATCATTTTACCTGCTGAAAGCTGCACCATATGTGGTAAAGATAATCACAAAACTCAAGAATGTGTGTATCTCAAAAACTTTGACATAAAAAAGAATGAATACACTGCAACAACATCCTTGAGTCCATCAACATCATCTGTCAAGTTCACCAAGAAACAACCACTGTTTGTCCCTGTCCAAACTGCTGTCACAAAACAGCTGAACCAAACATCTGTCCAAAGAGATGTACAGGTGACTGATGCACCCCCTGCCAATCAATTCAGAAAAGGCAAGGAAAAAGCATCATACCAAAGGATTCCACACGTTTATGAGACCTACAAAAGGCCCTCTAAACAAAGAGTGAACATGCATCCTTTTGATTATCAACAGGTGCTTGGCCAAGACCCCCAACAGTGGTTAGAGAAAAACATTCCCAAAAATGCTCAAACCCCAGTGCTAACCACTGTCCATGCATCTGCCTCTATCCCAGACACTGTTGAGACCCTATCCAAAGCCCTGTTGGCTTTGGAGACCTTTATGAACTAATCCTTTTACTTCATGTGCAGGGAGCTTCTGCATGCTTAGATAGTCTTTGGTATGTAGATAGTGGAGGCTCCAGGCACATGACAGGATGTATAGCCCTTCTTCAAGATTTCAAAATTCATGGAGGGGGTGATATACCCTTTGGTAATAATAGTAAAGGAAAAGTTCTGGGGTCTGTGTGACACCCCGTTGAAACGTTCTCACCTATACTAGCTTGACAGTGGCTGCCTTAACTTTCGGGACGAAAGTTCTTAAAACTTGGGATAATGTGACACTCTAGGTTTTCCCGAGCAACTATCTTATAGTGACATCGTGTGTATATGTATATATATATATATATTATTAAATGAAAATGGTGTTTGAGCTTGATATGCTATGTGATCCTTGTGTTAAGTCTTGTGCTGATAATGTGTACGTATGATAAATAGATACATATATATATATATATGATGAACCGAGACCAAAAGGGGCCGACTCGAGACTTCTCGGTCTCAAGTGACCCATAACAGTTGGGCCACACTCGGAACCCATTAGGGTGTACCGACCTTAGAACGGGTATAAAACCCATACCCAAGCCAACCTTTCCTCATTTTTGACATTCCATCATTCTCCCACACTCACTCCCACACACTCTCCTTCATTCTCTCTCACTAAAACCCTAACAATCAAGCTCACCTCCTCCTCTCTCTCTCTCGGATTCAACCGGTAGCATCAAGACTCTCGGATCAAGCTCACTACCATCATTCGGAACTCCTCTCACCGACCCTCCTTACCCTCCATATTCGACCGGTTAGTGTTTTGTAACTTTGTTGATCTTAGGGTAACTTTTGAATGCATGATGACACCACTTGGTTGAATGAATAGACTGAACATTAAGATGTTGCTTTGAATGATGAAATGATGGTTAATAAGTGTGAACTCTTATGTGAAAATGACTTGCTAGAATTTATTTGAATGACTAATGATTGATAGTGTAGGGTATTTATGATCATCCGATTTATGTTGATATTATAGGACAAATGTGTCATAATGTTTAGAATAAATGTTTACATGATTCTTGTTGACCAAGTAGCATGATACGTATTGTAGGTTGAGGGTGTATGCATATGCTTTGAACAAGAAGAATGGTGTCTGTTTGAATGAATCTCATGATGAACCGTATGAACATGTTTATGATGAAAACCCTAATAAAGAACAACATGAATGTCATGAAAATATTTGAAAAACTTGTTGCTTGATCTGTTTTGATTAAGGTTTAGACAAGAAAACATGTTTGTGCGATTTAATTGGATAGTACACCAAATCACAAAAATGGAATTCTATTGGTTAGTACAAGTGTTTGCAGGTGTGCCTGAATCAGCAGACAAACGAGTCGAGACCTCTGGTTTCGACTCGAGACCTCTAAGTTACAACTCGAGACCGCGGTGATTGCGACTCGAGATCATTGAGTTCCAACTTGAGACAAGACTTCAGGGACTCGAGACCAACAAGGTCTCGACACGAGATCTCATAATCCCTATTCGAAACTGGACTCGAGACTTCTGAGGTTGCGACTCATGCCAGCACTACTCGAGACCCTTGGTTGCGACTCGAGACCGCGTATTCTTGAGTCGAGACCACCTTGTCTCGACTGGGCTGTCTACCTTGCTTATTGGGCCATAATGTGTTTGTTTGGGCTGTCTGTTTAACTGGACTATGTGATAATTGTTACTGTTTGACTGTCTGTTGGATCAGGCCCAATAACTTAGCGTATGTACTATCGGTGTGTATGTTGTGTAATATGCATGTTATGTGTTAGTTATGTGTAAAACCTACGTGACTTAACTGTATCCGAGCCTAACCCAAACTGGCAACCATGTTAGGACGTGGTGACCAGCTTGCTTGACCAAGTAAACTAATCTGCCGAGCAACCCAAGGTGAGTTCACAACTATTAAAGCATGCGTTCCCGGTGGTTTGGGAAAACGGAACTTAAAACAACGCTATCCCTTGTGAGGGATACACACCTACTTTCTCCCCTTGTGTGGGACTCTTAGTTACTTACTGTTTATACGGAATGCAACAAGCAACACTAAACGAAACTCCATCACTCAAGTCCCTACTACTTAATAACGATTAGTCGCCGGGGCCAGGCGAACGGGTTATTAGTTGATAGCGCTATTTAGGTCTTACCAGCCTCACACCGTGCCTGTAGAGGATCGGTCGTGAACTAATGTACTCTGGCAAACCGTTAATGATGATAGAACATTGACAACGGGGCACTGCGGAAACGTACGGTTACCTAGTATTCGGTATTGGAAAAACAGTTTAGTCGCTTACTTATGGGGTAGCTCCCCATGGCATGTATAAACGGATAAATTAACTGGTGAAACAAGTTTTTGGTAATTAAAAACTGGACAACTCGTGAACTCGCCAACATTTTTGTTGATACCCTACTGCATGCTTTGCAGGTACCCAGTGACTCAGGAGCTTGCTACTTGGGGATGTGTAGTGGTCGTCTAACCCATGTGTTGGGTTCTAAATAAACTTGAACCATGAACTCTGTTTTAAACTATTTTGTCTATGCTTCCGCTACTTATGTTACTATTTGAACTTAAATCTTTTAAACTTGATTATGATATTTGCTAACCCTGTGGTTGGTGAATATTACTTCTGCTATTAATTAAATTGCTCAGTATAATTGGTGGCTGGATCCTGGTCAGTCACGCCCTCAAGCGGTGGTACTCCGCATGTGGATTTTGGAGGTGTGACAGATTGGTATCAGAGCCATTGGTTATAGTGAACATGGTTTTAAAAAGGGAATCTTTTTGAGAAAAACCAAACTATAACCCGTGACTCGTGACGACACTACACTCCAAGTGCAAGACTCAACCCATTAGACCTCATAGCTCGGACTAGTGTTTGCTTGCTTACTTACTCTATGCTTGCTGTTTTGCTATACGTACTAGTGTGCCTAGTTAGATAGATACACCTCCCTCTTCTACCTTATTCTCGCTCCATTACGACATCATACTCATGTTATGTTTTCTGGTTATGAAGACAATGAGTGGACGCGGAAGAGGAAACGTTAACATGACTCAGGCTCAGTTCACTAACCTTATCAACACTGTGGCTGCAGCTTTCGCAGCTCACCCTGGAGGTAAACTCGTTATTTTAGGATGTTTAGGTCCTACCCCCGCATCGTCTTTTCACCCCTAAACCTATTCGCTTCACTTCTCACAACAGGTCAGCATGCGCCTGCGCAACCCCGTGTTTGCACTTTCAAGACCTTCATGGATTGCAAGCCTCTCCCTTTCAATGGCACTGAGGGTGCCATAGGTCTTCTGCACTGGATCGAGAAGGTCGAAGCTGTGTTCGCTGTCTGCGAGTGTCCCCCTGCTAATTGGGTGAAGTTTGCTACCGGTACGCTTGAAGGAAACGCGCTTTCATGGTGGAAAGCGCAGATTCAAATGCTTGGTTTGGAAACCGCTAATGCCACTGCATGGGAAGATTTCAAGGACAAGAGTACTGTCACAGGGATGACATCCACAAACTCAAAAACGAGTACTTTAAGCTTAAGATGGTTGGGTCAGAGATTGAGACCTACACCAAACTGTCCAATGACTATGCTGCTCTTTGCCCAAACATGTCTCGACCTATGTATCGAAGGATTGAATTGTACATCAAGGTTTTGGCCCCAGAAATTCGGAGCCATGTGACCTCAGCCAACCTCAATACCATTCAGCCAGTCGTCCGTCTTGCTCACAAACTCACTGATCAGGCTGTGGAATAGGGCAAGTTGCCCAAAAGGATCATCGCTACTGATGGAACTTCTGGTGATAACAAGTGTAAGTGGGAAGGAAACCAAAGCAAGGATGTTAACCCCACTCAGGCCCCAACTCAGCAAAGGAAAATTGAAAACAACAAAGGCCCTCAGCAACAGGGTGGCTACCGAGGAAACCACCCTAAGTGTAACAAGTGTAACCGGTACCACAGTGGGGCATGTGGCAAAGGTCAGTGCCAGCGGTGCAACAACTTGGGGCATGAATCCAAAGACTGTAGGAGTCAGTTTCCAGCTAGGCAGAATCAACAACAACTACAACAACAACAGCAGCAAGGGAACAACCGTGGATGCTACAGGTGTGGAGCAACGGGGCACATACGCAGGGATTGCCCTGAACTGAACCAAAACCGCAACAACAACCAGGGAGCTGGAAACAACGATCAAAACAACAATGCTGGGAATGGTGCAAAAGGAAGGGCTTTTGTCATTGGAGCTGGAGAGGCAAGGAATGACCCCAACGTCGTGGCGGGTAAGTTCCTACTCGATGATCGCTATGTTTCTGTATTATTTGATTCTGGAGCCGATGCTAGTTATGTATCCCTACATATTAGTAAGAAACTTAAGCACCCGCCTGCGTTATTAAGTTCTAAGCATATCGTCGAGTTAGCTAATGGTAGAAACATCGAGGCCTCACATGTGATCAACGGCTGCAAGCTAGTATTGTCTGGTCAGACGTTTAGCATCGATCTTTTCCCTATCGATCTTGGAAGCTTCGACGTCGTCATTGGTATGGATTGGTTATCCAAACATCGCGCTGAAATCCTCTGTCAAGAGAAAATGATTCGCATCCCCTGCCGATCTGGCAAACCCCTCATCGTTCAAGGTGACAAGGGCGGAGAAGTCACAGGCATCATCTCGTTCTTAAAAGCCCAGAAGTGTTTACAAAAAGGGCACACCGCCATCTTAGCACTTGTCACCGACACATAGGAGAAGGAAAAAAGGATTGAAGATTTTCCAGTGGTACGTGACTACCCCGAGGTATTTCCTGAAGAACTACCTGGACTCCCTCCCCACCGTCAGGTCGAATTCCAAATCGAGCTAGCTCCTGGAGCAGCACCTATAGCTCGTGCACCTTATCGACTAGCCCCCGCAGAACTAAAGGAACTCTCCACGCAACTACAGGAACTATTGGATAAAGGATTTATCCGTCCTAGTTCGTCACCCTGGGGAGCACCAGTGCTCTTTGTTAAGAAAAAGGACGGCACATTCCGAATGTGCATCGACTATCGTGAGCTGAACAAGGTTACCATCAAGAATCGCTACCCTCTCCCACGTATCGACGATCTATTCGATCAGTTGCAAGGATCGAGCTACTACTCTAAGATTGACCTACGATCAGGCTATCATCAGCTAAGAGTCCGTAATGAAGACATCTCCAAAACTGCGTTCAGAACAAGATATGGTCATTACGAATTCCTCGTCATGCCCTTTGGAATGACTAACGCGCCTGCAATATTCATGGACCTCATGAACCGAGTGTGCAAGCCCTACCTCGACAGATTCGTAATTGTGTTTATTGACGACATCCTGATCTACTCGAAAAGTCAAGAGGAGCATGAACAACACCTGCGTCTTATTCTCGAACTCCTTCGCAATGAGCAACTGTACGCCAAATTCTCGAAATGTGACTTCTGGCTTCGAAGAAGTCCACTTCCTTTGGCATGTGGTCAATAAGGACGGAATTCATGTCGATCCAGCTAAGATCGACTCTATAAGGAATTGGCCTATGCCTAAAACTCTGACCGAAGTCCGCCAATTCTTGGGATTGGCAGGATACTATCGCAGATTCATTAAGGGATTTTCGAAGATTGCACAACCCCTCACGACTCTCACTCAGAAGGGTATTGCTTACAAATGGAATGAGGCTCAGGAGTCTGCATTTCAAAAGCTAAAGGATAACCTCTGTAGTGCTCCTATTCTCTCGTTACCTGAAGGTACCGACGACTTTGTGGTTTACTGTGATGCGTCTATTCATGGGCTCGGTTGCGTGTTAATGCAACGCGAGAAAGTTATTGCTTACGCGTCTCGACAACTTAAGACTCACGAAAGGAACTACACTACGCACGACTTGGAACTGGGAGCAGTGGTTTTTGCTCTTAAGATATGGAGACATTACCTGTACGGTACTAGGTGCACCATTTACACCGATCACAGGGGTCTCGAGCATATCTTCAAGCAAAAGGAGTTAAACATGTGACAACGTCGATGGGTCGAACTCTTGAATGATTACGAATGCGCCATCAAGTACCATCCGGGCAAGGCCCATATCGTGGCAGACGCCCTCAGCCGAAAGGACACTGCACCTAAGCGCGTGCGAGCGTTACAACTTACCATCCAGTCTAACCTCCCTGCTCAGATACGAGCTGCTCAGGTCGAAGCATTGAAACCAGAGAACATCAGGGCTGAGTCCCTACGAGGATCGAGGCAGCGGTTAGAACAAAAAGAAGACGATGCTTACTATGTAACCGGGCGCATATGGGTCCCCCTTTTTGGAAAGTTACGCGAGCTCGTCATGGACGAAGCCCACAAGTCCCGTTACTCGGTACATCCTGGTTCGGATAAGATGTACCACGACTTAAAGACTACATATTGGTGGCCTGGCATGAAAGCCCACATAGCAACATACGTCAACAAATGTTTGACTTGCGCAAGGGTCAAGACTGAGTATCAGAAACCAGCAGGCCTACTCCAACAACCGAAAATCCCGAAATGGAAATGGGAGCAAATTTCCATGGATTTCGTCACTGGTCTACCTAGATCCCAACGCGGAAATGACACTATTTGGGTGATAGTAGACCGATTGACCAAGTCTGCACACTTTTTTGCTATTAAAGAAACAGACAAGTTCTCTACCTTGGCATACATTTATTTAAAGGAAGTAGTGTCCAAGCACGGGGTGCCAACCTCCATTATTTCCGACCGAGACGCACGTTTTACTTCTGAGTTGTGGCAAGCTATGCACAAATCCTTTGGCTCACGTTTAGACATGAGCACCGCTTATCATCCACAAACGGATGGGCAGTCTGAATGCACCGTCCAAACCCTTGAAGACATGCTCAGGGCATGTGTGATCGATTTTGGCAAGAATTGGGAGAAGCACCTACCGCTAGTAGAGTTCTCGTATAATAACAGCTACCACACCAGCATTCAGGCAGCACCCTTTCAGGCATTGTACGGTCGTAAATGCCGATCACCTCTTTGCTGGGCGGAAGTTGGTGAAAGCCAGTTCACAGGCCCAGAACTGGTGGTGGACAACGTCTTTCACGTGTCTAATCTGAAGAAGTGTCTGTCGGACCATTCGAAATTACCGAGAAAATCGGTAAGGTTGCTTATAGATTGAATCTACCTGAAGAGCTGAGTGCGGTGCACAACGTCTTTCACGTGTCTAATCTGAAGAAGTGTCTGTCAGATGAAACACTCATCATTCCTTTCAAGGAACTCACTATTGACGAACGGCTACACTTTACTGAGGAACTGATTGAGATCACGGATCGAGAGATCAAAACCCTCAAACATAGCCAGATACCTCTTGTACGAGTCCGTTGGAACTCGTGACGTGGTCCAGAGTTTACCTGGGAGCGGGAAGACCAGATGAAGTGCAAGTATCCCCAGTTGTTCCCAAATGAAACCCCCAGCACTGAAGCTACAACCGAATTTCGGGACGAAATTCCAAACTAACGGGGGGATGATGTGACACCCCGTTGAAACGTTCTCACCTATACTAGCTTGACAGTGGCTGCCTTAACTTTCGAGACGAAAGTTCTTAAAACTTGGGGATAATGTGACACTCTAGGTTTTCCCGAGCAACTATCTTGTAGTGACATCATGTGTATATGTATATATATATATATATATTAAATGAAAATGGTGTTTGAGCTTGATATGCTATGTGATCCTTGTGTTAAGTCTTGTGCTGATAATGTGTACGTATGATAAATAGATACATATATATATGATGAACTGAGACCAAAAGGGGCCGACTCGAGACTACTCGGTCTCAAGTGACCCATAACAGTTGGGCCACACTCGGAACCCATTAGGGTGTACCGACCTTAGAACGGGTATAAAACCACCAAGCCAACCTTTCCTCATTTTTGACATTCCATCATTCTCCCACACTCACTCCCACACACTCTCCTTCATTCTCTCTCACTAAAACCCTAACAATCAAGCTCACCTCCTCCTCTCTCTCTCTCTCGGATTCAACCGGTAGCATCAAGACTCTCGGATCAAGCTCACTGCCATCATTCGGAACTCCTCTCACCGACCCTCCTTACCCTCCATATTTGACCGGTTAGTGTTTTGTAACTTTGTTGATCTTAGGGTAACTTTTGAATGCATGATGACACCACTTGGTTGAATGAATAGACTGATCATTAAGATGTTGCTTTGAATGATGAAATGATGGTTAATAAGTGTGAACTCTTATGTGAAAATGACTTGCTAGAATTTATTTGAATGACTAATGATTGATAGTGTAGGGTATTTATGATCATCCGATTTATGTTGATATTATAGGACAAATGTGTCATAATGTTTAGAATAAATGTTTACATAATTCTTGTTGACCAAGTAGCATGATACGTTTTGTAGGTTGAGGGTGTATGCATATGCTTTGAACAAGAAGAATGGTGTCTGTTTGAATGAATCTCATGATGAACCGTATGAACATGTTTATGATGAAAACCCTAATAAAGAACAACATGAATGTCATGAAAATATTTGAAAAACTTGTTGCTTGATCTGTTTTGATTAAGGTTTAGACAAGAAAACATGTTTGTGCGATTTAATTGGATAGTACACCAAATCACAAAAATGGAATTCTATTGGTTAGTGCAAGTGTTTGCAGGTGTGCCTGAATCAGCAGACAAACGAGTCGAGACCTCTGGTTTCGACTCGAGACCTCTAAGTTACAACTCGATACCGCGGTGATTGCGACTTGAGATCATTGAGTTCCAACTTGAGACAAGACTTCAGGGACTCGAGACCAACAAGGTCTCGACCCGAGATCTCATAATCCCTATTCGAAACTGGACTCGAGACTTCTGAGGTTGCGACTCATGCCAACACTACTCGAGACCCTTGGTTGCGACTCGAGACCGCGTATTCTTGAGTCAAGACCACCTGTCTCGACAGGGCTGTCTACCTTGGTTATTGGGCCATAATGTGTTTGTTTGGGCTGTCTGTTTAACTGGACTATGTGATAATTGTTACTGTTTGACTGTCTGTTGGATCAGGCCCAATAACTTAGCGTATGTACTATCGGTGTGTATGTTGTGTAATATGCATGTTATGTGTTAGTTATGTGTAAAATGTCACACCCGACCACGTAGGACAACAAACCGTGGCGGAAACGTTGGGGAGTGTTGTAACAGAAGCTATCGTTTCATAACCATGGATACAAAAAGTGTTTCGTTTTATTGATAATATTAAACATTGCATTGTCTTAACATAGAATAAACAAGTTTTACATCGTCTATCACTATTATTATGTCACTAAGGCCTCGTCCAGATCCTATGTGACGCATGCATCCTAGAAATCATCAAGCATCAACACCTGAAACATATGTAAAAACTTAGTCAGCAAAGAAATGCTGGCGAGTACATAGGTTTTATAGGAATGTTTGATTCATGGCTAGTTTAAATGTTGCAATACTCTATTAAAAACTTAGTTTAAAAAAAGGGTATGATATTGCAACTTAAATAACCAACTCAAATCAAGTTGATTATAGTTTATAAAAATCTCGTAGCCATGCTTCTTAACCCCAGAAACATTTGTTTTAGAAAACCAACTTGTAAAATATCTTGTAAAAGCTCGTTCAAAACTCGTATAGTTTATATCTCTTAGAAAAACATCGTTGTGTGACATCGTTTCAAAATCGTTTACCCAAGTGAACTAAATAACGCCACGAAATGTAATATGATGAAAACACTTATATATAAGAAGTACCAGCGGCGTATCTACCATGTTTTCACCATATTACCCCCGTCTCGTTATCTATACACTTAACCAAAAACCAATCGTTTATCGAAATCGTTTAACATCGTTTCCAATCGTTCCCAAATCGTTTACTCGTTCCCAAATCGTTTACTCATTTAGATCGTTTAAATCGTCCTCGTTTTAATTGTGAAAACTTATATATGGTCGTCTCGCTAATAACATTCAAACCTTTGTGACTCGTCCATCGTTCAACTTGTTCTCGTATTAACAAACCACCAAAGGGTAAGTTAACAAACATCAGATTCAGTCGCTACCCACAACCCCCACACATAACCATGGGGTAGTAAAGTAACGGGATTTGTCAGATCCTATGGTACCATAACCTAATACTGGTCGGCTTGATCAATGCTAATGAATGTCATTCGTTATGTAACTACAACCAACAAGTTCGTTCACTTTATCGAAATCGTTCTTAGTTTAGTAAAAATCGTTTGAAATCCTCGTTTAAACTTTGAAAACATTTCGTACATATGAATCACCCCAAAACATTTAAAAACAGTAAAATAGGGGAAACTATGTACTCACATGTAGTGCAAAGTATCCTCGATCAAATAGAACTTCAACAAACTCGAGCAAACCAGAGAAATCAAGTAGCTCCTAGTAATCGAACCACTAGTTAAACAATAGACGCCTAAATCGGGAGATCAGACAGAATGAGGTCTTGTAAACCAAATGAGTGTTGGAACTCATGTGATATGGTTTAACAAAGCCTACATCCTAAATCGGAACCTAACCTAAGTGCTTTCGACCCATCGCGACTCATTAAGGTAGCTTACGCTACTTTAACGCGTCGTGCGCGCAAAAGCGCGTTCGAGACGTCTAACTAGTCCTATGACAAGTATTATATGCCCATACATGTTTAATTATGTTACATAATTAGTTACGTGACAAAAGTTTAGGTTACATATGCTTAATTACCAATTAGGTATGAAAAGGGTATTTTGGTAATTTACTAAAGGCATATAACTACCTATCATGCGACTAATTAAACCTAAGTGACCATAAGGTATAACCTCGAAAGGTTATTCCCTATGCTACTATGGTCACTAAACATGTTTGGTCGGATCCTAACGATCGACCAAACGGGTCGCGTTCGAAAGTCTAAGCAGGTGTTTAGTCCGCTTGACTTACGACTCTACACAAGCACTAAACTAACAAGTGACGAGCTAAACATGTCGAAACATGTTTAGTTAAGTTAGAAAACAGGTTTCGATATCAAAACAAACGGTTTTGACATCCGAGAGTAGTTTGGTTACGAAATACACGAGAAAACGCATTTTGGCCGAAACTACGACTCGCCACTGAGCCTAGATAACGTGGTAATCAGTAGGTATAGTCGCTAGGGACTATAACCATCGTGATTACGATCACGTTATGAAGTTCACACGAACTTCGCGTTGACCATAAACTGGTTAAAGCAGAGAGTCAAACACAGTTTAACTTTAAAGATAGAAATGAACGATAAGAACAAAGGAATACTTACAAACGGTCCCCGCAAGCTTTGACCCGATTCACTCTCAGGTAGGAAGCAATTACTTCCACTTAGAGAGCAAGAATCAGATCAAATGTGAGGAAACCAAGTGAAAGCAAGTGGGTATTTATAGATTTTCAAGAGCCGTTAGGATCGTTTCTCGAAGATTGAGCTTTGATCTCATCCGTACAAGTGGGCACATGGTATTAGGATACCATGGGCTCTCAAAAACCATCAAAATTTGCCCATAGAATGATCAAAACCATGTCCAAAAACCCTGCAAACCAGCTGCTGTTTCAAAAACTGGTTTTCTGTTACTGGGCAACTCACGCGGCCACGTCAGCATACAGACAAAACTCAGGCGGGCCGCCTGGCCTTGTCTGATCTGCACAACTTTCAGAAATGGCAGTTTCAGTCCCTGAACTTGCAAAACATGCATTTCGACCCATTTTTGACACGTTTAAGCCCCGTTAACCCCATTTCAAGGCTCCAAAATGAAGTTAAAGTATAGGGAACTCAAAACATGCTCAAAAATATCTCGGATGTCGGTTCGTTTGGTCGTACGGTTGCGTTATTCGCTTAATTACGACGGAAGTCGTAACGAACGCAAAAACGATCCAAATTAAGCGACGAATAGAATTTTATCATGCCAAACACTAAAATAAAATATTTTAATGCTTACATAAATTTTTGGATGTCCGGATCTATTCAGAACGTAAGATATGCGCGAAAATGCAAACTTGTGCACTTTTTGACGCTTTTAGTCCCTATTGATCAATAAAGTTTATTTTAGCATACCGAACCCCTCAAAGCCTATTTCTAAGCTATGTAAAGGTTATTTAGGGTATGTTTAACTTATGATCAAGTTCCGGAGTGTTCGTTACTATACAAATCGGTATAGTTTCGCAGTTTGACACAAATAGTCCCTGCGATCGAACAAACTTGTTTTCGACACACCAAACCATCCAAAACCTATTTCTAAGTTATGTGGAGGTTATTTAAGGTATGTTATGCCTATTTCACTATTCCGGAGTGTTTGTTGCATTAAACTGGTTATATTTACGCCTCAGTGCGCGTATAACCTTCCAGAAAGCGACTTAGAGCTTGAAATTGGAATCGAATCGAATTGTAAAATCACCAAACACAAATACACACCAAAACACACATAATAACACCAAAGCACATTGTTTTATTAATAATCAACATTGTTCTACATCGTACATCGATTACAGAGGATAGTTGTCACATAAAACCTACGTGACTTAACTGTATCTGAGCCTAATCCAAACTGGCAACCATGTTAGGACGTGGTGACCAGCTTGCCTGACCAAGTAAACTAATCTGCCGAGCAACCCAAGGTGATTCGCAACTATTAAAGCATGCGTTCCCGGTGGTTTGGGAAAACGGAACTTAAAACAACGCTTTCCCTTGTGAGGGATACACACCTACTTTCTCCCCTTGTGTGGGACTCTTAGTTAATTACTGTTTATATGGAATGCAACAAGCAACACTAAACGAAACTCTATCACTCAAGTCCCTACTACTTAATACCGATTAGTCGCTGGGGCCAGGCGAACGGGTTATTAGTTGATAGCGCTATTTAGGTCTTACCAGCCTCACACCGTGCCTGTAGAGGATCGGTCGTGAACTAATGTACTCTGGCAAACCGTCAATGATGATAGAACATTGACAACGGGGCACTGCGGAAACGTACGGTTACCTAGTATTCGGTATTGGAAAAACAGTTTAGTCGCTTACTTATGGGGTAGCTCCCCATGGCATGTATAAACGGATAAATTAACTGGTGAAACAAGTTTTTGGTAATTAAAAACTGGACAACTCGTGAACTCGCCAACATTTTTGTTGATACCCTACTGCATGCTTTGTAGGTACCCAGTGACTCAGGAGCTTGCTACTTGGGGATGTGTAGTGGTCGTCTAACCCATGTGTTGGGTTCTAAATAAACTTAAACCATGAACTCTGTTTTAAACTGTTTTGTCTACGCTTCCGCTACTTATGTTACTATTTGAACTTAAATCTTTTGAACTTGATTATGATATTTGCTAACCCTGTGGTTGGTGAATATTACTTCTGCTATTAATTAAATTGCTCAGTATAATTGGTGGCTGGATCCTGGTCAGTCACGCCCTTAAGCGGTGGTACTCCGCATGTGGATTTTGGGGGTGTGACAGTCTGGTACATAAATTCTGGAAATGTAAAATTTGAAAATGTCAATCTTATAGACAATCTAAAATTCAACCTCCTGAGTGTGTCTCAAATGAGTGATAAAGGGTTTGGCTCATTCTTCACAAAGGATTGTTGTAGGATTGTTGGACCAGAAATGGTTAGTAAGATTGAAGCAATAATCAAGAAAGGCACAACTAAACTTGTTGCTCAAAGAAGTGGCAATGTTTATATTGTTGGCATGTCAAGAGAGTGTCCCAGAGCTGATGCCTGTCTGTTCTCAGCTGCCTCTAACAAAGAGACAGAACTTTGGCATAGAAGACTGGGGCACACAAATCTTAAAACCATCACTGAAATCTCAAAAAAATGGCCTTTTAAGAGGTCTACCACAAAAAATGTTTTCATGTCCTGAGCACTGCATTTCCTGTTTAAAAGGAAAACAGCACAAAAGCTCTTTCAAGTCCATTGAAGAGTCCAAAACAAACCAGTGTTTGCAAATGCTGCACACGGATTTGTTGGCCCAGTGCAAGTCATGAGTCTCAAAAGGAAGAAATATTGTTTGGTTATTGTTGATGACTTCTCTAGGTTTACATGGACCTTCTTTTTACACTCAAAAGATGAGACTGCAGGCATTTTGCAAGACTTTGTGACACAGGTTGAAAAGCAATTTGACCTTCCAGTAAAAGTCTTCAGGAGTGACAATGGCACAGAATTCAAAAATAAGGAGTTGGATGCCTTCTGTGTGAAGAAAGGGATTGTAAGGCAGTACAGCATCCCTAGAACACCAGAGCAGAATGGGGTTGTTGAAAGAAAGAACAGAACATTGATTGAGGCTGCCAGGACCATGCTTACAGATTCAGGTTTGCCATTAACTTTTTGGGCAGAGGCAGTAAATACTGCTTGCTATGTCCAAAACAGAGTTTTGATCAACCCCAGGCACAAAAAGACTGCTTATGAAATTCTGTATAAAATAAAGCCATTAATCTCATACTTCAAAGTTTTTCGTTGCCCATGTTTCATTCTCAACTTAAAAGATTCTATCTCAAAGTTTGCAGCCAAAATTGATATGGGATATCAACTGGGATACTCAACCACTGCCAAGGCCTACAAAGTGTTTAATACATGGACCAAGACAGTGGAGGAGACTTTAAATGTGAAGTTCAATGAACTTTCATCAATGAAAATTGTTGGTGCACTTACGTCTGTTGACTACGTCTTTCATCAAGTCTTAGAGTTGGACAGATCAGACATGACACAATAACCTAGAAACCCTAGATTGTAATAGGTTCACTTATGTATACATTCCTAGGTTCGCTTATGTGTCTAGGTTTTATATAGGTTCGCTCATGTGAATCATGTCAGGTTCGCTTATATGAAAGATGGTTAGGTTCGCTTATATGGGTTAAGAGTAGGTTCGCTTATATGGTTGTTCATATAAGCGAACCCAACTCATCTATATATAGTGGATGCTTGAGCGAACCATAAAACACATAGTGGCGGTGTATTTGTTCCGGCATGCTGCCGAAGTGCTGTCTGACCGTGTAATTGTGCAATTGATCAATACAACAGCAAGTTTAAAGTGAATCCAGCTAGAATAGCACCAAATCATTAGTTTCCGCCTCTTGATTTGGATAGGAATTTCTCTGATCGACTCAAACAGGGCCGAACGCGATCCTACAAGTGGTATCAGAGCTCAGGAGGAGGAGTTCTTGCCATTTTAGCTCGATTTCATCTAGTTTTCTACACTTTCTTCACTTTTTCAAAAATTTTCACGGTAAAACCGGCTCAAAATCACACACTGTACTCGGAATCATGGACTAGTAAATCCTTGAACTTTTCAGATCTAAAATCAACCTAGAAGTTATGATTTTAGGAGGTTCGCTCGTGTGTGGTTGTTCAAACAGTGACATCAGCATTGGTTCGCTCGAAAGTATAGAGTTAGTTTGCTCTTAGTGACAGTTTTGAGGAAAAGATTCGCTCCAATAACCAGACAGGTTCGCTCGAATCAACAATAGATCCGCTCCAAGTTACTCTATAGATTCGCTCCAAAGACTGGTTCGCTCATTGGTTTAACCATTTGGTCCGCTCATAAGGACAGTGTATTCGGTTCGCTTATTTGATCCAATTGTTGGTTCGCTCGACCGGTTCGCCTATTTGATCCACGTGGTTGATTCGCTTTTCTGGAAAATTTGTTGGTTCGCTCGACTGGTTCATTTATCTAGTCCGCTCATTGATCAGTTCTTCTGGTTCGCTTATTGGTCCATACATCTGGTCCGCTCCAAGGTACTTAGTTGGTTCGCTTATCTGATCAGTTTAAGAGATCCGTTTTTGTGACAACTTCGCTTATTTGAACAGTTTGACTAAGTTTGAAAATTGTTGTCAACTTTAGATAGTTGAACAATGGATAATGAATTTTATAACGCTTATGCAATCCCGACCTCGATTACTCAGAATGCATTGATTGACAATGAAACCGGAACGTCTCAAAGACCGCCTAAACTCATGGATATTGATGATTATAACGTGTGGTCTGAACGATTTGGAAATTGGGTCGAGGCTTATCATCTAGATGCGTGGGAACACACTGAAGAGCCATATGTTAAGCCTACAAAGAACGATGTTGTGAATGGTACTCCGTTAACACTTAGAGAGATGAGTACTGCAGATAAAAAGAAGTATCGGGATGAGAAACTCATGGTGAGTCTGCTTCAGCAAGCTATAAAAGAGGATATCTTGATACTGCTTCAACACGATGGAACCGCATATTCAATTTGGACAGAATTGGAAGCAAAGTTTATTGGAAGTGATGATATGCTCAAGAATAAGATGTCTCTAAGGAATTTGATTTATTCCGTGGCTTAAAAAACGAAAACACCAAACAGATAATTGATAGATATTGCAATTTGGTGAGAAACATGTCAAAGCTTGGAGTTAAGAAAGATACTGATGAATTAATTGAAAAACTTGCAGATGCGCTACCATATGAAACATGGGGAACGTTTCTGATGATGCTGCGGTCCAACAAAACAGATTATAAGAAGATGACACTGGGAGATTTCATAAAGCATCTGGAAGCTCAAGAGATGGAGCAAAGGAAGATTGCGAGAATGAAGAATTATGATGGAGAACAGGATATCAGCTTGTATTACAAAGGTGGTGTTTCTGGATCAACAAATCATTCTCCGAAAATTGAAACTGCTTTCAGTGTTAAAGATTCTCCAGAAAAGAAGTCATCTCAGGGATCAAGCAACACAAGATTTTCATCATTCGATCCAAACGTTTCTGTAACAAAGAATGGGAAAAAGCTTCAGTGTAATATTGTGCTTAGTATTGAAAATGATGAAGATTACACTGAAGAGATAGCAAAAAATCAGATGTCTTTGTTAGGAATGGTATTGGAATCTTACAGTAGTTTTGTTGCTGGAAAGATCGGTAATCCAATGCTCACAAAAGAGGATTACGATCAAATCGATGCTGAAGAAATGGAATTAATGGATATTAAATGGTGCATGGCTAGCGTGATGAGATGTGCTGAAAAGTTTAAAGAAATTACAGGCCGAGATGATTTTCGTGATGCTAGTGTTTCAAATTTAGGTTTTGATAAATCTAAAGTTACGTGTTTTCGTTGCAGGGAAAAAGGGCATTTCAAGAGGGAGTGCAAAAATCGTGAAGCTACTGGAGCCCAAAATCCTTTTGGAAACAACGATTATCACAAAAAGGCGATTTATCATCAAGTCACGTCACCAGCATAGCATCAGGCACAAACTGCTCATGGAAGAGATGTGATCGATAGTTCGAAAAGAGCATGTCTAAGTAAATATGAAAATTTTTCATGGGATAAATACATTCCAAAAGATAGTAAAGTGTGTTTGGTAGAGCAAGATGATGAAAAGTTGGCCAAAGGTTTCAATTAGGATGATTTTTGTCCGGATCATGAATTTATGTCCAAAGAAATGTCTAACAATCGTTTCAATACTCATGCTTTCTTTGCTAATGCTTATGATTTGAAATGTGCAGAAAGGTGCAGAAAAGTCATGGAAGCTGCTGAAGCAAGACGGAAAAAGCTCGAAGAAGAGAAAGAAGAGGAAGAGCGATTAAAAGCTGAAGCTAAAGCTGAGAAAAAGAGAAGAGCTGAATTCTTACAACCTAACAGGACAGTCAAAGAGGTTCTTAAATTTGATGTTAAAGTGGATGCTGAACAAGTTGAAGTTCCAGAAAAATGCATGAATTGTGATTCTTTAATAAAGCAGAACAATGAATTACTGCATAACATAAACAGATTGAAAGAATCATATGATACAATGAATAGAGAAATCAACAAATATGCTGATTCGAGTGGTGAACAAGCTGAGGCAATGAATACATTGAAGATTGCGTACCTGAGACAGCTTGATGATGCTAATTTTCATATTAAGAAGTGTGTAGATCTAGAGTTGGAGTTAGCAACACAAAAGATAGAAACTGAGAAAGTTAAAAAGTTATTAGATAGCTACTCATGTTCTTCTTTTGTTGTTGACAGGATTTATCCAGTCGTGGAGAATTTGAAGACGTTTGAGGAAGTGAAGACGTCTGAAGAAGAGAAATCTGTGACAAAAGATGAAGAAAAAATGAAAACTTCTGGTAAGAAATCAAGTGTGGTCTATAACAGATGTCCGCCCCCGGTCGAAAATGGATATTCACCTCGAAATCCAAATTCCGAAAGAGTCAATAAGGCAATCAATTTATAATGGGAGTCTGGGCCGTAGGATAACTTGCCAGAAAGTATTGATGTCACGTATACGTCATCAGACACTGATCATGAGTCAAAGTTGATAAAAAGTGTGGTTGATCAGGTGTTAGATAAAGATGACAGTGAGGAGTCAAAACCGGAGTCCAAAACCGAGTCAAAGTCTGGGTCAAATACGTCAAAGCCGACAAATAAAAAGGACAAACGGGTTTATGATAAAGAGTTTTTACTTTCGAAATCTAATTTGAATGATGAATCAGTCAAAGTGGCATATACTTTGAAAGGTTCTGACAAATTATATTCAGATGAAAGTTTTCCAATAAGAAGTGTCAGACTTGAAATGATTCAAAAGGTTTTCAAAATAACAGAAATTAATATTTCTAAAATAAAAGATTTAAATCTCAATGGAAAACCTAAATCATACACTTCAAGAGATCAACAAAGAATCAACAAGAAAATGGGTTACAATTGTGGTTATAGTTTCCGACAGAAACCAAACCATAATCGTAATTTCAAAAAGAAAGGTCTTGGTTTTGTTCCACCGAAAAACTCTAAAAATGAAAAAATGTATAAACCAAAAACTATGTTTGTTTCAGGGAAAACGTCAGAGGCTGAAAAAGAACAATCATTCAGAAAGCAGACAAATCAGGAATTCCTTGCCAAGAAGCAAGAAGAACTAAAGAAGAATGAAGTTCCTAAGAAGATTGAAAAGAGAACCTGTTTTCAGTGCAAGATTGCTGGTCATGTGGCAAAGGATTGTCCGAAGACTTTCAAGCCAAAACAGAAAATTTCTGGTAAAATGAAAGAGAAGATTGTCGATAAGACTGAACTATCAACCCGGAAGTTTACTGGCTTTGAAAATTCAACTTTTGAGAAAGGAGAATGTTCAAAGAGTTCTTCAAGAAGAAAAGATAATGTGCCAAATCAAAAATGGGTTGTGAAAGGTTCAGGTAATAGTTCTAGTGATGAATCTGATTCCATAAAATCAGAGGAGCCACGTGTTGAGAAAAAGGTTGAAAAGAAAGTTCCAACTATGAACGATGAAAATTTTCCACCTTTGCGTGCTGAAAATTTTATGAAGAAAGTTGGAAAGGTTGAAATTTCAAATCAATTTTATTCTGACAAGAAGAAATTTGATGTTGAAAAAACTTTCAACGGAAATGTAAAACGTATCTTTGGACAAATGGTCAACGGTAAAGCCAAAAGTATTAAAGATTTTTATGCTTCCAAAGGACGTGTTTACAAGTTTGTTGAAAGTAAAGATGAAGAAGTTGTTGCACCCAAGGAAGGTCAGGCTTGGGTGGATATATTTTTCAAAGAATAAAAACCTGACTTGCCGGAGATCCCAAGTTGGTAATCGTGGATCATGAATCGGCATTCTTTTAAATCTGTGTTTGAGGTTTTGCAGGACTTGCCGGAGATCCCAAGTTGGTATCGTGGATCATGAATCGGCATCCTTCTAAATCTGTGTTTGAGGTTTTTGCAGGACTTGCCGGAACTCCCAGGTTTGTAAGCGAGGAGTAGGAATCGGCACCTTGAGAATTCAACCAAATGATGGTAATTGGTTGAAAAATAGGTTTGAAAAGCTTAATTGCTAAACCTGCAAGTGGTTGTTATAAGTGGTTCAGAATGAGAACTAGTTAATCTTACAAGTGGTTAAATCAAGGTCATTAAATTGAACTTGAGTTAACTCTCATTCAGAAGATTGGTAAAACAATGTGATGATTTTACCCCAATTTTACAAAAGGTAAAAACAACTAAACTTATTTTCCGGAAAAACCATTCTGATTAAAACAAACTTGAGTGTTTTGAAATCATTATGGGAAAATAGTTTTGTTGTGAGGGGGAGTTCTGATTGTTTAAGCCAAACGAATGGAGAATTGAAGCGATTCAATATCAGTTGTCATGTTCTGTACAGTTTGTTTTCAATTTTCATTAGATGTATTTAAATTTTAGGGGGAGTAAGAATTTTTAGAAAATCCAAAAACATCAGAAAATTTGAAAAAGCCAAAAACATGATAAAACTGAAAAATGAGTTCTTGTTGCATAAAAGAGGAAATGATAGTACATCAGTGAACTATCACAGCACGCTAAAGAATTGTAAAGCTAAAAGTGATAAACAATCTTACTGTGGATGTGTCAGTAGGTTTTCGCACATTTAGTAAATTGAAACGAGATATAAATCTAAATTCGAACTTGCTTAATTCGTGGGTAACTATTCTTGGATATATGGGTAACCCCCGAAATCTTGTTTGAAAGGTCCCGTATTTTGAGATAGTAGGTCTTTATACTCAGTGATATCTGGGGTATTATTCCGGGACTTCTGCTGTATGGAAATACTGACCTAGTCCTCGAATAATACTTTCTGCAAAAAGCTTTGAAACATAAGCTCACCCTCAGCAATCTGATTAAACAATAAAATTGATAATCTTTGCTGGTGTAATAAAAGATCCTCTAAAGGGGACCCACCAAAAGTCGAAGCCGTCATCTCTCTGCGTATACGGAAGTATCGACCTGAGCTCTCACGGCCCTCGCACATTACCCCTTTACAGATATCAGCTGTGGTATACTCACCTGTAAGACTGAATATTTGGGATCTGGATACGGGAGTATATTCAAGTGGAGTGATACACAATTAAGTTTTAGTTTCTAAAACATTAATATCGTATCTCGAATCAATTGAAGTCTGTGTGAAAATTTCAGTGGACAAACATACTGACAATCTAGGTAAATTGTTTAGAACTGAGAATGTTTAAAGCTTAACGGTGTTGGTGATATGTTTCATAACTGATATGATCCTCTTGCACAAACTCACAAAAATATTGTCTGTAAATAGTTGTTTGTTGCATTTACTTTCATTCGGAAAATCCAAAAATATTTTTGGTGTGTTTTAGCATAAATTTTGAAAAATCAAAAATATTTTCGACAACTGGTGTTGAGATACTGATTTTCGAAATTCAAAGTGCTAAACTTGAAGAACTGGTTTGGGAAGAGTGTATGTGAAGCTGGTAAATTTATTTGATAAAAGCCAGTAAAAGATCTTGAATGTAAAATCATTAATATAGTTTCTGGTACAAGTTTCTAAAAAGTTTGAAGGTTTAATCTTTTAATAGAAACTTATGGTTGGGTAGAGATTGTGCAGGACTTGAGCCAAGTGACGATTCTATGCTGAAGTGCCAGGTTACAATCTAAGAACCTGTGGAAATTGAATTCCAGACTACGATTCCGGCTGTTTGAGAGGGGGAGTCTGAAGACACCGTGTCAACATCTGAGAGAGAGAAGTTTGTTGATGATGAAGAAAGAGAACGAGGATTCTTAAATTGACAGATACTTCAGATAAAGATTGAAGATTGACGTTTTGTGAAGACTTGAAGACTCTATGAAGACTCCATCAACATCCGAGGGGGAGTCTGTTGGTGCACTTAAGTCTGTTGACTACGTCTTTCATTAAGTCTTAGAGTTGGACAGATCAGACATGACACGATAACCTAGAAACCCTAGATTGTAATAGGTTCACTTATGTATACATTCCTAGGTTCGCTTATGTGTCTAGGTTTTATATAGGTTCGCTCATGTGAATCATGTCAGGTTCGCTTATATGAAAGATGGTTAGGTTCGCTTATATGGGTTAAGAGTAGGTTCGCTTATATGGTTGTTCATATAAGCGAACCCAACTCATCTATATATAGTGGATGCTTGAGCGAACCATAAAACACATGGTGACGGTGTATTTGTTCCGGCATGCTGCCGAAGTGCTGTCTGACCGTGTAATTGTGCAATTGATCAATACAACAGCAAGTTTAAAGTGAATCCAGCTAGAATAGCACCAAATCATTAGTTTCCGCCTCTTGATTTGGATAGGAATTTCTCCGATCGACTCAAACAGGGCCGAACGCGATCCTACAAAAATCCCAGCAAACCCTGCAGAATTGTTTGATCTTGAAAAATTCACTTTTGAAAATACTGCTGTCAAGACTAACAGTGCAGGTCCATCAGAAAATTCATCACCAGACTATGGATATGAGATCATCATTCCCCAACAAAAGTCTGCCACAATGGGAAGAGCAGCAGATGTTCAAAACAGTTGTCAAAGCTCAACCAATGCTACCTCAACAGTTGTTGACCAAAGTAGCCCACTAACCACTGCTTCCACGACATCAAACACTGCTGACAAAAGTCCTCAAACAGTGGATCAAAGTCAGCAGGTGTCCACACCTTTACCTCCTATGCCACCACCTTTTGAAGCCACTGCTAGTTCTTCAAAGTCACCAGCAGTGCTTAGCTCAGATGATACACATCTGCAGCCTTCACCACTCAATGCCATTATTCCATACCAAGGAGAGCTAATCTTCTTGAAATCTCATCCACCAGATCAAATCATTGGCAACATCAATGAAGGGGTGCTCACAAGAAGGCAATCCCAAAACATTTGTCTTTTTGCAGGCTTTCTATCACTCCATCAGCCAGTCAAGTACCAAGAGGCACTGAAAGACAACAGCTGGGTAGAAGCCATGTAAGAGGAGCTCCAACAGTTTAGAAGACAACAAGTATGGGAGCTTGTTCCATTGCCAGATAGTGTGAGTCCTATTGGCACAAAATGGGTCTTCAAAAATAAAAATGATGAAAGGGGTATTGTTGTCAAGAATAAAGCCAGGCTTGTGGTTCAAGTTTCAGACAAGAAGAGGGCATTGATTATGATGAAACATTTGCCCATGTAGCAAGACTTGAAGCTATCAGACTCTTTCTTGCCTTTGCTGTCAACCACAACATCAAGGTGTATCAAATGGATATCAAATGTGCATTCCTCTATGGTAAGATTCAAGAGGAGGTTTATGTTTGTCAACCTCCAGGTTTTGAGGATCCATTTAATCCAGATCATGTCTACAAGCTAAATAAAGCTTTGTATGGCTTGAAACAAGCACCAAGGGCCTGGTATGAAACTCTGTCCACCTTTTTACTTTCCATTGGTTTAACCAGAGGCAGGATTGATAAAACACTGTTTTTAAAATGAAGAGGGAAGGATTTGATTGTCACACCCCCAAAATCCACATGCGGAGTACAACCGCTTGGAGGCGTGACTGACCAAGATCTTAACCACCAATCACATTGAACATCATAAGTTAATTTAAATAAACTTTCATTTATTAACAATAGTGTACAATATTTCCCAGTTTACAGCGGAAGCATATTCAACTCATTAAGTGTTTATAAAATCACATGTAAGCTCTTAGTCTTGTGTTGCGTTTCTTTGTGTCCTGACCCATGACCACTCCAGCTTCCCAGACAGCAAGTTCCTTTGACATGCACCTAAAGGCCTGCAAGGCATGTAACAACGAGTCAACAACAATGTTGAGCGAGTTCACAGTTGGGTGTACGTTTTAAGTGTTTTACGAAAACGTAGTTTGTCTTTAGCTGGCTCACTTGCCGTGGGGGTTTCCCATGTTGAAAATATGTTTAACCAGTTTATCTTGTTTCCCAAAACGTATCCATAGATGGTGGGGGTTTCCCATAGTTAAAAACATGATTAATCCGTTTACCCTGTTTCCCAATCCTTTTTACGATATTAGTGGCGGCTTCCCATGTTTGTATGTTCTATTAGTGGGGGCTTCCCATGTTTGTATGTTCTATTAGTGGGGGCTTCCCATGTTTGCATATACACTAGACTACTCGTAACCATAAGTGTTCTTCTTAACCCGAGAATAGTAGTACGTACAAGCTTTACGTAGGTTTTACGTAAGTGTCCTTCTTTACCCGAGGACAGTGGTACGCGTGGGGTTTACGTAGGTTTTACGTAAGTGTCCTTCCTGACTCCGGAAGACAGTAGCATGTGTGAGTTTACTTAGGTTTTACGTAAGTGTCCTTCCTGACTCCGGAAGACAGTAGCATGTTCTTGTTTACGTAGGTTTTACGTAAGTGTCCTGCATAACCCGAGGACCATGGTAGATAGTCTAGTAACCTTGTAAGTATGAGAAATTGTTCAATTCCATCATTCAACCCATTCCCAATCCCCGGGAATCCCATGCCTTGGTAAAGAGTGTGAACTCACCTTGGTTTGCTCGGTATGTTATCGCTTCTGGTGTTAATTAATAGTTAGGTCCTTTACACACGACCTAAGGTACATTGCACATAACTCGATGTAAGTGTTTATATTCAATTAGGGTTTACAAGTCTTTGGTATCCAAGCAACTGTGTTCTATGTGATAATTATGTACAGAATGATATGAGAAAGATTGTTCACACATACAGGATCTTCCAGTTACATACAGTAGCATACCATTATATACAGAAATATTCAGTAGCATGCAAGTGTTCGTACTTAGCATTATAAGTAAACTCAGACTTTTCAAGCATCACAAAGCTCAGACTACACATCACTTTGCAAAGTTCGGACCATGTACGCATACATTAAATCTCAGACCTATGCGCATACATTAAAAACTCAGACTATATCACAAGCATAGAAGAAACTCGGACCTTATCATCATAAAGTCGGACCTTCATGTGTCACAAGGAGTTCGGACCATCATATACTACAAAATTCGGACCCTTCACACTTCCCAAAAATTCGAACAAACATCCCTTAAACAAAACTTGGACAACACTATTACAAGCAAAAACTCGGACATCTATCTTCATCATAAAACTCGGACTGAACTCCCCTCTTAAAACTCGGACCGAACATGTATATTAATAAAATTCGGACCTAGATACTCCTAACAAAGTCGGACCATGCTAATCATTCATCAAAGTCGGACCTTGTGTCCAAATTACAAAAGTCGGACCCCCATATGTATAAAGTTCGGAACATCCAATATATATAAAGTTCGGACCATCTAATATGTTGTAATATTCGGACCATGTAACATGTTATAAAATTCGGACCATCTACCATGTATTATAAAAATTCGGACACTTCATATATGTAAAGTTCGGATCTTATTATCATTTCAAAAGTTCGGACTTTAAGCATATCAAGAGTCGGGCCAACTATCAATCATGTGAACATTCAACATCATTGTAACAGTTACGTTTTTACGATCAAGAAACCCTAGTTTTTCATACATTCAAAGTGCAGTAATCTAATCAGCAAATCAACATCTCTATCTTACAAGCATCTCATTGACAAGCATTTGATTACACTACTAATCATAAACCATTTCACAATAATCAGAATCTTTAATAACCACAGTGTCATTGTTTGTAGAACTAGGATTTTGCATGAATCACATAATCAAAGATTAACAACAAGAAATCATTAAACGTTTACCTTAGATTGATTCTAGATGAAGAGAGGGATCAAGAGTGATGATTGAGAGCTTGTGCCAAGAAGATGATTGTAGAGAGAATTGTAGAGAAATGTTGAAGTACGTATGATGATTGTGAGAATGATTAGGGTTAAGGGTTACTAAACATTTCACTAACTACTCTACTCACCCCTAAGTATCACCTTTTACATAAAGCACACCCATCACAACATAATTTACAGTTTCATCACCAAGTTCATGCATTTGTCATATCATTCACAAAATAACACATAACCATGCAATAATCACAATACACTTTATCAAATCACAACGTATACAGTTACAAAGCAAACCAATTGTGTAAGTAAGCAACTAAACAAACAGTGAACGTGCAATAAATGCAAAACTGGAATCTCGGAAACTCGAGTTGTCACATTATCCCCAACTTGAAAGAAATTTCGTCCCGAAATTTAGCATGCAGTTACTGAGGAAGCTAGGTAAGTTGCATCGTTTACTGGTTTTCCTGGGGTGTCACATCATCCCCCCATTGATTTGGAATTTCGTCCCGAAATTCCGCAGTAGTAGCTTCAGCCTCAGTAATTGTTGCACGGTTTCCGAATAACTGGGGATACTTGAGTTTCATTTGGTCTTCTCGTTCCCAGGTGAACTCTGGGCCACGACGAGAGTTCCAACGAACTCGAACAAGAGGTATTCTAGTATTCTTGAGGACCTTAACATCCCGATCCGTGATTTCTACTGGTTCCTCGACGAACTGCAGCCGCTCGTCGATAGTGAGTTCCTTCAAAGGAACTATGAGGGTCTCATCTGACAGACACTTCTTCAGATTCGACACGTGGAAAACATTGTGAACTGCACCGAGTTCAGCTGGTAGGTTCAGTTTGTAGGCCACTTTGCCTATTTTCTCGATGATTTCGAATGGTCCAACATACCACGGATTGAGCTTGCCTCGTTTACCAAAACGAACCACACCCTTCCAGGGTGAGACTTTGAGTAGCACTCGATCCCCAACTTGGAACTCGAGCGGTTTCCTGCGCTTATCAGCGTAACTTTTCTGACGGTCGCGAGCTGCCGCCATGCATTGTCGTATTTGTGCAATTCGTTCAGTAGCATCAACTACAAGTTCTGGACCTGTGATTTGACTATCCCCCACCTCTGCCCAACAGAGAGGTGACCGGCATTTACGTCCGTACAATGCCTCGAATGGAGCGGCTTGAATGCTGGTGTGGTAACTGTTATTGTACGAAAACTCCACTAGAGGGAGATGCTTTTCCCAGCTGTTGCCGAAATCAATAACACATGCCCGAAGCATGTCTTCTAGGGTTTGAATCGTGCGCTCAGACTGCCCATCCGTCTGAGGGTGGTAAGCTGTGCTCATGTCTAATCGAGAGCCAAAAGATTTGTGCATTGCTTGCCATAGTTCTGAAGTGAATCGTGCATCCCGATCCGAAATAATAGAAGTTGGCACTCCGTGCCTTGAAACAACTTCCTTAAGATATACGTCTGCGAGAGTGGAGAACTTATCCGTTTCCTTAATAGCCAGGAAGTGTGCAGACTTTGTGAGTCTATCGAAGATCACCCAGATGGTATCGTTCCCACGCTGAGATCTAGGTAGGCCAGTGACAAAATCCATGGAAATTTCCTCCCATTTCCATTGCGGTATCTTAGGTTGCTGAAGTAGGCCTGATGGTTTCTGATATCAACTTTGACCCTTGCACAGGTCAAACATTTGCTGACGTAGGTTGCGATGTGGGCTTTCATGCTTGGCCACCGATACGTAGTTTTAAGATCATGGTACATCTTATCCGAACCAGGATGTACCGAGTAGCGAGACTTGTGCGCTTCATCCATCACAAGTTCTCGTAAACCGCCATACAGTGGGACCCAAATACGCCGCGTTACATAGTAGGCGCCGTCTTCCTTTTGTTCTAATCACTGCCTTGAACCGCGTAAGGCTTCAGCCTTGACATTTTCTGGTTTCAATGCTTCCACCTGAGCATCACGTATCTGAGCAGGAAGACTAGACTGTATAGTAAGCTGCAAGGCTCGTACACGCCTAGGTGTAGTATCTTTCCGACTAAGGGCATCAGCCACAACATTGGGTTTGCCCGGGTGGTACTTGATGGCACATTCATAATCGTTCAATAGTTCAACCCATCGACGTTGGCGCATATTCTATTCCTTCTGCTTGAAGATATGCTCGAGACTCCTGTGATCGGTGTAGATGGTGCACTTGGTACAGTACAGGTAATGTCGCCATATCTTAAGCGCGAAAACAACAGCTCCCAGCTCTAAACCGTGCGTCGTGTAGTTTCGCTCGTGAATCTTGAGTTGACGTGAAGCATAAGCAATAACTTTATCCCACTGCATCAATACACAACCAAGCCCCTGTATCGATGCGTCACAATAGACCACAAAATCGTCCGTGCCCTCTGGCAATGAGAGGATAGGTGCACTGCAAAGTCTATCCTTTAAGTGCTGAAAAGCGGTTTCCTGGGGATTACCCCAACGATAGGTGACACCGTTCTATGTCAGTAGAGTAAACGGCTGTGCAATCTTTGAGAAGTCTTTGATGAATCGCCTGTAGTAACCCGCCAAACCCAAGAATTGGCATATTTCCGTTGGTGTACGCGGTGCAGGCCAGTTCCTGATCGAGTCTACCTTGGATGGATCAACATGAATCCCATCCTTGTTCACCACATGGCCTAGGAAGTGGACTTCACGAAGCCAGAAGTCGCATTTCGAAAACTTGGCGTACAGTTATTCCTTTCGAAGAAGTTCCAAGATAAGACGCAGGTGCTGCTCGTGTTCCTCTTGACTCTTGGAGTAGATCAGGATGTCGTCGATAAAAAAAAACAATTACGAACTTGTCTAGATAGGGTTTGCACACCCTGCTCATAAGATCCATGAAAACTACAGGCGCGTTCGTTAACCCGAATGGCATGACTAGAAACTCGTAGTGGCTGTAGCGAGTTCTGAATGCTGTCTTGGAGACGTCCTCATCCCGAACTCTCAGCTGACGGTAACCTGACCTCAGATCTATCCTTGAGTAGTAGCTCGACCCTTGCAACCGGTCGAATAAATCATCAATTCGTGGAAGAGGATAGCGGTTCTTCACTGTCACTTTGTTGAGTTCTCGATAATCGTTACACATGCGGAACAACTTCTCTTCTTGAGTATAACGGGGCTCCTTAAAGCGAAAACTAGGTCCGACGAAGCTTTGGTCCAATAATTCCTGGAGTTGATTAGACAGTTCCTGCAACCTTCCTGGTGTAAGGTAGTAAGGTATACCAATAACGAGGGTTACTTCTTGCATGATACAGGTCTGACATCCCACCTGTCGATGTGTAGATAAACCTGACAGTTCTTCGGGTAACATTTAGGGAGAAGTCACGAATAATTGGTGGATCCTTGATCCTCCTTTCCTTAGTCTTGACATTTGTGTTGAGGGTTAACATTGCGGGGTAATTCTTCCGTAGACACTCCTGGCCTTTCTTGCTGAAATAAAGGTAACCGTGGTGCCACTCTGACACGCTGTAAGAGGTAACATTTCTCGTACAAGGTTTTCTCCTCACTGGGTGTATGCATACAATATCTGGGTAGCCAATCCACACGGCTACTGCGTCAAATCTATCAAGGGTAGCAAAAGGATGGTCGACGTTGATCACTTGTCCCACAAGGTCGAGTTTGCATTCCTACACCCATATGAGGTTTCAATAGGCTCGCCATCTGCCGTTTCCATAGCAGGTTCGGTTTCGAGATGTACCAGGGCTGGGTCGAACAGTGACGAAGTGATTTATTACTAAAAGCATGAAGGCCACCATGTTGCTACAATCTTGGCGTTGTCCACACCAATCCTAATTGCCCAACGCGAGTACCACACCCAGTGTTGTTGCTACTGCTACTAGAGCTCCCAAAACTGTCATTGCTCCTTGGGTTGATGACGTTTTAACTTAACCCGTACTGAGGTCGGTAAGGTGCTACGCTCATCCTCCTGTCCGTCGTTGTTACGAGTGGTTCAAGTAGTTCGCTATCTGTTACGAGAGTGTTGCGGGAGTTATCACACTTCGGGATCGGAGACACCTAACATTTGTATAAGCACCTAACATTCTACGCGGTTCGCTAGGTTTTCTGATGGGTGTTCAGGTAATACTTGTCAACATCGAGTTTCGAAATGATCCAACTATAAATGAGAGGTTCATGTTTGAGTTTAAGTAGGGGACAATTATTACTATGGCCCCTATAGGTTGGTTATGTTTCATACTGATCGAATAACAGGACAAAACCCCTTTTCAACTTGTTAAGCCTAACTGGGACTCACATGCACCCCACATTATTATTATGTGTGCACCCACAATAATATTGTGATTTGCATGTTCATCTCAGCTCCTCTTAACTCATGTCAAATGGTTCCCCACACTCAAGTAGGAATCAAAGAGTATCACATAGCATAGGTTATGAAGGTTTAGGGAAAGACCACCCTATCGGTCACTTATTACGTGAAAGTGTTCATGAATTCATATCGGTGTGCTAAACGTGCAATCACATGCAATATCGTATGTAGGTGTTCACTAGTTATGAAGTACAATGAGTATAAGAGAGACGAACCTTGCAATCTGGAGCTGAGTGTCATGGTCGTATTCCCGTTTTCAGAACTGTCCGGTTATAGTCTGGTTTTACAAAAACAGTTTCCCCTTTTTAAAACCAAGTTCACTATAACCAATGGCTCTGATACCAATTTGTCACACCCCCAAAATCCACATGCGGAGTACAACCGCTTGGAGGCGTGACTGACCAGGATCTTAACCACCAATCACTTTGAACATCATAAGTATATTTAAATAAACTTTCATTTATTAACAATAGTGTACAATATTTCCCAGTTTACGGCGGAAGCATATTCAACTCATTAAGTGTTTATAAAATCACATGTAAGCTCTTAGTCTTGTGTTGCATTTCTTTGTGTCCCGACCCATGACCACTCTAGCTTCCCAGACAGCAAGTTCCTTTGACATGCACCTAAAGGCCTGCAAGGCATGTAACAACGAGTCAACAACAATGTTGAGCGAGTTCACAGTTGGGTGTACGTTTTAAGTGTTTTACGAAAACGTAGTTTGTCTTTAGCTGGATCACTTGCCGTGGGGGTTTCCCATGTTGAAAATATGTTTAACCAGTTTATCTTGTTTCCCAAAACGTATCCATAGATGGTGGGGGTTTCCCATAGTTAAAAACATGATTAATCCGTTTACCCTGTTTCCCAAACCTTTTTACGATATTAGTGGGGGCTTCCCATGTTTGTATGTTCTATTAGTGGGGGCTTCCCATGTTTGTATGTTCTATTAGTGGGGGCTTCCCATGTTTGCATATACACTAGACTACTCGTAACCATAAGTGTTCTTCTTAACCCGAGAATAGTAGTACGTACAAGCTTTACGTAGGTTTTACGTAAGTGTCCTTCTTTACCCGAGGACAGTGGTACGTGATGCGTGTGTAGTGTAATATATTTTAGATGTATATTTAAGCCCCTTTTTACACTTTTAGCCTAGTTTTAAATTTATAAAACACGATATTTACTAACACTAAACACACATATGGGCAAGTGCACCCATCGTGGACGTAGTATAGTGTTGGTAAGATACCGAGGTCGTCCAAGGACACAAGAGCTTTTAATACCGGTTTATCCTCAACGTCTAATCAAATCAAAAAAAGTGAGAAAAATGTTTTAAACTAAGAAAAATAAAAACTAACTAAATGCTGAAAAATAAAATAAAATAAAAACAGATAGACAAGATGAATCACTTGGATCCGACACGTGTGTTAGTATAACCTTTGATTATTTTCGCACTTTTGCACTTGTTTAAGAGATTATCTTAGTTATTGTAGCAGGCCCCTCTTTTGAAGGCGACGTTACCCTCAACCCAGTAGTTTGAGTCAGCAAGGATACAATCCTAAAGGGTCGGATTATTGAAAGATAATGAATTAAGTTATTAATGCAAATTGTGGTAGGCCCCGCTTTCGGCGGTGACGTTACCCTCGGCTAAGTAGTCTGAGTCAGCAGGGATACAGTCCTAAATAGCCGGGTTATAGTATTAATAGTAGTTAACTTATGAGGGGGTCAAAGAGTTTGGATCCCCGCCATCCAATACCTATGGGCATTGAAGGAGATCCTACTAAATTTGACCCAGGTCCCAAGCAGGACCTCTAAACGCTGAACAAGGGCAAGACCCTTACCAAACCGTTCCCTTAACCCCCGACCAGGTAGCCAACATACCTCCATATAGACCGTGGAGATATGAATGGTGAAAATCTTTTATTTTATATAGACAGTAAAATAATGCCAAGACACCACGGACAAACGATAAGGAAAGATCACCTTCAACATAAGTAACTAGTTATTAAAGTCATTAATACAAAACCAAATAAAAAGTGCAAAAGATTAAAAATAAAAAGTATTATACTAAACACTTGTCTTCACCAAGTGATGTAAGAGACTTAGGCAAACATGGCCTTGATTGTCAAGAACTCTTACGATCAATCTTGGATCCCGAGACGACTCACACACTCTACGATGGACAATGGATGATGGTGGTGGATGATGGTGTTATGGTGGTGGTGGGTGGTGGATGGAGTGTGAGAGAGGTGGTGTGCCAAGGGATGAGATGGAATGAAACCAAGCACCCCTATTTATAGGCTGAACAGAAGGCTGGGCACGGCCCCGTGTTCGCTGGACACGGCCCCGTGCCCGTCTGACATTCTCTCTCTTCATTAATTGTAATTCGCAATTACAATTAATGCGCCTGCTGTACTTTCACCACGCCCCCGTGCCCGCTGGACACGGCCCCGTGGTGGGCAATGGAAGCTTCTACTGGTTTGTCTTTTCTGCTGCTTCTTAGGCACGGCCCCGTGTTCGCTGGACACGGGGCGTGTTCAGTCTTCTGTTTTCTCTTCTTTGCCTTGGGAGGTGCCGTTGAGGGTCCGGGCAGTCTACTTTTATTCCTTTTCTTGTATTTATGCTAGAATTAGTTGTCTTTTTGCTTCTTTTGTGATTCTGAGCTCATTTCATCCTGAGAATACAAAAGAAAGACAAAAACACTCTTTTTCCAACATTAGTACTTAAAAAGGGTTAGTTTTATGCCTTAATTGATGTGATTTATATGTTGCATTTTACACACATCAAATACCCCCACACTTGAACTTTTGCTTGTCCTCAAGCAAAACTCTTTAAATGTGGCTTACACTCCCAAATGGAATAGGTAGAAGAGAAAGTTTTTAGCTTGTCCTAGAGTGTCGGGAATCCAAGGTCTTTGTAAGTTTTATTTTTATTTATTTACAATCCTATTCGTTATGATTTATTTTGAACGTTTCATAAGATAAATTACTTATTTGGGCATAGCATGCCTTATTAAAATTCCATTTATACAAGTTCACATACCTCACGGGAGATCACTCAACACTCGGCCGAAGGTGTAATTTTTAGTGAATCACTCGAGAGCGGCATGGAGCTTACGCCTTCCATAGGCTTGCCAAGCAATCAATCCTCCTCCTTTTTAACTTTTTACCTTTGTAAATATCAAGAGGACTTTTTGGGTGAAGGGTTAGGCTTGGGTTAAAGGTGGGTGGTTTGGGTTAGTTGTTAGTAAAAGGGCGAAAATCGTAAAAAGCGTCGGTTTTCGTGACATACCTTGTTTTTAGTGACTTTTTATTTTGAAGTATTTCTCCAAACAAGCTTTATAGCTTTTGTTTGTTTTTGACTTCATCATTGTTTTTTTTTTCATCACATAAAAGGGCGAGTTTACGAAAAACCGAGCTTGTTACTAAAATAAAGGGTGAAAAATAAAAAGGGTTTTTGGTGGGTAAAAAGGGTTTTGGGGTAATGAAATGAAAGGTTTAGGCTCAAAGGGGCTATCTAGGGGGATTTTGGGTAGGTGGTAAAAAAAATGAAAAATAATGGTTTAGAAAGAAAAATATGGTTAGTCCTAATGCCTCCATCACTTACTTACTTGGGTTTAAGTTGGTAAGGACCGGGAATGTATCGTCGTGGCAAGTTCTAGAGTTGTAAGAACCAAGCGGCTATTCACACAAGAAACGAAAAATGAGCATTTAGTCTAAATATGTATATCTTTATGCTCAATAAAGGCTCAAAACTCACTTTTGTGGGAATGGGTTTTTAATGTGATCAAGTATATATAATCGAATTTTTAACTAGACTTGTTATGCCGTTTCGTAATTTTCTTATGTTGGTTCTTTGTTATCACGACGCTATCGGTTGTAAATTTGTAAAAATATAACCTTTTTAGAACTTGTTATTCCCAACTTAAACTAAGACAAGTAAATGATAAAAAAAAATGAAAAAGTTTTTGAAAAAATTTGGGGTGTTTAGCGGTTCCAATAGAGTTTTGTGTAAGGCTTGTATTTAGGATTTGCAAAATTCAAGGTTTTAGCATCCCCCCCACACTTAAATTACACATTGTCCTTAATGTGTCCAAAAATAAGGTTTTTGGTTGATTAGAATGTGTAAAAGTAGGTTAAAAAGCAAAGATTTATGTTACTGGCATCCTGGACACGGCCCCGTGGTGACCGGGCACGGCCCCGTGGTCAGGTGCCAGTAACGAAAATTAAAGAATCAAAACAGAAGCCTGGACACGGGGGCGTGTCCGCTGAACACGGCCCGTGTCCAGTTACCTGAACTGGGTGTTTTTCTGCAGGTGGCTCAGCACGGGGTCGTGTTGGTTGGGCACGGCCCGTGTTGAGCCTTCTGTGATGGAGATTTGTGTCGGGTTGCTCTGTTCTTCGTGCATGGGTCCATTTTTCTCGTTCCCCTTTTCATCCATTACCACCATGAGTGTGTTTTATTCGCTAAACAACCATCAATCTTAAAAACCATCATAACATTGCAAACATAGAGAGATATTACATAAAGTTAAAGATGAAAGTAAATATTAAACCATGGAGTTCTAGCCCTATGTTTTATTCTAATATAGCAAAATTTCCAAGAAGCTACTAATCTTGGTTAGATAAGGCTTTTTAGAACTCCTTTTTCCGGGCGTGGTCCTCCTCATATATCGGCGAGCCACTCCTCTACCTCCCTTGGAAGGAGAAAAGAGGGCTCATTTGCATCAGTTTGAGGAGTTTCGACTTCCGCTGGAATTTCTTGTGGGTGTTCCATGGGAGGTTCTGCGGGAAAGTCGTCCCAACCGGTGGGGTTGTTAACCCCGAGTGCCAAGTTCCAGTCCTGTTGTGGAAGGACTGGCTCCATAGGAGGTGCTACAAGAATGTTTAACCTTTGGTGCAAAAGGTTAATTTCTTGGAAGCTACTTTCAAGTCCCATCGTAAGATCGTTAATACGGTCAATTAGGACCTCCTCTACTGACGTCATTTCGTCGAGAGCTTCCCTCAATGCTATCACATAGTGCACAAGTGTAGCTTCAACGGATGGCCTTCTTCCCCTTCGGCTGTTTGAGGAATGAACGGATGATGTTTCGCTGTTTTCACTCTTTTGAAGGCGACGTTACCCTCAACCCAGTAGTTTGAGTCAGCAAGGATACAATCCTAAAGGGTCGGATTATTGAAAGATAATGAATTAAGTTATTAATGCAAATTGTGGTAGGCCCCGCTTTCGGCGGTGACGTTACCCTCGGCTAAGTAGTCTGAGTCAGCAGGGATACAGTCCTAAATAGCCGGGTTATAGTATTAATAGTAGTTAACTTATGAGGGGGTCAAAGAGTTTGGATCCCCGCCATCCAATACCTATGGGCATTGAAGGAGATCCTACTAAATTTGACCCAGGTCCCAAGCAGGACCTCTAAACGCTGAACAAGGGCAAGACCCTTACCAAACCGTTCCCTTAACCCCTGACCAGGTAGCCAACATACCTCCATATAGACCGTGGAGATATGAATGGTGAAAATCTTTTATTTTATATAGACAGTAAAATAATGCCAAGACACCACGGATAAACGATAAGGAAAGATCACCTTCAACATAAGTAACTAGTTATTAAAGTCATTAATACAAAACCAAATAAAAAGTGCAAAAGATTAAAAATAAAAAGTATTATACTAAACACTTGTCTTCACCAAGTGATGTAAGAGACTTAGGCAAACATGGCCTTGATTGTCAAGAACTCTTACGATCAATCTTGGATCCCGAGACGACTCACACACTCTACGATGGACAATGGATGATGGTGGTGGATGATGGTGTTATGGTGGTGGTGGGTGGTGGATGGAGTGTGAGAGAGGTGGTGTGCCAAGGGATGAGATGGAATGAAACCAAGCACCCCTATTTATAGGCTGAACAGAAGGCTGGGCACGGCCCCGTGTTCGCTGGACACGGCCCCGTGCCCGTCTGACATTCTCTCTTTTCATTAATTGTAATTCGCAATTACAATTAATGCGCCTGCTGTACTTTCACCACGCCCCCGTGCCCGCTGGACACGACCCCGTGGTGGGCAATGGAAGCTTCTACTGGTTTGTCTTTTCTGCTGCTTCTTGGGCACGGCCCCGTGTTCGCTGGACACGGGGCGTGTTCAGTCTTCTGTTTTCTCTTCTTTGCCTTGGGAGGTGCCGTTGAGTGTCCGGGCAGTCTACTTTTATTCCTTTTCTTGTATTTATGCTAGAATTAGTTGTCTTTTTGCTTCTTTTGTGATTCTGAGCTCATTTCATCCTGAAAATACAAAAGAAAGACAAAAACACTCTTTTTCCAACATTAGTACTTAAAAAGGGTTAGTTTTATGCCTTAATTTATGTGATTTATATGTTGCATTTTACACACATCAGTACGCGTGGGGTTTACGTAGGTTTTACGTAAGTGTCCTTCCTGACTCCGGAAGACAGTAGGATGTGTGAGTTTACGTAGGTTTTACGTAAGTGTCCTTCCTGACTCCGGAAGACAGTAGCATGTTCTTGTTTACGTAGGTTTTACGTAAGTGTCCTGCATAACCCGAGGACCATGGTAGATAGTCTAGTAACCTTGTAAGTATGAGAAATTGTTCAATTCCATCATTCAACCCATTCCCAATCCCCGGGAATCCCATGCCTTGGTAAAGAGTGTGAACTCACCTTGGTTTGCTCGGTATGTTATCGCTTCTGGTGTTAATTAATAGTTAGGTCCTTTACACACGACCTAAGGTACATTGCACATAACTCGATGTAAGTGTTTATATTCAATTTGGGTTTACAAGTCTTTGGTATCCAAGCAACTGTGTTCTGTGTGATAATTATGTACAGAATGATATGAGAAAGATTGTTCACACATACAGGATCATCCAGTTACATACAGTAGCATACCATTATATACAGAAATATTCAGTAGCATGCAAGTGTTCGTACTTAGCATTATAAGTAAACTCAGACTTTTCAAGCATCACTTTGCAAAGTTCGGACCATGTACGCATACATTAAATCTCGGACCTATGCGCATACATTAAAAACTCAGACTATATCACAAGCATAGAAGAAACTCGGACCTTATCATCATAAAGTCGGACCTTCATGTGTCACAAGGAGTTCGGACCATCATATACTACAAAATTCGGACCCTTCACACTTCCCAAAAATTCAGACAAACATCCCTTAAACAAAACTCGGACAACATTATTACAAGCAAAAACTCGGACATCTATCTTCATCATAAAACTCGGATTGAACTCCCCTCTTAAAACTTGGACCGAACATGTATATTAATAAAATTCGGACCTAGATACTCCTAACAAAGTCGGACCATGCTAATCATTCATCAAAGTCGGACCTTGTGTCCAAATTACAAAAGTCGGACCCCCATATGTATAAAGTTCGGAACATCCAATATATATAAAGTTCGGACCATCTAATATGTTATAATATTCGGACCATGTAACATGTTATAAAATTCGGACCATCTAACATGTATTATAAAAATTCGGACACTTCATATATGTAAAGTTCGGATCTTATTATCATTTCAAAAGTTCGGACTTTAAGCATATCAAGAGTCGGGCCAACTATCAATCATGCGAACATTCAACATCATTGTAACAGTTACGTTTTTACGATCAAGAAACCCTAGTTTTTCATACATTCAAAGTGCAGTAATCTAATCAGCAAATCAACATCTCTATCTTACAAGCATCTCATTGACAAGCATTTGATTACACTACTAATCATAAACCATTTCACAATAATCAGAATCTTTAATAACCACAGTGTCATTGTTTGTAGAACTAGGGTTTTGCATGAATCACATAATCAAAGATTAACAACAAGAAATCATTAAACGTTTACCTTAGATTGATTCTAGATGAAGAGAAGGATCAAGAGTGATGATTGAGAGCTTGTGCCAAGAAGATGATTAAGAGAGAATTGTAGAGAAATGTTGAAGTACGTCTGATGATTGTGAGAATGATTAGGGTTAAGGGTTACTAAACATTTCACTAACTATTCTACTCACCCCTAAGTATCACCTTTTACATAAAGCATACCCATCACAACATAATTTACAGTTTCATCACCAAGTTCATGCATTTGTCATATCATTCGCAAAATAACACATAACCATGCAATAATCACAATACACTTTATCAAATCACAACGTATACAGTTACAAAGCAAACCAATTGTGTAAGTAAGCAACTAAACAAACAGTGAACGTGCAATAAATGCGAAAGTGGAATCTCGGAAACTCGAGTTGTCACATTGATGATTGTCCAAATTTATGTGGATGACATCATTTTTGGAAGCACATGTAATAAAATGTGTGAAGAGTTCAAGCAACTCATGAGAGCTGAGTTTGAAATGAGTGCAATGGGTGAACTCCAGTGCTTTCTTGGTCTCCAAGTAAGGCAACTGCAAAATGGTACTTTCATCCATCAAGGCAAATATGCCAAAGAACTTTTAAAGAAATTTGATATGGATGATTGTAAGCCATGTAGTACACCTATTGCAACCAATAAATTGGTCATGTCTGAAGAAAAGGATGATTTGGTTGATCAGACCTTATATAGAAGCATGATTGGGTCTTTATTGTACCTAACTGCATCTAGACCAGATATCATGTTTGCAACATGTGTCTGTGCAAGATCCCAATCAGCCCCTAGAAAGTCAAACCTTATTGCTGTAAAAAGGATATTCAGATACCTCAAAGGTGCTCCCACACTTGGTATCTAGTATCCAGCTGATGGTAAAATTGAGCTTTCAGGTTTTTCAGATAGTGACTTTGCTGGATGTGATAAAACAAGGAAGTCCACTTCAGGAGGGTGCCAATTTCTAGGCAATTGCTTAGTATCTTGGCAAAGCAAAAAGCAAGCAGCTGTTTCCACATCCACTACTGAGGCAGAATATATAGCTGCTGTAAGCTGTACAGCCCAACTGCTCTGGCTTCAGAATCAGTTACTGGATTTTGGTATCACTGCCTTAAAGACACCACTCATGTTGGACAGCCAGGCAGCAGAAAATATCATCAAAAATCCAATTTCCCACTCAACCACCAAACACATCGACATCAGACATCACTTTGTGAGGGATTGCTATGAAAAAGGTTTGATTTCTCTGCATCATGTTCCAACTAAAGATCAGCTGGCAGATGTGCTAACCAAAGCATTAGACACATCCACCTTTGAAAGCTTGATCTCTAGGATTGGCATGCTAAACATGGAATAGCAGGCAAAATCCTGTTTTTCTATGAATAAAAGCATTAAAATGTTTTCAGAAAATCAAAAATCCATCCTTAAAAATAGCTAAAAATGAATTTTTCATTAAAAATCCTAAAAGTCTGCCATTACCACTGATGGGTTCAAAAGACTGCTCTACTTCAAACGTCTGTCCACTGCTGAAAGTCATCCCCTGTTCTCATTTTCATCTGATAAGCACTGATGTTCAAAATCAGTGTTGTATCCACTGCTGTGCTATCCACTGATAGTTAAAAACATCCACTGTTCTCCATTCCCGTTATAACTACTGTCTTCACCAGTTGTTTTCACAAAAAGTACTGTTCAAAAGTACTGTCCTTCACTTCACCAGGGGATGGAATGCGGACAGTACAAAGTGGTCAGACCTTTTGTAACTGCTGCCACGTCAGCATTCACCTTTCCTCCATAAAACCCCCTTTCAAACCCCAAACAGGGTTTCACTGTCGAATTGAATTCTTAAAAGTTCTCTTCTCAAAACAGTTTTCCATCATATTTCATCAAGTTTCTTCACAATCTCATTTTCGATTCTCATCGTCAAAATGACAAAATCGAAATCATCCACAAAATCTTCTAAAGGGGCCTCTCAAAAGGCCACCTCTACAGAAATCCCACACAAACCATCTCATAATCTTCTGGGTCTTCTCACAAAACCCGGCAACATCGACACATTTGATTCCATCCTCGATATGCTCAATGCATCAAAGTACAAAACTTTGTTAACCATTTATGCACCCATTTACCTGCAAACTCAGAGAGAGTTTTGGAAAAATTGTACCCTTGAAACACAAGGAGAAGATGTCATAGCCATTAACTCTACTCTGCAGAAGAAAGCAGTCCGAATCACACCGCAATCCATATCAGAAGTCTTTTAGCTCGATGATCAGGAAGGTAAACTTTCTTTCCCTAAAAACGAAAAAATTGACTTCATTGAGCGAGGGTATGCAGACACAATGATGAAGAGGGATACCTTACAAAAAGGTTTCTTCCCTTCTGCAACATGATTTTTATTCCATACTCTCCTCATGTGTGTTTCAAATAAAACCACTTCTTTTAGTGAAATACCTATGAAGATTCAAAACCTGGGATATACTATTCTTCAAGAGGAAAACTTTAATTATTCCTAGGTAATCTTTGTAACATTTGTGCTTGTAATCATTGTGAACAGTTCAGTTATCAATAAAACAATGTTATTTGATCCCAATATTTGTTTGGTTGTGTTTTACATTTTTCGTGTTTTGACTTTTGTTTAATTTCAAACTCTACATCGTTTTCTGGAGGATTATACACTAACTGGTGCTTAAACGTACTCAGTTTAACGCGACAAATACTCCAGAACATCAACATATACTCAACATACCTTAAATAACCTTTACATAACTTAGAAATAAGTTTTCAAGGCTTTGGTATGGCAAAAACAAGTTAATTCGCTTACAGGGAATAAACTTGACAAACTGCGAAAGTATGCCAATTTGGACTGTAACGAACATTCCGAAACACGTCCATAAGTTAAACATACCATAAATATCCTTTACATAGCTTAGAAATAGGCTTTGAGAGGTTTGGTATGCTAAAACAAACTTTTGGATCATTCAGGGACTAAAAGTGTCAAAAAGTGCACAAGTTTGCACTTTTGCGCATAACTTACGTTCTGAATACCTCCGGACATCCAAAAATTTATGTAAGCATCCTTATATTATGCCTTAGTGTATGGCATGAGAAAAATCCATTCGCCGCGCAATTTGGGTCGTCTTTCGCGCTTATGCGCATTCTGTCGTAATTAACCGAACATCGCGACCGTACGGCCAAACGAACCGACATCCGACATATTTTTGAGCACATTTTAAGTTCCCTATACTTTAACTTCATTTTAGAGCTTTGAAATGGGGTTAACGGGGCTTAAACGGGTAAAAAATGCATCAAATACCAAGTTTTGGAGCTGCAGGGACCAAACCTGTAAATCTGCCAAACTAGGGGCTTACGGACCGTAAGCCAAAACCCATACGGTCCGTAAGGAGTCACCAGTATAGCAGATTCATTGAATCCACTTGCAGTTGGCCTTTCGTTCGTTCAAGGGGCAATGCCCTTTCACCCAATCAAGAGCCAAGGGCCATTATTCAGTAACCACCACATTTTGACAAGTGGACGCTTAGGATCGTGGCCCGATATTCAAGAAACGATCCTAACGGTTCTACTTTTCCTATAAATACCCCCCCTTGTTGCCAAAAACCCACACAATCTGATCAAAATGCTCTAAGTTGATGCCATTGCTTCATACCTGAGCTCTTTGATCTAGATTAGCATTCGGGGACCCTCCGTAAGTATTCTTTCATTCTTTTATCCGCTTTTCGAGTCCGAAAGTCAACGTTTTGTTGACTTTCTGCATTGACCAACCTATGGTCAACATGAAGTTCATTAGAACTTCATAACGTGAGCGTGATCACGATGGTTATAGTCCGTAGAGACTATACCTACTGATTACCACGTTATCTAGGCTCAGTGACGAGTCGTAGTTTCGGCCAAAATGCGCATTCTTGCGTATTTTGTAACCAAACTACTCGTAGGCATCAAAGCCGTTTGTTTTGATGCCAAACCTGTTTTCTAATCTTAGTTAAGCATGTTCTAACATGCTTAGCTCGTCACTTTTAGTTTAGTGCATATATAGGGTCGTAAGGTAAGCGATCTAAACCATCGCTTATACTTTCGAACCCGACCCATTTGGTCGATCATTAGGATCCGACCAAACACATTAGGTGACCATAGCTATAACCTTCCGAGGTTATGCCTTGTGGTCACGATGTTAGGCGTTCCAAACGCGTTCTACGCGAACGACGCGTTAAGGTAGCATAAGCTACCTAAACGGGTCGTGATGGGTCGCAAGCACTTAGGTTAGGTTTCATTTTAGTATGTAGGCTTTGTTAAACCATATTACACGAGTCTCCATACTCGTTTGGTTTACGAACCCGCATACTATCCGATCCTTCCGATTTGGTCCGGTATATTAACATAGCTAACTATTAGGTGCCGTTTGATATCCCGTGATCTTTAGCATTATCTGGTTATTATACAAGGAATTCAAAGCAATCTCAGGTGAGTACATTGAACCCCTCTTTAACTGTTTTCCAAAACTGTTTTGGGGTGAAACACATGTGCCTATCTGTTACTTTCATGCTTTCCATGTTTTCACATCATATATCTGCTATGCTCATTAGTACATTATAGTACACGATTTCATTACAGATCACGCTGTGTATGCCCATTGTGTGCGTACTTAGTACATTGATTTACATTACATTTTTGTTGCATATGTTTACTCAGCATATGGACACATTGATTTACATTACATTTCTGTTGCATATGTTTACTCAGCATATGGACACATTGATTTACATGAACATTTCTGTTGCATATGTATACTCAGCATATGGACACATTGATTTACATGAACATTTCTGTTGCATATGTTTACTCAACATATGGACACATTGATTTACATGAACATTTCTGCTGCATATGTTTACTCAGCATATGGGCACATTGATTTACATGAACATTTCTGCTTCGTATGTTTACTTAGCATACTTAGTACAATTGTTTACATCACATGCCTTCATTTTGTTATGACATTTGGTTTGTTTAACATGGGACAATACATTCATTAACATTAGCTACGCCGTTCGTTAGTAGGTAGTGGTACCATAGGAATTGACAACTCCCGTTCCTGAAGTCCTGGGTTTGATAGGATTGTAAGGAATGACCGAATTCGATATACATAACTTAGATAAACCTTTAATTTGTTTAAGGGTTTATCACCACAGTCTCAAGGCTTGGATGTATGCATATTTCACAATACCGCATAAATGTTAATATCAATAGAGCATGCATTTTTCCACAGAACATAACGTTGATTTAAACCACGTTTTACTTCAACGACTTGTTTTGTGCATTTTACATATGGTTTAAGTTGATACATTTCGCTTACCGTACATGATACATTTTGGGATACACATTACATGATTTTCATTGAACAATAAACACGTTGACATTGACATACACATTTGGTGGTTTACATTGAACATAGACATTTCGACATGATTTACAAAATAACACTTGACATTTGGTTTATACATGAACAATTTTGTGACACCCCAGGAAAACCAGTGAACGATGCAACCTATCTAGCTTCCTCAGTAAGTACGTACCAAATTTCGGGACGAAATTTCTTTCAAGTTGGGGATAATGTGACAACTCGACCTTTCGACTTTAAATGCACGTTGACTTTGACCATTGACTTTGACTGTGTGACTTGTTTGACTTGTAACTATGCACTTGTTGTTAATATGAATTGTATTGTGATCATTACATGATACGTGTATGAACTTGTTTAGAAAACTTAGATGGTCTAACACTTGAATGAACCCGGCGAGTCATATGTGATTCGCTACACAACATCTCGACGAATCAGAATTGTGATTCGCCAAGAACCATTCGACGAAACAGAAATCCTGTTTCGCCAATTCTGTTTCGCCGGCCCAATTAGTTTCGCCAAAGCCCAGTTCGGGCCCAGTAGGGTAAAACGCGTATATACACATGCACAGACCTATGTTCGATACTTTTTTTGGCAAAATAAGAAAACCCTAGGACCCCTCTGAGCATCGGCAGCCCCCGTCTCTCTTCCGGATCCTCGTTAGTTCATCCCATAATCGGTTAGTGTGTATTGATCGGATTCATTTGCCTGTATTACTGATTTGATTGTTGGTGTAATTGCTTGTGGCATAACCTGATTTTCCCTTGATCAATTTATGGTGACGGTTATGATGATTATGGGTATATGGAGTAATTAAGGTTTTGTAAATCTTGCAATGGTTGTGCTTATTAGTGATTGTTGATGATGTCTCTAAGATCACAGATATTGGAATTATCTTTGCACGTATGTTTGTTGATATAGATCTTCGGGATTGTTAACGAGCTCTTGTGTTTAGATTATAAGTCGTGATTGTGATTCATGATGATTTATGTGATATATGATTTACTGTATGATTGATGATGATGAGGACGGCTATTATCCATGATTAGGGTTTCTGTATCTAACCGCATGATTTTCGTGTAACTGTATGTTGACGTAACTGACTACTTGACGGAATGGAATGTTAGACGAAATACAGTGTTCCGCCAAGAGGGTTTGACGAAACAGCTGGGCTGTTTCGCCAAAGGACAGTCAACGAAATAGACACTTGTTTCGTCAAAGGGTAGTTGACGAAACACATTGTGTTTCGTCAACCTGTGTTTCGCCAAACTCTGTTTCGCCAACTTGGATAACCTGCACAGTAAACTGATGTAATTCTGTTAAGTGTTAACTGAGTTAACTAACTGATGTTAAATACTATGCATGACTTGTGTGATGTTGATTAGTGATGGGTACTACTTGGTGATCATTGATTATGCTTATATGTAAACTGTATGAATTCAAACTGATTGTGTACATGCATGCTCTAGGACGTGATTGATTTACTGTGAGCACTTACTTAGCATACCGAGCAAACCAAGGTGAGTTCACACAGCCAAGGCATGGGGTTCCCAGGGTGGGAATGGGATTTAATGAAATATACGTACATACTTAGTTAACGGAACTTAATGATATGAGTCCTCAGGGTGAGGATGGTGAATGATAAGATACGGCTAGACTAGTATACCTACTTGAACAGATCTTCGCACACACGCCAAGGGTTGGCTGCGATAATTATGACTGAACTTCGCACACATGCCTCGGGAAGGCTGCGAACTAAACATATTAGAACTTCGCACACATGCCAGGGTGGCCAGCGATACAAATATACATAGTCTAGGATATTTGGGAGTATTAACCCAAATCTTCGCATACATGCCGAAAGGGCCCGCGATGCCAACCAATACTATACACGAACAATGAACGAACTAATACGATGCATGATTAGATGAACGAACGCAAATGCTTGCTATACCATTTCTGTTACTGAACTTACTTTCTGTGAACTCGCTCAACTAGTTGTTGACTCTCTGCTGCATGCCTTGCAGGACCTTAGGTACATTATGGAGCTTGCACAGGGAGGAGCAGGTCGTTGTGGGCAAAGGATCGTGAATGCTATTTTAACACTTATGATGATTCATACATTAATATTATTGTTTGGGTTACTTAAATGCTTCCGCTATACTTAACTATTTTACACGTTCAATATGATTGGTGGTTAAGATCCTGGTCAGTCACGCCTCCAAGCGGTGATACTCCGCGTGTGGATTTTGGGGGTGTGACAGATTGGTATCAGAGCCATTGGTTATAGAGAACTTGGTTTTAATATGGGAAAACGTTTTTATTAAAACCAGACTATAACCAGAACAGTGCTCTCAACGATCCACAACGACGCTTCGCTCCACGTGCAAGACTCGACATCCTAGGTAATAAGGTTATGTTTATTGCCTGTTTGCTAGAACTTTTTAGAACTTTGCTCGCATTACGCTTAGATACACATGATACCATAGCATGAGAATCCCTACGTGCTTACACTTTTCTGTCATCGCTCTACTCGCGAACCACTCTCACTTACGTTACTTTTACTATGAAAATCATGTCTGGACGAATCAACATGACTCAAGCCCAGCTAGAGGCTCGTTCAAGCTCAAGTTGCTGCGGCACTTGCAGCTGCTCAAGCAGGTCAACCAGCGCAGCAAGTTTGCACCTTTAAGAACTTCATGGACTGTCGTCCAAGTACTTTCGGCGGCACAGAGGGGGCAGTGGGACTCCTCCATTGGTTCGAAAAGCTAGAGTCAGTATTCGAAATGTGCGAGTGCCCTGAGGCTCGCAAGGTCAAGTATGCAACTGGCACCTTGGAGGGAATAGCGCTAACCTGGTGGAACGCGCAGGTGCAAATTCTGGGGTTGGCAGCTGCTAACGCCACCCCATGGAACGATTTCAAGGAACTCATCAAGCGTGAGTATTGTACGCGTGAAGATATTCACAAGTTGGAAGACGAGCTGTATAACCTGAAAATGGTTGGATCAGAGATTGAAGCGTATACTAAACGGTCTAATGAGCTAGCCGTGCTATGTCCAACTATGGTGGACCCTCCATACAAGCGCATTGAGATGTATCTCAAGGGATTGGCGCCAGAGATCCAGAGCCATGTTACCTCGGCTAATCTCGACAACATCCAGGATATACAGCGTCTCGCTCATCGCATCACCGACCAGGCAGTGGATCAGAATAAACTGCCTAAGCGTGTCAACGCTACTGCTACAGTCACTCCAGCTGCTACTTCTGCTACACCCAACGACAACAAACGGAAATGGGATGGGGATTCCAGCAGGGGATCAGTTTCCGTTCAGTCTCAAGCACAGCAGCGCAGGACGAATGACTACCAGAATCCGAGTCAGCAATCATCTGGCAGTCAGGAGCAGGGTGGATACAGGGGAGTACACCCACTATGTAACAAGTGTAACAGGCACCACAGTGGAAGGTGTCGCAAGGAACGTTGTCAGAGATGTTTCAAGATAGGGCACGAAGCCAAAGATTGCAGGAGCTCACGACCTGCAAACCAGAATCAGCAACTTCCACCACCAGCTCCTCAGAACCCACAGCAGCAGCAGCCACAGCGCGGAAACCGGGGATGTTTCCAGTGTGGGGCAGAAGGTCATTACAAACGCGATTGCCCTCAGTTGAACCAGAACCAGAACCACAACAATAACCAGGGCAACGAGAACAACAACAATGGGGGAAACAACAACAACAATGGCAACGAGGCGAGAGGTCGAGCTTTCGTGCTAGGACAAGGAGACGCAATGAACGATATTTGAACTTATAACTTATTTGGGGTTTTCATTTTTATGTTTCCGCTACTTAAACAAAGTTTGGTTTGAACATCAATCATATTGGGTTTTATGAATTATTTTAACTACTATGCTTTATGTTTGATATGATGGATGGTTTGATATTATTGAACGCACCTGCCGTATTTATGGACCTTATGAACAGGGTGTGCAAACCCTATCTAGACAAGTTTGTAATTGTCTTTATCGACGACATCCTGATCTACTCCAAGAGTCAGGAGGAACACGAGCAGCATCTACGCCTTATTTTGGAACTCCTACGGAAGGAACAACTGTACGCAAAGTTTTCAAAATGCGACTTCTGGCTTCGTGAAGTCCACTTTCTAGGCCGCGTGGTAAAGAAGGATGCGATTCATGTTGATCCATCCAAGGTAGATTCGATCAGGAACTGGCATGCACTGCGTACACCGACGGAAATACGCCAATTCTTGGGTTTGGCGGGGTATTACAGACGATTCATTAAAGACTTTTCGAAGATCGCGCAGCCGCTTACTATGTTGACACAGAAAGGTGTCACCTACCATTGGGGAGATTTCCAAGAGACCGTTTTCAGTACCTAAATGATAGGCTTTGCAGCGCACCTATTCTCTCTCTGCCAGAGGGCACAGACGACTTCGTGGTTTATTGTGATGCATCCGTTCGGGGACTTGGATGTGTGTTAATGCAGCGCGACAAGGTTATTGCTTACGCTTCACGTCAACTTAAGATTCATGAACGGAACTACACGACGCACGATTTAGAGCTGGGAGCTGTTGTTTTCGCGCTTAAGATATGGCGACACTACCTGTACGGTACCAGGTGCACGATTTACACCGATCACAGGAGTCTCGAGCATATCCTTAAGCAGGAGGATTTGAACATGCGTCAACGGCGAGGGGTTGAACTACTTAGCGACTACGAATGCGCCATCAAGTACCATCCAGGCAAGGCCAATGTTGTGGCGGACGCCCTCAGTCGGAAGGACACTCTACCTCAGCGCGTGCGAGCGCTACAGCTTACGATCCAGTCTAGCCTGCCAGCACAGATACGAGATGCTCAGGTGGACGCATTGAAACCAGAAAACGTCAGGGCTGAAGCCTTACGCGGCTCAAGGCAACGATTAGAACAGAAGGAAGACGGCGCCTACTATGTAACAGGACGTATTTGGGTCCCACTACATGGCGGTTTACGAGAACTTGTGATGGATGAAGCTCATAAGTCTCGCTACTCGGTACATCCAGGTGCGGATAAAATGTATCACGACATCAGCACTACTTACTGGTGGCCTAGTATGAAGGCCCACATCGCTACGTACGTTGGAAAATGCTTAACCTGTGCGAGAGTCAAGGTTGAATATCAGAAACCAGCTGGCCTACTTCAGCAGCCTAAGATACCTCAATGGAAATGGGAAGAAATTTCCATGGACTTCGTTACAGGCCTACCTAGATCCCAGCGGGGGAACGATACCATATGGGTGATCATGGATCGACTCACCAAGTCTGCACACTTCCTGGCTATAAAGGAAACGGATAAGTTCTCCACTCTCGCAGACATCTACCTCAAGGAAGTTGTTTCAAGGCACGGGGTGCCCATATCTATCATTTCGGATCGCGATGCACGATTCACTTCAGAACTTTGGCAAGCAATGCACAAATCTTTCGGCTCAAGGTTAGACATGAGCACAGCATATCACCCTCAGACGGATGGGCAGTCTGAGCGAACGATCCAAACACTTGAAGACATGCTTCGGGCATGCGTTATTGATTTCGGCAACGGCTGGGAAAAGCACCTCCCTTTGGTGGAGTTCTCGTATAATAATAGTTATCACACCAGCATTCAAGCCGCTCCATTTGAGGCATTGTGCGGGCGTAAATGCCGGTCACCCCTCTGCTGGGCAGGGGTGGGGGATAGTCAGATCACGGGTCCAGAGATTGTAGTGGACGCCACAGAAAAGATTGCACAGATACGACAACACATGGCGGCAGCACGCGACCGTCAGAAAGCCTACACGGATAAGCGTAGAAAGCCATTGGAATTTCAGGTCGGGGACCGGGTTTTATTAAAAGTTTCACCCTGGGAGGGTGTAGTTCGTTTTGGCAAACGGGTCATAGAACGAATAGGCAGGGTAGCCTATAGATTGAACCTACCAGCTGAACTCGGGGCAGTTCACAATGTCTTTCATATGTCGAACTTAAAGAAGTGCCTATTAGATGAAACCCTCATCATTCCTTTTAAAGAACTCACTATCGACGAGCGGTTGCAGTTCGTCGAGGAACCAGTTGAAATCACGGACCGGGATGTGAAGGTCCTCAAAAGCAAGAGAATCCCTCTTGTTCGAGTACGTTGGAACTCCAAACGTGGCCCAGAGTACACCTGGGAACGCGAAGACAGGATGACAGAAAAGTATCCCCAGTTATTCGAAACCAATGCAACCACTGCTGAGGCTGAAGCTACTACTTCGGAATTTCGGGACGAAATTCCAGATCAACGGTGGGAGGATGTGACACCCCAGGAAAACCAGTGAACGATGCAACCTATCTAGCTTCCTCAGTAAGTACGTACCAAATTTCGGGACGAAATTTCTTTCAAGTTGGGGATAATGTGACAACTCGACCTTTCGACTTTAAATGCACGTTGACTTTGACCATTGACTTTGACTGTGTGACTTGTTTGACTTGTAACTATGCACTTGTTGTTAATATGAATTGTATTGTGATCATTACATGATACGTGTATGAACTTGTTTAGAAAACTTAGATTGTCTAACACTTGAATGAACCCGACGAGTCATATGTGATTCGCTACACAACATCTCGACGAATCGGAATTGTGATTCGCCAAGACCCATTCGACGAAACAGAAATCCTGTTTCGCCAATTCTGTTTCGCCTGCCCAATTAGTTTCGCCAAAGCCCAGTTCGGGCCCAGTAGGGTAAAACGCGTATATACACATGCACAGACCTATGTTCGATACTTTTTTGGCAAAATAAGAAAACCCTAGGACCCCTCTGAGCATCGGCAGCCCCCGTCTCTCTTCTGGATCCTCGTTAGTTCATCCCATAATCGGTTAGTGTGTATTGATCGGATTCATTTGCCTGTATTACTGATTTGATTGTTGGTGTAATTGCTTGTGGCATAACCTGATTTTCCCTTGATCAATTTATGGTGACGGTTATGATGATTATGGGTATATGGAGTAATTAAGGTTTTGTAAATCTTGCAATGGTTGTGCTTATTAGTGATTGTTGATGATGTCTCTAAGATCACAGATATTGGAATTATCTTTGCACGTATGTTTGTTGATATAGATCTTCGGGATTGTTAACGAGCTCTTGTGTTTAGATTATAAGTCGTGATTGTGATTCATGATGATTTATGTGATATATGATTTACTGTATGATTGATGATGATGAGGACGGCTATTATCCATGATTAGGGTTTCTGTATCTAACCACATGATTTTCGTGTAACTGTATGTTGACGTAACTGACTACTTGACGGAATGGAATGTTAGACGAAATACAGTGTTCCGCCAAGAGGGTTTGACGAAACAGCTGGGCTGTTTCGCCAAAGGACAGTCAACGAAATAGACACTTGTTTCGTCAAAGGGTAGTTGACGAAACACATTGTGTTTCGTCAACCTGTGTTTCGCCAAACTCTGTTTCGCCAACTTGGATAACCTGCACAGTAAACTGATGTAATTCTGTTAAGTGTTAACTGAGTTAACTAACTGATGTTAAATACTATGCATGACTTGTGTGATGTTGATTAGTGATGGGTACTACTTGGTGATCATTGATTATGCTTATATGTAAACTGTATGAATTCAAACTGATTGTGTACATGCATGCTCTAGGACGTGATTGATTTACTGTGAGCACTTACTTAGCATACCGAGCAAACCAAGGTGAGTTCACACAGCCAAGGCATGGGGTTCCCAGGGTGGGAATGGGATTTAATGAAATATACGTACATACTTAGTTAACGGAACTTAATGATATGAGTCCTCAGGGTGAGGATGGTGAATGATAAGATACGGCTAGACTAGTATACCTACTTGAACAGATCTTCGCACACACGCCAAGGGTTGGCTGCGATAATTATGACTGAACTTCGCACACATGCCTCGGGAAGGCTGCGAACTAAACATATTAGAACTTCGCACACATGCCAGGGTGGCCAGCGATACAAATATACATAGTCTAGGATATTTGGGAGTATTAACCCAAATCTTCGCATACATGCCGAAAGGGCCCGCGATGCCAACCAATACTATACACGAACAATGAACGAACTAATACGATGCATGATTAGATGAACGAACGCAAATGCTTGCTATACCATTTCTGTTACTGAACTTACTTTCTGTGAACTCGCTCAACTAGTTGTTGACTCTCTGCTGCATGCCTTGCAGGACCTTAGGTACATTATGGAGCTTGCACAGGGAGGAGCAGGTCGTTGTGGGCAAAGGATCGTGAATGCTATTTTAACACTTATGATGATTCATACATTAATATTATTGTTTGGGTTACTTAAATGCTTCCGCTATACTTAACTATTTTACACGTTCAACATGATTGGTGGTTAAGATCCTGGTCAGTCACGCCTCCAAGCGGTGATACTCCGCGTGTGGATTTTGGGGGTGTGACAAATTTACATGGTGGTTGGTTTGGGTAAATGATTTGAGTAACGTGGCGTATGTAATATGATACAAACATGGTGGATACGCCGCTGGTACTTCCTATATATAAATGTTTGTATAATATTACATATCGTGGCGTTATCTAAGTCATTTAAGTTTAGACACATTACATTTTACACAAATAACATATTCTTCACAAGACATTATTTTCACAAACAACTTATCTTATTCAACTCACTTTACTTGGTTACTCGTTTAACCTTACACTTATTTATACACATCATCTTATGTTATCGTTTTTCAAATGGTTTACAAAGCAAGACAAATTACAAGGTTCATGACTGACTGTTATTAAACATTTCTTTAAAACTCAAGTCATGAATCCCACTTTCAAGTCATGACTGACTGTTATTAAACATTTCTTATTCAACTCACTTTACTTGGTTACTCGTTTAACCTTACACTTTTTTATACACATCATCTTATGTTATCGTTTTTCAAATGGTTTACAAAGCAAGACAAATTACAAGGTTCATGACTGACTGTTATTAAACATTTCTTTAAAACTCAAGTCATGAATCCCACTTTCACAAAACCTATGTATCTCACAGGCATTTTTATGCTGACGTACCTACTTTCACATGTGTTTTCAGGAGCTGTTCCATAAGATGTTGATCACGATACTAGGGCGGACCTGTGCCTTAGAGACTAAAAATGAAGATAGAACTAGTATAACTATGTTTTGAATTTTGTACTTCCTTTTAAGACAATGTAACACCCGTGTTTGATAAATAAAATGTAACTTTAATTTCCATGGTTGTATAACAATTAATTCTGTCCACAACACTCCCCGGCGTTTCCGCCGCGGTTGCATGTTACACGCGGCCGGGGTGTGACAGAAGAGTTGGTATCAGAGCCATTGGTTATAGGGAATTAGGTTATTAGTAATGCTTTGACCTAGACTATAACTTTCTAGGACCCTAACACAAGTTATCTTGTGTTTAGAGTTTAAAACATGCACATCACCTATCCTTGGGTGATAACCACAACGAGAACTTCGGTTCCGAATCCGCTTTGAAAAGTAATCATCTGTTCGAGGATGATTGATTACTAGGTTTTGAACCCTCTGTTATATGGTTTTGAACCTCTTTGGATTTCAAAAATCCCGTCAAAGTTTTGGGTTAATAGTGTGAACACGTGCGAACTGGAAGAGTGAATGCCTGTACCCTGGGTTTTCTGTCTAAGGCTAGAGTGTTCGTACAAATCCACATAATCGGACCAGTCACTCTTACCTGGGAACTCTTGGGGTGAGTGTTCACTTATAGGCGAGCATGTCTTCGCGATACACTAATTCTGACCCACTTACTTTGAATAGACATTTCGTGTCGCTTGTTTGCTTTGCGATGCATAACCGCCATCTTTGCTTTTGTTGATTTTGCTTCATCTCATTCTCTTCATCCAATCATCTCACTCGTTTCATTTCATGTTTTTCTCTTCTAGAATGCCTCCTCGACGCGACAACCAGATGCCGAGCTGGCAGAAATTATTGCGCAGCAGATGGCTGCTCAATTCCCAAATCTCTTTGCTCAATGGAACCAGGCCAACAACAACAACAATGGTACATGCAAATACAAGGATTTTAACTCGGCTAAGCCGCTCAAGTTTAGTGGTTCTGAGGGAGCAACTGGGCTTCTTCAGTGGTTCGAGAGCATCGAGAACACTTTCCGGCATGTGCAGTGTCCTGACAATCGCAAGGTCGAGTTTTCTTCGAGTGTGTTTCAGAAGAGGGCTCTTACGTGGTGGAACGGGGTTATGAGAGATCAAGGTGCAGAAGTTGCTCTAGCTCAGACATGGGCTGAACTGAGAGCTCTTATGATGAGGGAGTTTTGTCCTCGTCATGAACAACGAGCGTTGGAGAAAGAATTTGATGTTTTGAAGCAAGATAGTGGCGAGCACAGGGCTTATACTGATAGGTTTGAGGAGTTGAGTCTGCTCTGCCCGACTATGGTTACCCCACTCGATAAGGCTATCGAAAGGTACATCGACGGCCTGCCTGACTCGGTACAAGACATCCTTACTGGTAGCAACCCTACCACACTCCGTCAGGCGATCGAGTTATCAGCGACGTTGACTGAGTCGCAGATTCGAAAGAATAAATTACACAGGAAGGGTGACAAGGGCAAGAAGCAGTCGGCTGACAAGGAAGATAGCAAGAAAGGTCAAAACAAGAATGGAAAGGAGTATGGTTCATCAAAAAGGGCAAAGAAGCGTAAGGCTTCCCAAAACTATGCTGTCACTGCCCAAGCTAACCAGGCAGCTCCCAACCAGCCTCCAGCAAAGAAGCCCTACTCAGGAAGTGCACCTTTGTGCAATCAATGCAACAGTCACCATCAGCCGCAACATCAGTGCCGTTTCTGTACAAACTGTGGGAAGTCAGGTCATCTTGCCAATGTTTGTCGATTTGCTCAAAATTGCACAGTCCAGAACCCTGCTCAACAATTTGCTCAGCCTCTTGTGCAGGACCAGGGTCAAGCTGCATGACCACAATACCCACCAGGTGCTTGTTATAACTGTGGGGATCTGACCCACTACAGAAATCGGTGTCCAAGACTAGCCAACCAGAACCAGAATGCAAACCAAAATCAGGCTCAGGCTCGAGGTCGAGTCTTCAACATGAATGCACAAGAAGCACAAGCAGACAACGAAGTGTTGAACGGTACGATCTTTATTAATAATCAGCCAACATCTGTTCTTTTTGATTCGGGTGCCGACAAGAGCTTTGTGTCATTGTCTTTTGAGACAATGCTTCGCGTGTCTAGAACGAAACTAGGTAAACCTTTGACAGTAGAGGTTGCCAGTGGTGAACCCATTGTTCTTAATTCTGTTCTACGCAACTGCCAGTTGAACCTTAACGACCATATTTTTCCTATTGACCTCACGCCTATGCAACTTGGAAGCTTCGACGTTATTGTGGGAATGGATTGGTTATCTAAGCATCGCGCAGAGATAGTTTATTCTGAGAAGATTGTTCGTGTGCCGCTGTCGACAGGCGAGATCCTACAGGTTCGTGGTGAGAAGCCTGCCGGTGGTCTCAAACTCATGTCTTGTTTTAAAGCACGGAAGTATCTATGGAAGAAATATGTGGCTTTCTTAGCACATGTTACAGCAAATAAAGGCAAAGGTAAGTCTATTTCAGATATTCCTGTCGTTCGGGATTGTTCTGAAGTTTTCCCTGAAGAGTTACCTGGTCTACCTCCAGCACGCCAAGTCGAGTTCCGTATTGATCTCGTACCTGGTGCAAATCCCATTGCCAGAGCTCCATACCGTCTTGCACCGTCTGAGATGCAAGAATTATCTAAACAGCTTCAGGAGCTCTCCGACAAAGGTTTTATCCATCCTAGCTTTTCACCTTGGGGTGCTCCCGTTCTCTTTGTAAAGAAGAAGGATGGATCTTTCAGGATGTGTATCGATTATCGTGAGCTTAACAAGCTCACCATCAAGAATCGATGTCCCCTACCTCGCATTGATGATCTCTTTGATCAATTGCAAGGCGCTTCTTACTTTTCGAAGATTGATCTGCGATCTGGATATCATCAACTCCGGGTGCATGAAGAAGATATTCCAAAGACAACGTTCCGTACTCGTTATGGACATTATGAGTTCATAGTCATGCCATTCGGTTTGACTAATGCTCCTGCTGTTTTCATGGACTTGATGAATAGGGTCTGCAAGCCTTATTTGGATAAGTTCATCATCGTTTTCATTGATGACATTTTAATATATTCTAAGACGCGAGCTGATCATGAGCAACATCTTCGTCTTACTTTGGAACTCCTAAAGAAAGAGCAACTTTTCGCCAAATTCTCCAAGTGTGAATTCTGGCTTAAAGAAGTTCAATTCTTGGGACACATTGTCAACGGACAAGGTATTCATGTAGATCCCTCCAAGATCAGTGCGATTAAGGATTGGGATACGCCTACTACTCCTACTAAAGTTCGTTCTTTTCTTGGTCTGGCGGGTTATTACCGCCGCTTCATTGAGAATTTCTCGAAGATTGCAGTTCCTCTAACTGCTCTAACTCAGAAGAACAAGCCATTTGATTGGGGAGTCAAACAAGAGGAAGCATTTCTGACTTTGAAACAAAAGCTTTGCGATGCGCCTGTCCTAACATTGCCTGAGGGCAATGATGATTTCGTCGTTTATTGCGACGCATCTAAATTAGGTCTTGGCTGCGTCCTGATGCAAAGAAACAAAGTCATAGCATACGCATCAAGACAGTTGAAGATACATGAGAAGAACTACACCACTCATGATCTGGAATTGGGTGCAGTTGTCTTCGCTCTTAAGATTTGGAGACACTATTTGTACGGTACAAAATGTGTGGTTTTCACAGACCACAAAAGTCTCCAGCATATCTTCAATCAGAAAGAACTCAACATGAGACAACGACGTTGGGTTGAACTTCTAAACGACTATGACTGCGAGATTCGCTACCATCCTGGTAAGGCGAATGTCGTGGCCGATGCTTTGAGTCACAAGAAACGTACTAAGATTCATTGTGTACGTGTCCAATCTGTTATTCAACCTCAATCCGATATCCAAGCTTGTATTTCTCAGGCTCAACAAGCTTGTGTTTCACAAGGTTTGATGGATAAGGAATTTCCTTATCACATAACACCTGCTCTTGAACTGAAGGACAATGGATCGTATTACTTCATGGACCGTTTGTGGGTCCCAAGCCAAGATAATCTTCGTACCTTGCTTATGGATGAAGCCCATAAGTCTCGTTATTCTATTCATCCTGGCTCAGATAAGATGTATAAGGATCTTCGTATACAGTATTGGTGGCCTGGTATGAAGAAAGACATTGCCTTATATGTATCAAAATGCCTTACTTGTCTTAAGGTTAAGGCTGAACATCAGCGTCCTTCCGGATTATTGGAGCAACCGGAGATCCCAGTTTGGAAATGGGAAAACATTACTATGGATCTCATTACTAAACTCCCGCACACAAAGAAGGGTCACGATGCCATCTGGGTAGTCGTTGATCGTCTTACCAAGTCAGCGCATTTCTTGCCAATCCGTGAGGATTTTTCGGCTGACAAACTTGCTCAAATCTATGTGGATGAAATTGTAGCTCGACATGGTGTTCCTTTGAACATCATTTCTGACAGAGATGCTCGTTTCACTTCTCATTTTTGGAGAACCATGCAATCTGCTATGGGGTCTCAACTTAATCTGAGCACAGCTTATCATCCGCAAACGGATGGTCAATCTGAAAGAACAATCCAGACACTGGAGGATATGCTTAGAGCTTGTGTGATAGATTTTGGTGGTAGTTGGGATTCACATCTTCCATTGATTGAATTCTCCTACAACAACAGTTATCACTCCAGCATCAACATGGCTCCTTTCGAGGCTCTCTATGGTCGAAAATGTCGTTCACCAGTCTGCTGGAATGAGATCGGCGAGGCCCAACTTACTGGACCTGCCCTCATTTTAGAGACAACAGATAAGGTTAAGAAAGTTCGTGATAACCTTCAGACAGCTAGAAGCCGTCAAAAGAGTTACGCGGACCTAAAACACAAACCCTTGGATTTTCAAGTCGGTGATCGTGTATTACTTAAGGTCTCACCTTGGAAAGGTGTGATCAGATGTGGAAATGCACCTAGATACGTTGGACCATTCAAGATCGTCGAAAGAATCGGTAAGGTAGCCTACAGACTTGAGTTACCTCCTGAACTTGGAAATGTTCATCCAACTTTTCACGTGTCCAATCTCAAGAGGTGTTTAGCTGATGAGAACCTCCACATACCGCTTGACGAAATTCGTGTTGATAAAACATTGAAATTTGTTGAGAAACCGGTGGAAATCATGGAAAGTGAAGTCAAGTGGCTTAAACTCAAGCGCATTCCTTTGGTCAAGGTTCGATGGGAATCTAAGCGTGGACCCGAGTTTACTTGGGAACGCGAAGATCAAATGAAGGCGAAATATCCGCATCTGTTTCCACGAGTTTCCTCTAAATAAATTTCGGGACGAAATTTCCACAAGTAGGGGAGACTGTAACATTTGTGCTTGTAATCATTGTTAACAGTTCAATTATCAATAAAACAATGTTATTTGATCCCAATATTTGTTTGGTTGTGTTTTACATTTTTCGTGTTTTGACTTTTGTTTAATTTCAAACTCTACATCGTTTTCTGGAGGATTATACGCTAACTGGTGCTTAAACGTACTCAGTTTAACGCGACAAATACTCCGGAACATCAACATATACTCAACATACCTTAAATAACCTTTACATAACTTAGAAATAAGTTTTGAAGGCTTTGATATTGCAAAAACAAGTTAATTCGCTTACAGGGACTAAACTTGACAAACTGCGAAAGTATGCCAATTTGGACTGTAACGAACATTCCGGAACATGTCCATAAGTTAAACATACCATAAATATCCTTTACATAGCTTAGAAATAGGCTTTGAGAGGTTTGGTATGCTAAAACAAACTTTTGGATCATTCAGGGACTAAAAGTGTCAAAAAGTGCACAAGTTTGCACTTTTGCGCATAACTTACGTTCTGAATACCTCCGGACATCCAAAAATTTATGTAAGCATCCTTATATTATGCCTTAGTGTATGGCATGAGAAAAATCCATTCGTCGCGCAATTTGGGTCGTCTTTCGCGCTTATGTGCATTCTGTCGTAATTAACCGAACATCGCGACCGTACGGCCAAACGAACCGACATCCGACATATTTTTGAGCACATTTTAAGTTCCCTATACTTTAACTTCATTTTAGAGCTTTGAAATGGGGTTAACGGGGCTTAAACGGGTCAAAAATGCATCAAATACCAAGTTTTGGAGCTGCAGGGACCAAAACTGTAAATCTGCCAAACTAGGGGCTTACGGACCGTAAGCCAAAACCCATACGGTCCGTAAGGAGTCCCCAGTACAGTAGATTCATTGAATCCACTTGCAGTTGGCCTTTCGTTCGTTCAAGGGGCAATGCCCTTTCACCCAATCAAGAGCCAAGGGCCAGTATTCAGTAACCACAACATTTTGACAAGTGGACGCTTAGGATCGTGGCCCGATATTCAAGAAACGATCCTAACGGTTCTACTTTTCCTATAAATACCCCCCCTGTTGCCAAAAACCCACACAATCTGATCAAAATGCTCTAAGTTGATGCCATTGCTTCATACCTGAGCTCTTTGATCTAGATTAGCATTCGGGGACCCTCCGTAAGTATTCTTTCGTTGTTTTATCCGCTTTTCGAGTCCGAAAGTCAACGTTTTGTTGACTTTCTGCATTGACCAGCCTATGGTCAACACGAAGTTCATTAGAACTTCATAACGTGAGCGTGATCACGATGGTTATAGTCCGTAGTGACTATACCTACTGATTACCACGCTATCTAGGCTCAGTGACGAGTTGTAGTTTCGGCCAAAATGCGCATTCTTGCGTATTTTGTAACCAAACTACTCGTAGGCATCAAAGCCGTTTGTTTTGATGCCAAACCTGTTTTCTAAGCATGTTCTAACATGCTTAGCTCGTCACTTTTAGTTTAGTGCTTATATAGGGTCGTAAGGTAAGCGATCTAAACCATCGCTTATACTTTCGAACCCGACCCATTTGGTCGATCATTAGGATCCGACCAAACACAGTAGGTGACCATAGCTATAACCTTCCGAGGTTATGCCTTGTGGTCACGATGTTAGGCGTTCCAAACGCGTTCTACGCGAACGACGCGTTAAGGTAGCATAAGCTACCTAAACGGGTCGTGATGGGTCGCAAGCACTTAGGTTAGGTTTCATTTTAGTATGTAGGCTTTGTTAAACCATATTACACGAGTCTCCATACTCGTTTAGTTTACGAACCCGCATACTATCCGATCCTTCCGATTTGGTCCGGTATATTAACATAGCTACCTATTAGGTGTCGTTTGATATCCTGTGATCTTTAGAATTATCTGGTTATTATACAAGGAATTCAAAGCAATCTCAGGTGAGTACATTGAACCCCTCTTTTACTGTTTTCCAAAACTGTTTTGGGGTGAAACACATATGCCTATCTGTTACTTTCATGCTTTCCATGTTTTCACATCGTATATCTGCTATGCTCATTATTACGTTATAGTACACGATTTCATTACATTTCACGCTATGTATGCCCATTGTGTGCGTACTTAGTACATTGATTTACATTACATTTCTGTTGCATATGTTTACTCAGCATATGGACACATTGATTTACATTACATTTCTGTTGCATATGTTTACTCAGCATATGGACACATTGATTTACATGAACATTTCTGTTGCATATGTTTACTCAGCATATGGACACATTGATTTACATGAACATTTCTGTTGCATATGTTTACTCAACATATGGACACATTGATTTACATGAACATTTCTGCTGCATATGTTTACTCAACATATGGGCACATTGATTTACATGAACATTTCTGCTTCGTATGTTTACTTAGCATACTTAGTACAATTGTTTACATCACATGCCTTCATTTTGTTAGCATACATTCATTAACATTAGCTATGCCGTTCGTTAGTAGGTAGTGGTACCATAGGAATTGACAACTCCCGTTCCTGAAGTCCTGGGTTTGATAGGATTGTAAGGAATGACCGAATTCGATATACATAACTTAGATAAACCTTTAATTTGTTTAAGGGTTTATCGCCACAGTCTCAAGGCTTGGATGTATGCATATTTCACAATACCGCATAAATGTTAATATCAATAGAGCATGCATTTTTCCACAGAACATAACGTTGATTTAAACCACGTTTTACTTCAACGACTTGTTTTGTGCATTTTACATATGGTTTAAGTTGATACATTTCGCTTACCGTACATGATACATTTTGGGATACACATTACATGATTTTCATTGAACAATAAACAAGTTGACATTGACATACACATTTGGTGGTTTACATTGAACATAGACATTTCGACATGATTTACAAAATAACACTTGACATTTGGTTTATACATGAACAATTTACATGGTGGTTGGTTTGGGTAAATGATTTGAGTAACGTGGCGTATGTAATATGATACAAACATGGTGGATACGCCGCTAGTACTTCCTATATATAAATGTTTGTATAATATTACATATCGTGGCGTTATCTAAGTCATTTCAGTTTAGACACATTACATTTTACACAAATAACATATTCTTCACAAGACATTATTTTCACAAACAACTTATCTTATCAACTCACTTTACTTGGTTACTCGTTTAACCTTACACTTATTTATACACATCATCTTATGTTATCGTTTTTCAAATGGTTTACAAAGCAAGACAAATTACAAGGTTCATGACTGACTGTTTTTAAACATTTCTTTAAAACTCAAGTCATGAATCCCACTTTCACAAAACCTATGTATCTCACAGGCATTTTTATGCTGACGTACCTACTTTCACATGTGTTTTCAGGAGCTGTTCCATAAGATGTTGATCACGATACTTGGGCGGACCTGTGCCTTAGAGACTAAAAATGAAGATAGAACTAGTATAACTATGTTTTGAATTTTGTACTTCCTTTTAAGACAATGTAACACCCGTGTTTGATAAATAAAATGTAACTTTAATTTCCATGGTTGTATAACAATTAATTCTGTCCACCACACTCCCCGGCGTTTCCGCCGTGGTTGCATGTTACACGCGGCCGGGGTGTGACAATCTTCAATGATTTGGTTAAAAATGTTGAAACAAAATCATTTTTACTGTTTCCAAGATTTTTGAGTTATTATTTTGAGAAAAAATTCAGTAAAGATGATATTGCGGTAATAAACCAAGGTGACTCTTTTCAAATAAACAGCTTAACTGCTGAAACATTTATAAGAATGTCAACACCTTGCAAAACACAAGCAGAGGTGCCTGAGCAGATTTTAGCAGCAAACACTGCTCCTCAGGTATCTGCTGCTAAGCCCACTGCTCAAGGTGATCAAGGTAGCCAAACAACTGCCTTGAAACCCACACCTAAAATCACCAAAAAGCCACAGAAAAAGAAAAATCAAAAAACCCCCCAAACCCATCAAAAAGGCAACTCTAGAGGATGCGATACCAGAGCAACTGCCTGTGACAGCACAAAAGTCACAACAAACCACTGCTGCTACTTCCTCACAGTAGTTGGTAAAAATATCTCAAACCCTAGCCGAAACTCTTCCTGTCTCTTCACAAAAAGAACAGGTTGTACAACAAGGGTCACCACATTATGATGCTCTGGAAGCACTCGTTTCCATCATCCACAGCCCAATACCCAGGGCAATTTCGCTTTCTAAACCTACCTTCACATCCCCAATCCCCCAAACACCAAACTACTGTTAGATGCAATTGATTTGAACCTAGCACAAACCAGTCCTTCTCACTCACCTATTCATGAGAAAATACCTCAACATGAGACTGGGCTTGATGTATCAATCCTTGCGAACCCACCAACACAACCTGAGGAGGTTACACCCCTTGAGTTACAAGTAACTCTTGGTGGTATTCTAAGTGAAGCAGCCACTACAAGTGTTGAACCTACAGGTTTACACTTGGACAGTGGTTACATCAATAAGACTTCCTTGGAGGCAATTCCTTCCATAACACCTCTGTTATCTGCTAGTGAGTTTGTATTAACAACTGGTTCCATCAAAAGATTATCAAGTGTTGAAGGAAGAAGACCCCAGTACCAAGAAAAAGGGGCATCAGTGGTTGATGTTAGGAGTACACTCCCTATCTCAACCTCTGATACAACCACCGCTAATGGGAAATCAGATGATCCCATTAAATTGGGTGATGATTTAAGGTACCAGGAATTGACGGAACGAGTTGAAAAACTGGATACATCTGTTGTAGAAATCAAAGAAATGCTGCAACAGCTGTTAACAGTTCGAATGGTACCATCCACTGCTGTTCCACCTCAAGCACCTGCTCCACCACCAGCAGATGTTATAAATGAGCTCTGGAATCTTTTTTAACCATTTCTCCACCAACAACACTAGATGGCTGAGCAGCAGCATGAAAAACATGTTCAAGAGCTCAAAAATACAATGGAGACTAGGTTCTAGGATACAAAAGATGACATCAAGACTATCAAGGCCCATCTATTGGCAACCACTGGTACTGCTCCTCCAACAGTTCTGTTTATTGATGAAATCCCCACAGATAATGCCAAAAAGGGGGAGAAAATTAAGGAGTGGACAAGGAAAGGGATTGATAATGGGTTGTATCTTGATCCAGAAAAGGATGCAATGCTCAGAAACATACCCTTTCCAGATGGAAGCAAAAAGGTTGATGTTACCCAGAATGCACTTGATGAAGGTGTCATAAGTGTAAAAAGGGATAGAGCGGCAAAGGATTTATCAAGATGAAATGAGGAGATGAGAGCTTTCATGAAGCTGAATGCGCAGTGTTGTTCTGGTGAAAAGGATGATCAAAATCCTGTTCCAAAAAGAAATCTTACTAGAAAAGTAAGGAAACCCAAATCCACACCATCCAGTCTTCCAAAACATACTTCAAAACCACTATCCAAAAGCCACCAACATCAAACCTCCACCCAAACAGCTGTTACAACCGCTGTTCTACCAACATATGCTGATACTTCAGTTGTTTCAACATCTGCTCTCACTTCAACACACACCACTTCCACTGCCTTATCACCACCAAAAACAACATCTCCACCATCACTTCCTGCCATAAAGCAGAAGACAGCATATGTTAAAACATTTGTTGTAATGACAACAGTAGTTGAAACACCAGTTGTTTCAACAGTTGTTTGTCAGTCACAAACCACTGCCACTGCTCCATCCAAATCATCATCTGCCTCTCCTAAAATAAAAAGGAGAAGGGTTATCATACCAGATGATGATTCTCCATCACCACCACCAACAACTTCAAAATCCCAAGCACTTGTCACAATTCCAAAACCCATTCCTCTCTCTTCAGCTCAAAACCAAAAGCCATTACCTCCTGCAGGGGTTTTATTTCCTTTGGAACTCATAGCAGTTAGGGAAGAGATCAAATCTTTCTATTATGAGGATGACCCTGCCAAAAGGAGTTTGCCATCAATCGAAGGATTTCCCAGGCCAAATAATATTGAAGAATATTTGAAAATCAAGGCCAAGCAGGCAGAGGATATCTTAATCAAAAATAAACATGGGAAATCTGATAAAGAATTCCAACAAAACTATCAGTTTCTACTCACACAGGTCAGATCTATGGAGCAGTTCGCCAAAAATGTATGTCAGCAAATTTCTGAAAGGGCAGATGAGTCCCTGAGAAAAGACTACATTGAAAATATCATGACCTACAAGAAATACAAGGGGGAGAAACATATGTACAAAAATTGGACCATTCCTGAGCTTGAAAAGGAAGTAGCTAGGATTCATGAAATGATTAAATATAAGGTCAAGAAGACTCCCCCTGAAAAATTCAAACAGTTTAAAGCTGACAAAGCCTTTGAGTTGAAGAGAATGAAAGAGGAGCTGATAGTTGCTGAATGTGGGTCAAGGAATTCTGTGTCAAAATAGGGAGAAGCTAGGGTCAGGGCCACCTATAAAAGGTTGGAGGAACTTAGGAAGAAAGATCCAACAGCTCCACAAAAACCTGACTACTCCAAAGTAGAGGTCTCAAAACGACCACCAAAGCTGCAAGCCAAAAGAACCACTGCTCCTACTGGTGCTTCCATCTACAAAAGAAGGAGTCAAAACCAGTTTGGTGCTGAAACAGTTCAAGATCTAATTGCTGGAAGTGACCTTGTAAAAGAGGGCATTATATTAATGATGAAAGAAGAATCTGAACTAGAACAATCTGCAAGTACTGCTCAGCCAGTCATGAATAGGCCAGCATCACCAAACACCTCTACAAATAAATATCTCCCAAGAAACCCACCAGGCTCAAAAGTACTAAAGTGGAAAACTGATAAACAGACCCACGTACTGACAGTGTTCAAGTCTAGTGGAGAAGTGAAGAAATTAACAAGGGAACAAGCTCTTGGCCAGAGTCTTGAAGATTTGCAGGATCTCCTTGATCTTCCACTTAGCAGGGATGATGATGATACAGATGCCTTAACCTTTGAATTGCAACTCAAAGGGCAAATAAGGGAACTGCTGATGAGGCAATAAAGATCTACAATAATGAAGAGGTTTGGCATTATCTGTTCCAGGGGGAGATTGTTGGGATTGAACCCTGCCAAAGGAACAGATAATAAAAGCCAAAACTGGATCAGAGTAGTGGATCCAGAATAAGAAGATGTTTGGTTGCAAGTCTCTCCCCTTGAAAGTAGTTTCAACATCTGCTGACCTCCTATCTGCTGATCATACAAACTGCTGACCTACAACTGCTGATCAAGTCAAAGTCCGATTGAAGAACTAAAGCTCTGCTGCTCAATCTACTGCCTTGGTTCAAGCACTGTTGATCATGACAAGTACTGCTGGGTTCACAGCAGTGGAAGGATGCGGCAGCAATTTATGTTTGCTTTATGAATTAATATATAATATTAGTAATTAGCATAGCAGTGTTTGTATAGATCAGAGGTTAGAGTTTGTTAGGAGGTTAGATGTCACTTTTATGGTGACGTCAGCTTAGATGCTCAGTGGTTTGTAAGTGCCTATAAATAGAACAGTACTATGTACTGTTCTGTTTAGCTCATTCACCATCTTCTTTCTGCACGAACAAACACTGAGCTCAGGCTGAGGGGGAGTTTGCACATTATACATGCATTGTAATCAAAGTTTGAAATAAATTTAATCATTTGATTCTGTGTTGAAAATGTATGATTGAAAGCATTTCTTCTGTTTGATTGTGAAAAGTTTACTTCCATTTAATTTCCGTTGCACAACTCACTCATAATTCCATCTCAATTTAAACACAAATCACAATCAATCCAAACTCAGATCCTAACAATGTGTAATGATTGATCCATTATTTTGACTTCTACATTCTCTAGCAAAGTGTCCTAGCCTTTTACACTTGTAGCACTTAATTTTAGATTTATCCAACCCCACTTTTAGATTCCGATGCAGTCTTGGAAACTTTCTTCCCGTTCTCTTATAAAACTTGCTGGTTCTTACACTCAGCAGTGCCAGTTAGTGCAAAATGTCCATTTCCTCCAGATCAGTGGGATCAAAATGTTGGAGGTCATTGAGCTCAAAGGATAAGTTGTTAGAATTCTAGTTTTCCCCACTTGCTGTAAAAGCATAGTTGGGTGAGTAAGGCTCAGAGTTTTTAAAGGCTCCTCCTAAAGTTATGTCAATGTAATGATCATAACTCTGGTCCTTACTACCACCATATTCTTCTTGAAACAGAAGTGTTGTGTTACCAAAGGTGTAATCATCAGCAACCTTCCCAGATTCCTGCAACTTCTTTTTCTAGTTCAGCTCTCTCTCATAGGTGAGGAGCCGACCATGAAGTTTGGTCAAACTTAGCTCTTTAAAACCCATAGAATTTCTGGTTACAAAAGCTATAGTATCCCATTTGTCTAGTAATGACCTTAGAAACCTGCTATTTAAAGTGGACTTTGCAAATTCGACATTAACCAGTTTAAGTTCACTAATGAGATAGCTAAATCTTTAAAACTGTTGGGTTAGAGACTCTCCTTTGACATGACAAAATGTTTCACACTGTTGATTCAAAACCTCCCTGTTATTTTCTATAACCTCTTTTGTTCCACCGAACTGCTCTTTCAGTGCATCCCACAGCTCTTTGGCACTGTTGCAATGCAACAGTCCAGCATAAATGTCATTTGGAAGAGTTGAAGCCACATTGCTAAAAGCCTTTGCATCTAGTTCAATTTTTTGAAAATCCTGATCTGAGTAATTTTCAAGGCTTTTAGGCACTTGGGCCTTGGGATCTTCTGTGCTAGGCTCCATTGGAACATGTGGTCCAAAGATGACTGACTTCCAGCAGCCGGTGTTTTGCTGAGCTAACACGCCCTTCCTATGTTGCCAGATATTGTACTCTGATCTGACAAGCATAGGTGGCTTGAATAGTTTTCCGGTGTTGTGAGGGTCCTGTGAGTGTGATGTCATCTTGGTTGTTTTACAAAAGTTTTTGAATAATCGACTTTATACGTGATTACCCTTTACTCTGTTTTCAACTGATACGAACAACTTAAGTATCAATGGATTTGAACTGCACTTTTATGTCAAATTGATTGTTAGATCGAATTTGACTGTCCTATGCTCAGATACCAATTGTTAGGATGTGAGTTTGTTTTGATTGTGTTGTTTAACTAAATGAAGGTAAATCAAAGAACAATTTGCAGAGGAAATAGAAAGTAAACATTATAACACAATCAAAGAAGAATTGTTTTCATCATACATGATTTCATTAGTCAAAAGATTGTATGAATTACAAAAGTTTAACTATGGATGCATGAACACAAGGCTCCCCCTCAGCCTGAGCTCACAGTTTGTTCGTACAAGATGATTGGTGCAAAAGAGCTGATAGAACAGTACATGTACTGTTCTATTTGTAGTACAAACGAAACCACTGAGCATCTAATGCTGACGTCACCTAGACAATGACATCTAACAGACTAACAACCTCTAAGCATTGATCTAGACAAACACTGTTCCATTGAATACACTGATATACTAAAACACTGACACTCCTTTCCACTGTTGAGCCTAAGCACTGATGTTGCGTATTAGTGCTTTCTTCAATGGTTGATTAGGCCTTTGAATCAGCAGTGTTTAGACTTCTTCAGGGCTTTGACTATCAGCAGTTGTTAGGTCTTTAGTCTTTATAACCAGCAGTACTTAGATGAATAGATGTTGAGAAGATCAGTCTTTTGGATGATCAGTTGATAGAAGCACTACCATTGGAGGGAACTTAGAACATGCATTGCTTATTGTGTATCAATTGTTGAGAACCAGTTTTGGCTTTCTGAATCATATGTTCTTCTAGGTTTGATCACTGTTGAGCCTAAGCACTGATGTTGCGTATTAGTGCTTTCTTCAATGGTTGATTAGGCCTTTGAATCAGCAGTGTTTAGACTTCTTCAGGGCTTTGACTATCAGCAGTTGTTAGGTCTTTAGTCTTTATAACCAGCAGTACTTAGATGAATAGATGTTTAGAAGATCAGTCTTTTGGATGATCAGTTGATAGAAGCACTACCATTGGAGGGAACTTAGAACATGCATTGCTTATTGTGTATCAATTGTTGAGAACCAGTTTTGGCTTTCTAAATCATATGTTCTTCTAGGTTTGATCACATGTGCCAACAAGACCAATAAAAGCAAAGAGACGAATTAGAAAAAAACTTGGGGAGAAAGGCAACATCACGCCTGAACATCAGACAATCAATATCAGTGGGACGAAACAGCATGCGATCAAGAGATAAAAGAAGTTGATTGGATCGAGCTTCAAGATTGGGATTTAAGATTCGGGTCGATTACGCAACGAGTTATTGTTCGGTTTGTTTTGCGTTTTTTTTCTCAAACTTGATACTATGACTTCTTTGTTATTTGAGACTTGTTTATTATTTTCATTCTTGATTATGGTTCTTGGTTAGATTTCTTTAACTACCTAGGTTGGATGAATGGTTTGCTAAAGTTTCATTTTTTTATAAACGAAACCACTGAGCATCTAATGCTGACGTCACCTAGACAATGACATCTAACAGACTAACAACCTCTAAGCATTGATCTAGACAAACATTGTTACATTGAATACACTGATATACTAAAACACTGACACTCCTTTCCACTGTTAAGCCTAAGCACTGATGTTGCGTATTAGTGCTTTCTTCAATGGTTGATTAGGCCTTTTTGCTTCGCATGATTCTTGGTGACGGTCTTTATCACATAATAGAGTCATGCTAGGTTTTAGATTTTGGTGAGTGTCTATATCACATAATAAATCTTTAATATTTAGGGTTAAGTGGCCATCAAACCTTAGAAGTAATATTTGGTAATAAAATTAATTAAGTGTTCTACTAATTCTCAATAGTTGTGAGGTGCGAGATTATTGTTAGGTCTAAGTCATTAAATCGCAAGGTAGGAGCTTCGTAAGGAGTAACCCTTTTGACTGCTGTCTAACAAGTCTAATCGAGAAACCAAGTTTACCCTAGGTTTAGGTCATGTGAGGGAGTAAATCTTGTTAGATGTCCTGTGAGGGAGTCTAATTAACCGATGTTAGTAACAGCCTCTAGGGTGCCATAAGTGTCTCTTGGGAAGGGTCGAGGGTCTTGTTCGGTATCTCGAAAGGTTTAGGATTTTAAGATCCCGGTTCCATAATAATTAATATCTTAATAAAAATCATTACTAAAAGCAAACTAGGATTCCAGTCAAGGTAGTTATTCCCATCATCTGAGTAAACCTAAGTTCGTCTGCTTTAGTTAATTTAATTTAATCGCAATTTTAGGATATTTAGAAACCCCCCCCCCCTAAAAAAACAACAAAACAGTTAAGTACAGTTTGGTTAGAGTCAGTCTAGTCAGAGTCTAGTAAACGTAGTCAGTAGAGTCTCATGGGTTCGACACTCAGACTTACTTAGGCTATATTACATTGACCGGTACACTTGCCGGTTGTGTGGTCTAGGTTTAGAGAGTCTTCGTTATAAATTTAAAACTTAGAGAGTCTAGTTTAGGGTTTGATTTTAGTTAATCTAATTTGTTGGTGCATAAATGTCTGTTAACTTTGTCTTTTATCAAGTCTTGTATCTAGAATAGGATAAACTAGTGCTCAGATGTCGGAGAATTAGGGTTTTGATGTATCTAGGCCATTTCGCACGAAATGGAGGTTAAACCATTTCGTACGAAATGAAGGATAAGCCATTTCGCATAAAATGGATTTTCCCATTTCGTACGAAATGACCATTTCGTATGAAGCCTTTTCATGCGAAATGGCTAGCCTATAAATACCTGAGCGTGGTTTCTCATTTATAACAATCCGGATTTAAGAGCCGAGGTGCTGCCGAACTGTTAACTGACCTGTAAAGCTTTGAAATCAATAAACAAGTGATTATAATCGTGAATCAAGCTGTAATCAAGTTCGTATCATTGATTCCGCCTTTGATATGGATTAAACTCTTCTGATCGACTCGTATAGGTCGTACGACGATCCAACAAGTGGTATCAGAGCTCAGGAGGAAGAGTTCATACTGATTCAGCTTGTTTTCATTGAAATTTCTGACTTCTACCCATTCTTTTTCAAAATTAATTAGATTTCATGGTTAAAATGGCTTGAATTTCACACATTACACGCGAAATACAATTTTAACAAACCCTTGAAAGAATCAGACCTAAAATCGGACTATAACTTGATCAATTTGACAAAAAACGGATCGATCTAGTGATGTCAGCATCATTACGCACGAAATGGATCTTTATTTCGTATGAAATCGTTATCCATTTCGCACGAATTGGCTTAGAAGCTGTTCATTTCGCACCAGAGTATCCATTTCGCACCAAAATTCATTCATTCGCATGAAACAGGCCCATTTCGCTTGAAGGTTCCATTTCGCTTGAAACACTTATCCATTTCGTACAAAATAGACAGTGTTGGATCATTTCGCTTGAGAAGGTTGTTTGAGGATCAATCCATTCGCAGGAGTTGATTTGCTTTAGTTCACACGAAGTGAACTATTACCAGTGTGAAGTTTGTTTTAAGAAAATCACAATAATATGTCTAAGTGTTTGTTAATTGTTTCAGGTATAAGATGGGTGATGATTTTCTGAATCCGTTTAGTGATGTTTTTGCTTACACAAGCAGTACAGGAGAGAACACTACATCAAACAACACGAACACTTCAGCACCAAACCCAAACCATTGGAAAACCATTGCTGATTCCTTGAGTGTTGATAATGCCCATGGCACCTACAACAAACCTCCCAAACTTATGGCTATCGAGGAGTATAACAGATGGGCACCAAGGTTTAAGGATTGGCTAAAGGCATTTGTCTACCCAAGTTGGAAATTCTTGAAGAGCGGGTTTAATCTTGGAAGAAGTGATTATGAGAACTTAGTCGAAAATGAACAAGAAAGTTTCATCGCTGAACAAAAATGTATCGCATTACTTCATCAATCAGTAAGGGACGATATCATATCTCTAATCGACTACAGTAATGCCAAAAATTTATGGGCAAAATTAGAAAAAAAAGTGTATGGGTGGAGCTGAAATTGTTAAGAACAAGAAGAAGTTGTTAAAGAAAGAATTTGATCTGTTTGGTTGTATGAAAAATGAATATGTGTCAAAGATGATAGAAAGATTCGGTCACTTGAAAATGGAACTTGCAAGACATGGAATTGTGTTTACACAGGAAGAGTTGGTTAATAAACTGTTTGACTCACTGCCTGATGAGAAAGATTGGCAGTATTTTGCTCTAATGTTGAAGAACACAGTGAAGTCGACTGATCTGACAGTTAATTTGCTAATTGAAAGATTGGAGAGTGATGAATTAGAGATCAGGAAAACGAACAAAGTCAATAATTCCTTGTATCAACAAAATGTTGACTTATATTATCGAGGAAGTATGATTCCAAAAACTGTGTCACCAAAGACTGCATTCTCAGCAGAAAATTCAAACATGCCAAATCAAGAAAGTCCAAGCAGTGGTTATTATGGAGGATCATCTTTAACCTCTTCAAGTCAACAACAAAAATCAGTTTCGAAAAACTTGTTCTAGTGCAACATTGCTGTAGACCTCAAAAATGCACAAAACTTCAGTGAATAATCAGCCAAGCAGCAAATGGTGTTTTTAGCATCCGTCTTGGAATCATATGAGAGTCTTGTTGCTGGAAAGATTGGAAACACTAACCTCACCAAGGAAGACTATGATCACATTGACCCAGAAGAGATGGAATTAATTGATATTAGATGGTGCATGGCTAATGCGGTCAGAAGGGCTCAAAGATTCATGGAGATAACAGGCAGACATTCAATTGGTGGACCCTCAACAAAGCTTGGTTTTGATAAATCAAAGGTCACATGTTTTAAATGCAAACAAAAGGGTCACTTTAAACGAGAGTGTCGAAATGCAGCTGCTGATGAGATGGCTAGTCCATTCCGTGAGGATTATTACAAAAGGGCCATCTATCATCAAAACAAAGCGGAATCTCCTAGAATGAAGCAGTTAGAAGATGTTCCCAAAGAAAAGTCAAGAGCAGTAACTGTTTTTCATGATGATGAGGGATTTGATTGGAGCGATCTGTTACCAGAAGAAGATGCAGTGGGATATGCCTTCATGGCAAAAAATGTTCCTTTCAAAGATACTCGAACAGAAGAAAAGAAATATACTTACAGGAAGGAAGATGATAGCCCAAAACATGAAAGATAAAATCTATCGAACATGGAAAGAGGCAAAAAGCGCAAAAAGATGGGACGCAGATTGTAACACCTCGTAAATTTATGTCCAATAAAGTATCGACACGTGTCATGAGCTTTAAACGAGTAAAAGATTGCTTTGGAGGGACTAAAGTTGACAACTAAGGAAAGTATGTGAATAAAAAGGGTTCAAAATGTTAATAATGGATAAATATACTTTAAAATAACCCTACATGATGTTTATACCCTTAAACGAATAAATCTTGGATCATACGAAGCTAATTGTGAAAGAAAGTGAGGAATTACAAACTACAGGGGCTAAATGTGTCAACATGTTTAAACTATACCTCTGAGTGACCTTTTAGCAAACCCGAAGCTTTGTAATGATTAATTATACTCACGAGAATAAGTGATAAAAATTTCACAAGGTTTCGATAAAGTATGAGAAAGTTATGGCAATATTCGTGTACGGGGGGTTAAAAGCGTCAACATTGAAATCTAAGGCCTTACGGGTGATCACAAAGCTAACCGAGGACTAAACAAAGGTTGGTTAAGTCTTGAGAGCCTTAAAAATCAAATTAAAAGGCTGAAAATGCAAATTTAGAGCTTAAAACCACGTTTAAAAGGACCAGGGACCAAAAGTGCAAACTTGAAACTTGTTTGGCAGGTTCTGGAAGGCCAGGCGGCCCGCGTAAGAGTGCCCTATGGGCTTACGCGGCCCGCGAGAGCAGCACAGCGACAGAAACTTTGGACAGATGCCTGTTGAAGCTGTGTAACCGACTTTAAACCTTGTTTTTACATACCAGGGGCTGCACAAACAAGTTTTCATGCATAGGGGGCACTTGTCTTGATCTGGGAACATTAGTAGACCTCCTTGGCATGATCTTGTTGCATCATTTTGGCTATATAAGCTTCCTCTTGTTGCAACACTTTGTTCATTCATTTGCAAAGTTCACAAGACTCACTTCTGGAGCTCTCTAGTCATCAAGCAAGCTTTCTTAAGATCCCTAGTCGTGCTTAGGACTCTTGTAAGTGTCCTTAACCTTTCCTAATTCAGTTTAGCTTAGTTAATTAGCTTAAAGTCAAACCGTCGTAATTAAGGTTTGACTTCGAGATTACTCATAATTTGTCCAGTCAAATATCGAATTAAAAATACCTATGAGTGGGTAATTATGTGGGTAATAAACCCTTAAAAGGGTACTCTCTGATTCCCACTCTAACTAGGTCAATTGTCGGGTCAAAGTTAACTTTAAAAAGTCAACATAAAGTTTATTTTCAAATTAAGGCATATTTAGCAATGTAGAAGTCATGCAACCTGTTTTATCATTAATATAACTTGGTAATTAATGTAAGAACATGTCTAAACATGTTCACCCCGACAATTTTCAGTTTAGGCTCGGTTTGGGACCGAAAGTCGCATAGTTTGACTTCGGCTTTGACTTTCAGTTCTGACCCGTTTAAGCATAGTTTGGAAATGCCTTAGAGCCTTAATAGGACCAGGTTTCATATAAGTATAACCCTCTATGATTATACAACTTGGTTCATTAGATATCCGATTCATATGCATGTTTCCGTTAATTGCTTAAATGTTGACTATTATGCCCTTTTCACCTTAAAATGTGATTTTTGAAAAAGTAAAAGATTAGAAACCTTCATTACTGATTTATAGACATGTCCCTAAAATTTGACATCAGTTTGAGGTCTAGATTAGGAGTTATGCTCATTAGCGTAAAAAAGAAGCTTTTTAGTAATTAAATGGCATAATTAACATATAGCCTATCTAAACCCAATTTTTAATACCAAACTTTTTACCTACTGATATAAAATAATATTTTGGGATTTTTGGAGATTTTAATTTATTTTTAGGCTGAGCATAACATAGGGTTCTAAGCTTAATTCAGTTATTGTCGGTTTTGCCCTTTTGGGCTATAAAATGAGTTTTACAAATCCTTTTGATACCAAACCTTTTTCTACTAATCTAATATGATAAATAAAATGTTTTGAGCCTTCTGGAATAATAAAAATATCAGCTTTCCTTTGAAAACCTGGAAATGGCTCCAAATCGCCTTTTTAAGCGTTTTTAACGCATAGTATGTATTAAAACTATTTTAAACATATAAGGTTTGATGCCTACTGATATTTTCAGTAAATTTTTATATTTTAACAGTAAGCAAAAGTTTTAAACACAGATTTCCAGTTTTGACCTTTTAAGCCTATGTGAAATTACCAAAATGCCTCTACGATGCATAATTTGGTTATAAATGATAAATTTCACATATATGTAATACCCTACTGTTATAACTTATGAAATTAAGTATATTTACTGATTAAATCAGACCTGTAACTCAGATTACTATTTAAACTCTTTTATAACCTTTAAAATGACCAAAATGCCCTTACGGGGCATAGTTTGAGTTTAAAATCATTTTGGGCATAATAGAAGATATCTTACTGATGTCACAACATATTTAATGCATATTAACTTAGGAAACCTGTATGTGACTCTTATGGTTACCCGTTACGCATTATTCGCGTTCGGTTCGGTTTATGTGACTAGTTTGCATTAAGTGACCAAAACGGGTCAAACCTTATCATTTTTGTCTCAAAATCCAGAATGTGTTTAGTTTACCCATATTATACAAGTCCCCAAACTTGTCGGGTCTAAATCACATTCTATCCCGGTCTTCGCTTAATCATGCGTTTGAACCGTATCTTTCTTTAAAACTAATCGGTCTAAGCTTAGGCTAAATCAAAGACCCGTTAGGAATCTAAGAGATTATTATAAACCTTCGTTCCAGAATAGGAGACCCGGTAAAAGCTACGTGCACTTGCTTATTGTGATTATTACTTGCAAAGGTAAATACTTTTAATTATTTTCCCTATACGGGCTTGGGGTACGGTATATAAAATACCGCTTGGCCGGGCATTGAATCTTTAATCGTATGATGGTTAATTTATTGAGATGACCCGTTTAAATTGTTTTGTTTGCTTAAAACCTTTGGGGGATTAATGACCATGTCCCGGATATCCTTGGCATCATTCAAAGAAATGGCCACGACCTTAGCACGTTGGTGTAGGCGTACACCCGTCAGTGCATTTATAAATAATAAGGTATAACCGCCGGTTTCAGGAATAACCCGACGCGGGACTATACCATGTGGTGTGTCAATTAATCATTAACCCGGTGCTCAGCCCGGGCTACTGAACGTATAAGAAACATGTAAGTCTTTTACAAGTTTATATATAAATAATTATCCCAAGTTATAAAATCTTTTGTGCCATGTGCATTCAAATAAATTTTAACATTTTTAAAATGAGTTAGTTAAATTGTATTTACCAGTGTAAACTGACGTATTTTCCCAAAAAGGCAAAGTGCAGGTACTACTCGTAATAGGCTGGTCTCTCCTAGCATCAAATAGAAGTCTCGCAAGCTTAGATGCCTGAAGTCTGTTGAACAAAGTTTCCTCTTTATTTTGATCCGCCTGTGGATCTATTTCAACTGTTTGTGATACTTAATATTACAATTTTATTCCTTGGAAATAAATCTATCTTTTTTGCTTCCACTGTGCATTTAAATTTGTGTTGCTTAACTATGATGATATCAACTACATCACGATACTTCCCACCGGGCCCACCGGTAATACGTGGAAATATCCGGGTGTGACAGGTTGGTATCAGAGCCAACACTGAGTGAATTAAACACTAGCCTTTTGTGTTTAATCTCAGTTACACAAATTGCACATTCCTCGATCCTCGAGTCTAGACAAATAACATAGGACAAATTCTGTTTTGTTTTGTTTTGTCTTTATTTTTTATATATATTCTTGCTTGTTATCTTTATTTATGTTGTCAGGTTCAATATGCCGCCGAGGTTTAGAAGAGGTAGAGGCAAGGCCCCAGTGACGGGCCATGACCACGAGGCCGTGCCTTCCCACCGACGCACACCATCAATCACCATGAGCACTAGCCCCCAAGAACCTTGGAGGACCTACATAGAACCAGGGAGACGATCTGTCTCTCTAAGCTCATCGTCGTCTTACCACCACTCCTTCGGGCCACATTCAGAAAAAGAGCCCAACAACCCCCAACCTTCATTCATACCTCTTCAGCAATCGAATTCACACCACTCTTTCGGCGACCCCACTCCTGCTTTTCAGAGCCGGTTCAACCCGGCTAACTACATTTAAGAACCCGTGGGTTTTAACCCAGTGGGACCAGAGGACCATTTTTTTGGCGATCACGCCATGGATATGGACGAGGACACGGATCCCGTCGAGCCTGCAACCGGGACCCCAAACCATCCCATCGAGATCTCTGATGGGTCCTCGTTTCATGGATCGCCTTACCGCGATCCGGATAGCTATCAGGTGAGGTTCAACCATATTGAGTGGTATTTTACCCCCTCTGAGGACTCGTCTACGTACCAAGAGTAGCAGCAGCAGAATCCTTCTGAGGATTCTCGCTTCGTGGCCGTTACTCCACCGCCACCACCACCAGTACAGCAGCCGCCTCTGGAACCACCGGGGCGACAAAGATCAAACGCACGGATGTCCGTGCTAGGAAGTGTGCGTATCAGCACCCCTCAACCATCAACTGGCAGTCACTATCCGCCACTCCAAGAAGAAGACCTGCAGATGGGGGGACCATCAAACCCCGTCTTAGAAGTAAACTCTGCGCCTGTAGCGCCACCATTGGGTTTTGGTAACCCAATCCCTGCATACGCCGGTTCAGCGGCGTATAATCCATTTGAGCAGCCGGCCCACACCAACTACAACTATGCGGAGGTCGACCCATATCAAGCAGCATGGGACTACAGCGCTCTTCATCCTGAAGGGCCATACGGTGGTCCTTGGACCACTGGGTACCCACCTTATGTGTACCAGCACCCGCCACCTCCTCAACCTCTGCATCAGCAGCCGCCGCAGCCGCAGCCGCAACTGATCCCGCCAGAACGCCAACAAGAGGTTCTCGATAGATTGGACAAATGTGAGCGGGATATTCAGGCAGAGCGCAGAAACAACCGAGGCTTCTTCAAAGGTTTATTAGACCTGATCAAGGGGAAGTCCAAGAGAAAGGATTATGGAAGATCTTTGTTTATTTATTTATTTATTTATGTTGTAATCATGTCCCTGCGTGGTCATTTGTTTCTATACTCAGCCCCTGCGTGGGCTTGTCTTTTTGTATTCTGCCCCTGCGTGGGCATGTCTTTCTTTTGACCCCTGCGTGGGTATGTTGTTTGTTTAAGCCCCTTGGTGGGCATGTTATTTTTTAGAAGTCCCGTTTAGGGAAAAATTTGTACTTTTGAATTGGTAGTGGAATGGTTTAATTTTAATTTTCATACTTATTTATTGTTAATTATATGCATAAACATAAAACATAAAATAAATGAAAATAACATTCCTATTAAAAGATCTACCATTATAATAAAATGGCAAAATCTAAAAAGGATAAGACCTAGCCATGTGTCATCTTAAGACAGGGCCAAGATGGTAGTTCCATAATTTGATTCAGATCCATATTAACATCTCTCCTTAGGATTATTCTACGTTAAATATTAAAAAGAATCTTAAGGGTAAAACCTAGCCACATGTTATTGCAGACATGGCCAAGATGGTAAAACCCGCACAAAAGATTCCAGTTCTTGTTAACATCTGAAAGCGTGTTAACATTCTTGGCAAAATGTGATTCGATAAAATCGCATGAGTCATCTTTAAATTGGGTCATTTTAATTTCCCTTTAATTATATAACCATCCCTTAAGGATGAAGTGCCTACGGGCTATAATTAATGTCCTTTGAGACTAAAGACAGTAGTAGCCTACAACTCACTGTCTAGAAAAGGTAATGAACTTTGATTCAAACCTTAATACCTCGATTCTGTGAAAATCCTGGTTATAACTTAAAATATGTCTATGTGACTAGGCTTTTGTGCTATTATTAAAATTGTAATAAAGGATTGTAATAAAGGTCCTGAATGTATAAATAATTAACAAATTAACCAAAAATGGCTATTAGAACCATGGTTAATAAATCATTTTATACTGTAATTTTTTTTAAATACACCTTGTCAATTATTTCTTTTATGTAGCAAATAAAGCTACATGACTAGGTCAGAAGAGGTAAACAGTCATCCGTTGGAAAACCATGATAACAATAAGATGCATGTGACCGGAGAAGAACTGCAGGCATTAATAGATAATGCTGTTACAAAAGCTATGGAACGGCAGTATAGTGAATCTAGTGGGACTCGAAGTAGGACCCTATCCACATCGCCCTCTAAATCTGTTCCTAAAACCCATTCTGAAGCCCACAGCAAACCACCCTCTACCCAACCTAAGCCCAAGAAAGAGGATGTTCAACATTCCTCAAATCAGCACAGCATTCCATCTAAGAGAATTGTGCTAAATCAAGAACCATGTGCTAAAGGTTGTACTTATAAATACTTTGTTTCTTGTAAACCCCGGGATTTCACTGGGGAGAAAGGGGCAGTGGATTGTGTGACATGGTTGGATGAGATGGACATTGTGGTAGATATTAGTGGTTGTGCTGAAAGTGATATTGTAAAGTTTGTATCTCAGTCTTTCAAGGGTGAGGCCCTAGCCTGGTGGAGATCGTTGATTCAAGCTACCGGGAAGATTCCGTTGTACAATATGACAGGGGATCAATTTGTCACACCCTGACTTTTGCGGAAGTGTGATTATGGTGTGACTTTCTTAATATCATTGCATTCAATCATAACATCAACTATATGATAAAACCATAGGTTTGTCATCCATTAAATGAGTTTAAAACATAACAACATCGTTTTAAAACGTAGATTACAAATTTGAAAAACATCAACAAAAGTTGAGCGAGTTCATGTGTTCATTTGTGTGTATGTATAAACCTTTGAAAAAAATGTTGTAAGTATGTATGTAAGACCCTTGTATGTAGCAATAAGGAAAAAGAGATCACCAATAGTTTGCAAAGCCATTGATATGTGTGAAGTGATGCAGGAAGACTCAAACCTAGCAGATTTTGGCGTCAGGCACATAGTCACCTCATGGTCCACTCAGCGGACTCAGGAGTGGGGCTCGCTACACCTGAATAGATCTATCACTCATGTCCCTCGGTCCTACAACGAGGATTAATGGCCTTAAGTTCCACCTACCCACTCACATGATCTAAGTAGTAAAAACCCTCCCTATGCTAACCATACCATGTAAGTCAAAGTTTGTAACAATTGTCGCATGTATTTCACCCCTGAAGTATAAAACTGAAAATAGTAAAGAGAAAGGGGGGGGGGGACATGAACTCACAGTATTGCGTCTTCAGTATATGTAACCCAAGTCTCCTCAGCCAACACGACTACCTACAGTGGACTTGTCACACCCCGAAATTATCAGAGCTGGCGTGACTGGACTGGTATCTTCATTGCACAGCGGAAGCAAATAAGCTAAGACTTCAAGAAAATGAATGCCCACTAAGTACTCGAATCTCCAATGGCTCTCCTATTCCAACTGTGCCTTAACTTTGAAATGCAACCTGAGAAAGAAACATGTGAAAAAGTCAACATAAAGTTGAGCGAGTTCATAGTTTGTTTGTAAAAGATTTGAAATAAATCTTTTTGAATAACCGGTTTTTGAAATGTTGTTGAGAAAACGAATTTAAAAATCATTTTCTGGTCATGTGATATGGAAACTTTGTATTTGTAACGCTTTATGTTCGTAAAACCATGTATTTGTAAACTCTTGTATTGGTAAAATTTGTATAACCGTCAATGCCCACCCTGACTTTGACTTCATGCCCGCATAATCCCTATGCCTTGAATTTGTATAAAACATGGTATTTAGTTTATATAAATCAAGTATTTTTGTAAGTGTGTATGACAAAAATCCCTGATATGTAGCAATAAGGAAAAAGAGATCACCAATGGGTTGCAAAGTCACTGGTATGTGTGAGAAAGTGCAGGGAAACTCAAACCTAGCAAATTTGTACCGGGCTTCCGGTTGTAAGACACAGTCACCTCTATGGGCCGCCCCCTGGCCTCACAGGTGTGGGCTCGCTACACCCAAATAGATCTATCGTTCTTGTGTCCCTCGGTCCTACAACGATGATTAATGGCCTCAAGTGTTGTACCCACCCCTCACATGATCTGAACGTCCTAACCCTCCTTAAGCTAACCCATAACATGTAAATAAATGTTTGTAATAATTGTATCATGTATTTTACCCCAGCCCTAAGGCTGAACCTCAGATTTCGATAATACGTAATTGTTTTGTAAAAACCGGTATGTTTAGTATAAACCTTTCGTAAATCATTTGAGTTCCTCGAAATCCATTCGTAATATGATTTAGAAATACGAGTTTTGCGTTTGTTCAAAACTTTGTATGTTCTAGCAAAACGAGCTTTGTCTAAAAATATACAGTCTTTGTTTATTGAAAAACTTTGTATGTTTCTGAAAATCGTGCATGTCTTTCCACCCCGAAAACATTTACAAAAATGTAAAACCGTAAAAGTGGGGTTATGAACTCACCTGAATATTCCTGTGTAAAGCTAGCTAATTACTACTTTGATGATGTCGTTTCCAAGACGTGACTCGCTAGCGTGCATTCTACAATATTCCTAACACGGAATATCTAATAAGTTTCTAAATAAGCGTAATGACTAAGTTACGTGTCATCGAGCTCTACCGAATCATAGTCGAACGATTCAACGGTAAGTTATGACTTAAATGAAACGAAAAAGTCATATTCGTTAAGTCTCGTCTAATGTCGTTAATAGATGAGCCTTAGAAGGACTTAGCTCTCAAAAGGTTTATAACATATGAATTATTCATGTAAAAATATATAACTGTATCTATATAATCACGTTAATCGTCTCGAGAATTCGTAGGCGTATGTAAAGAATAGTTATATGAAAGTAAAACAATATATAACCAACTCGTATCATGTTTCGCGTCCTAACAAAATATAGGTATATGCCGTTTAGGCGTTTAAAATAAATATATAAAAAGTTATATCTATTTTATAAAAGGACACGACTTGTTGTGTTTGAAAAATAAATACATATTTATATTTATTTTTATAAAAGAGTTCGTATTGACCGATATAAATATAAACTATATTTAGTGAAATCATGTTTGATTGAAACTTGAATCATATGTATAAACTACATCCGTTTTATAAAACGAATTTGTGTTGTTTGGTATTCAGAATAAATATGTAAATTATATTTATTTTTACCAAGGAATTGTCGAGGTTTCAGAATTTAGGATAAATATAATAATTATATTTATTTGTTGTGAATAGTTTCCGAATCGTTGCTTTCGAAAGTCGGAAAGTGTTGTCGTTTGAAGCAAATATAGACTATTTATTTTCAAAGAAAAGAAGTCGGGTTATTTGATGTTAAAACAAACAAATATATATAGTTTATTTATTTTATAAGAAAAATTCGTATTGTTGCATATTCGAAATAAATATAGAAACTATATTTATTTTATAAAATAATCCGTGTTATGGTAGTTTCTTGCACGTTATAAAGTGTCGTCGAAAGCAAAATTACATTTGTGTATGTATTCATTTGGCAGTTTCGTTTTTATAATAAGACTCGTTTCATTTTATGGATTTTCTCGAAAAACGGGCAGAGTTTCCTCTGTTTTTGGACGCCCCCGACAACACAAGTTGTCGTTATTTTTCAAAATTCAATCAATGTTCAATGATCAATACAAATAACCTTAGTAACAGCGACAAAATATAAACTAAATACTAATCTGTTCGGCTTGAGCTCGATATCGCGTATTTAACAAAACAAAAAAAAACATAATTGTTAAAGCAATGATTATTTTTTTTACCAAGTCTTCGTGTCGGACACTGAACTGCTGACTGAGTTGACTCGGTTTGACCGGTTGTGTTGACTTGCTTCGCTAACCGAGTTGACTCGGTTGACCGAGTCGATCGAACCGAGTCACGAACCCGAACCTAGCCGTGGACCCGTTGGCTGCCTTTGACTGTTTGACCTGGACCGAGTCCCGTTGATTGTCCTGACTGAGCCTGATCCCATAACCAATCTGAACCCAAACAATCGGAGTTTGAACCGAATATTGTCAGCAACAACAAAAATCACTTCCATTCTTCGAGCTTTGGGAAAAATAAAAGAAACAGAAGTTTACCGGAGTTTTGTCGGACAGAGATCGAAGACCCGAAGCTCCAAATCTGACCCGAACCAAATCCCGAGACCCGAACCGCTGACTTGTTGACCGAACCGAAACCCGTTGACCTGAACAAATTTGTCTTGAAACATCACGATCATTATCATCATCATCGGTCTTCACAGAAAAGAAAAATGGGGAGAAGGTTTACCGGAAACTTGGCGGATAAAGTCTTGGACCGCCGGAATTTTGACGTTGACCACCGGATAAGTAGACCAACCGCCGGATAATTGAGTCGACCGCCGGATAATTGAGCCGACCGCCGGTTTTTCTCTCTCTCTTTCAGTCTCTCTCTCCGTCTCTCACTGTAGCGCCGCCGCACCACCACCACCGATTCGTGGTGGTGGTGGTCCGTTTTTTAGTCGAGGGGGGGTGTTTTTGTTGGAGAACCACCGCCGGCTGCCGCTGTGAAAAACGGCGCCGGTGGTCTTCGTCGGAGCTGAACCGAGGGAAGGAGGTAGGTGGTGGCGTGTGGTGTGTGGCTCGCCCGACAAGCTCTTCGGAGCTCCAATCAAGAAGAGAGAGAGATGGGGTATGGGTGGGTGATAGAGACGGAGGAGGAGTGGTGTGTGCGACGGCCGGCACCGGCCGGATTCCGGCTCCGGTTGCCGGTAATATGTCGAGAAAGAGAGAGAACTCATGTGTGAGTTTTGTCTATGTGTGTGTATTTGTTTGTTTGTGTGGATAAAAGAACTATGGGTCTGTATTTATAAGCAAATTTGGGTCTTGTGGGTTTTTGGGCTTGGGCCCAAGGCCCACAAGGCCAATCCCCGTGTTTAGTGGCCCGTAATTCCCACGAAACCCGTTTTAGAAATCCGAACATAAAAAAAATTCATAATTCGCTATTTTAGGGTCAAAGTATGTAGAAATAGTGTCGAAAATTGTTATTAAATCGCGTACGCTAGTCGGTTTTGTTAAAATCGCGTAATCCGCGTAGTTCCGTCGTTTTTAGTCTGTTTTTCAATCCGTTTTCTACTAGAGTAGTTAAAATTTAATTACGAAACAAAATATATCGTAAAAATTTAATATTTGTCGGCGTTGTCAGTGTCTTGTTCGGTTTCAGTTTATTACCGTTAAATTTTCAGTAGTTTCTTCGCGGATCGTCATACGCGCACTGAAATGTCGAAGAGGCGTTCCCAGGCACTCCAACGGCCTAATTAGGTTAATCTTCATCATAAACACTACTTATTATGATTTTAAACATCTGTTAATTGCGTAATTAGAGCCGTAAATCACCGGTTGTCACATTCTCCCCCTATTAAAGAAATTTCGTCCTCGAAATTTAGACTATGTTATCTACTCAGAATTGATATCAAAGGAATCAAGACGTATAGCTACATTCACTAGTGTGACTAAGCTAACAGGGGTCCATCAAGGAACAGAAACTTCGACCAATCGAATTCCGTATGAACGTTCACAACATGTAAATGAGTTCTAGAAGCAACAACGTCCACTGGATGAACTTAGAATCAACAATCTCAAAGGTAATAGTTTGCATGAAACGCTCGATCGTGATCAGCACAAGCTGCAAGTCATACTGACGCCACAAGGTGTCGTAATGAATGAAACAATTCAATAATAAGGGTGATCGAACAAGTATCACCTGTGTTTTGCATGAAACGATCGATCATGATTAGCCCAAGCTACAAGTTTGTACTAACACTACAAGGTGTCGTAGTGATTTAAATAATCCAATAATAGCGGTGATCAAACAAATTCACCGTGTTTGAAGTCAAATGAAAGCGCAATAAAGTGAATCTGGAAGTATGTTTCAAATGACACCATTGCGTTCTTCAAATGAAAAATGGAACATCAATGAAATAATGTTTTCGATCAAAGATGTAGAAGGAATGAATTTCGCAAAACATTCGAACGATAATGAAAGAACCGTTAATAGGTACACCGGAATATAAAAATGAATTTGTGTACCATCGTCTTAACACACGATTGTGTTAAGACTACTTTAATATGACAATTCAAAGCGGATTTAAAACAAATCAATAAATAAATAATTAACTCCGTGCATGAGATGCGTAAACGAGTTTAGCGCAAGCTTCAAATTAGTGAAAATCACCATCACATGGTGTCGGAATCAACAAACAACTTAATGGAGTCGTAGACCAAACAAGTCTACTACGACCCGGAACCAATGAAACGCTTGTTAAAATGAATTCGAATATGACGTTTTCAATACATCATATGGTGTTTTGAATTGAACATTTGTAATGGACAAGTTCAAACAGTTGAACTTGGTTTTAGCGCAATCCGATAATAAATATATATATCGACAAGAAAACTTTCGGCATGGCCACAACGAAAAACCATGTACGTAACTTGAAAAGAAAGGAAATTTTCAAGAAAATGTGTTGACTCGATAACAAAGGACCCAACAATTACAATAATGCGGGTCATTCGAATCACAAATCAGTAATTAGATTTAGCGAAAATAATATTTGAACTTTGATGAAACGCTTATTTGAAACGAAACCACATGCGTAACAAACGATGCATGCGTAACGTATGAATTTTTCAAGAAATGAAGCAAATGAACGTTCGCTATAATGAATGAAATAATCGTGACACAATGACCATTAAGAGGTGTAGAGATACGAAAATCTACTCAGTAAATATGAAAGTCGAAATTTCAATAAAAGAAATTTGAGGACTTTTCCTGGGGTTGCATGTGATGTCCGGTTGTTGGGTGACATTACAATGGAATGTCGAACATAGCTTATTTGTCGTTAATAAGATAGGGGGAATACGAAGGCATGCGTCTTCTCCTTTAGCGTGACACGTGTCGTTGCAGGATTGCGTGACAAGTTGCCGTTTCCTGATCGTTAGTTCTCTTGCTGACAGGAGTCCAGCATCGTCGTTGAATTGCACCCTCGTGTCTTCTCAAAGGCCTCGCCTCGATAGTCGTATGTGTCGTACTTCAACCTCCGTTGATGTGTAGCTTGAGTTTCACGTATACCTGTGCACTAGCGTTTTGTTCTGCGTAGGCTGCTTGTTTGGGAAGTTAAAATGGCATAGACGACATAATAATGGCGTTTACCCGAGTTAATAGACGTGGTACCTACGTGACGACCTTTAATGAACTTAGACATAAGTTTCTGAAGGTCTTAAATGCATGTTTCCTAAACTCTCAGAGTGTTGTGTACTGTATGTAATTGTTTTACGCACCGTGTGTAAAACACCACTTTAGCGTTTGTTTGAAAACAAAATTTTGACTGTTTGTTTTTCGGCAACGGTTGGAGACCATATTCGAGTACTAGGCGTTCTGTATGTATTCAACATCTTAATAGTCTGAGTCCCAGAGAAAAGTGAGGTTAGAGCCTAGGTATCTCTACAGAAACCCTATTCGCTGTAACCTATAGCTCTGATACCAATCTGTCACACCCCGAAATTATCAGAGCTGGCCTGACTGGACTGGTATCTTCATTGCACAGCGGAAGCAAATAAGCTAAGACTTCTTGAAAATGAACGCCCACTAAGTACTCGAATCTCCAATGGCTCTCCTATTCCAACCGTGCCTTCACTTTGAAATGCAACCTGAGAAATAAACATGCGAAAAAGTCAACATAAAGTTGAGCGAGTTCATAGTTTGTTTGTAAAAGATTTGAAATAAATCTTTTTGAATAACCGGTTTTTGAAATGTTGCTGAGAAAACGAATTTAAAAATCATTTTCTGGTCATGTGATATGGAAACTTTGTGTTTGTAACGCTTTATGTTCGTAAAACCATGTATTTGTAAACTCTTGTATTGGTAAAATTTGTATAACCGTCAATGCCCACCCTGACTTTGACTTCATGCCCGCATAATCCCTATGCCTTGAATTTGTATAAAACATGGTATTTAGTTTATATAAATCAAGTATTTTTGTAAGTGTGTATGATAAAAATCCCTGGTATGTAGCAATAAGGAAAAAGAGATCACCAATGGGTTGCAAAGCCACTGGTGTATGTGAGAAAGTGCACGGAAACTCAAACCTAGCAAATTTGTACCGGGCTTCCGGCTGTAAGACACAGTCACCTCTATGGGTCGCCCCCTGGCCTCACGGGTGTGGGCTCGCTACACCCAAATAGATCTATCACTCTTGTGTCCCTCGGTCCTACAACGAGGATTAATGGCCTCAAGTGTTGTACCCACCCCTCACATGATCTGAACGTCCTAACCCTCCTTAAGCTAACCCATACCATGTAAATAAATGTTTGTAATAATTGTATCATGTATTTTACCCCAGCCCCTAAGGCTGAACCTCACATTTCGATAATACGTAATTGTTTTGTAAAAACGGGTATGTTTAGTATAAACTTTTCGTAAATCATTTGAGTTCCTCGAAATCCATTCGTAATATGATTTAGAAGTACGAGTTTTGCGTTTGTTCGAAACTTTGTATGTTCTTGCAAAATGAGCTTTGTCTAAAAATATACAGTCTTTGTTTATCGAAAAACTTTGTATGTTTCTGAAAATCGTGCATGTCTTTCCACCCCGAAAACATTTACAAAAATGTAAAACCGTAAAAAGTGGGGTTATGAACTCACCTGAATATTCCTGTGCAAAGCTAGCTAATTACGACTTTGATGATGTCGTTTCCAAGACGTGACTCGCTAGCATGCATTCTACAATATTCCTAACACGAAATATCTAATAAGTTTCTAAATAAACGCAGTGACTAAGTTACGTATCATCGAGCTCTACCGAATCGTTAGTCGAACGATTCAACGGTAAGTTATTGACTTAAATGAAACGAGAAAGTCATATTCGTTAAGTCTCGTCTGATGTCGTTAATAGATGAGTCTTAGAAGGACTTAGCTCTCAAAAGGTTTATAACATATGAATTATTCATGTAAAAATATATAACTGTATCGATATAATCACGTTAATCGTCTCGAGAATTCGTAGGCGAATGTAAAGAATAGTTATATGAAAGTAAAACAATATATAACCAACTCGTATCATGTTTCGCGTCCTAACAAAATATAGGTATATGCCGTTTAGGCGTTTAAAATAAATATATAAAAAGTTATATCTATTTTATAAAAGGACACGACTTGTTGTGTTTGAAAAATAAATACATATTTATATTTATTTTTATAAAAGAGTTCGTGTTGACCGATATAAATATAAACTATATTTATTGAAATCATGTTTGATTGACACTTGAATCATATGTATAAACTACATCCGTTTTATAAAACGAATTTGTGTTGTTTGGTATTCAGAATAAATATGTAAATTATATTTATTTTTACCAAGGAATTGTCGAGGTTTCAGAATTTAGGATAAATATAATAATTATATTAATTTGTTGTGAATAGTTTCCGAATCGTTGCTTTCGAAAGTCGGAAAGTGTTGTCGTTTGAAGCAAATATAGACTATTTATTTTCAAAGAAAAGAAGTCGGGTTATTTGATGTTAAAACAAACAAATATATATAGTTTATTTATTTAATAAGAAAAATCCGTATTGTTGCATATTTGAAATAAATATAGAAACTATATTTATTTTATAAAATAATCCGTGTTATCGTAGTTTTTTGCACGTTATAAAGTGTCGTCGAAAGCAAAATTACATTTGTGTGTGTATTCATTTGGCAGTTTCGTTTTTATAATAAGACTCGTTTCATTTTACGGATTTTCTCGAAAAACGGGCAGAGTTTACTCTGTTTTTGGATGCTCCCGACAACACAAGTTGTCGTTATTTTTCAAAATTCAATCAATGTTCAATGATCAATATAAATAACTTTAGTAAAAGCGACAAAATACAAACTAAATACTAATCCGTTCGGTTTGAGCTCGATATCGCGTATTTAACAAAACAAAAAAAAAAAAAAACATAATTGTTAAACGCATTGATTATTTTTTTTACCAAGTCTTCGTGTCGGACACTGAACCGCTGACTGAGTTGACCGGATCAACTGAGTTGACTTGGTTTGACCGGTTGAGTTGACTCGCTTCGCTAACCGAGTTGACTCGGTTGACCGAGTCGATCGAACCGAGTCACGAACCCGAACCTAGCCGTGGACCCGTTGGCTGCCTTTGACTGTTTGACCTGGACCGAGTCCAGTTGATTGTCCTGACCAAGCCTGATCCCATAACCAATTTGAACCCAAACAATCGGAGTTTGAACCGAATATTGTCAGCAACAACAAAAATCACTTCCATTCTTCGAGCTTTGGGAAAAATAAAAGAAACAGAAGTTTATCGGAGTTTTGTCGGACAAAGACCGAAGACCCGAAGCTCCAAATCTGACCCGAACCAAATCCCGAGACCCGAACCGCTGACTTGTTGACCGAACCGAAACCCGTTGACCCGAACAAATCTGTCTTGAAACATCACGATCATCATCATCATCGGTCTTCACAGAAAAGAAAAATGGGTAGAAGGTTTACCGAAAACTTGGCGGATAAAGTCTTGGACCGCCGGACTTTTGACATTGACCACTGGGTAAGTAGACCAACCGCCGGATAATTGAGCCGACCGCCGGATAATTGAGCTGACCGCCGGTTTTTCTCTCTCTCTTTCAGTCACTCTCTCCGTCTCTCATTGTAGCGCCGCCGCACCACCACCACCGGTTCGTGGTGGTGGTGGTCTATTTCTGAGTCGAAGGTGGGGGGGGGGGGTGTTTTTGTTGGAGAACCACCGCCGGCTGCCGCTGTGAAAAACGGCGCCGGTGGTCTTCGTCGGAGATGAACCGAGGGAAGGAGGTAGGTGGTGGCGTGTTGTGTGTGGCTCGCCCGAGAAGCTCCTCGGAGCTCCGATCAAGAAGAGAGAGAGAAGGGGTACGGGTGAGTGATAGAGATGGAGGAGGAGCGGTGTGTGCGACGGCCGGCACCGGCCGGATTCCGACTCCGGTTGCCGGTAATATGTGAGAGAGAGAACTCATGTGTGAGTTTTGTCTGTGTGTGTGTATTTTTTTGTTTGTGTGGATAAAAGAACTATGGGTCTGTATTTATAAGCAGATTTGGGTCTTGTGGGTTTTTGGGCTTGGGCCCAAGGCCCACAAGGCCAATCCCCGTGTTTAGTGGCCCGTAATTCTCAGGAAACCCGTTTTAGAAATCCGAACATAAAAAAATGTCATAATTCTCTATTTTAGGGTCAGAGTATGTAGAAATAGTGTCGAAAATTGTAATTAAATCGCGTACGCTAGTCTGTTTCTTTATAATCGCGTAATCCGCGTAGTTCCGTCGTTTTTAGTCCGTTTCTCAATCCGTTTTCTACTAGAGTAGTTAAAATTTAATTACGAAACAAAATATATCGTAAAAATTTAATATTTGTCGGCGTTGTCAGTGTCTTGTTCGGTTTCAGTTTATTACCGTTAAATTTTCAGTAGTTTCTTCGCGAATCGTCATACGCGCACTGAAATGTCGAAGAGGCGTTCCCAGGCACTCCAACGGCCTAATTAGGTTAATCTTCATCATAAACACTACTTATTATCGTTTTAAACATCTGTTAATTGCGTAATTAGAGCTGTAAATCACCGGTTGCCACAGGACTAACGTCTATTAGACGAACTGGCCGTGCCTTTGCTTAGTATGAAGGTTCTTGAGTTACTCTTCTTGTGTTCCCATAATTATTCCCGGTTATAATTATTAGTTAAAATAATTATTTTAACTTCGTATTTCCTTCCCAAGGGTGGGGGTATCTTATACATGTATTTTCGCGTTTATATTTGTATATCTTGCCAAGTAATGGCGTCGTATTTCGGTGTATTGTTACAAATAAAAACATGTTAATATGTATTCCCAATATATTTTTCCAAAACCATATATTTCAAGTCTCACTTAAATATATATAAACATATTTTGTTCAATCATGTATTGTCCCAGAAAATATATATTTTTCTCAAAAATTATATATCTTCTAAATATACTAGGAAAAATATATTTTTAACTCCCAAAAATAATATATATTCTCGTTGTCAAAAATTTGGTTTACTTGGTAATATTTACGAAATCATATTTTCACTTCTTTCACTTCCAAAATAAGATTTACCAAAAATATAGTGTAGTGGCATGTCCCGAAATATTTCATAAGTTACGTTTTTGTGTTCGGTTTCGCAATATTATGTGTGTAACTTAAACATTTATTCCTTGTGATTTTTGGTATTATTTTGGAGTTGTAATTTCCATGGTATTTTGTAAGTTATATTATTTTATCCTAAAATAACATAACTAGTTCACAATATAACCAAACAATCACACAGGCGTTTTAGTATAAAATATATTCCTAAATATATATTTATCAAATTTTATTTACGAAAATCAACCTCCAGCACTTGGTATTTTTGTAAATAAAATCATGGCGAAGTTTATTTTGAAAACCAAGCTAAAAATATTTTTGTAAACACTTACTAGAAAAATATTTTCTAGGTGTTGAATTTTTAGAAAAATTTCGCCAGAGTTTCTTTTGTAAATGGAGGCGTCCATGCTCACTAGCATATCATTTTCTTTTGTAAAATCATTCAATCAATTATCAATCATCAACATACAACCTCTATTTATCAAACTTTTCAAAAATAAGCATAAACTATAAACTCATGAGCTTGAAAATTTATAAAAACATGTAGTAACGGACTAACACACTTAGTAAGTCTTGTTACCTTCCAAAATGTGATTAATTCTTTAAAAACTTCATTTTAAAGAGTTTGAACATTTACAACTTCTAGTCATATTTTCTAAAAAATATTTCTTTGTGAAATTTTCTTATTACACAAGTGTTTCTACACTTGTTTATCCACTAAAAATGTGTTTAGTTTATGTAAGATCCAAGTTTTATCAAAACTTATACCTTTCGCTTGGTTCTTTTGAAAAATCACTCATGGATCTTTAGAACTACAAGATTACAACCCATTTTGATCTTTATTTTCCAAGAAAACATGTATTTAATCAAGTTCATAGTTTATGTGTGGATGATTCCATCATCCACAACATTTCTAACTTTCACATCTTGCTAGTTCATGTCTTTAAACATGATCTAGCAAGTCTATGTGATGAACCATATCATTTTTACTAACAAACAACATACAATAATCACATCAACACAAGAATAACATGATTTCATCACTATTTTAACCATACTTCATCTCTAGTTAGTTTATACTTCAAGACTTGTTTATGTTCTTTAGAGTTCTTATATTTTCACCATTCTTTTCACTATTAACCACCAAAAATATGAAGAAGATGAAGATCTAAGGCACTTACTACTAGCACAAGTCTAGGGGAGTTCAAGAGCATAAAAGTGGTGGATAAAAGAAAACAAGAGCGGTCCTTGAGCTTCTGAATACACCAAGCTTACTTGTAGGACCACTTACACCTTTGGGAGTATGGAGATTGCTTAGAATGGACTTGAAGGTGGTGGTAGGGTGGTGGTATGGTGGCGGCCGAACAAGGAGAAGGAAGAGGTGAATGTTGTTGTTTGTTGATGGTGAATGAAGTGAGAGAATGATGGACTAGTAGTTATACTTATAGACTCCAACTTTCCATTACCTCATGTGCAATGTGTTCTACTAACCACCAACAAGACCCATTATAATATTCAACTAAACCCATGGGTGGGGACACCCATGGTGACCGTTTCCAGGGGGTATAGGGTTGGGTTTCAATGGATGGTTACAAGTTTAGTTAGGAACCAAGTGTTATAGTTAGTGTCTTATGTGTGTTATGTAATATATAGTGTGTTAGGGTGTTCGGGGACCCTAACTAGCTTAGAAAAATAAAAACAATGCTTCTAGCATTATTTTGGTGTCCCGGGTAAAGTCCGGTTGTTCGGTTTGATACTATTCCGTTAAAGTGTTTAATTGTTCCGTAAAGTGTCTTTAATAATACTCTTTGTGTCACACACAATTCCCGGCACTTAGGAAAGTTTACAGGACTATTCTGCCATATTTTTGCAAGTAACTAGTATGAATAAATGCTGAATTTTGTTATTAAGTGCAGAATTTTGCAATTAAAGTGTGTTTTAGGCACTTTCCGGCAATATAACTATCACCTAGTGACGCAGTTTTATGGTCCTCACTTTCCTACACTTCCTACTAGTGTAGTATTCTATCTCTGGCTCACACTGGCCTCAAAACATTGTCTGTCTAGGGGTTGGCATTGTCAGCATGTTTCTGGGTTATCCGTTTAGTGTCCTAATTGTGCTTTGTGCATCAAGTTTGTCACTAATGTTTGTATAAAATAAATGAAGTGACAGTATAAAATGTGATGCATGTGTATGTATGTAACAGAAAACAGAAAGCAGTTTAATCACAGTTGTAATCAAGCACAGTCATTTAGCATAAATTAAATATCAATTAATTGTACGGATACCTGTAAGTGTGATAGTTGAGGATGTCTTGGTTCAAACAAATCAAATGGTAATCCCAACCGACTTTGTCATCCTTGATGACGCTCCTCTAGTGTTGGGACGACCTTTTGTAAAAACTCACGAAGCCTTTAAAAACCGGAAGTACAAGTGGTATCAGAGCACAGGATATATAGTGACACAAAAGCGGTTCCAAAAAAAAAGTCAGAGTCCGTAGGTGTGTGTGAAAAGGCGAAGCTCTGCCCGTTTGTCTCCAAGTACTTGTAATTTGACAATTAATCAATAAAGGAGACATTAAATAGTGAAATCAAGCTTTACGAAGACTAACTCAATGAATTCCGCCTCTGAATTAGTCTAAGCGCTCTTCTGAATGACTCGTCAGGTCAGCAAACGATCCTACAAGTGGTATCAGAGCACAGGAGGAAGAGTTCTTGCCGTTTAGCTCGATTTTTGCTCAAAATTCTCACTTCTACACCTTCTTTTCTGATTCGAAGAGATTTCACGGTCGAAATTTACTGAAAATCTCAGGGATTGTGCGCAATAGTACCGTGACAAACCCTGGAAAGTTTCAGATCAAAATTCGAAGTCTAAGTGGGTCAAAATTGGATTTGAAATTGTGGACCGCTCGACCGAACTGTTCTTGGACCGCTCATCCGGATGGATCTTGAACCGCTCATTCGGTCGGATTGATCTTGGACCGCTCCAAATTAACTTTGATGAACCGCTTATTCGGACCACCTTGAACCGCTCGAACAGATCTTATCTGGACCGCTTATCTGAAATTGTCTGGACCGCTCATTGATACAAGACTGTCTGAACCGCTCGAACGAGTATCATTTGAACCGCTCATTTGGACAATTATTCATTTCATTGGACCGCTTTTGTGAACTGATTGATAAAATTTGAAAATCATTGTGAACTTTTGAACAGTTTGAAAGATGGACACTGATTTTTATAATGCTTTTGCTACCCCAGCCTCGATTACCCAAAGTGCTTTAATCGAAAATGAAACCGGAACGTCTCAAAAACCACCAAAACTCATGGATATTGATGATTACAACGTGTGGTCGGAACGATTCGGAAATTGGGTTGAAGCCTATCATCTTGATGCGTGGGAACACACCGAAGTACCATATACTAAACCCACAAAAGACAATGTTGAGAATGGTACTCCGCTAACACTTAGAGAGATGGATACTTCACAAAAAAAGAAGTATCGAGATGAGAAATTGATGGTCAGTCTACTTCAGCAGGCGATAAAAGAAGATATTCTGATCTTGCTTCAACATAACGGAACTGCATATTCTATTTGGACAGAGCTGGAAGCAAAGTTTACAGGAAGTGATGACATGTTAAGGAACAAAATGTCTCTCATGAAAAAGGAATTTGATTTGTTTAGGGGATTGAAAAATGAAACCACCAAACAAATTATTGATCGATACTGTAATTTGGTGAGAAATATGACAAAGTTAGGTGTTAAGAAAAATACTGATGAATTAATTGAAAAACTAGGATGAAGAACTACGATGGAGAGCAGGACATCAGTCTGTACTACAAGCATGGTGCTACTGATTCAACAAAGTTCTCTCCTAAGATCGAAACTGCTTACAGTGTTAAAGATTCTACTGAAAAGAAGACATCTCAGGGATCAAGCAACAGCACAAGATTTTCATCTTTTGATCCAAACATTTCTGTAACAAAGAATGGTAGAAAACTTCAGTGTAACATTGTGTTAAGCCTTGAAAATGATCAAGACTACACTGAAGATATTGCTAAAAATCAAATGTCTTTGTTAGGGATGATTTTAGAATCTTATAGTTGTTTTGTTGCAGGAAAGATCGGAAATCCAATGCTCACGAAAGAGGATTACGATCAAATTGATGCTGAAGAAATGGAATTGATGGATATAAAATGGTGTATGGCGAGTGTGATGAGACGTGCTGAAAAGTTCAAACAAATTACCGGCCGTGATGATTTCCGTGATGCAAACGTTTCAACTTTAGGTTTTGATAAATCTAAAGTTACATGTTTTCGTTGCAGGGAGAAGGGGCATTTCAAGAGGGAATGCAAAAACCGTGAAGCTACCGGTGCCCAGAATCCTTTCGAAAACAATGATTATCACAAGAAGGCCGTCTATCATCAAATCACACAACCAGCACAACAGCATCAGGCACAAACAGCTCATGGGAGAGATGTGGTTGATAAAAAGGCATGTGTTGTTAGTCAGGGAAAGTATGATAACTTTACATGGGAAAAGTTTCTTTCGAAAGAAAACAAAGTGTGTTTAGCTGAACAAGATGACGAAAAGTTGGCTGAAGGATTTACTTGGGATGATTTTTGTCCAGATCAAAACTTTATGGCCAAAAATACTGCTCATGCTTTCTATGCTAATGCTTATGATTTGAAATGTGCAGAAAGATGCAGAAAAGTCATAGAAGCTGCTGAAGAGAGACGAAGAAAGCTTGAGGAGGAGGCTGAAGAGGAAGAGAGATTGAAAGAAGAAGCAAAAGCTGAGAAATTGAGAAGAGCTCGATTTTTAAATTCAAGCAAGACAGTCAAAGAGGTTCCTGAATTCGAGATTAAAATGGATGATGAACCGGTCCTGGTCTAAGAAAAGTGCATGAATTGTAATTCGCTGATTAAGCAGAACAACGAGCTGTTGCACAACATTCACAAGTTGAAAGAATCGTATGATACTATGAACAGAGAAATCAACAAATATACAGATTCTGATGGTGAACAAGCTGAAGCTATGAATACTTTAAATATAGCTTATCTGAGACAGCTTGATACGGCAAACTATAACATTAAGAAGTGTGCAGATCTCGAGCTTGGGTTGGCAACACAAAAGATAGAAACTGAAAAGGTAAAGAAATTATTAGACAGTTACTCATGTTCTACTTTTGTTGTTGACAGGATTTATCCAGTGGTGAAAGATTTGAAGACATTTGAAGAAGTGAAGATATTTGAAGAAGAAAAGTCCGTGACAAAAGATGAAGCAAAGTTGAAGAATTCTGGTAAGAAACCGAGTGTATCCTATAATAGATGTCCGCCCCCAGTCGAAAATGGATATTCACCTCGAAATCCAAATTCAGAAAGAGTCAATCAAGCGATCAATTTGAAATGGGAATCTGGGTCGTCGGATAACTTACCAGAAAGTATTGATGTCACATATACGTCATCAGACACTGATCATGAGTCAAAGTTGATAAAAAGTATGGTTGATCAGGTGTTAGACACAGATGACAATGAGGAATCAAAACCGAAGTCAAAACCCGAGTCAAAGTCTGGGTCCAGTGCGTCAAAGCCAACAGTTAAAAAGGACAAACGGGTTTATGATAAAGAGTTTTTACTTTCGAAATCTAATTTGAATGATGAATCAGTCAAAGTGGCATATACTTTGAAAGGTTCTGACAAATTATATTCAGATGAAAGTTTTCCAATAAGAAGTGTCAGAATTGAAATGATTCAAAAGGTTTTCAAAATCACAGAAATTAATCTTTCTGAAATAAAAGATTTCAGTCTTAATGGAAAACCTAAACAATACACTTCAAGAGATCAACAAAGAATCAACAAGAAAATGGGTTACAATTGTGGTTATAGTTTCCAAAAGAAACCAAACCATGATCGTAATTACAAAAAGAAAGGTCTTGGTTTTATTCTACAGAAAAACTATAAAAATGAAAAAGTTTATAAACCAAAAACAATGTTTGTTGCAGGAAAAACAACAGAAGCTGAAAAAGAGAAATCATTCAGAAATCAGACAAATCAAGAATTCCTTGCTAAGAAGCAAGAGGACATGAAGAAGAAGGAAGACCCGAAGAAGGTTGAAAAGAGATCTTGTTTTCAGTGTAAATCTGTGGGTCATGTTGCGAAAGATTGTCCAAAGACATTTCGACCAAAACAAGAATTCTCAAGAAAAATGAAAGAAAAAGTTGTTGAGAAGACTGAACTGTCAACCCGGAAGTTCACAGGCTTTGAGAATTCAACTTATGAGAAAGGAGAATGTTCAAAGAGTGCTTCCAAAAGAATAGACAATGCTACAAATCAGAAATGGGTTGTAAAAGGTTCAGGTAACAAGTCTGGTGATGAATCTGATTCCATAAAATCAGAGGAGCCACGTGTTGAGAAAAAGATTGAAAAGAAAGTCTCAAAAGTGGACGATGTGAATTTTCCGCCACTAAGTGCTAAAAATTACAAATCTAAAATCGGAAAAGTTGACATTTCAAATCAGTTTTATTCTGACAAGAAGAAAATTGATGTTGAAAAAACTTTCAATGGAAATGTAAAACGCATCTTTGGAAAAATGGTCAGTGGTAAGGCCCAGAGCATTAGAGATTTTTATGCTTCCAAAGGATGGGTTTACAGGTCGGTTGAAAGAAGCAATGAAAACGATGAGGTTACACCCAAGGAAGGTCAGGCTTGGGTGGATATATTTTTTCAAGAATGAAAACCTGACTTGCCGGAGATCCCAAGATGGTATTGCGGATCATGAATCGGCATCTTTTTAAATCTGTTTGTGAAGTTGCAGGACTTGCCGGAACTCCCAGGTTTGTAAGCGAGGAGTAGGAATCGGCATCTTGAGAATTCAACCAAAATGGTAATTGGTTGAAAAACAGGTTTGATAAGCTTGAATTGCTAAACTTACAAGTGGTTGTAGGGTAGTGATTGGTGTAGATCTTACAAGTGGTTAAATTAAGGTCATTGATTTGGACTTGATTTAATTATCATTCAAGAATTTGGTAAACAAAGTGATGATTTGAACCCCATTTTACAAAAGGTAAAAACAACGAAACTTATTTTCCGGAAAAACCATTCTGATTAAAACAAACTTAAGTGTTTTGAAATCATTATGGGAAAATAGTTTGTTGTGAGGGGGAGTTCTGATTGTTTAAGCCAAACGGATGGAGAATTGAAGTGTTTTGATATCAGTTGTCATGTTTTGTACAGTTTGTTTGAATTTTAGGGGGAGTAAGAATCTTAGAAAATCCAAAAACATCAGAAAATTTGAAAAAGACAAAAACATGATAAAACTGAAAAATGAGTTTTGTTGCGTAAAAGAGGAAATGATAGTACGTCAGTGAACTATCACAGCACGCTAAAGAATTGTAAAGGTAAAATGTGATAAACAATCTTACTGCGGATGTGTCAGTAGATTTTCGCACATTTAGTAAATTGAAACGAGATATAAACCTAAATCAAACTTGCTTAATTCGTGGGTAACTATTCTTGGATATATGGGTAACCCCCGAAATCTTGTTTGAAAGGTCCCGTATTCTGAGATACTAGGTCTTTATACTCAGTGATATCTGGGGTATTATTCCAGGACTTCTGCTGTATGGAAATACTGAACTAGTCCCCGAATAATACTTTCTACAAAAAGCTTTGAAATATAAGCGCCGCCCTCAGCAAACTGATTAAACAATAAAATTGGTAATCTTTGCTGTTGTAACAAAAGATCCTCTAAAGGGGACCCATCAAAAGTCAAAGCCGTCATCTCTCTGCGTATACGGAAGTATCGACCTGAGCTCTCACGGCCCTCGCACATTACCCCTTTACAGATATCATCTGTGGTATACTCACCTGTAAGACTGAATATTTGGGATCTGGATATGGGAGTATATTCAAGTGGAGTGATACACAATTAAGTTTAAGTCTTTAAAACATTAATATCGTATCTCGAATCGATTGAAATTTGTGTTAAAAATTTAAGTGGACAAACATACTGACAATCTAGGTAAATTGTTTAGAACTTATCATGTAATCAAGCTTAACGGTGTTTGTGATATGCTTCAAAACTGATATGATCCTCTTGCACGAGCTCACAAAAATATTGTTTGTAAATACTTCTTTTTCCGCATTTATTTTCGTTCAAAAATCCAAAAAGATTTTCAGTGTGTTTTAGCATAAATTTTGAAAAATCAAAAAGATTTTCGACAACTGGTGTTGAGATGCTGATTTTCGAAATTCAAAGTGCTAAACTTGAAGAACTGGTTTGGAGAGTGTTTGTGTAGATGGTAAAGTTGTTTTGATAAGAATCAGTAATATTCTTGAAGGCAAAATCATTACTGTATTTGTTCAACATAGTTTCTAAATTGTTGAAAAGTTTAATCTTTGTAGAAACTTATGGTTGGGTAGAGATTGTGCAGGACTTGAGACAGGTATTGATCCTGAGAGTGAATGGAGCCAGATTACGATCTTGAACCTGATTGGAGCCTGTTAACGATTTCAGAACCAGTGAAAGTTTGAATTCCAGACTACGATCCCAGCTATGTGAGAGGGGGAGTCTGAAGACACCGAGTCAACATTAAAGAAAGAAAAGTTTGATGATAATGAAGTTAGAGAACGAGGATTCTTGGAACGACAAATATTTCAGAGGCAGATTGTCGACTGAGGAAGATTGTAGATTGCAGATTGGAATGAGGACATTGATGAAGACTCCGTCAACATCCGAGGGGGAGTTTGTTAGTGCACCTACGTCTGCTGACTACGTCTTCTATCAAGTCTTGAAGATTGAAATGATTAGAAATGGCACGGAATCCTAGATCTAGATGTTTTGTATAGGATCGCTTATTTGTACTTGTTCTAGGGTCGCTTTTGTGTCAAGTATAGTGAGGATCGCTTATTGTGAACATGTTAGGATCGCTTATACGACACAAGGCTGGATCGCTTTTATGTACATGTCGTATAAGCGGTCCAGAAACTCTATATATAGGTGTGTTGAGCGATCCAAAACACATAGGTAACGGTGTATTGTTCCGGTACTCTGCCGAAGTGCTGTCTGATCGTGTAACTGAGTTTGAAATCAATACAACAGCAATATTAAAGTGAATACAGCGTGAATAGCACCGAATTATTAGTTTCCGCCTCTTAATTCGGATACGAACTTCTCTGTCGACTACATCTTCGTTCGAGTCTTAGGGCAGAGCTGATTGTATAGTGATAGGAAAACGAGAAAGCTTGTATAGAATTGAACTTGTTGGACCACTCATTAGTTCAATTAGGTTTAGGATCGCTCGAGCGGACATGTGGATGGACCGCTCGAATGACATGTTAATGGGCCGCTTATGTGACAATAAGTGGACCGCTCGAGTGGCATATGTTTGGATCGCTTATTGGACCATGTCATATAAGCGATCCCAAATGCTTATATAGAGGGGTCCAGATGAGCGGTTCCAGGAAGTCAGTGAGTCCGTAGGTGTGTGTGAAAAGGCGAAGCTCTGCCCGTTTGTCTCCAAGTACTTGTAATTTGACAATTAATCAATAAAGGAGACGTTAAATAGTGAAATCAAGCTTTACGAAGACTAATTCAATGAATTCCGCCTCTGAACTAGTCTAAGCACTCTTCTGAACGACTCGTGAGGTCAGAAAACGATCCTACAAGTGGTATCAGATCACAGGAGGAAGAGTTCTTGCCGTTTAGCTCGATTTTTGCTCAAAATTCTCACTTCTACACCTTCTTTTCTGATTCGAAGAGATTTCACGGTCGAAATTTACTGAAAATCTCAGGGATTGTGCGCAATAGTACCGTGACAAACCCTGGAAAGTTTCAGATCAAAATTCGAAGTCTAAGTGGGTCAAAATTGGATTTGAAATTGTGGACCGCTCGACCGAACTGTTCTTGGACCGCTGACGGATCTTGAACTGCTCATTCGGTCGGATTGATCTTGGACCGCTCCAAATTAACTTTGATGAACCGCTTATTCGGACCACCTTGAACCGCTCGAACAGATCTTATCTGGACCACTTATCTGAAATTGTCTGGATCGCTCATTGATACAAGACTGTCTGAACCGCTCGAACGAGTATTGTTTGAACCGCTCATTTAGACATTGTCCTGGTCCGCTTATTCGACAAATTTGATTGGATCGCTTATTTGAACTGCTTTGGACCGTTCATCTGATCAGTTGTTGGTTTGCTTTTTAGTCAACTTGCACGTGTTGGATTTGTGAAAAATGACAATGAGTTTTGATGTGCAGGAAAATAATGATCTTGAGAGAATGAATAGTTGGTATCGAGGATATCTTAGTAGTTCTTATCAGAAAATATCAAAAGAAATTTGGTATGAACGTTTCAAAGGCTTTTTGAGTAAGAAAGATGAAAAATTGGATGATTTGGAGAAACGTTTCGATCGTTTGATAGACTATTTGAAGGAAAATCAAATAGTGATATCAGAAGCTGAGATGGTATCAAAGTTCGCTAATGGTTTATCAGTCGAATGGGATGATTTTTTGAAAAATTTGAAAGAAAATTCTAATTTTTCAAAATTAACTATGAATGAATTCATCGGCGAACTTAAAAATCACGATTATGAAAATTATCAAAAGAAGAGAGAAATATTGGATAAGATAAAAATAAATTTGGAAGATTTGAGTTTAAAAGTGATCAAAGAAATAAATAAAAAAATCAATGTTTGTTTGAAAACAAAAAGTAATTCGATGTATGATATGAAAAGAGGCTGTTATATTGATGATAATAGAAATCCTCTTGATCTTGTTACAATCTTTGGTGCAGGTACATATAATATAGAGAAAGAACAAGTGCCGAAGGTTGAAGAATCTGTGAAGAATGAAAATTCATGTTCTGAAACAGTATGCTTCGAATGCGACAACTTCAAGACTGAAAATGACAAACTCTTGAAGGATGCGGAAAGTTTGACATCGAAGGTCAAGAAGTTGGAGGACGAGAAGCAAACTGATCTTAAGCAGATTCTTATGGTTCAGGAAAATTGTGAAAAGTTAAAAGTTGAAAATGACAAACTGTTAAGTAATCTGAACAGTTTGACATTGGAAAACAAGAAGTTGAAAGAAAATGTAAAGGTTTTTGAAAGCAAACATAAATCATCAGAAAATGAAGATTTCTGGATAAAATTGGAGAACAAAAATCTGAAAGCTAATGAAGTGAAACTTCAAGAACAGATAAATGTTTTGGAAAATGAAAAATCTGTTCTTGAAAACTTGAAAAATGAAAATGAAAATTCAATCAAGTCTCATCTTGAAAGAATCTCTCAGCTTGAAAGTGAAGCTGAGAATTCGAGGAACAGAATTGATGAACTTGAAAAGAAATTGATCGGTTTTGTGACTTCATCTGACAAGTTGAATATTCTTTGTTCAAAACCAATCAACTCTGTTCCAATGAGTGACAATGTCACAAACTTTGACAAAGTCAAAGTTAAAGATTGTGATGAAAAATCTGATGATAAAAAAGAAAAATTTCAGAAAACTGTTCTGCAATCAACTGAAAAAGGTGAATGCTCGAAGCAAAAACCTTTGAAGAAGAAAGCAGAACAGAAACCAAAGATTAACAATGAGAAAATTGTTCAAAAAGATATTAAAAATTCATCAGATCGTTCATCCAATCAAAAGAAAAAAACACAAAAAGTAAAAATTGAAAATTCTAAAATTGTTGGTAATAAGTGGTGCAGGTCGGACCACAGTGCTTCAAAGCCAAATCCAGCAAGTTTGAGAAAAGAATATCACCAAGCCAAACAATGCTTTGATCTGAGCGTTTGGACTCAAAATGGTGATCGGTACGATAACAGGGTGTGTTACCGATGCGGATATCACGGACACATTGCTGTTAACTGTCGGAGTTGGAGTTATGAGACCAGGAGGTGCTTTAATTGCAACATCAAAGGTCACATTGCCCAAGATTGCCCAAGGAGATCGAATGAAAGATTGAGGGCTAATTCTCAGAAATCGGCAAAAAAGATTCCAGTCAAAGTCAAGCCCCAGGAACAGAAGGTTCTGAAACCTAAAGTTCAAGAACAGTCAACTCAAGAAAAGAAAGTAAAGCTTTCACAGGGGCAGAAAGACAGACTGAGGAAGAAGAAGAAGAAGGCTAGAGAGTATCTTGAGAAGATTTTGTCCTCGGGTTCACGGGATAAACAGAATAACAGTTCTGATGAATCTACTCCCTCAGCTGAAAAGACAAGCAAGAAGAATTCATCAGATACAAATCTGAGGACGAAAGAGGAGATAAAGAAAAAGAAGAAAGTGAAGTTTTCACTTCCTGGCGATGAATCTGTTTCTTCGGAAACAAAGGAGCCACATGCCGACGATGAATCTGACTCAGTAAAGTCAGACAAGCCACATTCAGGCAATGATTCTGGTTCGTCAAAGCTAGAAGAGCCATTGGTTGAGGAAAAATTGTCGAAAACACCCAAGGATGGTCGGGCTTGGGTGGATCTTTTTAAATGAAAAACCCTGACTTGCCGGAGATCCCAAGATGGTATTGTGGATCAGGAATCGGCATCTTTCTAAATCTGTGTTTGAAGTTTTTGCAGGACTTGCCGGAACTCCCAGGTGTGTAAGCGGGGAGTAGGAATCGGCACTTTGAAAATTCAACCAAACTATGGTAATTGGTTGAAAAACAGGTTTGAAAATTTTTAGTTATGGAATGGAGTTGTTTTTACAAGTGGTTAAATCAAGGTCATTAAATTGGACTTGATTTAATTATCATTCAAGATATTGGTAAACAATGTGATGATGTTGCCCCATTTTGCAAAAGATAAAAACAACAAAACTTATTTTCCGGAAAAACAATTTTGGTTAAAACAAACTTAAGTGTTTTGAAATCATTATGGGAAAATAGTTTGTTGTGAGGGGGAGTTCTGATTGTTTATGCCAGGTGGATAGAGAATTGAAGTGATTCTCATCAGGTTGTCAAGTTTGTACAGTTTGTTTCAAATTTTCCCAGAAAATCAAAATTGAAACATATTTTGATTTTAGGGGGAGAAAAATTTTAAAAAAATTAGTAAATTTGAAAATGTCAAAAACATTAAAAATTAAAAATGAGTTTTTGGTGCAAAAAGAGGAAATGATAGTACATCAGTGGACTATCACAGCACGCTAAAGAAATGTAATGTCAAATGTGATAAACGGTCTCACTGATGATGTGACGATAGGTTTTCATACTTTTAGTAGATTTATTCGGGATATAAACCTAAAATTTCAAATTTGTGAAATTTGTGGGGAACACTACTAGGATATATAGGTAACCCCTGAAATCTCGTTTGAAAGGTCTCGTATTCTGATATACTAGGTGTTTATACTCTATGATGTCTGGGGTATTATTCCGGGACTTCTGCTGAACGGTAGTTCTGACCTAGTCCTTGGCTAATACTTTATCCAAAATGCTTGAAATATAGCATAAAGCCCTCAGTTGATTAGACAATAAAATTGATAATCATCTGTTGTAGCTGAAAAGATCCTCTAAAGGGGACACACTGCTAAGTCGAAGCTGATATCTCTCTGCTGAACGGAAGTTCTGACCTGAGATCCCTCAGTTCTCGCATCTTTCCCCTAATTTATATACAGACATCATTGTAGTGTTCATACCTGTAAGACTGAATATTGGGATTCTGGATACGGGAGTATATTCAAGAGGTGGGACACATGAATTGAACTAAGTTCATAAAACACCTAAATAGTATCCTGAATAGATTGAAAATTGTATGAAAATTTAAGAGGACAATTATATCGCCAATCTACGTGAATCGTTTAGAACTTAAAACGATTAGAAGCTTAACGGTGCTTGTGTTGTGTCTCAAATACTGATATGATCCTCTTGCACAAACTCACAAAATATGGTTGTTCTGTTTTTTTAAATTTCTGTTTTTGCATTTACGTTTCATATTTTGAAAAATCCAAAAAGATTTTCGACGACTGATGTTGAAGAGCTGATTTTCAAAATTTCAAAGGCTAAACTTGATGAACAGACAGGTTGGTTAAGTCGTTTGAAATGTTTAAAATGATTCATTAGGTTGAATCAGTAATTGAAATGTTTCAAACTTGTGATCTGTGTTTAACTTGTAAAAATTCTCAAATGATTAGTTGATTCATTAAGTTGAATCACAATTATTCTGATTTGTGATAGAGTGGTTAAGTTTTGCAGGTTTCTGATCCTGTTGCTACAGATAGCCAGGAGACATATCAGAACCAGAGAAGAGCTTAAACAGAGAAAGCCAGGAGTTGATTTCAATGGTGATAACGATTTCCAGACAGAGATCCTAGCATGATGATAGGGGGAGTCTGACGAAAGTTAGAACCAGAGAAAGATCCAGGCATATGATTTCAGGAAGAAGTTCCTGTAGAAGATTTGATTCCAGGCTGAGTTCCTGAAGAAGACTGAACAAGATTGAAGAGATGTGAATGATTGAAGACTCTCACTGAAGATTCCGTCAACATTCAAGGGGGAGTCTGTTGGTGCAGTTGTCTGTCGACTACATCTTCGTTCGAGTCTTAGGGCAGAGCTGATTGTATAGTGATAGGAAAACGAGAAAGCTTGTATAGAATTGAACTTGTTGGACCACTCATTAGTTCAATTAGGTTTAGGATCGCTCGAGCGGACATGTGGATGGACCGCTCGAATGACATGTTAATGGGCCGCTTATGTGACAATAAATGGACCGCTCGAGTGGCATATGTTTGGATCGCTTATTGGACCATGTCATATAAGCGATCCCAAATGCTTATATATAGGGGTCCAGATGAGCGGTTCCAGGAAGTCAGTGAGTCCGTAGGTGTGTGTGAAAAGGCGAAGCTCTGCCCGTTTGTCTCCAAGTACTTGTAATTTGACAATTAATCAATAAAGGAGACGTTAAATAGTGAAATCAAGCTTTACGAAGACTAATTCAATGAATTCCGCCTCTGGACTAGTCTAAGCACTCTTCTGAACGACTCGTGAGGTAAGAAAACGATCCTACAAGAATATTGTATGTAAATATTGTTTAGAGCTTATCATGTAATCAAGCTTAACGGTGTTTATGATATGTTTCAAAACTGATATGATCCTCTTGCACGAGCTCACAAAAATATTGTATGTAAATATTTCATTTCTGCATTTATTTTTGTTCAAAAATCCAAAAAGATTTTCAGTGTGTTTTAGCATAAAGTTTGAAAAATCAAAAATATTTTCGACAACTGGTGTTGAGATGCTGATTTTCGAAATTCAAAGTGCTAAACTTGAAGAACTGGTTTGGAGAGTATTTGTGTAGATGGTAAAGTTGTTTTGATAAGAATCAGTAATATTCTTGAATATAAAATCAGTACTGTATTTGTTCAACATAGTTTCTAAATTGTTGAAAAGTTTAATCTTTGTAGAAACTTATGGTTGGGTAGAGATTGTGCAGGACTTGAGCCAGGTATTGATCCTGAGAGAGAATGGAGTCAGATTACGATCTTGAACCTGATTGGAGCCTGTTAACGATCTTAGAATCAGTGAAGGTTTGAATTCCAGACTAAGATCCCAGCTATGTGAGAGGGGGAGTCTGAAGACACCAAGTCAACATTCAAGAGAGAAGAGTTTATTGATGATGAAGATAGAGAACGAGGATTCTTGGAATGACAGATATTTCAGAGGCAGATTGTCGACTGATGAAGACTGTAGAAAGACATGTGCGAAAGAAGATTGGAGACATTTATGAAGACTCCGTCAACATCCGAGGGGGAGTTTGTTAGTGCACCTACGTCTGCTGACTACGTCTTCCATCAAGTCTTGAAGATTAAGGAGAACAGACATGGCACGGAATCCTAGATTAGATTGTTTGAACTGGGATCGCTTATATGTACAAGGTCTAGGGTCGCTTTTGTGTCATGTTAGATCTAGGATCGCTTATGTGAACATGTATGGATCGCTTATACGGCACACTGTTGGACCGCTCATACGGCATGTCGTATGAGCGGACCAGAATGCTTATATATAGGACATTAGGGGCAATCCACATCAGATAGGTAACGGTGTATTGTTCCGGTACTCTGCTGAAGTGCTGTCTGATCGTGTAACTGAGTTTGAAATCAATACAACAGCAATATTAAAGTGAATACAGCGTGAATAGCACCGAATTATTAGTTTCCGCCTTTTAATTCGGATACGAACTTCTCTGAACGACTCGTGAGGTCAGAAAACGATCCTACAAATCTATCCATTCAATTAGGGGCCTTCAAAAGATGTGTCGATCTTGAACGATCAATGAAATATCCAATCGGCAATGACGACCCCCTAATTGAAGATGAGCCAGAACCACCTGATAAGGTGGGTCTAGCCAAGGACCCTTATAAACGTGGCGCACCACGGAGGCATTCCGTGGAACTATCCGTAGTTTAGTTTAGATTAACCTTTATTGTTTCTAGTTTAGTTTTTAATTTTCAGGAATAAAACACACTTGAAATGGTGGAGGTTACTAAGGGAAGCTTGAACCCACACCCCATGCACAAAAACAGAGCCTCCCGACAAATTTTCTTCATTACAGCAAGTTCAGCACGGGGCCGTGCTCACCCAACACGGCCCGTGCCCAAGGTTCTGGAGAAAATGCCCAGTTCAGGTAACTGGACACGGGACCGTGCTCACTGAACACGCCCCCGTGGCAGTCTGGACATGGGGCCGTGCTCAGCCAACACCACCCCGTGTTCAGCTACCCAGTAACATAAACTCTTGTTTTTAGCCACTTTTACACATTCTAATCAACCGAAAAACTTATTTTTGGGACACATCGAGGACAATATGTAACTTAAGTGTGGGGGGATGCTACCTTGAATTTTGCAAGTCCTAATCACAAGCCTTACACAAAACTCTATTGGAACCGCTAAACACCTCAAAATTTTTCAAAAACTTTTCATATTTTTTTACTTGTCTTGGTTTAATTTTGGAATAACAAGTTCTAAAAAGGTTATACTTTACAAATTTACAACCGATAGCGTCGTGATAAAAAGAACCAACATAAGAAAATTATGAAACGACATGACAAATCTAGTTAACATTTGATTATATATACTTGATCACATAAAAACCCATTCCCACAAAAAGTGAGTTTTTGAGCCTTTATTGAGCATACAAATATACATCTTTAAACTAAATGCTCATTTTTCGTTTCTTGTGTGAATAGCCGCTTGGTTTCTTACGACTCTAGAACTTGCCACGACGATACATTCCCGGTCCTTACCAACTTAAACCCAAGTAAGTAAATGATGGAGGCATTAGGACTAACCCTTTTTATTTCAACACCATTATTTTTCTTTTTTTTACCACCTACCCAAAATCTGTGACAAATGTGGTTAAACTGCTTAATTACTGTGCTTATTTACAAATGTGGTTAAACTGCTACGTGATTTCTGAAATATACATAAACATGCATCATACATTATTAACTGTCACTCCATTTATTTGCACAGAACTTTAGTGACAAACTTGATGCACAAAAGCACAGTAGCACAATGAACGGATAACCCAGTAAACGTGCTGACATAGCCAGCACCAGGCAGACACTGCCTCTAAGGCCTGTATGAGCCGGGAATAGTTTACTACACTAATAGAGAGTGTAGGGAAGTGAGGATTGTAGAACTGCGTCACTAGGTGATAGTTATAGTGACCGGATGTGCCAAAAATAAGTTTTAAACACAAAATTCTGCACTTTAATATAAAATTCAGCATTTAAGCTAACTAGTAAAGTGCAAAAACATGGGAAAATAATACTAGACACTTTCCAAAGTGTCGGGAATTCTTTGTGTCACTAAAAATAATAATAAAGACACCTTAAAGCTTTGTTAAGCACTTTAACGGATCTGTATCCAACCGAACAACCGGACTTTACCCGGAACATAAAAATATTGTCATTGACACTGTTTTTCTTTTGCTGAGCCAGTTAGGGTCCCCGAATACCCTAACATCCATTATAACTTACAACACACATAACACACTAATTAGACTTCTAACTAAACTAGACTCTCACTAACTAACTAGTTGAAATCGAACCGATTACCCCCCCCCCCCCCACCCTGTAACCGATCGGTCACCACAAGGGTGACACACCTTGTCCTTGATTGATTATTTTAATCACTTGTTAAATATCTTGGCTACATATTATCTAGTGGATAATGAACATGGATGGATTATATAAGAAACCATAAGATCACTTCATTCACATAAACAACCACACTTCAAAAAAATTCATCTTTTCCTCTCCTTCTCTTGCATTCGGCCGAAACCATACACACACCCAACATCACTTTTCAATTTTGATCAAGGCAATCTATTATCATACAAAGGTGAAGGATCACGTATAAAGAAGCTCGGTGCTTACGGATTGCCAAGGACCTCACCACAACGCTATTAACCACCTATTTTTCGCCTAGTTTCTTCCCTAGCCTTGAGCTAGTTGCAAGTGCTTCTAATCACCCTCTTGATCTTGTCTAAAGTGGTTAATAAGAGATTTTTCGGATAAAAATCATGAACATATAAGATCAAAGTTTAAAGTCTTGAAAGTGTGATGGACATGGTGGTTAAAGAATAAATATTAGTGTAAAACTAATGAAACTAGTTTTGTTATGATTATTTTATGTTGTTTGATGCTAGTAGTAGTTCGGATCGTCATCTAACCCGGCTAAGTCATGTTCATGGAACATGAACTAGTGTATGTTAAAGTATGAAAGTGATTAGATGATGAACACTACTACATATAAACATGAACTTGTGTAAAAGTGATTTTTCTTGTAAAATGAAGTTCTAAACTAGTAGATCTAAAGATCTACAAGTGGTATTTTCGAAGAACCAAGTGTAAAACGAAATCATGTTTAGAAGCCGGATCTTTCTTGAAACAAAGGTGTTTTTGTGAACACACAAGTGTGTAGACACTTGTGTAACGAAAGGTTTTAACAAAGAAATAATTTCGTAAACCATGGACTAGAAGTTGTAAAGATGCGTTTTCTTTAAAAATAAGATTTTCAAGAAACCGACTTCATTTATAAAGGTAAAAATATCTACTAAAGATAATGGAAGGTTACTACACACTTTTACATAACCCACAAGTTCATGTGTTTGCGATTTACGTATATTTTTGACTAGTTGATGTTGGAGTATTGTTTGATGATAATGAGAAAATTGTTGATTGGATTTTTAAAAGAAAATGATACGCTTGTAAGCGTGGCCACCTCCAGTTACAGATGAAACTAAACTCTGGCGAAATTTTTACAGAAAATAACACTTGGAATATTTTCATGACAAGTGTCTATAAACATATTTTTAACTTGCTTTTCCAAATAGAATTTCGCCATGATTTTATTACAAAACTTCTAAGTGTCGGAGGTGGATTTTCACAAATAAAACTTGCTAAAATATATATTTAGAATATATATTTTTTTTCATAACAACACTTGTGACATTTTTATGATTATGTTGTGAACTACGTAAATATTATTTTTGGGGTAAAAATAATATTACGTAATATTAACGGCTCCAAAATAATACTAACGCCTTCACAATAAATATTTAAATTACACCGGTATTATTATTACCACCCGAACTTCAAACGCAACTTACGTATTTTCGGAAAAATATTATTGAACACGTATTTTGATAAAAGTATTATTTTGGAAAATTATATGGAATAAAATATAATATTTTTGGGAAGAATATCTATATTTTGGAAGTAAAGTATTTTAGACAAATGAAATAAAATATATTTTATTAAGTGAGACTTAATAATATATTTCGAAGTTATACGAATGCACTTGTATTAAAACCCCCATCCTTGGGAAGGAATATATTTACCAAATAATTACGAAGTGTACATACGAAATAGTTGTCTAACTATTTCCCAAAGACATTAAACCTTAAGTTAAGGCACGACCGTCTGTCTAATAGAAGTTAGTACGTGTAGGTCGTCGCACAGCAGGTTGACTGGGAGATTTCTAGTTAGATACGCACTACGGTGAGTTCATGTCCCCCTTTTCTCTTAACTGTTTTTCAGTTTTTTAAACTGCGGGGGTGAAATACATGTTACTATGATTACGAGTACTTTTACACATGGTATGATTAGCGTAAGGAGGGTTACTACTTAGATCATGTGAGTGAGTAGGCGGGAACTGAAGACCATTAATCCTCAGTGTAGGACCGAGGGACAGTAGCAGTAGATCTATCTGGGTGTAGCGAGCCCAGGCCCAGGCCCATCAGAACGGACCTCGGGGTGACTTGGTACCCGACGCAAAAATCTGCTAGGTTTGAGTCTTCCTACTGCACTTCACACATATCAATGGCCTTGCAAACCATTGGTGATCTCTTTATTTCCTTATTTGCTACATACCAGGGTTTTTATACTTACAAAGGTTTTACATACTCACTACACATGAACTCGCTCAACATTTTTGTTGATTTTTCCAACTTACATGTATTTCAGGGAACTAAGGATCTGGCACGGTATGCTACGTTTTCACGCTGCGTTAGAGTTATGGGATCATCCAAGTTTAGGGGTTGTGGCTTTTACCTGGACGAGTCACAGTTCTTAAACTGCGTCTGTTTTCTGTTTGTGGTTATGTCTTCTGAACAATGTTTTTATATTATTAGGTTGTAATTTCCGTTGCATGTGTCAACGCTCTAAGACAATGATGTGGTACTTTTATTCTAAAACTTAAATCAATGGATGATCTGCATGGTTTTACTTTCATATAGCTTTGTTGTGATTAAGCTATGGTATTAAGAAGTCACACCAAATAAATCCACGCTTCCGCAAAGCCAGGGTGTGACAGCTTGGTATCAGAGCATTGATCATAGCGAACTAGGATTCCTTCTCGAGTCTAGACTATGATCACTAGGGCTCTCACGAAAACATTTTTACATTTGCATACCACTTAAGTCCAGATCCATGTCACAAGACGTTTTTACAAACAAAAGTTGAGCACATTTTATTTGTTAGTTAAGGCTCAGTCTGGGAGGCTGAGGGAGTGGTCTAGTGGGACTAGGAGGCTCAGTCTGGGAGGCTGAGGGAGTTGACTAGTGGGACTAGGGAGTCAGTCTGGGAACCTGGGAGAATTGACTAGTGGGACTAGGGAGTCAGTCTGAGAGGCTGGGAGAATTGTCTAGTGGGACTAGGGAGTCAGTCTAGGAGGCTGGGAAGTTAATCTAGTGGGACTAGAAAGATCAGTTTGGGAGGCTGGGAGGCTAGTGGGACTAGGAGAACTATTTGATTGGTGACTAATATGTTTATCTGACTAAATGATTGATTATTTGTGCATATGTGTGTTTGTGTTACAGACGATAAGCCTTCATCCGGCACCGGAGAGTCGGACACCACAGACCCTATGCCCATAGTATCGGACGACATGGTGTCGTCAGAGCACGAGGTGTACACTCCGGACACCACCAGCACGGACGACGATGATTTCTAGCCATTTGCGCTGCCCGATGCCGTTGCTGAGCCCGCTGATGGCCCTATCGCTGGGGATTTACCGCTTGCGTTGATCCCTGCTCCTGTACCTCTTGTAGCTTATCCTGTTATCGACATGCCCCTTGACGTAGTCGCTGACGACGACGTCGACTTGTTTGACGAGGATCCACTAGAGGACGACTTTGAGGGTGAGGCCCACATAGCTGCTGGCGATCTCTTACTTCTCGCGGATGCTCCTGCAGAGGGGGCACCCATCCATTCACCTGTCCCAGACTCTTTCGAGTCTGTGGCATCTGCACCATCACTCGCGCAGGGAGTGCAGCACTACTCGCATGATACAGACCCTGATAGAGCATTGTCCGCTGCACCTGCCCCTGCCCCTAGTTTTGCTATCGATCATGACATTGATGATGATTTAGACCCCGTCTTCCCACCTAGTTTTGATCCAGACCAGGAGATTGAGTTTATTCACCTAGATCAGCCCATGGAGGACCCTGTTGACCCCGTTGATCCCATGTTCGCTGATCCCGCTGATTTCGAGATGGAGTTTGATGATCTGGAGCCTGCTGTGGCCCCTGAGCCGGCTGATGCTCCTGTCCTCGCATTAGAGCATGACCTTGATCATGCCGATGCGCCAGCTGTTGCTCCCTTGATTGACGATGTACCTTTCGATGATCATCCTATTTTGGCTCCACAGTTGGTGGATGATCATGTTGCTATTGATGCTCATATTGATGCCCCTCATGTTGCTGATATTCCTGCTGATCCTGTTGTTGCCCCTCTTCCTGATCCCGTACCTGTGCAGCCCGATCATGCACCCTTTGCGACCCATGTTGACCCTCGATATGCGCACACCCCAAATGGGTGGATAGACGATGATGATGACTACCCGCCTTTTGTGGTACCTGTTACACCTGCTACATCACCTGCTTCAGTTCCTATCGATGCACCCTTGTTTCCTTCACACGTCACTGATGCGCATCGCGCAGACCTGCCTATCACATTTCTCCAGGACATACCTCCACCACGTCCTGGAGAGGGGTCATCTCGTCAGCCTTTTGGCCATGCACCTTTCATGCCTGGAGGAGATCCGTTTGTACCACAGATCGCTCATCATACTGCTGTTCCCCCTATTGCACCGTTTGCGGTACCTTCCTTTGCTCCATCTAGTGAGCCTTTTCTTTGGACTTCGCCACCCATCATGCCGCCATCTAATCCTTATCATCCTTATCACATGGGTTACTCTACAGAGGATATTCTTAGATCTTTTATGATTCAGCAGGAGGAGCTGACTCGTCGCGTGCAGGAGCTTGAGAGAGCTCAGCGACCACCATGCCAGTGCCATGGCCAGACTTACCCTGCGATATCACATCCTCCTCCTCCGTTATCTCCCGATTCTGCTGCTCGTTTTTGGACTCAGGAGCAGCAGATAGCATATCTGCTGCGTTCTCATCGTGCCATGGAGGAGGATTGGCTTCACATGCGCCGATTGCTCTTTTCTCATTTTCCCCCTCCTCCACCGCCATCAGCTTAGGGCTATTTTGTACGACATAGGTGGACTTTTGTTGAGAAGACGGCGATTGCACAGATTGCACAGCTTTTGGGAGACTACATATTGATCCTGACTCTTGTTGTTATGTATATTGGATATTGTTGACACTGATTTGATATTTTGGACTGGGGTGATGTAGCCCTTAGTCGTTGATGTTGTATGATACAGTTATGTACTTGTACACCTTACATTATGGTCTTGATATATGATAGTGCAATCGCAATATTCTCATCGTATGTGATGTTTTGATTGATTATTTATGTTCTATAACATGAGATGTTATGTGGTTGAATTATTTATAACATGGGATGTTATGTGTTTGGTTTATTTATAACATGAGATGTTATGTATTAGTACTATTGTTATATACGTACGCATTACTTACTATGACCTGACCAACGTGAACACATCTTTTAGAAGATGCCACCAAGACGCCAAGCACGCATACCTACCAACGAGGCAGAACTTCAGCAAGTCATCGCTGCCGCCATTGTGCAGTACGCAGCCTCACAAGGAGGAACTAGCGGGAGTAATTCAAACAAAAATGGCAATAACCATCCGCCTCATGGTAATGTCCAGTCATTAAGGCATACCATGATACAATTGGATATCTCTAGCAAGTTTGCTAATGCCATTCATATATTGTAACGTATGTGCAGGGTGCACTTACAAGCAGTTTCTGGACTGCAAGCCTGTGAACTTTGACGGCACCAGAGGTGCTGTTGCTTTTGTCCGATGGGCCGAGAAGATGGAATCTGTTCTCCGAATGAGCAAGTGCACTCCAGACCAGCAAGTTACCTACATTTCCCGGCTATTCTTGGACGGAGCCCTGTCCTGGTGGAACTTACAAGTTCAAACTCTTGGTGAAGCCGCAGCTTACGCAATGACATGGAACGAGTTGAAAGAGCTCATGTGCAGAAAGTACTGTTCACGTGCGGAGATACAAAAGTTGGAAACTGAGTTTTGGCATTTGAAGATGGAAGGTCCGAAAATTGCGAAATATGTTCAGAGGTTTCACGACTTGTCTCATGTGGTACCTTATATGGTTACACCGGAATTCAAGCGAATCGAGCGCTTCATTTGGGGATTAGCTCCTCAAATCATAAGTATGGTGACCTCTTCAAAGCCGGCAACAATCACTGAGGCAATCGATCTGAGCGTGGCTCTTACTGAGGAGGCTATCCGCCTAAACAAGTTTTCTGATGTTGAGCAAAAGAAAAAGGAGACTCAAGTAGAGTCGTCCAGGGGTAACAAAAGAAAATTCTCGAATTTCAAACAAGGAACAAGCGGGGTTGTAAAGAAAGGAGAACCAAGCGCACCAGTCCAAGCTACAACTGGTACTAGAAAGAAAGGAAAGGGATATATGGGTACCCATCCCAAGTGTAACACCTGCCAGCGTCACCATTCTGGCCGGTGTGGGTCAAAAACATGTGAAGCATGTGGAAAGGTTGGTCACTCGAAGGATACTTGCTGGGCCACTGTTGGCCGGGGAGGCCAAGGAGGTTTTGGAAATGGAAGCAATAATCGTGGTGGTATTGGGAATCGCCCACAGGGGAACAATGGAGGAAATGGAAACCGAGGGAACAATGTGAATCAAGCTGGTACTGTGAATCGAAACCAAAACAACAATCAAGCTGGGAATGGAGGTGGAAACGAGCAAAGACCAAGTTGTTTCAACTGTGGTGACATTGGGCATTTTAAAAGGAACTGCCCAGAATTGAACCAAGCTCGGGGAAGAGTCTTTAATATCGAAGCAAGGGAAGGGCGCCAGGACCCCAATGTTGTCACTGGTACGTTCCCTATAAACCAACGCTTTGCATCCGTTTTATTTGATACTGGTGCCGATTATAGCTTCGTATCATTAGAATTTAAGAATATGCTTGGGTTAACCGCTAGTAAATTAGATATCCCGTACTCAATCGAATTGGCGAATGGAAAGTTGGTAGAAGCCTATGAAGTGGTCAGAGGTTGTATAATCGAATTGGGAGAGCGTGAATTTACTTTGTATCTACTACCAGTCCAGCTGGGAAGCTTCGACGTGGTAGTAGGGATGGATTGGTTATCAAGCAACAAGGCAGAAATTGTTTGTCACGAAAAGGTCGTTCGTATCCCAACCGAAGATGGTGAAACAATTGTGGTTCATGGGGAGATGCGAGATACGCCTTTAAGAATCATCAGCTGCCTGAAAGCCCGTAAGTGTTTACAGAAGGGATGTGCTGCCTTCCTGGCACACATCGTGGATAAGAAGGCTGATGAGCCAAAAATCGAAGACATCCCTGTCGTGAGGGAATATCCTGAAGTCTTTCCAGAGGACTTGCCAGGATTGCCACCCCAGAGGCATGTAGAGTTCCGTATTGACTTAGTTCCAGGCGCCGCGCCTGTGGCTAAGGCACCCTATAGACTTGCCCCGTCTGAGATGCAAGAGTTGTCGACACAACTCCAGGAGCTACTTGACAAAGGATTCATCCGACCAAGCTTCTTACCTTGGGGAGCTCCAGTTTTATTTGTCAAAAAGAAAGACGGTAATTTTCGTATGTGCATCGACTACCAGGAGTTGAATAAGTTGACCGTCAAGAATAGGTATCCCCTGCCAAGGATCGATGACTTATTCAATCAGCTCCAAGGTTCAAGCTTTTACTCTAAGATCGATCTTCGATCTGGATACCATCAGTTAAGGATACTAGAGGAGAGTATCCCGACGACAGCCTTCAAAACTCGTTATGGACACTACGAGTTCCTAGTTATGCCGTTTGGGTTGACAAACGCGCCTGTAGTTTTTATGGATTCGATGAACCAGAGTTTGCAAGCCGTAGTTGGATAAGTTCGTGATTGTGTTCATAGACGATATTTTGATTTACTCAAAGACGAAGGCTGAACACGAACAGCATCTAAGAGCTATTTTGGAGTTGCTGAAAAGGGAACAGTTGTACGCCAAATTCTCAAAGTGCGAGTTTTGGCTACGTGAAGTCCAATTCCTTGGACATGTAGTGAATGGGGATGGAATTCATGTGGACCCCACCAAGATTGAAGCGATCAAGGATTGGGAAACCCCAAAAACGCCAACCGAGATTCGTCAATTCTTAGGTTTGGCTGGCTATTATCGAAGATTCATCGAGAATTTTTCAAAAATCGCTCAACATTTTTGTTGATTTTTCCAACTTACATGTATTTCAGGGAACTAAGGATCTGGCACGGTATGCTACGTTTTCACGCTGCGTTAGAGTTATGGGATCATCCAAGTTTAGGGGTTGTGGCTTTTACCTGGACGAGTCACAGTTCTTAAACTGCGTCTGTTTTATGTTTGTGGTTATGTCTTCTGAACAATGTTTTTATATTATTAGGTTGTAATTTCCGTTGCATGTGTCAACGCTCTAAGACAATGATGTGGTACTTTTATTCTAAAACTTAAATCAATGGATGATCTGCATGGTTTTACTTTCATATAGCTTTGTTGTGATTAAGCTATGGTATTAAGAAGTCACGCCAAATAAATCCACTCTTCCGCAAAGCCATGGTGTGATAGCTTGATTGGGGAATCAAACAGGAAGAAGCGTTTCAGTTGTTAAAGGATAAGCTCTGCAATGCGCCAATCTTAGCACTACCAGAGGGTACAGAGGATTTCGGGGTATACTGTGACGCCTCACGCCAAGGATTGGGTTGCGTGTTGATGCAACGCCAGAAAGTTATAGCTTACGCATCGCGCCAACTGAAAGTGCATGAAAAGAACTATACCACGCATGACTTGGAACTCGGCGCAGTGATATTTGCGTTGAAGATCTGGAGACACTACTTATATGGTAGAAAATGTACAATCTTCACAGATCATAAAAGCCTGCAGCACATATTCGACTAGAAAGAGCTGAATATGAGACAAAGACGTTGGGTCGAGTTGCTGAACGATTACGACTGCGAGATAAAGTACCATCCAGGGAGGGCGAATGTGGTCGCCGATGCCCTAAGTCAAAAGGAGAGAATCAAGCCCATAAGGGTTAGGGCTTTGGAGATGATTATTCAGACATATCTTTCTCTGCGTATTCATGCCGCGCAGAAAGAAGCACTTAAGGAAAGAAACATTGAAGCAGAATATCTCTGTGGGATGGAGAAGTAGTTAATACCAAACGAGGAAGGAACGTTATGTTTTATGAAGAGGATTTGGGTTCCTCTGTTTGGTGGTTTGAGAAAGTTTATTTTTGATGAAGCTCACAAATCACGGTACTCTATCCATCCAGGAGCGGATAAGATGTACCAAGATCTTAAAGATTACTATTGATGGCCTAGAATGAAAGGCGATGTTGCTGTTTATGTGAGCAAATGTTTAACATGTGCCAAAGTAAAAGCTGAATACCAAAGCCTTCGGGACTTCTGCAACAACCCGAGATTCCCAAGTGGAAATGGGAACAGATTTCCATGGATTTTATAACAAAGTTGCCAAGAACGCCAAAAGGTCATGACACTATTTGGGTAATAGTGGACCGATTAACAAAATCTGCACACTTCTTACCCATCAGAGAGAAAGATAACACGAGCAAATTGGCCGAAATTTACATGAGAGAAATTGTTGCACGCCATGGAGTGCCTCTCTCGATCATCTCTGATAGGGACGGGGGGTTTGTGTCAATGATTTGGCAATCCTTCTAAGAAGCTTTTGGCTCGCAATGCATTTCACCCACAGACCGACGGACAAAGCGAACGAACGATACAAACGTTGGAAGATATGTTGAGAGCATGTGTTATGGATTTGGGTGGTAGCTGGGATAAGCATTTACCACTGGTCGAATTCTCATACAACAACAGCTACCACACCAGTATTGGTGCCGCGCCATTTGAAGCTCTATATGGTCTTAAGTGCAGATCGCTGCTTTGTTGGTCTGATGCAGGTGATAAACAATTGGTTGGTCCTGTTGTGGTCCAGGAAACCACAGATAAGATTGCACAGATCCGAGATCGCATCAAGGCGGCTCGTGATCGTCAAAAATGCTATGCGGATAGAAGAAGGAAACCTCTAGAATTTGAGGTAGGTGATATGGTATTGTTGAAGGTATCACCCTGGAAGGGTGTGGCACTCTTCGGAAAGCGTGGAAAGTTGAATCCGCGTTATATTGGTCCATTCAGAATTCTGGATAGAGTTGGGTTAGTAGCGTACAAACTGGACTTACCTGCCGAACTAAACGGTGTTCATGATACATTTCATGTATCAAATCTGAAAAAGAGTCCAACACAAGATACTGTTGTCATTCCCGCAGACGAGATTCATATTGACGACACGCTCCATTTTGTTGAAGAACACGTTGAGGTTACAGATTGGAAGATCAACAAAACCCGCCGGAGCAGTGTCAAACTCGTCAAGGTTCGTTGGAACGCAAGACATGGTCCTGAATACACCTGGGAGCGTGAGGACCGAATGAAAGAAAAGTACCCCCACTTATTTCCCAAGACCCCTGCAACTAGAAGTAGAACATAAAAATTTCGGGACAAAATTTTTCTAACGGGGGGAGAATGTGACAACCCTCACCAAACCAGGTATCCGTACGAATTAATTAATACTTAATTACTGCTTAATTACTGTGCTTACTTACAAATGTGGTTAAACTGCTACGTGATTTCTGAAATATACATAAACATGCACCATACATTATTAACTGTCACTCCATTTATTTGCACAGAACTTTAGTGACAAACTTGATGCACAAAAGCACAGTAGCACAATGAACGGATAACCCAGTAAACGTGCTGACATAGCCAGCACCAGGCAGACACTGCCTCTAAGGCCTGTATGAGCCGGGAATAGTTTACTACACTAATAGAGAGTGTAGGGAAGTGAGGATTGTAGAACTGCGTCACTAGGTGATATTTATAGTGACCGGATGTGCCAAAAATAAGTTTTAAACACAAAATTCTGCACATTAATATAAAATTCAGCATAGCATTTAAGCTAACTAGTAAAGTGGAAAAACATGGGAAAATAATACTAGACACTTTCCAAAGTGTCGGGAATTCTTTGTGTCACTAAAAATAATAATAAAGACACCTTAAATCTTTGTTAAGCACTTTAACGGATCAGTATCCAACCGAACAACCGGACTTTACCCGGAACATAAAAATATTGTCATTGACACTGTTTTTCTTTTTCTGAGCCAGTTAGGGTCCCCGAATACCCTAACACCCATTATAACTTACAACACACATAACACACTAATTAGACTTCTAACTAAACTAGACTCTCACTAACTAACTAGTTGAAATCGAACCGATTACCCCCCCCTGTAACCGATCGGTCACCACAAGGGTGACACATCTTGTCCTTGATTGATTATTTTAATCACTTGTTAAATATCTTGGCTACATATTATCTAGTGGATAATGAACATGGATGGATTATATAAGAAACCATAAGATCACTTCATTCACATAAACAACCACACTTCAAAAAAATTCATCTCTTCCTCTCCTTCTCTTGCATTCGGCCGAAACTATACACACACCCAACATCACTTTTCAATTTTGATCAAGGCAATCTATTATCATACAAAGGCGAAGGATCACGTATAAGGAAGCTCGGTGCTTACGGATTGCCAAGGACCTCACGACAACGCTATTAACCACCTATTTTTCGCCTAGTTTCTTCCCTAGCCTTGAGCTAGTTGTAAGTGCTTCTAATCACCCTCTTGATCTTGTCTAAAGTGGTTAATAAGAGATTTGTCGGATAAAAATCATGAACATATAAGATCAAAGTTTAAAGTCTTGAAAGTGTGATGGACATGGTGGTTAAAGAATAAATATTAGTGTACAACTTATGAAACTAGTTTTGTTATGATTATTTTTTTGTTGTTTGATGCTAGTAGTAGTTCGGATCGTCATCTAACCCGGCTAAGTCATGTTCATGGAACATGAACTAGTGTATGTTAAAGTATGAAAGTGATTAGATGATGAACACTACTACATATAAACATGAACTTGTGTAAAAGTGATTTTTCTTGTAAAATGAAGTTCTAAACTAGTAGATCTAAAGATCTACAAGTGGTATTTTCGAAGAACCAAGTGTAAAACGAAATCATGTTTAGAAGCCGGATCTTTCTTGAAACAAAGGTGTTTTTGTGAACACACAAGTGTGTAGACACTTGTGTAACAGAAGGTTTTAACAAAGAAATAATTTCGTAAACCATGGACTAGAAGTTGTAAAGATGCGTTTTCTTTAAAAATAAGATTTTCAAGAAACCGACTTCATTTATAAAGGTAAAAATATCTACTAAAGATAATGGAAGGTTACTACACATTTTTACATAACCCACAAGTTCATGTGTTTGCGATTTACGTATATTTCTGACTAGTTGATGTTGGAGTATTGTTTGATGATAATGAGAAAATTGTTGATTGGATTTTTAAAAGAAAATGATATGCTTGTAAGCGTGGCCACCTCCAGTTACAGGGGAAACTCTGGCGAAATTATTACAGAAAATAACACTTGGAATATATTCGTGACAAGTGTCTATAAACATATTTTTAACTTGCTTTTCCAAATAGAATTTCGCCAAGATTTTATTACAAAACTTCTAAGTGTCGGAGGTGGGATTTTCACAAATAAAACTAGCTAAAATATATATTTAGAAATAATATTACGTAATATTAACAGCTCCAAAATAATACTAACTTGTGAGATTTTTATGATTATGTTGTGAACTACCTAAATATTATTTTTGGGGTAAAAATAATATTACGTAATATTAACGGCTCCAAAATAATACTAACGCCTTCACAATAAATATTTAAATTACACCGGTATTATTATTACCACCCGAACTTCAAACGTAACTTACGTATTTTTGGAAAAATACTATTGAACGCGTATTTTGATAAAAGTATTAATTTGGAAAATTATATGGAATAAAATATAATATTTTTGGGAAGAATATCTATATTTTGGAAGTAAAGTATTTTAGACAAATCAAATAAAATATATTTTATTAAGTGAGACTTAATAATATATTTCGAAGTTATACGAACGCACTTGTATTAAAACCCCCATCCTTGGGAAGGAATATATTTACCAAATAATTACGAAGTGTACATACGAAATAGTTGTCTAACTATTTCCCAAAGACATTAAACCTTAAGCTAAGGCACGGCCGTCCATCTAATAGAAGTTAGTACGTGTAGGTCGTCCCACAGCAGGTTGACCGGGAGATTTCTAGTTAGAGACGCACTACGGTGAGTTCATGTCCCCCTTTCCTCTTAACTGTTTTTCAGTTTTTTAAACTGCGGGGTGAAATACATGTTACTATGATTACGAGTACTTTTACACATGGTATGATTAGCATAAGGAGGGTTACTACTTAGATCATGTGAGTGAGTAGGCAGGAACTGAAGACCATTAATCCTCAGTGTAGGACCTAGGGACAGTAGCGGTAGATCTATCTGGGTGTAGCGAGCCCAGCCCCAGGCCTATCAGAACGGACCTCGGGGTGACTTGGTACCCGACGCAAAAATCTGTTAGGTTTGAGTCTTCCTACTGCGCTTCACCCATATCAATGGCCTTGCAAACCATTGGTGATCTCTTTATTTCCTTATTTGCTACATACCAGGGTTTTTATACTTACAAAGGTTTTACATACTCACTACACATGAACTCGCTCAACATTTTTGTTGATTTTTCCAACTTACATGTATTTCAGGGAACTAAGGATCTGGCACGGTATGCTACGTTTTCACGCTGCGTTAGAGTTATGGGATCATCCAAGTTTAGGGGTTGTGGCTTTTACCTGGACGAGTCACAGTTCTTAAACTGCGTCTGTTTTATGTTTGTGGTTATGTCTTCTGAACAATGTTTTTATATTATTAGGCTGTAATTTTCGTTGCATGTGTCAACGCTCTAAGACAATGATGTGGTACTTTTATTCTAAAACTTAAATCAATGGATGATCTGCATGGTTTTACTTTCATAAAGCTTTGTTGTGATTAAGCTATGGTATTAAGAAGTCACACCAAATAAATCCACGCTTCCGCAAAGCCAGGGTGTGACAAAATTCCCCTAGTAAACCCTTTGAGCCTAAACCTTTTCATTTCTTAACCCAAAACAAACACTCTTTTTCCCACCAAACCCCTTTTTCATTTTAAACCCTTTATTTTAGTAACAATGCTCGGTTTTTCTTATGACTTCCTTATCAAAAAAAAAAAAGAGAGAGAGAGAGAGAGAGAAATGATGATGATAATGAAGCCAAAAGAAATAAACAAACAAGGTTATCAAAAAGAACTTTGTTTGAAAAATTGCTTCATTAAAATAAAAAGTCAAAAAAAATAAAATAAAAAGTCTTACGAAAACCGACGCTTTTTACGCCTGTCACCCTTTTCTACTAACCACCAACCCAACCACCTACCTTTAACCCAAGCCTAACCCTTCCCCAAAGTCCTCTTGATACTTACAAAGGTGTATAGTTAAAAAGGAGGAGGATTGATTGCTTGGCAAGCATATGGTAGAAATAAGTTCCATGCCGGTTTCGAGTGTTTCACAAAAATACATCTTCGGCCGAGTGTTGAGTGATCTCCCGTGAGGTATGTGAACATGTATATAAATGGAATTTTAAAGAGGCATGTTTTGCCCAAATAAGTAATTTCTCTTATGAAATGTTCAAAATAAATCATAACGAATATGATTGTAAATAGTATAAAAATAAATCCCAATAAAGATCTTGGATTCCCGACACTCAAGACAAGCCCAAAACCTTCTCTTCTACCCATTCCATTTGGGAGTGTAAGCCACATATTAAAGAGTTTTACTTGAGGAGAAGCAAAGATTTAAGTGTGGGGGTATTTGATGTGTGTAAAATGCAACATATAAATTACATCAAATGAGGCATAAAACTAACCCTTTTTAAGTACTAATGTTGGAAGAAGTGTGCTTTTGTCTTCCTTTTGTATTTTCAGGGTTAAAAGAGCTTAAATGAACAAAAGAAGCAAAAATGCAGCCAAATCCAACATAAATACAAAGAAAAGGAAGAAACGTGGCATGCCCGACTCCTCGACAGCATCTCCCAAAGCAAAAACAAGAAGAAAGCTGAGCATGGGGATGTGCCCAGCTGAACACGGGGCGTGCCCAGCTCAACACGGGGCGTGCCCAGCTCAACACGGGGCGTGTCCAGTGAACACGGGGGCGTGCCCAAGTGTCAGCAGAAAAGACAAAGTGGTAGAAGCTTCTACTGCCCACCACGGGGCCGTGCTCAGCGGACACGGAGGCGTGGTCAACTGTTGCAGACGCATTTAATGAAATTTCGAATTGCAATTAATGAAGAGAGAGAGAGTCGGATGGACACGGGGCTGTGCCCAGTGGGCACGGGGCCGTGCCCAGGCTTCTGTTCAGCCTATAAATAGGAGTGCTTGGAGCTCTTGCAACTCATCCCTTGGCACACCACCTCTCTCACACTTCACCCACCACCCACCACCATCACAACACCATCATCCACCACCATCATCCATTGTCCATCATAGAGTGTGTGAATCGTCTCGGGATCCAAGATTGATCGTAAGAGTTCTTGACAATCAAAGGCCATGTTTGGCTAAGTCTCTTACATCACTTGGTGAAGACAAGTGTTTAGTGTAATACTTTTTATTTTTAATCTTTTGCACCTTTTAATTGGTTTTATATTAATGACTTTAATTACTAGTTTCTTATGTTGAAGGTGATTCTTCCTTATCGTTTGTCTGTGGTGTCTTGGCATTATTTTACTATCTATATAAAATTAAAGATTTTCACCATTCATATCTCCACGGTCTATATGGAGGTATGTTGGCTACCTGGTCGGGGGTTAAGGGAACGGTTTGGTAAAGTCTTGCCATTGTTCAGTGTATAGATCCTGCAAAGGACCTGGGTCAAATTTTGTAGGACCTCCTTCAATACCCAACGGTATTGGATGACGGGGATCCAAACTCTTTGACCCCCTCATAAGTTAAACTACTATTAAAACTTTAACCCGACTACTTAGGACTGTATCGCTGCTGACTCAAACTACTTAGCCGAGGGTAACGTCGCCTTCAAAAGAGGGGCCTACCACATTATGCATTAATAACTTAATTAATTATCTTTCAATAATCCGACCCTTTACGATTGTATCATTGCTAACTCAAACTACTGGGTTGAGGGTAACGTCACCTTCAAAAGAGGGGGCCTACTACAATAACTAAGATAATCTCTTAAACAAGTGCAAAAGTGCGAAAATAATCAAAGGTTACACTACACACGAGTCGGATCCAAGTGATTCATCTTGTCTATCCGTTTTTACTTTTATTTTCTTTTTCAGCATTTTAGTTAGTTTTATTTTTCTAGTTTAAAAATATTTTTTCTAACATTTTGATTTGATTAGACGTTGAGGATAAACCGGTACTAAAAGCTCTTGTGTCCTTGGACGACCTCGGTATCTTACCAACACTATACTACGTCCACGATGGGTGCACTTGCCCATATGTGTGTTTAGTGTTAGTGAATATCGTGTTTATAAATTTAAAACTTGGCTAAAAAGTGAAAAAAGGGCTTAAAATATACACCTAATATATATACACACTGACACGCATCAAGTTTTCACAAACCATAGCATCCGCTATAAGGATTCAAAATCAATAACTCAAATGTGATAGTAACGTGAAAAAGGATCTGTCAACTTCCGTAAAACGAATGGTAAGGTTTAGTGTGTTAACATTCTTAAATTTCGAAGGTACACCGAATGAAATACAAGCGAATCTGGTGTATTATTGTCGTGATTCGTAGTTGCATCAGAAATGTTTAAATGACAAGTCAAACGAAAGTGTATGCAGTTTTGCGTGAAACGGTTGACCATGATTAGCACAAGCTACAAGTTTGTAATGACACCACGAGGTGTCGTAATGACATAATTCAAGTATAGTGGTGACTGAATAAATTCACAGTATTGGAAATCAAGTGATTATGTACCGAACAAGCCTGAAGGTTTGATTTACACAATGTCAAAGTGTTTTCAGTCGAATATGGAACATCAATGAGCCACTGTTTTTGGTTGAAGGTGGGAAAACAAATAGTACCGCAGGGTGTTCAATTTATTATGAAAGAATCGTTCGGAGGTACATTGGGATATGAAATGAGTCTATGTACCATTGTTTTGACACGTAACTGTGTTGAGATCGTTTTAATCGTGTTGAACGGAACGGATCTGGAGCAAGTCAATAAACAACTAAATCCGCATATATATAGGGTGTGTAACTTAAATTAGCGCAAGCTTCTATTCTGTGTAAGTATCACCGCGAGGTATCGAAATCAATCAAACGATTTAGTGGAGTCATAGATCAACCAAGTCTACCACGACTCGAAACGAAAGAATCTTTGCAAAATATTTGAATATGATACCCTCAATACATCATATGACGTCTTAAACTGAATATACGAAATGGATGAGTTCAAGCCATTGAACTTGGTTTTAGCGTAACCCGACAATAAACGTATGTATCAATAAAGGAATCTCGGCATGATTGCAAAGATAAACCATGAATGTAACTTGAAATGAAGGAAGGTTCAAGAGGGTGTGTTGGCTTGATAGCAAAAGAGCCAACAGTCACAATAATGTAGGTCATTCGAATTCACAAATCGGTAATTAAATTTAGCATCCTAACATATGAACTCAAATGAAGCGTTTGAAACGAAGTGAAGTCATACGCGTAGCAAATGGTGCATGCGTGACAAATAAGTTTCCAAGAAAAGGAATAATGAGTATCGGCTAAAATGAAGAAATGACCAGATATCAAAGCAAATATGTGTTCGCTCTTTGCGAAGAAATTTCACATGATGCAACTACCATTAAGGGGAGTAAAGATGCAAACGTCTACTCGCTAGAAGTAAAAGAAATTCAAGTACTTTCGGTTTGGTCAACGAAACTAGCATATGTGTTAGGTTAATGGTGTCTGCTTGAGTTAACGGACGTGGTTTCTAAGTAACGACCTTTGTGAATTTGGACCTGGCTCCCAATGGTCCGGAGTACAGGTTTCCTAGATTCTCAGAGTTTCGTATTCGGTGTATAATCATTCTGTGCATCGTGTAGGAAGCACCTTTCTTGTGTGCGTTTAAGAACAAGTTATTGTCCCACAACTTTCCCCCAGTATACTTTCTTCCTGAATTTACAGCTACTCGATCATCGATCAGTCGGGAAATACTGGTTGGATCCTTGCAGTTAGTCAAATAAGTAGTTTGCCAATCCTTAGCAAGAGTCGTTGGCTCTTGTTGGCTAGCTCGTCCAGCTCTTGGTAGTTTAATGTTCATTTGAGAGTCATCGTCCTTTCTCTTGACAAGCAGAACTGGGGTTACCCAAAACGGAAATTTTGATCTGTTATCTTCCTTCTCTATCTATTGCTGAAACTGCACTGCCAATCCTTGCATTCCCGAAGGTGTAAGTCGCTAGACTACATTAACTACAAATGCGGCGCCTGGAGCTCAAATCGATGCGAAATTCGACTCGTCGTTGAGGAGATGATTCTTGCAAGTCTTCAGGGAAGACTTCGGGTGTGACATCTGTGCCTCCACGGCCATCGAACAAATACCAAATCAATGAAATATCGTATTTCATACTTGGGATTTGTATAAATATGTGTATCATTTGCACATATCAATTCTCGTTCGATTTCGAGCTCTAAATCGCTTTCTGGAAAGTTATACGCGATCTGATGCGTAAACGTAATCAGTTTAACATGAAAAACACTCCGGAATAGTGAAATAGGCTTAACATACCTTAAATAACCTTTACATAACTTAGAAATAAGTTTTGGAAGGTTTGGTGTGTCGAAATCAAGTTTATTCGCTTACAGGGACTAAGTTCGACAAACTGCGAAAGTATGCCGATTCGTACTGTAACGAACATTCCGGAACTTGATCATAAGTTAAACATGCCCTAAATATCCTTTACATAGCTTAGAAATAGGCTTTGAGGTGTTTGGTGTGCTAAAATAAACTTATTGGTCATTCAGGGACTAAAAGCGTCAAAAAGTGCACAAGTTTGCATTTTCGCGCATACCTTACGTTCTGAATATATCTGGACAACCAAAAATTTATGTAATCACTAAAATATTTTATTTTAGTGATTGGCATGATAAAATTTCATCCGTCGCTTAATTTGGATCGTTTTTGCGTTCGTTACGACTTCCGTCGTAATTAACCGAACAACGCGATCGTACGACCAAACGAACCGACATCCGAGATGTTTTTGAGCATGTTTTGAGTTCCCAATACTTTAACTTCATTTTAGAGCCTTGAAATGAGGTTACGGGGCTTAAACGTGTAAAAAATGAGCCGAAATGCAAGTTTCTAAGCTGCAGGGACTGAAATTGTCAATCTACCAAAGTTGGCCAGGCGGCCCGCGTAAACCCAAGCCTTATTCTTACGCGGGGCGCGTGAGCTTATCAGACAGAAACATTGAATTTTGTCATTTAGCTCGTTTTTGACGGTTTTGATCAGTGGTTTTCAAAGCTAGGGGCTGGTTTGTGTGGGGAACAAGTCCCCCAATCAGTCCTTGACACTTGTATGGCTTGGATCATGCCCTCCTCTCCAAGAAACAATCCTAACGGTTTGCGAAAAACTATATATAGCCATGCTCACCTCTTGCATTCTTTGCTCATTCATTCTTCTCCTCTCTACCATCTGATTTGGAAGGCTCCCTCAAGTGTTTGGAGCTTTCTAATCTCATTGGGAACTTGGTTTTCTTGTAGAAAAGATAGCAAGGACCCATTGTGAGCATTCTTTCGTTCTTTTATTGCTTTCCTAGCTCGAAAGTCAAACTTAGCTTTGACCACGAGATGGTCAACGAGAAGTTCGTTTGAACTTCGCAACGTGAGCGTATCCACGTTGGTTATAGTCCTTAGTGACTATACCCACTGATTACCACGTTGACTAGGCGTAGTGACGAGTCGTAGTTTCGGTCAAAATGCGCATTTAAGCGTATTTTGCAACCAAACTACTCTTGGTATCAAACACTTTGTTTTGATATCAATACCTGTTTTCTAACTTAGTTAAGCATGTTTTAACATGCTTAGCTCGTCACTTTTAGTTTAGTGCTTGTTTAGAGTCGTAAGTCAAGCGGTCTAAACCACCGCTTAGACTGTCGAACTCGACCCGTTTGGTCGATCTTTAGGATCCGACCAAGCATGTTTAGTGACCATAGTTGCATAGGGAATAACCTTCCGAGGTTATACCTTATGGTCACCGAGTTTAAGTAGTTGTATGATAGGTAGATTATATGCCTTAGGTAAATTACCAAAATGCCCTTTTCATGCATAATTGGACTCTAAGCATATGTAACCTAACTTTTGTCACCTAAACTGATTATGTAACTTATTTAAACATGTTTAGGCATATAATACTTGTCATAGGACTAGTTAGACGTCTCGAACGCGCGTTTGCGCGCACGACGCGTTAACGTAGCTTAAGCTACCTTAATGGGTCATAACGGGTCGAAAGCACTTAGGTTAGGTTTCAATTTAGTATGAAGGCATTGTTAAACCATGTCATATGAGTTTCAATAACTCATTTGGTTTACAAGACCTCATCCTATCCGATCCTCCGACTTAGGTCCGGTTTATTTATATAGTTATTAGGTTGCCGATTGATTCCGTGCTCCCTCTAGCTTTGCTTGGTTGTTGTTCAAAGACCGCTAAGCATTCTCAGGCGAGTAGATAGTTCCCCTATTTTACTGTTTTCGATTGTTTTGGGGTGATCCATATGTGTTAAATGATTTCAATGTTTTAACGATGGTTTTTGAAAAACGATTAAAATGGTTTATATTAAATTAATAATGATTTTGATAAAGTGAACAAACTTATTGGTTGTAATTACATAACGAATAACATTCATTAATTTTGGCCAAACCGACCAGTATTAGGTTATGGTACCATAGGATCTGACAAATCCCGTTATCAGACTGCACCCATTGTTATGTGTGGGTTAGGTGGGTAGTGACCGAATCTGTGATTGTTAATTTACCCTTTGGTGGTTTATTAATGGGAAAGGTGAGGTAATCGAGTCACGAAGGTTTGAATGTTATTAGCGAGACGACCAAAAGTAGTTTCCCTATTAAAACGAGTTAAACGATTTTGGGATAAGTTACACGATTTGAAACGACTTAAACGAGATAAACGATTTGGTTAAACGATTGGTTTGGGGATGTGATTAGATAATGGGACAGATGTAGCATGATAAAAGCATGGTAGATACGCCGCTGGTACATCTTATATATAAATGCTCTTATCATATTATATTTTGAGTCATTATTTAGTTCACTGGGGGAAACAATTTTAAAACGATGTCACACAACGAGGTTTTTGAAATGATATAAACCATACGAGTTTTGTTAACGAGTTTTTACGAGATTTTTACAAATTGATTTAACTAAATGTTTTGGGTTAAGAATCATGGCTACGAGATTTTATAACAAATTACAACCAATTTGATTTGAGTTGGTTATTTATGTTGTAATACACTTTTCAAAACAAGGTATGTGTTTTGACTCTTGGAGTCTAACGAGGTAGTACAACATATAAACTAGCCATGAATCCGACACTCTCATAAAACCTATATACTCGCCAACATTTCTTTGCTGACTTTGTTTTCACATATGTTTAAGGTATTATTGAATGATGTTGATTGCTATGATGCATAGTCACATAGGACGGGACGAGGCCTTAGTGACTTAATAACAATGATAGGCTATGTTTAACTTGTTTGTTAGATTTCAAGATGATGTAAATGTTTAATGTTTAATAAAACAAAACTTCAAGTTTCCGTGTGTTTTGAAACAATGATTCTGTTACAACACTCCCCGATGTTTCTGCCACGTTTTGTTGTTTTATCGTGGTCGGGGTGTGATAGAAAAGTTGGTATCAGAGCTCATGGCTATAGGGAATTAGGTTATTAGTAATGCTTTGACCTAGTTTATAACCTTCCTAGGACCCTAACACAAGATTCTTGTGTTTAGATCTTAAAACAATACCGTCACCTATCCTTAGGTGATAACCATAACGAGAACACAATAATAAATCCGATTCGAAAATTAATCATCTGTCCTAGGATGATTGATTACTAGGTTTTGAACCCTCTGTTATATGGTTTTGAACCCTTCTAATTTGATTCATCATTGGCCTTGTGCCTTCCGAGTTTCCAAAATCTCGTCAAAGTTTGGGTCTAAATAATGTGAACACGTGCAAACTGGAAGAGTGAATGCCTGTACCCTGAGTTTTCTATCTAAGGCTAGAGTGTTCGTACAAATCCGCAGTATCGGACCAGTCACTCTTACCTGGGAACTCTTGGGGTGAGTGTTCACTTATAGGCGAGCATGTCTTCAGTAATACATTAATATGATCCATTTACTTTGATTAATCACCGTCTCATTTGTTTTCCTTAGGTAACAAACAAATGATCGCAATTTTTATGCGTTGTCGTTCTGTTTTGATTACCCGATAGCATTTCATTCATTTCTCCCTATGTCTTCCATTTCCTCTAGAATGTCACTTCATCGCAACAACGCTCATATGTCCGAATAGGCTACTAAAGTTGCCCAATGAATAGGCGAAGTATTCCTGAAGACTGCTGAATTAGTTGTTGCCATGTCCCGACTCTAGGATGAAACCACCCGAGAAGCAACAAAGGAAGCAGAAGCCAAGCCTTTGAAAAGGTCAAAGAAGCATAAGACCTCAAAGAATCCTCCAGCCATTGCACCAAATCAAGCAGGACCTGGTCAGGTGGCAACACCACCAGCCAAGAAGCGGTACTTGGGAACTGCTCCTTTCTACAATCGATGCAATGGCCATCATTCGAATCAAGCACCTTGTTTCAAATGTACTCACTGCGGGCGATGGGGACATTTGGTTAACATGTGCCGCTTTGTCATCCAAAACAAAGCTGTTGCAGGTCCTACTGTTGCTCGAGCACCATACGATGGAACAGCCCCTTTGTGCCATCAGTGTAACCTCCATCACCATACTAGTGTCAAATGCCAAATATGCTTCAAGTGTGGACTTGTTGGTCATTTGGCAAAAGACTGTTATTCAGTCGCTATGTTAAACCAAACTATTCAGAACCCTGTTCAACTTCAAGCAAATCCAGCACAAGCTTGTTTTCCTCTTGGAACTTGCTACTTCTATGACGAGACGAGTCATTTCAGGGACGAATACCCAAAGTTTGTCAATGCAAATCTGACCCACGGATGAGCATTGGGCTGATTAGAAGAAGCTGATGCTTGAAATAATTAGAAACTTATGCTTTTGTTTCTTTTGTTGAACTCTGAAACAACCTGTTTGGTTTATAAATAAACCGTTATTTACAATTAATTCTGATGTACAATTGTAGCTACATGAGTGTATGGTATACCCCTATGCCTACACCAAAGAACTATGTTCTTTACAAACTACTCTTGTAGTTCTCCCATTCATGTGATCGCTCATGATTTCCACGAAAAATTCTAAGTACTCGTTTCAAGAAAACGAAGTACCGAATATCAGTGACATTTTGAGTAATCACTTTAAATCCTTGGTTAGATAACTAAGAGTATTTTTCAATCTTATACCTAACCTCCAAATTCTGCTTCATATGTCGCCTTGGCATAGCTAGCACCTCAACTTCATGAGGATTCTACCTCGTGTGTCGACTTAAGCACGTCTAGTGCAAGGTGTCAAAGCATCTCCTGCTATTCGAATTCCGAAATCCATATAGGATCTTATTATCTTTATAATTAGATCCTTGTGGATGATTATCGCTCAAATCGGAACCGTTGATTGGATTCTTTGTACGCCTTAATACGTACATTACAATTCAATAAGGACAAGCCGAATTCCTATCAAGATCTCTCTATCTTCATAGTTAGATTTTTTAAGGTGTTTAAAGTGCCAAATGAAATCCACGGATTGGATTCCTGGTATGCTTTAAATACCCGTGTCCAAAGATAACAAATTAAAGGTAAAGTTAAACGATTATGTGATTATGTGTTTCTTTTATGTTTTTGTGTAATCCGAGTTATTCGTCATCCAAATCCTCGTAGAATCTTCTATATCTCCATATGAGGGATTCATAGTAGGATATCCAAAGGTACTACCTTAAATCCTTAATGAGCTTCTACGTGGTAGTTAAGACCCTTGGATTTTATAGTACCATTCCATAATTTGAAAAAGACCCTTTGGGTGGTCTAGTAAAAAGATTGATTCAAATCTGGTTAGGAATGACATGTGATGATATAGTTGGAAACACTCCTTGGTGGACTGTTTTAAAAGATCATTTATTGATCTAAAGGACTCTATGGTGGTCTAGTCACACTCATCACATGTTTGTTTATTGGGTCTTCCTCTACACATTATAAAGTGCACTGTGTGGACTAGGCAAGGAATTGCGTAATTATGGATGCATACATAATTATGAAATTCAGTGCACAGAAGCCACAGTAAGATTTATCATGTGTAAGAACCGATAGTGGCAACAATAACAGAACGTGAACAATGTAATGGAGGTACGGTGGACGCACCAATGGCGCTTCATATACTTGTAAATAAGTGTCCCTCTTATATTGCAAGCATAATGCTATTAAAGTTACTAGAAGTTCAGAACCCTAACTAGTGCTGTCTTATCTTTTCGACTTCATGATTCGAAATGCCTAACTTATCTCAAAGTCAAGGCTGAACATCAACGACCTTCTGATTTGCTTGTACAACCAGAGATACCAGTTTGGAAGTGGGAGAACGTTGCTATGGACCTCATCACTAAATTACCGCGTACATCTAAAGGTCACAATGCTATATGGGTTGTTATCGATCGATTAACGAAGACAGCTCATTTTATTCCGACTTGCGAAAATCTATCTGCAGATAAACTTGCACCCCGATATGTTGGACCATTTAAGGTTGTTGAAAGAGTTGGAAAGGTTGCCTATCGACTAGAGCTACCTCCAGAGCTTGGAAATATTCATCCGACTTTTCACATGTCCAATTTGCGAATGTGCTTAGCTGACGCTGATCTTCACATTCATCTCGACGAAATCCGAATCGATGAAACGATGCACTTTGTCGAGAAACCTGTGAAGATAGTGGACCGTACATTCAAACAATAGAAGAACAAACGAATTTGTTTGGTCAAAATTCTTTGGGAATCCAAACGTGGCCCAGAGTTTACTTGGGAACGTGAGGACCAAATGAAGGCGAAACATCCGCAATTGTTCTCACAAAGTTTCCTCTAGTTAAAATTTCGGGACGAAATTTCCTGTAGTAGGGGAGACTGTGACATCTGTGCCTCCACGGCCATCGAACAAATACCAAATCAATGAAATATCATATTTCATACTTGGGATTTGTATAAATATGTGTATCATTTGCACATATCAATTCTCGTTCGATTTCGAGCTCTAAATCGCTTTCTAGAAAGTTATATGCGAACTGATGCGTAAACGTAATCAGTTTAACATGACAAACACTCCATAATAGTGACATAGGCTTAACATACCTTAAATAACCTATACATAACTTAGAAATAAGTTTTGGAAGGTTTGGTGTGTCGAAATCAAGTTTCTTCGCTTACAGGGACTAATTTCGACAAACTGCGAAAGTATGCCGATTCGTACTGTAACAAACATTCCGGAACTTGATCATAAGTTAAACATGCCCTAAATATCCTTTACATAGCTTAGAAATAGGCTTTTGAGGTGTTTGGTGTGCAAAAATAAACTTATTGGTCATTCAGGGACTAAAAGCGTCAAAAAGTGCACAAGTTTGCATTTTCGCGCATATCTTACGTTCTGAATATATCCAGACATCCAAAAATTTATGTAATCACTAAAATATTTTATTTTACTGATTGGCATGATAAAATTTCATCCGTCGCTTAATTTGGATCGCTTTTGCGTTCGTTACGACTTCCGTCGTAATTAACCGAACAACGCGATCGTACGACCAAACGAACCGACATCCGAGATGTTTTGAGCATGTTTTGAGTTCCCAATACTTTAACTTCATTTTAGAGCCTTGAAATGAGGTTAACGGGGCTTAAACGTGTCAAAAATGAGCCGAAATGCAAGTTTCTAAGCTGCAGGGACTGAAATTGTCAATATGCCAAAGTTGGCCAGGCGGCCCGCATAAAACCAAGCCTTATTCTTACGCGGGGTGCGTGAGCCTATCAGATAGAAACATTGATTTGGTCATTTAGCTCGTTTTTGACGGTTTTGATCAGTGGTTTTCAAAGCTAGGGGCTGGTTTGTGTGGGGAACAAGTCCCCCAATCAGTCCTTGATACTTATATAGCTTGGATCATGCCCTCCTCTCCAAGAAACGATGCTAACGGTTTGTGAAAAACTATATATAGCCATGCTCACCTCTTGCATTCTTTGCTCATTCATTCTTCCCCTCTCTACCATCTGATTTGGAAGGCTCCCTCAAGTGTTTGGAGCTTTCTAATCTCATTGGGAACTTGGTTTTCTTGTAGAAAAGATAGCAAGGACCCATTGTGAGCATTCTTTTGTTCTTTTATTGCTTTCCTAGCTTGAATGTCAAACTTAGCTTTGACCACGAGATGGTCAACGAGAAGTTCGTTTGAACTTCGCAACGTGAGCATAATCACGTTGGTTATAGCCCTTAGTGACTATACCCACTGATTACCACGTTGACTAGGCGTAGTGACGAGTAGTAGTTTCGGTCAAAATGCGCATTTAAGCGTATTTTGCAACCAAACTACTCTTGGTATCAAATACTTTGTTTTGATATCAAAACCTGTTTTCTAACTTAGGTAAGCATGTTTTAACATGCTTAGCTCGTCACTTTTAGTTTAGTGCTTGTTTAGAGTCGTAAGTCAAGCGGTCTAATCCACCGCTTAGACTTTTGAACTCGACCCGTTTGGTCGATCTTTAGGATCCGACCAAGCATGTTTAGTGACCATAGTTGCATAGGGAATAACCTTCCGAGGTTATAACTTATGGTCACCGAGTTTAAGTAGTTGTATGATAGGTAGATTATATGCCTTAGGTAAACTACCAAAATGCCCTTTTCATGCATAATTGGACTCTAAGCATATGTAACCTAACTTTTGTCATCTAAACTGATTATGTAACTTATTTAAACATGTTTAGGCATATAATACTTGTCATAGGACTAGTTAGACGTCTCGAACGCGCGTTTGCGCGCACGACGCGTTAACGTAGCTTAAGCTACCTTTATGGGTCATAACGGGTCGAAAGCACTTAGGTTAGGTTTCAATTTAGTATGAAGGCATTGTTAAACCATGTCATATGAGTTTCAATAACTCATTTGGTTTACAAGACCTCATCCTATCCGATCCTCCGACTTAGGTCCGGTTTATTTATATAGTTATTAGGTTGCCGATTGATTCCGTGCTCCCTCTAGCTTTGCTTGGTTGTTGTTCAAAGACCGCTAAGCATTCTCAGGTGAGTAGATAGTTCCCCTATTTTACTGTTTTCGATTGTTTTGGGGTGATCCATATGTGTTAAATGATTTCAATGTTTTAACGATGGTTTTTGAAAAACGATTAAAATGGTTTATATTAAATTAATAACGATTTTGATAAAGTGAACAAACTTATTGGTTGTAATTACATAACGAATAACATTCATTAATTTTGGCCAAACCGACCAGTATTAGGTTATGGTACCATAGGATCTGACAAATCCCGTTATCAGACTATACCCATTGTTATGTGTGGGTTAGGTGGGTAGCGACCGAATCTGTGATTGTTAATTTACCCTTTGGTGGTTTATTAATGCGAAAGGCGAGGTAATCGAGTCACGAAGGTTTGAATGTTATTAGTGAGACCAAAAGTAGTTTCACTATTAAAACGAGTTAAACGATTTTGGGATAAGTTACACGATTTGAAACGACTTAAACGAGATAAACGATTTGGTTAAACGATTGGTTTTGGGATGTGATTAGATAATGGGACAGATGTAGCATGATAAAAGCATGGTAGATACGCCGCTGGTACATCTTATATATAAATGCTCTTATCATATTACATTTTGAGTCATTATTTAGTTCACTGGGGGAAACAATTTTAAAACGATGTCACACAACGAGGTTTTTGAAATGATATAAACCATACAAGTTTTGTTAACGAGTTTTTACGAGATTTTTACAAATTGATTTAACTAAATGTTTTGGGTTAAGAATCATGGCTACGAGATTTTATAACAAATTACAACCAATTTGATTTGAGTTGGTTATTTATGTTGTAATACACTTTTCAAAACAAGGTATGTATTTTGACTCTTGGAGTCTAACGAGGTACTACAACATATAAACTAGCCATGAATCCGACACTCTCATAAAACCTATATACTCGCCAGCATTTCTTTGCTGACTTTGTTTTCACATATGTTTCAGGTTTTGTTGAATGATGTTGATTGCTAGGATGCATACTCACATAGGACGGGACGAGGCCTTAGTGACTTAATAACAATGATAGGCTATGTTTAACTTGTTTGTTAGATTTCAAGACGATGTAAATGTTTAATGTTTAATAAAACGAAACTTCAAATTTTCGTGTGTTTTGAAACAATGATTCTGTTACAACACTCCCCGATGTTTCCGCCACGTTTTGTTGTTTTCTCGTGGTCGGGGTGTGACATCAGGGTATTCCCTTATCACAGGGGTATTTCCGAGTTTTGGTTCTTCGGCTCTCTCGTCCACGACATGAGTCAAGAAAACAACACATTCTTTACGCAACATCCTTCGTGCCTTCAAGCAATTAGTAATTTGCAGAGGCGTATCCCGCTTCATGAGTCAAGATTGTTTCTTCGTTCGCCATCGCGGTGCGGATATCAATCTCCTATTGATCCAATCCATCCAACTACCTTGTTGAAGTCTCCCAATTCACTGGCAGAGTAGATCAAGCGTGAACTCACACTCTCCGGGTCCTATCTTGCCATGTCCCATTTACTTCGTTGGCTTCTACTAGCTTCCCATTAGCTAGTTCTATCGAGTGCGGGTTATCTAACTTACTTACTACTAAACCAAGTATCCTCTCAAACCCTAGAGATGCGAAGCTAAAATTTGCAACAGTATCTAGCAGCGCAAATGCAAGCGTTGAGTAATATGGGACGTACCGATATCCATGCTTGAATTCCTAGCGTGCTCCCCTAGCTCTGCTACTGAGCATTTATCCTTGTGCCGGGTTCTTCTAAGGGCAGTATTTTCTGAAATTCTTCTTGCTCCCACAGTTAAGACAACCTTCAGCACGTTTTTGTTTGTCACTCGTCCTGCCTTCATCGTTGTCGTTGTTTCCTCCGTGATTCTCGCTATCATCTTGACCTTTATTTCCACTTTCAATACCTTGTCTACAAGTCTCCTTGGGATGCCCCCTCTTACCACAGTTATCACATATTCCATATTTACATCGCCCGACATGATAACCTAGACAATTGTCGCACTTAGGTAGGATACCCATGTAGTCTTTTCCCTTTTTGGCCTTCTTCTTGTTACTCACCCGAGTAATCATTTTGAAATTTGCGAGCTTTCTCTTGTTATCTCCAGATGACTCTACAGGAGTCTCCTCTTTCTCTTCCATACTGGAAAATTTTCCTTGTTAAATTGCTTCTTCAGTGAGTGCCACGCTTATGCTGATAGCCTCGGTGATCGTTGAAGGTTTAGATGTTGTTACCAGGCTTAGAATTTGAGGTGCTAATCCCCCGATGAAACATTCGATCTTCCTAGATTCTGGTTCACCAAACGTGATGCAACTTGTGATAATTCGCCAAATCTCTGCACATATTCAGCTATCTTTGGACCTTCCATTTTCAGGTTCCACAATTCAGTTTCCAACTTCTGGACTTCCGCCCTAGAGCAATATCTCTTGCGTAATAGTTCCTTCAGTTCGTCCCACGTCAAAGCATACGTAGTAGTCTCGCCCATTGTCATACCCCGACCACGAAGAACATACAAAACGTGGCGGAAACGTCGGGGAGTGCTGTAACAGAATTTATTGTTTCAAATCCATGTCAATTGAAGTTTCGTTTTATTAATCAAACATGAAAGTTCACATTGTTTTAAACAAGAACCAAAGAGTTTATAACATAATTAAACTAAGTCTATCTACGTTTTATGTCACTAAGGCACAGGTCCGCCTAAGCATGTCTTGATAAGTCCTATGCATCATCTCCTGAAAATACATGTGAAAATAGGTACGTCAGCATAAAAATGCTTGTGAGATACATAGGTTTTGTGAAAACAGAATTCATGACTTATGTTTGAGAAAATGGTTAGTCATGAACCTTGTAATTTGCTTTGTCTTGTAAATCATTTGAAAAACGATAAGATCAAATGATATGTATAAATAAGAGAATAATGTATGGTTAAATGAATAACCATGTAAAATGAGTTTGTAAAAGATAAGTTGTTTGTAAATCAATGTCTTGTGAAAAGTGTGTTATTTGTATAAAATGTTATATGTCTTAAATTGAAATGATTCAAATAACGCTATGATATGTAATACCATACAAACACTTATATATAGGAAGTACCAGCGGCGTATCCACCATGCTTGTATCATATTTCACACGCCTCGTTACTTAAATCACTTACTTAAACCAAACCATCAAGATGAAAAGTTTAACAATTGTAGAAATGTTTATATAATCAAAGGGTTAAGACGATTCACATAGTCAAATGGTTACAACGGTTCAAAATGTAGTAAAATGTGTTCATATGCTGGATGAGCATATGCAACAGAAATGCAATGTGAAGCAATGTACTAAGTATGCACACAATGGGCGTACGTAGCATGAAATGTATTGTAAAGTGATGTACTAGGTACGCACACAATGGGCATACATAGCATAAAATGTAATGAAATCATGTACTATAAATGTACTATTGAACATAACAAGCATATGATATGAAAGCATGAAAAGCACGAAAGTAACAAGTAGGCACATGTGTTTCACCCCAAAATGTTTGGAAAACAGTAAAAGAGGGGTCTATGTACTCACCTGAGATTGCTTTGAAGTCCTTGTATAACAACCAAACAATGCTAGAGATCACGGATATCAAACGACACCTAATATAGGTAACTATGTTAATATACCTGACCTAAATCAAAGGATTGGATAGGATGCGGGTTCGTAAACCAAACGAGTATGGAGACTCGTGTAATATGGTTTAACAAAGCCCACATGCTAAAGTGAAACTTAACCTAAGTGCTTACGACCCATTACGACCCGTTTTGGTAGCTTATGCTACCTTAACGCGTCGTTCGCGTAAAACGCACTTGGAACGCCTAACGTCGTGACCATAAGGTATAACCTCGGAAGGTTATTCCCTATACAACTATGGTCACCTAATGTGTTTGGTCGGATCCTAAAGATTGACCAAATGGGTCGGGTTCGAAAGTATAAGCGATTGTTTAGATCGCTTACCTTACGACCCTATATAAGCACTATACTAAAACTGACGAGCTAAGCATGTTAGAACATGCTTAACTAAGTTTAGAAAACAGGTTTGGTATCAAAACAAACGGTTTTGATACCTATGAGTAGTTTGGTTACAAAATACGCAAGAATGCGCATTTTGGCCGAAACCACGACTCGTCACTGAGCCTAGATAACGTGGTAATCAGTAGGTGTAGTCACTATGGACTATAACCATCGTGATCACGCTCACATTATGAAGTTCAAACGAACTTCGTGTTGACCATAAACTGGTCAACACAGAAAGTCAAACAAAGCTTGACTTTCAGACTCGGAAAGCGAATAAAAGAACGAAAGAACACTTACGAAGGGTCCCCGAAAGCTAATCTTGATCCAGGAGCTCAGGTATGAAGCAATGGCATCAACTTAGAGCTCTTTGATTAGATTTGTGGGTTTAAACAAGAATGGGGGGGGGGGGGTATTTATAGGATATGCTAGTCCGTTAGGATCGTTTCTTGAATATCGTGCCTTGATCTCATTCGTACACTTGTCAAAATGTTGTGGTATCAAAATGTGACCCCAACCACAGAGATTGTGAAGAGGCATTGCCCCTTGGATGCTTGAAAGGCCATTTGCAGCAGTAAAAACAAGTTTTTGCATACTGGGAGGCTGACGCGGCCCGTGTAAGAGTTCACCCTGGGCTTACGCGGGCCGCCTGGGAGTTCTGATCTGTAACCAACTTTCAGAAATGACAGTTTAGGTCCCTGATGTGGTTTGGGGCCATTTCCGACATGTTTAAGGCCTGTTAAGACATCTTTAAGGCCCTAAAATGATGCTCACACATTGGGGACATGAAACATGCTCAAAAATATGCCGGATGTCGGTTTGTTTGGTCGTACGATCACGATGTTTGCTTAATTACGACGGAATGCGAATAAGCGCGAAAAGCGATCCAAATGACGCGACGAATGGATTTTTCTTATGCCAAACAATAAGGCATAATATTATGATGCTTACTTAAATTTTTGCAGGTCCGGATGTATTCAGAACGTAAGTCATGCGCGAAAGTGCAAACTTATGCACTTTTTGACACTTTTAGTCACTGAATGATCCAAAAGTTTATTTAGCACACCGAACACCTCAAAGCCTATTTCTAAGCTATGTAAAGGATTTTTAAGGTGTGTTTAACTTATGGTCATGTTCCGGAATGTCTATTACAGTTCAAATTGGCATACTTTCGCAGTTTGTCAAATTTAGTCCCTGTAAGCGAATTAACTTGATTTTGCCATACCAAAGCCTTCAAAACTTATTTCTAGGTTATGTAAAGGTTATTTAAGGTATGTTAAGCCTATTTCGCTATTCCGGAGTGTTTGTTGCATTAAACTGGTTATATTTACGCATCAGCGCGCGTATAACCTTCTAGAAAGCGATTTAGAGCTTAAAATCGAACAAGAGTTGATATGTGCAAAAGATACACATTTTTATACAGATCCCAAGTATGAAATACAATATTTCATTGGCTTGGTATTTGTTTGATGGTCTCAGTGACCCAGGTGTCACAGTCTCCCCTACTTTAGGAAATTTCGTCCCAAAATTTTATTCGTAGGAGTCCATCTGTGACTTTGTGTCAAGTAACCACCAGATATACAAGGCATAATCCTGTCATTTCCTTGACGAGTATTCTTCAGAAATGGAAATGAAGGAATAAACAAACGGGCATTCATTTCCTCAACGGACAATCTTCAGAAACGAAAATCAACAAACAGAGTTATTTTCAACGGGTGCTTCATCAGAAATGGAAATGAAAAGGATAATCAAACGGGTATTCATTTCCTCAACGGACAATCTTTAGAACCGAAAATGAACAAACGGAGTCATTTTCAACGGGTGCTTCCTCAGAAATGGAAATGTAAAGGATAATCAAACGGATATTCATTTCCTCAACGGACAATCTTCAGAAACGAAGATGAACAAACGGAGTCATTTTCAACGGGTGCTTCCTTAGAAATGGAAATGAAAAGGATAATCAAATGGATATTCATTTCCTCAACGGACAATCTTCAGAAACGAAAATGAACAAACAGAGTTATATCCAACGGGTGCTTCCTCAGAAATGGAAATGAAAAGGGTAATCAAACGGATATTCATTTCCTCAGCGGAAAATCTTCAGAAACGAAAATGAACAAACGGAGTCATTTTCAACGGGTGCTTCCTCAGAAACGGAAATGAATAGAGTTAACTTCTAGGCACATGACAAAGCTCGCTGTGGTTTCTGTGCACTAAATTCCATAATTATGTATGCATCCATAATTACGTAATTCCTTGCATAGCCCGCACAGTTTGTTTTGTAATGTTTAGGGGAGGAAAATCAAACCTGGGATGAGGGTGACTAGACTACCATAGGGTCCCTTTAATTAGATCGATAGATGATCTCTTTAATTAGACCACCAAGGAGTCTTTCCAGCTATATCATCACATGATATTCCTAACCAGATTTTCGGATCAATCTGTTTAACTAGACCACTCAAGGGGTCTAATTATGGAGTAGTACCTTATAATCCAAGGGACTTAACTACAACGTAGAAGTCCATTAAGGATTTTATGTAGTAACTTTGGGTATTCTATTATAATCCCTTATTCGCAGATATGGATGATTCTGCGAGGATTTGGATAACAAAAACTTGGGTTACACCAAAAACATAAAAAGGAACACATAAGCACATAATCACATAGTTGTTTAACTTGGTTATTAATTTGTTATTAATTTGTTATCGATTGAGAATGGATATGGAAACCAGTCGATGGGCTACAATGTCCTCTGGGATCTATCTGAAAAGATAGGAAGATCTCCCAAAAATTCAATTTTGTTTTCAAAGAAACGTAATATTCGAATTAAGGAACATATCAATTTTAGGATTTACAGAAATACCCATAGGTACCTGTTTTGGTCAAAAATCGCACAAGGATAATGCAACGAAACTTTATGTAAACGGGGAATGATGCTCGGTATGATGAACAAAGTGAAGGATCACTTAAATGTAAAATGCACAATTGACACAAGGATTTATACGAGGAAAAAGCCCTTGATCAATGATCTCAGGCATAAAAAACCTCGGGTGATGGAAACTACCGATCACCAAACTTCAATATAACAAATAATGGTTACAACTTTGGGTGGTAACGAGCTAGGTACAAGGATCACTATAGTATCGTGTGTCAAAGCGTGTGAGAAATGTGTTGTGTCTTCCGAATGTGGAAGAGTGCTATTTATACAAGTGTGAGTGGTTGTATTTTAGGTAAATAACCCAACTATTAGCTCGTTACCCCTTTAGGAATAGAAGTAAATCTAGCCTAAATTATCGCCCTTAAATTATGCTGAGTTTCCATATCGTCCACAACGTCCATCTTTGATTATGCATATGCCAAAGTTGTCGTGACGAGTTCCTTGTTTATGCTGCTAAGAGCGGATCCTACTCGAAATTCCTGCAAGATAACATTAAATCCAAGGAGAACAACTGTTAGTATGAGGATCCCTAGGACGGTCCATGATCCTGATCCTGGAACTCTTCTGAGGATCACTATCTGCCAAAGAATCAAGGATCACTGGTTAGGATCACATGTAAGGATCATAAGTCATAAAAATCCAGCCCTAACAATTGCCCCCAAAATATAAGGAGTAATATTGTAAATAAACGAGTTGTATTTTGTTTGATCTTATCCGCAACAAGTTAACGGATAACTAGCCGTTGGAGACGGGCTAGCCGTTGCAAACCTTACGTCACAGAAGTGACAGCCCTGCAAATCATCATTATAAATAGGAGTTAGAGATAGGATCAATTTGCATTTAAATTCAAGAGAGACTCCCTTTATATTCTCGTCCGAAGATCAATCAGGTATCTCTTTTCCTCTTTCTTCCTTCTCTTACTCTGTTTTTCTATCTCTTTCCATCATTCTGCAAAGATGTTGCTCCGGAACTCCCCGCATAAGGATCCTAAGAAGAACAGTCCCTTGAAGGGTTAAGGGATCATCATGGATTCTCCCACTGAGAGGTGTTGTTTTACCGACTCTCAGATCGACAAAATTCGTCATTGCTTTCCGGCGAACACCCTTTTCAAATCTTTTACCCCCACTGCTTTGAGTGATTTTATTTCTGATACTTGGGTAGCTTTCCCGGTTACTCCGTTCTTGATAGGATATTCGTATCCTTTCCCGCAGTTCACTCAATCCTTTTTCTCTCTTACCGGCATCTGCTATATCCACAAGAGGGGATAGACCTTGGTATGGCGGAGCTGGCTGAGATGTATGATCTTACCACTTTCGGATCCCATCGCTATTTGTTTAAGCGAAAAGCTGGGGAGGATCACCCTGTCTTCAAAGTTACCAAGAACGATATGAACTGGAAGCGACGGTTCTTTTTTGTTAGGAGAGATACCATCCCTGATGGGAAGGATCTGTCCAAAGAGTGGGCTACTCATGGTAGGATAGAGGATCCTGGAAGGATCATCATAAGACCTGTTCCTTAGGATGAGGATCACTGATATTTTCTTGTTTATTGTGCAGCTATCTCCATCTCTCGTCTGAAGTTGACACCTGCTGCAAAAGAGAGACTTTTGGCCTTCAAGAAGCTTGATCCGGAGACAAGAACTTTCCAGGTTGCTACCCAAGATTCCTAAGAAGTATCCTCTGCCTCTGTCACAATGTCAAGTAAGTATCCTCATTTAGAAAGTAATTCTATGTAGGATTTTCAAGTTTAATTAGAACACTTATCTTATTTTGGTTGTGTAGGTGCTAGAAAATCTTCTAAGTTTGCCTCAAAGTTTGGCATTGATGATCTTGCTAATGTCAAATCTGCAAGGAAGAAGACTCCTGCTGCTAGCCCAAGTGCGTCGGCCCCTAAAGCACCTATTAGGGGTAAAGGAAAGAAGAGAAAGGCCTCTGAGGATTTACAAGGCCTGCCCCTGCTCTGCCAACAGTTTCTGGACTACTTCAATGAGGTAAGGATCACTGCCCCTGTTTGTTATCCTGACAGTTTTGAGGATCACTTGTTTCTGACGTTATGCCTTGTTTTCCTTGCAGAAATTTGCTGAAATAGAGACTTATGTTGGCCACATCGAGGATCAAGATCGCCAAATTGCTGACCTCCAACAGATGGGTGTGCTGAAGGATCTCAAGATTGCTGATCTTGAGAAGGAGCTCCGGGCTACCAAGGATAAAGCTGCCAAAATGCTGATCAACTTTGATTATGAGAAGCATGATATTACCCAGGATGCCAAGGTCTCTGTTGCGATAACCATGTATAAGATCCAGCTGCAGATGGCTGCGGAGGCTCAGGATCCTGCCTTCGACAAGAGCACATGGGACGTGGAGGGCTGGAAGGCGAGGCTGGCAGAGTTGGAGGATGATGAGGAGGCTGAGGAGATCCCGATGCTTGAAGGTGGTGATGCTGGCAAGGATCAGGGTGGAGAGGCAAGTGGAGCTGGTGGTGATGGTACAGCGAAGGCTTGAGCTGCAGGATTGGGCGATGAAGGAAACTTCTAGACATAGCCGGAGCCCAATTTTTTTTTGTGGTTGTTGATGTTTTTAAACAATTATGGTCTGTAACTTTGAACAATAGTTTTAGGATTAAGGATCCAGGATCCTTCAGACAATAGGTAGGATTGCAAATGGTGGAGGGATCCTCTGTTTGGGGGATGAAGCCATTGTGATCCTGCCGCCTTTTATTTACCTGCATGCTATGACCGCACAAACAATGGACACCCTTTGCCAACCCATGTGGACGGGCCACGTTTTGCTGGTAGAAACGTGGGTCGGCAATTTTGACAACTTTGAAGGGTTTCAAACTTTTGTTAATAAAATAACTCTAATCTTTTTGGCTTATCTCGTATTGTTATCCTTTTAATTTCCAATTGTTTTGATACATGCTTGTTTGAGTAAGAAAAGTTGAGCAAATTATGTTTAAGAAATTTAGGATATGATCCTGGATCAAATATCCTATAATCGAAAATTTTCAAAGCAGTTTATTTTAAGGATCATAGGTTCAGCTGTCAAGGTCTAAGGGTTATTCAAATGAATAATGAATGAAATTAAAAATAGTTAAGGATCATACCTGAGGATCTAAGTTAGGATCCTATCCTTTAATCAGGATAACCATAAGTAAAACTTTAATGGATAATAAGGATTAAGGATCCTTAATTGTTTAACTTCGAGAACCTGAAAAAATGGAATATAACTTGGGACTAAGCCAATATAAAAGATAAGTTAGTAACTGGGGACAAGCCCAAAGGATAACTGGGGACAAGCCCAAGGATAACTGGGGACAAGCCCGAAGGATAACTGGGGACAAGCCCGAAGGATAACTGGGGACAAGCCCAAGGATCGTATGTAAACTGGAGTATGGCCCTTACTGGCGAGTATCCATACTTAGTGACATGAAAATGCCAAAACCTAAGCTAACGTGAAAACGTTAGAAACCTTAGGAACGGATGTATGGTACGTCTACCATTATACGTAGGATCCTAGGCATAGCCAGTACGATGAGGTTATCAGCCCCTTGAGTGGGTACTGGTCCCAAAGACATGAACTATACCAGGATCATCGTGCGCTACAGGCGAAAACTGGGGACAAGCCCAAGGATAACTGGGGTTGAACCCAAGGATCTGAGATGCTTTTGAAGACTATCAAAAATATGCTGAGGATACCTGGACTATCAGAACTCAAATTCTCGTGAGAGGAGGATGGAGGATACATGATCCTCATCCTTAGGTAAAAATAAGAAAATGGAATAGTTTAGGATTAGGATATTACCAGAGTAAGGATCATTGACATCATCGGGATCATTCGAGGATGCTTTTCAATGTAAGGATCATATGTGCCAGGAGGATCCTGTTCACATGAAATATTTCTTTAAGTGAACAGCATTCCAGGCTCTAGGTAACAAATTTCCTTCCATGGTTAGCAATCTATATGCCCCCTTTCCTGCTTCAGCTTCAATCAAGTAAGGGCCTTCCCACTTTGGTGCAAATTTCCCGTCAGCAGGATTGATGGTATTTTGGAATGCTTTTCTCAATACCATATCCCCCACTTGGAATTTCCTTATCCTGACATTTTTGTTGTAAGCACCAGCCATTCTTTGTTGGTAGCTCGCCATCCTTATCCTAGCCAGATCCCTGTCATATCTTCATGTTTCCATGCAAAGGTAGATTTTCTTCTTTTGAGGAAGGATATTATGTCTTCTTTCATCTTGCCAAGGATCCCTGATCCGATATAGATTTTTGATTCAGGATCATTAGGATCCAAAAGGATTTCGTCCACATCCTGTTCTCTCGCCTCCAAGACATTCCTTGGAGGATACTGTAATTGCTATTGCTCCCTTGGCTTCGAGGCTGGTTTCATTGATGAGGTATAACAATCCTTAGCCTCCTGCTGATCACTGTCGATCTTGATTATTCCCCATGGGCTAGGGAGCTTCACACATTGATGGTAGGTGGATGGGACTGCTTTCATATCATGTATCCAGGGCCTGCCAAGGATAACATTACAACAAGACAAACAGTCAATAACACAAAATTTTTGATAATTATGTAATCCTTCCACATAGATTGGGAGTTTGATGTCCCCCAGAGTTTTCTTAGTTTCGCCACTAAATCCTACAAGCACGGAGGATCTTGGAGTGATATCTGATTCAGGGATACCCATCTTCTTCAGGACATCAAGTTGGATAATGTTTACTGAGCTTCCTCCGTCAATAAGGATCCTGCGGACAAAATGGTTAGAGATAAAGAGAGTGATGACTAAACTATTGTGATGAGGATCCTGAATGTTGATGCGATCATCCTCATCGAAGGTTATCGCTTTTCCTTCCGAGATACTTGATGTTCGAATGGGCCTTTCTCCGTTATCCATTTTAGCTTCCTTTGCATGCCTTTTAGCTGCTGAAAAGGATGTACCACAGATGTCTGATCCTCCAGAAATAAAGTTGATCACTTGTGCATCTGCCGGAGGAGCTGGAGCTTTTTCAGGGATCCTTTCAGGATCCTGAGTCCTTTGCTTTTTTCTTCCCAACAACTCTTTTAGATGTCCCTTGCTTAGCAGATATCCAATTTCCTTTCTCAATGCGATGCATTCTTCAGTTAAATGCCCGAAATCCTCGTGGTATGCACACCACTTTGACTTATCTTTAGTTCCGGCTGGTTTGTCGTTTTTTCTGGGCCATCTGGCTTTTTCTCCTAGATTCTGCATTGCAAGGATTAGTTCATGATTATCAACAGAGAAACAATATTCAGAAATCGGAGGATAATCCTCATCATCCTCTTCTTGGTCAACGGCATGCACGTTCTGGTTGTCATTCATATTGTAGGATTTGAATCTGTTGCTTTTGAAAGAGGATCCTTGCTTTTCTTGTTTTGAGGATCCTACTTGTCTTTCCTGGATCCTTTTATCATCCTCTAGCCGGATGAACCTGAGTGCACAAGTTCTTACTTCATCTAGGTTCCTGCATGGTGTCATAACAAGATCATCATAGAACAATGAATTCCTAAGCAATCCCATTTTGAAGGCTTCAACAGCTGTGGCCATATCCAAGTTGGGAATGTCCAAGGATTCTTTACTAAATTTGGTTATATAATCCCTTAATGATTCATTATGACCCTGAGTTATCCTATATAGATCACTAGTCAATCGTTCAAATTTTCTGCTACAAGAAAATTGGTTATTGAATAAGTTAACTAAATTAGCAAACGAAGTGATAGAGTAAGGGGGAAGACTTAACAGCCATTTAAGAGCTGATCCAGTAAGAGTGGATCCAAATCCTTTGCATAGGCATGCTTCCTTTAACTTTTCTGGAATTGGATTGATCTCCATCCTTTCCCTGTATTGTGCTATGTGTTCCTCAGGATCCGTTGTACCATCATACAGCTTCATAGTAGGGATATGGAACCTTTTGGGTATCTCAGCATCACAAATTGGTGGTGCAAAACGAGATACCTTATGGCTTCCATCTGCAATTTCCGGGATAGGTTTGACTACCCCTGGAACACTTGATATCATATCCTTCAATTTTTGTAGTTCTCTGGCCATAGCATGATTGATACCTGTATCCTGCACGAATCCATGGTTAGTGGTATAAGAATTATTAAAAGTGTTACCTCCCATCGGGTTCAAGTTAGGAACATTGGATGTGAATCCATGTTGCTGGGATTCTGGGATGATGGAGGGACCAGTGGAAGCAATGGTTTGCATTGGAATAAAATCTCCTTGATGGACATCTGGACTTCCTGTTTGCAAATTCTTCAAGGATCCTGGTATCTGAAGGGATCCCTGAATATGGGATGATCCTGGAACGAAGGAGGATCCTTGAACCTGGGATGATCCTGGAACGAAGGAGGATCCTTGAACCTGGGATGATCCTGGAACGAAGGAGGATCCTTGAACCTGGGATGATCCTGGAACGAAGGAGGATCCCAAGTTCATGAAGGATCCCATATGTTGAGTATAAGCTCTTGCCGGTTGGAAATATGATCCTGATGCCTGAGTCACTACTGCTGAGCTGAAATGCACTCCTCTTGATCCCCACATGTGTTGAACGTCTGGGACCTCTGATGGCTGATAAGTAATCATCGGAGTATCAAAATTCAAAAATTTGGGCATCAGAGGGGAATGATCCTCTGCCGTTTTCTTTTGCTTTTTGAGATCTCCGATTTCCTTGAGGATCCTGTCATTAGTTTCATCCTGCTGCTGCATACGATCCCTCATCTGCAAAATCAAAGTAAATATATCACTGGTACTGGGAATAGAAGAAGTTAGAGCAGAAGATGATGGTTTAGAGGAGATAGGAGTTGGTCTCTTCTCAGCATTTTTCTGAGATCCAGCTGGTGGTGGAGGCAAAGGTGGAATGCCATTAGATGAATTGACTGCAACACATCGCCGTGGAAGTATTCTTCAATGATGAAGCCATGCAATACTTCCGGAATGATCACCAACAGAAAAGCTTTCTTATGAATGAAGCACCAATTGCCCCATGGTGGGCGCCAAACTGTTTTGGTCAAAAATCGCACAAGGATAATGCAACCAAACTTTATGTAAACGGGGAATGATGCTCGGTATGATGAACAAAGTGAAGGATCACTTAAATGTAAAATGCACAATTGACACAAGGATTTATACGAGGAAAAAGCCCTTGATCAATGATCTCCGGCATAAAAAACCTCGGGTGATGGAAACTACCGATCACCAAACTTCAATATAACAAATAATGGTTACAACTTTGGGTGGTAACGAGCTAGGTACAAGGATCACTATAGTATCGTGTGTCAAAGCGTGTGAGAAATGTGTTGTGTCTTCCGAATGTGGAAGAGTGCTATTTATACAAGTGTGAGTGGTCGTATTTTAGGTAAATAACCTAACTATTAGCTCGTTACCCCTTTAGGAATAGAAGTAAATCTAGCCTAAATTATCGCCCTTAAATTATGCTGAGTTTCCATATCGTCCACAACGTCCATCTTTGATTATGCATATGCCAAAGTTGTCGTGACGAGTTCCTTGTTTATGCTGCTAAGAGCAGATCCTACTCGAAATTCCTGCAAGATAACATTAAATCCAAGGAGAACAACTGTTAGTATGAGGATCCCTAGGACGGTCCGTGATCCTGATCCTGGAACTCTTCTGAGGATCACTATCTGCCAAAGAATCAAGGATCACTGGTTAGGATCACATGTAAGGATCATAAGTCATAAAAATCCAGCCCTAACAGTACCCTATTAAGGATTTACAGTGGTACTTTGGGTTTCATCTCGTGTTGTAACTTGCGCCTTGTACTTCGTTTCCTTAGAAGAAACGGGTAATTAGGAATTTCGTGGAAATGCAAGAGATCATAGAATGGGAGAATTTTGGGGGTAGTTTGTTCTTCAAGGAATACGGTTCCTTGATTGTCGGTATTTTAAGGGATATGTTGTTTATACATGCAACCACATAAATACATTGCAATGTAAAATAAAAGATTTATTTATGAACAACGATAACAACTGTTTCTTGGACCTTGACAACAAAAGAAAATAATACATAAGACGTGATTATTTCTAAACGGTGTTGTCTTCTAGTCAGCCAGATGCTCATCCCTATGCTGGATTTGCATTAGCAAGCTTTGGGCAATTTCTTCGGAAATGACCCATCTCGCCACAGTTGAAACAAGAACCTGGTAGAAAACGACCTTGAGCAGGATTGTTGCCAGCTGGGTTTGGCGCAGCTGCAGCTGGGCAGACTCTTGCTGTATGGCCTATAAGTCCACAAGTCTGGCATTTGCGGCACATTACATTGGCATGATGATGGAGGCTACATTGGTTGCACAGGGGCGCAGTTCCATTGTATGGTTTCCTAGCAGGGGGTTGAGCTGGTTGGTTAGGGACGGCTTGACCATTGTGAGTAACCATGGCGAAGTTCTGAGAAGTCTTTCGCTTCTTTGACTTCTTAGGGGATCCAGTCTGTTCATCCATGGTCTTTGATTCCTCGATTGGGTTCGATTCCCTGACCGGTTTCTTGTCACCTTTTCGAAAAAGTTTACCTTTCCTGATCTTTGATTCAGTCAAGGCTGCAGATAGCTCAATGGCCTGTCTAACTGTAGTAAGGTTGCTACCAGTCACAATGTCTTGTATTGAGTCAGGGAGGCCATCAATGTACTTTTCGATTGCCTTATCCAAAGGCGTAACCATATTCGGGCATAACAAACTTAACTCCTTGTAACGATCCGTGTAGGCTCGATGCTCACCGCTAACTTGCTTAAGATCGTCGAACTCCGTTTCCAAGGCCCTAATCTCATGACGAGGACAGAATTCCTTCATCATCAGAGCTCGAAGCTCTTGCCATGTTTGAGCCAGTGCCACATCGGCACCCCTATCTCTCATCACACAATTCCACCATGTCAAAGCTCGTTTCTCAAAGATGCTAGATGCAAATTCTACCTTTCGCTCGTTTGGACATTGAACATGTCTGAAGGTGCTCTCTAAACTCTCGAACCATTGTAGAAGTGCAGTCGTTCCTTGAGACCCAGAAAACTTTGATGGCTTAGCCGAGTTGAACGTCTTGAAGTTGCAGGGGGCATTATTGTTGTTGTTGGCTTGGTTCCATTGAGCAAAGAGGTTTGGGAATTGAGCAGCCATTTGCTGCGCAATGATTTCTGCCAGTTCGGCAGTCGCTATCTGGTTTTCGCGTCGAGGAGGCATTCTAAAAGAGAAACAAGAAATAAAACAAATGAAATGGCATTGGGTAAGAATAGGACGTTATAATGACCATAATCATGGTTGATGGTCATTTGTTTGAACCACGAAGCGAACAAACAACACAAAGGCTGAATCAAAGCAAATAGATCCTCATAGTGTGTCGCGAAGACATACTCGCCTATAAGTGGACACTCACCCCAAGAGTTCCCAGGTAACAGTGACTGGTCCGATTATGTGGATTTGTACGAACACTCTAGCCTTAGACAGAAAACCCAGGGTACAGGCATTCACTCTTCCAGTTTGCACGTGTTCACACTATTTAGGACCCAAAACTTTGACGAGAGTTTTGAAAATTCAAAGGGGTTCAAAACCTTATAACAGAGGGTTCAAAACCTAGTAATCAATCATCCTAGAACAGATGATTAGTTTTCAAAGCGGTTTTGAAATTTATGTTCTTGTTGTGGTCGTCGCCTAAGGATAGGTAATGGTATTGTTTTATGACTAAACGCAAGTAAACTCGCGTTAGGGTCCTAGGAAGGTTATAGACTAGGTCAAAGCATTACTAATAACCTAATTCCCTATAACCATTGGCTCTGATACCAACTTTTCTGTCACACCCCGACCACGAAGAACATACAAAACGTGGCGGAAACGTCGGGGAGTGCTGTAACAGAATTTATTGTTTCAAATCCATGGCAATTGAAGTTTCGTTTTATTAATCAAACATGAAAGTTCACATTGTTTTAAACAAGAACCAAAGAGTTTATAACATAATTAAACTAAGTCTATCTTCGTTTTATGTCACTAAGGCATAGGTCCGCCTAAGCATGTCTTGATAAGTCCTATGCATCATCTCCTGAAAATACATGTGAAAATAGGTACGTCAGCATAAAAATGCCTGTGAGATACATATGTTTTGTGAAAACAGAATTCATGACTTATGTTTGAGAAAATGTTTAGTCATGAACCTTGTAATTTGCTTTGTCTTGTAAATCATTTGAAAAACGATAAGATCAAATGATATGTATAAATAAGAGAATAATGTATGGTTAAATGAATAACCATGTAAAATGAGTTTGTAAAAGATAAGTTGTTTGTAAATCAATGTCTTGTGAAAAGTGTGTTATTTGTATAAAATGTTATATGTCTTAAATTGAAATGATTCAAATAACGCTATGATATGTAATACCATACAAACACTTATATATAGGAAGTACCAGCGGCGTATCCACCATGCTTGTATCATATTACACACGCCTCGTTACTTAAATCACTTACTCAAACCAAACCATCAAGATAAAAGTTTAACAATTGTAGAAATGTTTATGCATAGTCAAATGTCTATTGTCAAATGTAAATCATGTCAACAGATACAACTGGTTCACGCGGTTCAATGGTAACAAACGGTTCATATAATTAAAGGGTTAAGACGGTTCACATAGTCAAATGGTTACAACGGTTCAAAATGTAATAAAATGTGTTCATATGCTGGATGAGCATATGCAACAGAAATGCAATGTGAAACAATGTACTAAGTATGCACACAATGGGCGTACGTAGCATGAAATGTATTGTAAAGTGATGTACTAGGTACGCACACAATGGGCATACATAGCATAAAATGTAATGAAATCATGTACTATAAATGTACTATTGAACATAACAAGCATATGATATGAAAGCATGAAAAGCACGAAAGTAACAAGTAGGCACATGTGTTTCACCCCAAAATGTTTGGAAAACAGTAAAAGAGGGGTCTATGTACTCACCTGAGATTGCTTTGAAGTCCTTGTATAACAACCAAACAATGCTAGAGATCACGGATATCAAACGGCACCTAATATAGGTAACTATGTTAATATACCGGACCTAAATCAGAGGATTGGATAGGATGCGGGTTCGTAAACCAAACGAGTATGGAGACTCGTGTAATATGGTTTAACAAAGCCCACATGCTAAAGTGAAACTTAACCTAAGTGCTTACGACCCATTACGGCCCGTTTTGGTAGCTTATGCTACCTTAACGCGTCGTTCGTGTAAAACGCGCTTGGAACGCCTAACGTCGTGACCATAAGGTATAACCTCGGAAGGTTATTCCCTATACAACTATGGTCACCTAATGTGTTTGGTCGGATCCTAAAGATCGACCAAATGGGTCGGGTTCGAAAGTATAAGCGATTGTTTAGATCGCTTACCTTACGACCCTATATAAGCACTATACTAAAAGTGACGAGCTAAGCATGTTAGAACATGCTTAACTAAGTTTAGAAAACAGGTTTGGTATCAAAACAAATGGTTTTGATACCTATGAGTAGTTTGGTTACAAAATACGCAAGAATGCGCATTTTGGCCGAAACCACGACTCGTCACTGAGCCTAGATAACGTGGTAATCAGTAGGTGTAGTCACTATGGACTATAACCATCGTGATCACGCTCACGTTATGAAGTTCAAACGAACTTTGTGTTGACCATAAACTGGTCAACGCAGAAAGTCAAAAAAAGCTTGACTTTCGGACTCGGAAAGCGAATAAAAGAATGAAAGAACACTTACGAAGGGTCCTCGAAAGCTAATCTTGATCCAGGAGCTCAGGTATGAAGCAATGGCATCAACTTAGAGCTCTTTGATCAGATTTGTGGGTTTAAACAAGAATGGGGGGGTATTTATAGGATATGCAAGACCGTTAGGATCGTTTCTTGAATATCATGCCTTTATCTCATTCGTACACTTGTCAAAATGTTGTGGTATCAAAATGTGACCCCAACCCCAGAGATTGTGAAGAGGCATTGCCCCTTGGATGCTTGAAAGGCCATTTGCAGCAGTAAAAACGAGTTTCTGCATACTGGGAGGCTGACGCGGCCGGTGTAAGAGTTCACCCTGGGCTTACGCGGGCCGCCTGGGAGTTCTGATCTGCAACCAACTTTCAGAAATGACAGTTTAGGTCCCTGATGTGGTTTGGGGCCATTTCTGACATGTTTAAGGCCTGTTAAGCCATCTTTAAGGCCCTAAAATGATGCTCAAACATTGGGGACATGAAACATGCTCAAAAATATGCCGGATGTTGGTTCGTTTGGTCGTACGATCGCGATGTTTGCTTAATTACGACGGAATGCGCATAAGCGCGAAAAACGATCCAAATGACGCGACGAATGGATTTTTCTTATGCCAAACACTAAGGCATAATATTATGATGCTTACATAAATTTTTGCTTGTCCGGATGTATTCAGAACGTAAGTCATGCGCGAAAGTGCAAACTTATGCACTTTTTGACACTTTTAGTCCCTGAATGATCCAAAAGTTTATTTAGCACACCGAACACCTCAAAGCCTATTTCTAAGCTATGTAAAGGATTTTTAAGGTGTGTTTAACTTATGGTCATGTTCCGGAATGTCTGTTACAGTTCAAATTGGCATACTTTCGCAGTTTGTCAAATTTAGTCCCTGTAAGCAAATTAAGTTGATTTTGCCATACCAAAGCCTTCAAAACTTATTTCTAAGTTATGTAATGGTTATTTAAGGTATGTTATGCCTATTTCGCTATTTTGGAGTGTTTGTTGCACTAAACTGGTTATATTTACGCATCAGCGCACGTATAACCTTCTAGAAATCGATTTAGAGCTTAAAATCGAACAAGAGTTGATATGTGCAAAAGATACACATTTTTATACAGATCCCAAGTATGAAATACAATATTTCATTGGCTTGGTATTTGTTTGATGGTCTCAGTGACCTAGGTGTCACACCCATTGCCTGAACCTGAAAGTTCCACCATGACAAAGCCCCATCTATTAATAGCCCAGCTACGTACGTGACCTGATGTTCTGGCGCACATTTGCTCAACCGTAAGACATAATCTGTCTTCTCAACCCAGCGCACGAAGGCTAAGGCACCCCCAGTGCCGTCGAATCCTCGAGGTTTGTGGTTCAAGAACTGCTCGTAGGTGTAGCCACTGGGTGGGTTATTTCCTGAGGTACCTCCGCCGTGTTTGGAGCGAAGGGCCTCGAGTTGTGCGATGGCTTGTGAGATGCGCTCTTGTAGTTCTGACTCTGCCGTTGTCGGCAGAGGGTTGTTGGTATTGACGTTCCCTGGTATCGACATCTTATGAGAAGAAGTTTGGTTAGGTCATGTCTTATTCGTTCGGGGAGTGCATACAGTTGTTTAGAGATCATATGCACATACGCATAATAGGTTACTGTTTTGGTCAAAAATTACCGAAGTAATTAAGTGATCAAATTAGTTAAGTGAGGTAGTGTGCTAAAAAGTGTGTCGGAAATATGCTGGTTAACTTGTTTAGGAAAAACAGTTTTCAGGATATGGATCAGGATATTGAGCTATATCTAAGATCAAACTATGAGCAAAAAGTAAAGGAAATGACACGAGATGTAAGAGGAAAGCCCTTGATCAATCTAGATCGCCGGCATAAAACCTCGGGAGCTGACAATCGCAGCTGCCTTGTTCTTCTTATTGCTTTCAACTTCAGGATACAGTGCAGGATATTGACCAGATCGCTAAGTGTTACAATGCTTTTTGTGAAAGTGAAAGTTGCGGAAGAATAAGTGTGAGAGAGTAGTGAGTGTAGCTGTGATGCCCTATTCGATCTGGTATACCCACCTATTTATAGTTACTAAATACAAACTAAAATTCCTATAAATATGGGATGCTCCCGAATATTCCATTAATAACGTTGCAGGTCGGGAAAAGCGGCTTCAACGTCTTTATTTGAACGACTTAGACCGAGTCTCCTGGAGAAAGGGTCTTCGCGAACGTTGGGCACTTGAACTCGTACTCCTACACACAATCCGTTAGTAATCCTGAGGATACCATTCATGATGTTATCAATATCCTGAATGAGCATCCCGGATATGAACATATATTACATAATCAAGATATAACTCAAGATATTTCCCAGGATATGGGCTCAGAATTTCACCCATAACAATTGTCCCCAAAAAATGTTACCGTTTAGTATTCTGTCACTAACGGTTACATTTTTTACGAAGAACGAGGCAATTAAGTGATAAGACCCTGACAGGACTGGTTGTAACCACGCAGCCTACATTCACTCATTTCACCCCTATAACTTCTCATCCTCATCATCATTTAACCTTCACGGAAGAGAAAAAAGGTAAATATCTCTCTCTCTCACTTCCATATCTTTCCTCCATACTGTTCAATATTCCGGTAATCATATGGCAAGACAGACGAGATCTAGCTCCGGCGACTCTGCTCCCACATTCATTCACCAGAATATTCTTCAAGATCCGGAGAAGGAAATATGCTCTTTTGACAGTGCCCACTTGTCGGCACTCAAAACCTCTGGCATTTTCCCGGAAGGGATGGTATTCCGGCCATTTGATCGGGAAATCCAAGTAGATATGGTTTCCGACGAGTGGTTGTGTTTCAACGCTTTTCCTTTCACCCTAGGGTTGCAATTTCCTTTTTCAGACTTCATTACTGAGTTTTTCAACACTACCAAAATCTGCTTCAGTCAGACAAAGCCAATGCTTTGGCGAGTTTTGTCTGTTCTTGATCAAATCAAGAATAACCATATCCCTGACCTTTCCATTCATGATCTTCCCTTAGCATACCGGCTTAGATGCCATGGTTCTTGTCGATTTTTGTTTTATTCTGCTTCCGGCGACCCACTGATACTTCGTGCCACCAGGAACGAGGAGGAATGGAAGTCCAAGTTCTTCTTTGTAAAAAGGGACTCAATCCCTAGTGGAACGGAATATCCAGTGCAGTGGTTGAAAAAGGGTAGGACTTAGGGTTTTAGTATGATCCTGCCTTATATCCTGTTTTATATCTTGTACTGACTTTTCTGTTTTCTTGTACACAGCTGACTTCAGGAAACTTGCACCCCCCTAGCTGACTCACAGAAGAGAATCGACGCCATTAGACTTCTACCAAAAGCTGAAAGAAGTATTAACTCGTCTCCACCATCTCCAAGCCCTCTTTCTAGTGCAAACATGTCTGGTAAGGATCCTGTACAATATCCTGCATACATATATTTATTTGATATACTTAGGAGAAATTTTACTCCCTGTATGCAGATTCCAGCAAAATTCAGGTTTTCCTTGATCTTGATGAACTTGACAGCTATCCTACTCCACCCGTTGTCAAGAAAGAGACCCCTGTTGCCACCAGCTCCAAGCCACTCCCGGCTCCTAGGCTAATCCGAGGACCCGTGCTTCCACCGCAAAAAAAGAGGAAGGTCTCTGAAGTTAGTGCCCCAGTCTCCGAAGGGTTCTCCTATGATGATCTTAGCTTTACCGACTCCTTGGAACCGATGACATCCTTCCTTAATAAGGTAATATCCTGGCACCATATCCTGCTTAATATCCTGATAGAATATCCTGACAGGATATTTAGGTTAGTGACTATTGATATTTGAATTTCAACTTACAGGGCCTCCAGCATCTGCTCCACCTTTACAGCGACGCCTGTGGTACTGCTGCACTCCACGAGGCCAGGATCAAACAGCTCGAGACTACCATCGCTGACCAAGGTGTTATTGCCGAAGCCAAGACTCAGCATTATGAGGACAAGCTGAAGAAGGTCACCCAGGATGCCGAGCTCAAACTTGCCACCATCCAAATGGAGCACGAACAGGCCATGATCTCTTTTAGGGAAGGGATCAAAGCCTCCGCCGTTGTCTCTCTGCTACAAGCCCGTATCAAGATGGCTAATGAGGCCAAGGAGACAGGCCTTGAGTGCCTCGCTTGGCCGGTTGAATCCTGGGTAGCTAAACTGAAGGAGCTCGGAGGCAAGGTTGTGCCATATCCTGCTGATGCTGCTGAGTCCTCTAAGTCAGCAGAGGTGGTGGTCAAGGCTGGAGCCAAGAAGGATGCTGGAGCAGATGCTAGGACGGATGCTGGTGAGGATGCTGCTCAGGATGTTGAGGCTGAGAAGACGGAGAAGGCTGGTGAAGATGCCACCGTGTGAGGGCACTTGAGTGGGCGATGATGGATGTTTATGCCTAGGCCGGAGCCCACTTTTTTAGATTTGATAGCTGTGGTCCTTTGAACAATTTACTTTCCTTGTCTTTAAAACAATTTACTCTCCTGCACTTAGACAATATGATGACCAAAGGTGGATGGGTCCTGGGTTTCAGGATGAAGCCCTTGGTCATCAGTTAGTATAATTTGTTTTGAATGATGCAACGGTTGGAGGCGGATGGGTCTCGTTTTGAGATGAAACCTTCAGCCATTGTGTAAATATGTTAAAAACTAATTGTGCTTTTGGCGGATGGGCCACGGTTTGAGGTGAAACCAAAAGCACAACTTTTGTTATGTTAATAATATAACCCTGTTTTAACCTTATCTTTATTATTTTCATTACATGAATTTTACTTATGAAAACAATTTTCGAACATTCTTGGGAACACATTGTAAATGTATCCTGAAAGATATCCTGCTCAGGATACTGACACATAATCTGTAAAATTCAAGTTATCCAAATAAAAAGGAAAGATCATACCAGAGATTCCCAAAGATTCAATTCCAACTTTCCACCATAGGAATGTCCCCAGTGCACACTTATGAATGCGAACCCATCCTTTAAATTGTGTGATACATGTCCCCTGTGTTCAACATAGGAATGTAAATGTAGCCGTACTTTAGCTTTACTGAATAAACCCTGAATATCCACGGATCAACCCTTGATATCCAGGGATAAACGCTTAGTATGCTGGGGATAAACCCTTGTATCCTGGGGATAAACCCTGATTTTCATGCGCTACAGGCGAGAGTGTATAAACTCTAAGTCTTAGAAAGGTGATAACCTTTAAACCTTAGAGGGCATGAAAATACCCTTTCGTGAGAGAGGGTGATCAATCCTTATATACCTTTAGGATCCAGGACACAGCCAATAGTAACGAAATTGTCAGCCACTTTTACATGAACTGGTCCCGTTACCTTGAACTATCCCCGGATGACTTGCGCTCCAGCCGGGGTGTTCAAACCCAATTCGAGAGAAAGGTGAATACCTTTAAACTTGTGAAGGGATCAGGATCCATTAAGCGTGAAAGAGGGGGCCAATCCTCTAATCTTTCGACATATCCTGAGCGTATATCCCGGAGCTATATCCTGACACATATTCTGCAAAACAACCTCAAACTAAGGTGGGTGTTAACTTGGCTAACACCCCTCCGATGCCTAAGTCAGTATTGGATTCAAGATAATAAATGTATTTAAATATATTTAAGAGAGACAGGATATATACCATTCTGAGATAGAAATTAAATTCTATTCTTACTTGAAGTAGAGCTTTAAGTGTATAGCATTCCAGGATCTTGGTAGCATATCCCCCTCCATATTCTTGAGTCGGTATGCTCCTTTCCCCGATTCTGATTCAATCTCATAGGGTCCTTCCCACTTTGGAGCTAATTTTCCATTGGTAGGATTGGTAGTATTCTGAAAAGCTTTTCTTAACACCCAATCTCCGACTTGAAACCTCCTAGTCCTTATATTCTTGTTGTATGCTCTGGATATCCTCTGTTAATATGCTGCCATCCTTAGCTTTGCTGCATCCCTTGTTTCATCCACAGTGTCTAACTCGTGGCACAGAGCTTCAGGATTCTGCTCAGGATCCTGAAGGTTGGATCTTGCCGTAGGTATCACCATCTCTGTTGGGATCACCGCCTCTGTTCCAAATACCAAAGAAAATGGGGTTTGGCCCGTTGCATTTTTCACCGTTGTTCTATCAGCCCACAAAACAAAGGGTAGTTCTTCTGCCCATCTTCTTTTCTTGGCTCCTAATCTCTTCTTCAAGTTGTTGACAATTATCTTGTTTGAGGATTCAGCTTGTCCATTTGCTTGAGGATGTACTGGGGTAGATGTGATCATTTTGATTCCCCAACTTTTTCAAAAGTCAGTAGTCCTCTTGCTTATAAACTGGGATCCATTGTCACAAATGATTTCAGCTGGTACTCCAAACCTGGTCAGGATATTTCTCTTTATAAAGGATACTACTTCCTGGTCTCTGACTTGAACAAATGCGTCAGCTTCCACCCACTTAGAGAAATAATCAGTCATTGCCAGCATAAAGACTTTTCCTCCTGGAGCTTTTGGTAATTTCCCTACTATGTCCATTCCCCATTTCATGAATGGCCAAGGGGAAACTATAGGATATAATGGTTCAGCCGGTTGGTGCAAAATGTTGTTATGCCTCTGACATGCGTCACATCTTCGAGCATATTCTGCAGCATCACTCTTCATTGTCGGCCAATAGTATCTTGTCCTCAATACTTTCGAGAATAATGACCTGCCCCCAGTATGGTTACCACAATCCCCTTCATGTATATCCTGAAGAACTTCTTTTGTTTCGGGATCCTCCAAGCACCTTAGATATGGTCCTGCAAGAGATTTCTTATACAAAACATTATTTATAATGGTAAATCGTGATACCTTCATCCTAAATGCTTTAGGATTTTCGTCTCTAGGGATGTGTCCTTCCTTTAGATATTTTATGATTGGAGCCGTCCAGGATTTTGAATCCTCCTTAGGATATTCAGCAACAGGATCCTGGATACTTGCTACTTCTTTATCCTGAGGATTCGTAGCAGGATACAAAATATGCAATATTGGTATTTGGGTTCCTTCTGGTATCCTGACCGATGATCCCAGATTTGCTAAGGCATCTGCTTCAGCATTACTTTCCCTTGGTACCTGTTCAAGTGTAAAAACATCAAAAGATCCTGCTAAATTTTTGAGAATATCGATGTATTTGATTAACTTCTCACCCTTAACCGCATAGGATCCATTAAAATGATTAGTGATTAACAATGAGTCAACATATACTTGCAAATTCTTGACATTCGTATTTTTAGCTAGTTCTAACCCTGCATTTAAAGCCTCATACTCTGCTTCGTTATTAGTAGCGGGAAATTCACACCTAATGGCCTGGAGTAATATGTCCCCTGTGGCGATTTTAGTAGCATTCCCAATCCTACTCCTCTAACATTAGATGTTCCATCAGTGTACAGTGTCCAGGATCCTGAGGATTCTCCTAATTGTTGTACTTCTAGGTCTACCTCATCCTGAATGTCACTACTGAAATCAGCCACAAAATCAGCTAGAGCCTGTGATTTTATGGCATTTCTAGGTTCATACACTAAGTCATAAGCACTTAACTTTACTGACCACTTGGCCATCCTGCCTGACATCTCGGGTTTCCTAAGCACATTTTTAACAGGATAATTGGTTTTAACATGAATTCTATGTGTCTCAAAATAATGTCTAAGCTTCGTTGATGCCATAACTAGTGCTAGTATCAACTTTTCTAAATGAGAATATCTAGTTTCAGCATCTAACAAACTTTTACTAACATAATAAACAGGATATTGCTGACCTTCATGATCCTTTATAAGGACGGCACTTACAGCATTCCCTGATACTGCGAGGTATAGGGATAGTGGTTCACCATTCTCAGGCTTCATCAACAGCGGTGCAGTTGAAAGATACTGCTTCAAATCCTGCAGGGCTGCTTCATGCTTCTCTACCCATTCGAACTTCTTGTTCTTCTTCAGGATATCGTAAAATTCTTTGCATTTCTCGGAGGATCTTGAAATAAATCTGTTCAATGCTGCAACTCGTCCTGTTAACCGTTGAACATCCTTCATATTTGAAGGTGATTTGATATCCAAGATGGCTTTAATTTGCTCCGGGCTTGCCTCTATTCCTCTTTTGGTCACCATATATCCTAGAAACTTTCCTGCTCCCACTCTGAAATGGCACTTACCTGGATTTAGCTTCATGTTATACTGATCCAGGATATCAAATGCTCCTTTAATATCCTGGAGGTGATCCTTAGCTCTTTTAAATTTTACCACCATGTCATCGATGTATACCTCCATTGTGTCCCCCAGCTTTGTTATGGCTGGATTTTTATGACTTATGATCCTTACATGTGATCCTAACCAGTGATCCTTGTTTCTTTGGCAGATAGTGATCCTCAGAAGAGTTCTAGGATCAGGATCACGGACCATCCTAGGGATCCTCATACTAACGGTTGTTCTCTTTGGATTTAGTGTTATCTTGCAGGAATTTCAAGTAGGATCCGCTCTTAGCAACATAAACAAGGAACTCGTCACAGCAACTTTGGCATATGCATAATCAAAGATGGACGTTGTGGACGATATGGAAACTCAGCACAATTTAAGGGCGATAATTTAGGCTAGATTTACTTCTATTCCTAAAGGGGTAACGAGCTAATAGTTAGGTTATTTACCTAAAATACGACCACACACACTTGTATAAGTAGCACTCTTCAACATTCGGAAGAGACACACAACACATTTCTCACACGCTTTGACACACGATACTATAGTGATCCTTGTACTTAGCTCGTTACCATCCGAAGTTGTAACCATTATTTGTTATATTGAAGTTTGGTGATCGGTAGTTTCCATCACCCGAGGTTTTTTATGCCGGAGATCATTCATTGATCAAGGGCTTTTTCCTCGTATAAATCCTTGTGTCACTTGTGCATTTTACATTTAAGTGATCCTTCACTTTGTTCATCATACCAAGCATCATTCCCCGTTTACATAAAGTTTGGTTGCATTATCCTTGTGTGATTTTTGACCAAAACAGTTTGGCGCCCACCGTGGGGCAATTGGTGCTTCATTCATAAGAAAATTTTCTGTTGGTGATCATTCCGGAAGTGTTGCATGGCTTCATCGTTGAAGAATACTTCCACAACGATGTCTGCAGTCAATTCATCTAATGGCATTCCACCTTTGCCTCCACCACCAGCTAGATCTCAGAAAAATGCTGAGAAGAGACCAACTCCTATCTCCTCTAAACCATCATCTTCTGCTCTAACTTCTTCTATTCCCAGTACTAGTGATATATTTACTTTGATTTTGCAGATGAGGGATCGTATGCAGCAGTAGGATGAAACTAATGACAGGATCCTCAGGGAAATCGGAGATCTCAAAAGGCAAAAGAAAACGGTAGAGGATCATTCCCCGCTAATGCCCAAATCTTTGAATTTTTATACCCCGATGATTACTTCTCAGCCATCAGAGGTCCCAGACGTTCAACACATGTGTGGATCAAGAGGAGTGCATTTCGGCCCAGCAGTAGTGACTCAGGCGTCAGGATCATATTTCCGACCGGCAGGATCCTACACTCAGCATATGGGATCCTTCATGAGCATAGGATCCTCCTTTGTTCCAGGATCATCCCAGGTTCAAGGATCCCCTCAGATACCAGGATCCTTGAAGAATTTGCAAACAGGAAGTCCAGATGTCCATCAAGGAGATTTTATTCCAATGCAAACCATTGCTTCCACTGGTCCCTCCATCATCCCAGAATCCCTGCAACAAGGATTCACATCCAGTGTTCCTAATTTGAACCCGATGGGAGGTAACACTTTTAATAATTCTTATACCACTAACCATGGATTCATGCAGGATACAGGTATCAATCATGCTATGGCCAGAGAGCTACAAAAACTGAAGGATATGATATCAAGTGTTCCAGGGGTAGTCAAACCTATCCCGGAGATTGCAGATGGAAGCCATAAGGTATCTCGTTTTGCACCACCAATCTGTGATGCTGAGATACCCAAAAGATTCCATATCCCTACTATGAAGCTGTATGATGGTACAACGGATCCTGAGGAACACATAGCACAATACAGGGAAAGGATGGAGATTAATCCAATTCCAGAAAAGCTAAAGGAAGCATGCCTATGCAAAGGATTTGGATCCACTCTTACTGGATCAGCTCTTAAATGGCTGCTAAGTCTTCCCCCTTACTCTATTACTTCATTTGCTAATTTAGTTAACTTATTCAATAACCAATTTTCTTGTAGTAGAAAATTTGAACGATTAACTAGTGATTTATATAGGGTAACTCAGGGTCATAATGAATCATTAAGGGATTATATAACCAAATTCAGTAAAGAATCCTTGGACATTCCCAACTTGGATATGGCCACAGCTGTTGAGGCCTTCAAAATGGGATTGCCTAGGGATTCATTGTTCTATGATGATCTTGTTATGACACCATGCAGGAACCTAGATGAAGTAAGAACTCGTGCACTCAGGTTCATCCGGCTAGAGGATGACAAGAGGATCCAGGAGAGACAAGTAGGATCCTCAAAACAAGAAAAGCAAGGATCCTCTTTCAAAAGCAACAGATTCAAATCCTACAATAGAAATGACAACCAGAACGTGCATGCTGTTGACCAAGAAGAGGATGATGAGGATTATCCTCCGATTTCTGAATATTGTTTTTCCGTTGATCATGAACTAATCCTTGCAATGCAGAATTTAGGAGAAAAAGCCAGATGGCCCAGAAAAAATGACAAACCAGCCGGAATTAAAGACAAATCAAAGTGGTGTGCAAACCACGAGGATTTCGGGCATTTAACTGAAGAGTGCATCGCATTAAGAAAGGAAATTGGATATCTGCTAAGTAAGGGACATTTAAAAGAGTTGTTGGGAAGAAGAAAGCAAAAGACTCAGGATCCTGAAAGGATCCCTGAAAAAGCTCCAGCCCCTCCGGCAAATGCACAAGTGATCAACTTTATTTCTGGAGGATCAGACATTTGTGGTACATCCTTCTCAGCAGCTAAAAGGCATGCAAAGGAAGCTAAAATGGATAACGGAGAAAGACCTATTCGAACATCAAGTGTCTCGGAAGGAAAAATCATAACCTTTGATGAGGATAATAGAATCAACATCCAGGATCCTCATCATGATAGTCTAGTCATCACTCTCTTTATCTCTAACCATTTTGTCCGCAGGATCCTTATTGACGGAGGAAGCTCAGTGAATATTATCCAACTTGATGTTCTGAAGAAGATGGGTATCCCTGAATCAGATATCACTCCAAGATCCTCCGTGCTTGTGGGATTTAGTGGCGAAACTAAGAAAACCCTGGGGGACATCAAACTCCCAATCTATGTGGAAGGATTACATAATTATAAAAAATTTTGTGTTATTGACTGTTTGTCTTGTTGTAATATTATCCTTGGCAGGCCCTGGATACATGATATGAAGGCAGTCCCATCCACCTACCATCAATGTGTGAAGCTCCCTAGCCCATGGGGAATAATCAAGATCGACAGTGATCAGCAGGAGGCTAAGGATTGTTACACCTCATCAATGAAACCAGCCTCGAAGCGAAGGGAGCAATAGCAATTACCTTATCCTCCAAGGAATGTCTTGGAGGCGAGAGAACAGGATGTGGACGAAATCCTTTTGGATCCTAATGATCCTGAATCAAAAATCTATATCGGATCAGGGATCCTTGGCAAGATGAAAGAAGACATAGTATCCTTCCTCAAAAGAAGAAAATCTACCTTTGCATGGAAACATGAGGATATGACAGGTATATCTAAGGATATTATCACTCATAAGCTTGGCATTGACAGGTCAATCAAACCAATCCATCAAAAAAGGAGGAAGTTTGCACCGGAAAGAAATGCCATTATCTAAGAAGAAGTAGAAAGATTACTTCGAGCAGGTATGATTAGAGAGGTAAAGTATCCAAAATGGCTAGCCAATGTGGTCGTTGTTCAAAAGAAAAACGAAAAGTGGAGGGTATGTATCGATTTCACTGATTTGAATAAGGCATGTCCTAAGGATCCTTTCCCATTACCCCACATTGACTCCATGGTGGATGCAACGGCGAGTCATGAACTGTTAACCTTTATGGATGCATCATCTGGATTCCAACAAATTCAGATGGAACCATCTGACCAAGAGGATACGACTTTTATGACCCCAACCGGTTTATATTGTTATATTGCTATGTCGTTTGGATTAAGGAATGCAGGTGCAACATATCAAAGACTGGTAAACATGATGTTCAAAGATCAGATTGGACAGACTATGGAAGTATACATAGACGATATGGTCGTAAAATCCAAGAAAGCTGAGGATCACCTAAGGGACTTGGAGGAAGCATTTGATATCCTTGATAATTATAACATGAAGCTTAATACTTCAAAATGTCACTTTGGTGTTAAAGCAGGTAAATTCTTAGGATATATGGTAACCCAGAGGGGCATTGAAGCAAGCCCGGAACAAATCAAAGCATTGGTGAATATCAAATCCCCCGCCAACGCTAAGGATGTGCAAAGGCTAACAGGCAGGATAGCAGCTCTAAACAGATTCATATCCAAATCCTCAGAAAGGTGTAAGGAATTCTATGATATCCTAAGGAAGAACAAGAAATTTGAGTGGACTGAAAAGCATGAGAATGCTTTACAAGCCCTCAAAGCATACATGTCCTCAGCTCCAGCATTGACGAAACTAGAAAAAGGAGACGTGTTATCCTTATATCTGGCGGTATCCTCGAAAGCAGTAAGTGCAGTCCTTGTTAAGGATCATGAAGGTACACAATATCCTGTCTATTATGTAAGTAAGAGTTTACTTGATGCTGAATCCAGGTATTCACACCTTGAAAAACTTATTCTTGCATTAATTATGGCATCTACTAAACTAAGACATTATTTTGAAACCCATGTTATTGTTGTTAACTAATTTCCCAATTAAGAATGTCCTCAGGAAACCAGAGATGTCCGGAAGAATGGCTAAGTGGGCCGTAAAGCTTAGTGCCCATGATATAAGATATGAGCCTAGAACAGCCATCAAATCCCAAGCATTAGCAGACTTTGTGGTTGATTTCAGTAGTGATTAACAAAAGGAAGCCGAATTGGAAGTCCAACAGCTGGATGAAACTAAGGATCCTTGGATACTACATACTGATGGATCCTCAAATGTCAAAGGCACAGGGCTCGGCATACTACTAAAATCGCCACAGGGGGACATAATACCCCATTCCATAGCTTGTGAGTTCCAAGCCACTAATAATGAGGCTGAATATGAAGCCTTAATCGCTGGTTTGCAAATCGCTAAGCATATGAGGATCAGGTATCTTGAGGTATACGTGGATTCATTGTTAATCACCAATCACTTTAATGGATCCTATGCTGTTAAAGGTGAAAAACTAACCAAATATTTAGAGATAGTCAAAGAATTGGCACTCTCCTTTGTTTCTTTCAGTTTAACACAGGTACCAAGGGAGGAAAATACAGAAGCTGATGCATTGGCCAATCTAGGATCATCTTTGAAGATCCCAGAGGATATAAGTATCCCCATCATCCATATCCTGGCTCCTGCTATTGAAAATCAGGTGGCCATGGAAATAGAAGAGGATACTGCAATGATCCCTAGTGAGGATACTCAATCTTATTCAGGATCATGGATCTCACCAATCATGAGATACTTACAACACGGGGAGATTCCTATGGGAGAAAATCCTAGGGCTTTCAGGATTAAGGTATCTCAACTCACAATCTTAAATAATGTGCTATATAAGCGATCTCTTGCAGGACCATATTTAAGATGTATCGAGGATCCTGAAGTTCAAGAAGTTTTAAAAGACTTCCATGAAGGAGACTGTGGCAACCACACTGGGGGCAGGGCATTATTCTCAAGGATCTTAAGGACAGGATACTACTGGCCAACTATGAAAAGGGATGCTGTGGAGTATGCTAAGAAGTGTGATCCTTGTCAAAGACACAACAATATCCTTCATCAGCCAGCTGAATTTCTACATCCTATTCCATCCTCTTGGCCATTTATGAGATGGGGAATGGATATTGTTAGGGCTGGATTTTTATGACTTATGATCCTTACATGTGATCCTAACCAGTGATCCTTGATTCTTTGGCAGATAGTGATCCTCAGAAGAGTTCCAGGATCAGGATCACGGACCGACCTAGGGATCCTCATACTAACAGTTGTTCTCCTTGGATTTAATGTTATCTTGCAGGAATTTCGAGTAGGATTCGCTCTTAGCAGCATAAACAAGGAACTCGTTGCGACAACTTTGGCATATGCATAATCAAAGATGGACGTTGTGGACGATATGGAAACTCAGCATAATTTAAGGGCGATAATTTAGGCTAGATTTACTTCTATTCCTAAAGGGGTAATGAGCTAATAGTTAGGTTATTTACCTAAAATACGACCACTCACACTTGTATAGATAGCACTCTTCCACATTCGGAAGACACAACACATTTCTCACACGCTTTGACACACGATACTATAGTGATCCTTGTACTTAGCTCGTTACCATCCGAAGTTGTAAAAATATTGTTTGTTATATTGAAGCTTGGTGATCGGTAGTTGCCATCACCCGAGGTTTTTTATGCCGGAGATCATTCATTGATCAAGGGCTCTTTCCTCGTATAAATCCTTGTGTCACTTGCGTATTTTACATTTAAGTGATCCTTCACTTTGTTCATCATACCAAGCATCATTCCCCGTTTACATAAAGTTTGGTTGCATTATCCTTATGTGATTTTTAACCAAAACAGTTTGGCGCCCACCGTGGGGCAATTGATGCTTAATTCATAAGAAAGTTTTTCTGTTGGTGATCATTCCGGAAGTGTTGCATGGCTTCATCATTGAAGAATACTTCCACAGCGATGTCTGCAGTCAACTCATCTAATGGCATTCCACCTTTGCCTCCACCACCAGCTGGATCTCAGAAAAATGCTGAGAAGAGACCAACTCCTATCTCCTCTAAACCATCATCTTCTGCTCTAACTTCTTCTATTCCCAGTACTAGTGATATATTTACTTTGATTTTGCAGATGAGGGATCGTATGCAGCAGCAGGATGAAACTAATGACAGGATCCTCAGGGAAATCGGAGATCTCAAAAGGCAAAAGAAAACGGTAGAGGATCATTCCCCACTAATGCCCAAATCTTTGAATTTTGATACCCCTATGATTACTTCTCAGCCATCAGAGGTCCCAGACGTTCAACACATGTGTGGATCAAGAGGAGTGCATTTCGGCCCAGCAGTAGTGACTCAGGCGTCAGGATCATATTTCCGACCGGCAGGATCCTACACTCAGCATATGGGATCCTTCATGAGCTTAGGATCCTCCTTTGTTCCAGGATCCTCATCATGATAGTCTAGTCATCACTTTCTTTATCTCTAACCATTTTGTCCGCAGGATCCTTATTGACGGAGGAAGCTCAGTGAATATTATCCAACTTGATGTTCTGAAGAAGATGGGTATCCCTGAATCAGATATCACTCCAAGATCCTCCGTGCTTGTGGGATTTAGTGGCGAAACTAAGAAAACCTTGGGGGACATCAAACTCCCAATCTATGTGGAAGGATTACATAATTATCAAAAATTTTGTGTTTTTGACTGTTTGTCTTGTTGTAATGTCACCCTTGGCAGGCCCTGGATACACGATATGAAGGCAGTCCCATCCACCTACCATCAATGTGTGAAGCTCCCTAGCCCATGGGGAATAATCAAGATCGACAGTGATCAGCAGGAGGCAAAGGATTGTTACACCTCATCAATGAAACCAGCCTCGAAGCCAAGGGAGCAATAGCAATTACAGTATCCTCCAAGGAATGTCCGGGAGGCGAGAAAACAGGATGTGGACGAAATCCTTTTGGATCCTAATGATCCTGAATCAAAAATCTATATCGGATCAGGGATCCTTGGCAAGATGAAAGAAGACATAGTATCCTTCCTCAAAAGAAGAAAGTCTACCTTTGCATGGAAACATGAGGATATGACAGGTATATCTAAGGATATTATAACTCATAAACTTGGCATCGACAGGTCAATCAAACCAATCCATCAAAAAAGGAGGAAGTTTGCACCGGAAAGAAATGCCATTATCCAGGAAGAAGTAGAAAGATTACTTCGAGCAGGTATGATTAGAGAGGTAAAGTATCCAAAATGGCTAGCCAATGTGGTTGTTGTTCAAAAGAAAAACGGAAAGTGGAGGGTATGTGTCGATTTCACTGATTTGAATAAAGCATGTCCCAAGGATCCTTTCCCATTACCCCACATTGACTCCATGGTGGATGCAACGGCGGGTCATGAACTGTTAACCTTTATGGATGCATCATCTGGATTCCAACAAATTCAGATGGAACCATCTGACCAAGAGGATACGGCTTTTATGACCCCAACCGGTTTATATTGTTATATTGCTATGTCGTTTGGATTAAGGAATGCAGGTGCAACATATCAAAGACTGGTAAACATGATGTTCAAAGATCAGATTGGACAGACTATGGAAGTATACATAGACGATATGGTCGTAAAATCCAAGAAAGCTGAGGATCACCTAAGGGACTTAGAGGAAGAATTTGATATCCTTGATAATTATAACATGAAGCTTAATCCTTCAAAATGTCACTTTGGTGTTAAAGCAGGTAAATTCTTAGGATATATGGTAACCCAGAGGGGCATTGAAGCAAGCCCGGAACAAATCAAAGCATTGGTGAATATCAAATCCCCCGCCAACGCTAAGGATGTGCAAAGGCTAACAGGCAGGATAGCAGCTCTAAACAGATTCATATCCAAATCCTCAGAAAGGTGTAAGGAATTCTATGATATCCTAAGGAAGAACAAGAAATTTGAGTGGACTGAAAAGCATGAGAATGCTTTACAAGCCCTCAAAGCATACATGTCCTCAGCTCCAGCATTGACGAAACTAGAAAAAGGAGACGTGTTATCCTTATATCTGGCGGTATCCTCGAAAGCAGCAAGTGCAGTCCTTGTTAAGGATCATGAAGGTACACAATATCCTGTCTATTATGTAAGTAAGAGTTTACTTGATGCTGAATCCAGGTATTCACACCTTGAAAAACTTATTCTTGCATTAATTATGGCATCTACTAAACTAAGACATTATTTTGAAACCCATGTTATTGTTGTTAGAACTAATTTCCCAATTAAGAATGTCCTCAGGAAACCAGAGATGTCCGGAAGAATGGCTAAGTGGGCCGTAAAGCTTAGTGCCCATGATATAAGATATGAGCCTAGAACAGCCATCAAATCCCAAGCATTAGCAGACTTTGTGGCTGATTTCAGTAGTGATTAACAAAAGGAAGCCGAATTGGAAGTCCAGCAGCTGGATGAAACTAAGGATCCTTGGATACTACATACTGATGGATCCTCAAATGTCAAAGGCACAGGGCTCGGCATACTACTAAAATCGCCACAGGGGGACATAATACCCCATTCCATAGCTTGTGAGTTCCAAGCCACTAATAATGAGGCTGAATATGAAGCCTTAATCGCTGGCTTACAAATTGCTAAGCATATGGGGATCAGGTATCTTGAGGTATATGTGGATTCATTGTTAATCACTAATCACTTTAATGGATCCTATGCTGTGAAAGGTGAAAAACTAACCAAATATTTTGAGATAGTCAAAGAATTGGCACTCTCCTTTGTTTCTTTCAGTTTGACACAGGTACCAAGGGAGGAAAATACAAAAGCTGATGCATTGGCCAATCTAGGATCATCTTTGAAGATCCCAGAGGATATAAGTATCCCCATCATCCATATCCTGGCTCCTGCTATTGAAAATCAGGTGGCCATGGAAATAGAAGAGGATACTGCAATAATCCCTAGTGAGGAGACTCAATCTTATTCAGGATCATGGATCTCACCAATCATGAGATACTTACAACACGGGGAGATTCCTATGGGAGAAAATCCTAGGGCTTTTAGGATTAAGGTATCTCAATTCACAATCTTAAATAATGTGCTATATAAGCGATCTCTTGCAGGACCATATTTAAGATGTATCGTGGATCCTGAATGTCACACCCCCAAAATCCACCTGCGGAGTATCACCGCTTGGGAGCGTGACTGACCAGGATCAAGCCACCAATCATATTGAACATACATTAATTATTAATAAAAACCATCCATTCAATACAAAAGGTGATCAAACAAATCATCGTTTCAAAATGTAGCGGAAGCATAGTAAATAAACCAGTAGTAGTTAACAGTTTTAAGTGTCATAATAGTTTAACGGAAAAGTCACGATCCTTGTCCACAACGACCCGCTTCACCAGTGCAAGCTCCAAGTACCTAACGATCTGCAAGGCATGTAACAGAATGATCAACAAACTAGTTGAGCGAGTTCACAGAAAGTAAATGCGTAATAGTAAGTTCGTTTGTAACAGGTGGCTCTACTGGGCCGATTGTATGTTCTACTGGTGGTGGTGTTCCACGTTACTGGTGGTGGTGTTCCACGTTACTGTGTGGTGGTGTTCCACGTTACTGTGTGGTGGTGTTCCACGTTACTGTGTGGTGGTGTTCCACGTTACTGTGTGGTGGTGTTCCACGTTACTGTGTGGTGGTGTTCCACGTTACTGTGTGGTGGTGTTCCACGTTACTGTGTGGTGGTGTTCCACGTTACTGTGTGGTGGTGTTCCACGTTACTGTGTGGTGGTGTTCCACGTTACTGTGTGGTGGTGTTCCACGTTACTGTGTGGTGGTGTTCCACGTTACTGTGTGGTGGTGTTCCACGTTACTGTGTGGTGGTGTTCCACGTTACTGTGTGGTGGTGTTCCACGTTACTGTGTGGTGGTGTTCCACGTTACTGTGTGGTGGTGTTCCACGTTACTGTGTGGTGGTGTTCCACGTTGTATAACCACTAGACTACTCGTAACTATAGGTATCCTTCACAACCGAGGATAGTAAAGTGGTAGTCTAGGCATAGTGTCAATAATGTATCTAATCAACCTTTCAATCCCATTCCCAATACCCCGGGAACCCCATGCCTTGGTAAGAGTGTGAACTCACCTTGGTTTGCTCGGTATGCTAGATTATGCACTCACAAGTAATTAGTCACGTCCTATTGTATGCACGTATAACAAATCAGTTCATGTTCGCAATGATACGCATGCAATTTAATGTTCACATAACAGTCAGTTTGCATAACGGCACAACACGTATTACTTCACGTATACAAATGTTAACGTTCATCAAGCATGGCATGCCAAATAAATCAAACATATAATTCCATCTTTCAAAGTACATTCATAACCAAGCATCTTTCGATCCACCCTTATCTTTCGACACATTAGTTATCTCAGTTATCTTTCGGACCGAAGGTTATGTTTCGAACCTATTGTCATCTTTCGATCACACACATATCTTTCGGTCAACATGTATCTTTCGGTCAACAGATATCTTTCGGTCACAACTATGTTTCGACTACAAGCATCTTTCGACCACAACTATGTTTCGAGTAGCAATATCTTTCGACAATTAACAGTTACGTTTGATCACAATCAGTTACGGATATCATGCAGTCAATTACAGAAACAGAAACCCTAATCATCTACAGCCGTCATCATCATTAACAAGCACATTTCATATATTCAATCTCAAGAACCCTAACCGAAATCATGAACAATAACCATATTCATTCGGATTACTATCAAGACATAACAACCTCATGTAAACTGATTTCATAATAACCCGATTTCACTAATATATCAACAAGTTATCAATCCGGAGCATACATCGTCACAGTAACATAACAAGCACCATTGAATCGATTTAAACTTATTATCATGCCATACAACTACAAGATCATCTTTATACGATTCCTATCATTCAACATACAATCAATTCGAGTCGTTCTTAATCAAAGCATGTAATAATAATAACATCATGTCATCAACGATGATAGTGAAACACTAACCGGATTAGGGGATTGAAACTAGTGGGGTTTCGGGTGCACAAGAACTTTCAGCCGACTCCAAGACTTCGAGAGAGAGGGAAAGGTATTAGGGTTTTTAGAAACTAACTGCCGGTTACATGCATCACGTATTTAAACGTATTACAGAAATGGGCCAAGCCCATTAGAAAGGCTGGGCCGAAAGATGTCGAAGGATGGAGTCTTTGGTCGAAGGATATGTTTCGAGATCCTTCGAACCGGAAGCTGATCCTTCGAGTCGAAGGATATGTTTCGAGATCCTTCGAACTGTGTGCCATGCTTCGTGATCTAGACTAAGTGTTTTTAATAATAAATCTAATATTATATTCTACCACAGCAAGTAATCACATATGACAAAACGACAATACGTTTCATTAAAATACATCGCGTACAATTTCAAGTCCACAATCCAAACAACTAAACAGTCAAAGTCAACGCGCATTTAATGCGAAAGTGAAAGTCAGAAACTCGAGTTGTCACATTATCCCCAACTTAAAAGAAATTTCGTCCCGAAATTTGGTACGCACTCACTGAGGAAGCTAGGCAAGTTACATCGTTCACTGGTTTTCCTGGGGTGTCACACTGAAGTTCAAGAAGTGTTAAAAGACTTCCATGAAGGAGATTGTGGAAACCACACTGGGGGCAGGGCATTGTTCTCAAGGATCTTAAGGACAGGATACTACTGGCCAACTATGAAAAGGGATGCTGTGGAGTATGCTAAGAAGTGTGATCCTTGTCAAAGACACAACAATATCCTTCATCAGCCGGCTGAATTTCTACATCCCATCCCATCCTCTTGGCCATTTATGAGATGGGGGATGGATATAGTTGGCAAGCTCCCTAAGGCACCTGGTGGAAAAATATTCATGCTTGCTATGACTAACTACTTCTCCAAATGGATAGAGGCTGAAGCTTTTGCCCAAGTCAGAGAAAAGGAAGTTATATCCTTTATTAAAAGAAACATCATAACTAGATTTGGCATTCCTTCTGAAATTGTATGTGATAATTGTTGGGGCTGGATTTTACTATAAATGATCCTTATACGTGATCCTGACCAGTGATCCTTGTTTCTTTGGCAGATAGTGATCCTCAGCCAGACTTCAGGATCAGGATCATGGGACGATATGGTGATCCTTACACTAACGGTCACTTCCACTTGTTACAAAATTGTTTTGCAGGAACACCTAGCAGGATATGCCCTACACATCATGATCCAGGGACGCGTTTTCACAAATATGGCAAGAGCTAAATTGGAGATAGACGTTGTACCGGATATGGAAACTTAGCTTGATTAATGGGCAGCAATTTAGGCTAGATTATCTTTATTTCTAAAGGGGTAATGAGCTGATTAGTGGTCTATCTACCTAAAATAAGTTACCTACACATGTATAAATACCCATCTTCCTCATTCGGAAGAACACACACAACATACGACACAACTCTCAACACTTAGACACTCAGTGATCCTTGTACTCAGCTCATTATCATCCGAAGTTGTAACTACATTTTTATTATATTGAAATTGGTGATCGGTAGTTGCCATCACCCGAGGTTTTTTATGCCGGAGATCATACATTGATCAAGGGCTTTTTCCTCGTATAAATCATTGTGTCTTTATATCTTTATCACAGAAGTGATCCTTTACTTTCATAGCTAACCAAGCATCATACCCCGTTTACATAAAGTTTGGTTACATTATCCTTGTGTGATTTTTGACCAAAACAGTTTGGCGCCCACCGTGGGGCAATTGGTGCTTCATTCATAAAGAAAATCTTTTGTTCGAAATCATTTCGAAGAGTTACATGGCTTCATCATTGAAGAACACCTCCACGGCGATGTCTGCAGTCACCTCAGCACAAGCCACTCTACCTCCTCCACCGGCAGGATCCCAGAGAAATGCTGAGAAGAGACCAACCCCTTCTTTCTCTAAACCTCCATCTTCTTCTGTTATGAATTCTTCTACTCCCAGTACTAGTGATGTGTTTGCTTTAATTTTGCAGATGAAAGATCGTATGCAGCGGCAGGATGAAACTAATGACAGGATCCTCAGGGAAATTGGAGATCTCAAAAGACAAAAGAAAGCGGCAGAGGATCATTCCCCACTGATGCCAAAATCCTTGAGTTTTGAGACTCCAATGGCCACCTCTCAGCCATCAGGGATCCCAGACGTACAGATCACAGGGGAGACGAGAGGATTACATCTCAAGTCAGCAGCAATGACTCAGACATCGGGCCCGTATTTTCAGCCAGCAGGATCCTATCCTCAGTACACGGGATCCTTCATGAATCCGGGAGCCTATCCGGGGGCACAGCAGTTTCAAGGATCCTACTTTATTCCAGGATCATTCCAGAGCCAAGGATCCTCCTTTGTTCCAGGATCATCCCAGGTTCATGGATCCTCCTTCGTTCCAGGATCATCCCAGATACCAGGATCCTTACAGATGCCAGGATCCCTAAAAAGTTTGCAAACAGGAAGTTTAGATATCCATCAAGGGGACTTCATTCCAATGCAGACCATTGCTTCCACTGGTCCTTCCGTTGTTCCAGAATCCCAGCAATGTGGATTCCCTAACCAGAACCCAATGGGAGGTAACACTTTAAATAATTATCCTGCTACTAACCTTGGATTCATGCAGGATACAGGTACCAATCATGTTATGGCCAGGGAATTACAGAAACTAAAGGACATGATCTCAAGTGTTCCAGGGGTAGTCAAGCCTATCCCAGAAATTGCAGATGGGAGCCACAAGGTATCTCGCTTTGCACCACCAATCTGTGATGCAGAGGTACCCAAAAGGTTCCATATCCCTACCATGAAGCTGTATGATGGCACAACGGATCCAGAGGAGCATATAGCACAATACAGGGAAAGGATGGAAATCAATCCTATCCCAGAAAAGTTGAAGGAAGCATGCCTATGTAAAGGATTTGGATCCACTCTAACTGGATCAGCTCTTAAGTGGCTGCTAAGTCTTCCCCCTTACTCTATTACTTCATTTGCTAATTTAGTTAATTTATTCAACAACCAATTCTCTTGTAGTAGGAAATTTGAAAAATTAACCAGTGATTTGTACAGGATAACTCAAAATAATAATGAATCATTAAGGGATTATATAACTAAATTTAGTAAAGAATCCTTGGATATTCCCAACTTGGATATGGCTACGGCTGTTGAAGCCTTCAAAACGGGACTTCTTAAGGATTCATTATTCTATGATGATCTTGTTATGACACCTTGCAGGAATTTAGATGAAGTAAGAACTCGAGCACTCAGGTTTATCCGGCTAGAGGATGACAAGAGGATCCAGGAGAGACAAGTAGGATCCTCAAAACAAGATAAGCAAGGATCCTCCTTCAAAAGCAACAAGTTCAAATCCTACCATAGAAACGAGAACAAGAATGTGCATGCTGTCGACCAAGAGGAGGATGATGAAGAATATCCTCCAATCTCAGAATATTGTTTTTCCGTTGATAATCATGAACTAATCCTTGCAATGCAGAATCTAGGTGAGAAGGCTAGGTGGCCCAGGAAGAATGATAAACCATCCGGGACTAAAGACAAGTCCAAATGGTGTGCATACCATGAGGATTTCGGCCATCTGACTGAAGATTGCATAGCCTTAAGAAAGGAAATTGGATACCTGCTAAGCAAGGGGCATCTAAAAGAATTGCTGGGGAGAAAAAAGCAAAGGACCCAGGATCCTGAAAGGATCCCTGAAAAGGCTCCAGCACCTCCGGCAAACGCACAAGTGATTAACTTCATATCCGGAGGATCAGACATTTGTGGAACATCCTTCTCAGCGGCCAAAAGACATGCAAAAGAATCAAAAATGGATAATGGAGAAAGGCCTATTAGAACCTCAAGCGTCTCAGAAGGAAAGATGATAACATTTGATGAGGATGATCGCATTAACATCCAGGATCCTCATCATGATAGTTTAGTTATCACTCTCTTTATTTCTAACCATTTTGTCCGCAGGATCCTTATCGATGGAGGGAGCTCAGTGAACATAATCCAGCTTGATGTCTTGAAGAAGATGGGAATCCCAGAATCAGACATCACACCAAGATCCTCCGTGCTTGTAGGATTCAGTGGAGAAACGAAGAAAACTCTGGGGGACATCAAACTCCCAATCTACGTGGAAGGATTACATAATTACCAAAAATTTTGTGTTATTGACTGTTTATCTTGTTGCAACGTTATCCTTGGCAGGCCTTAGATACATGACATGAAAGCAGTTCCATCTACCTACCATCAATGTGTGAAGCTCCCTAGCCCATGGGGGATAATCAAGATCGACAGTGACCAGCAAGAAGCTAAGGATTGCTATACCTCATCCATGAAGCCAACCTCGAAGCCAAGGGAGCAATAGCAATTACAGTATCCTCCGAGGAACGTCTTGGAGGCAAGGGAACAAGATGTAGATGAAATCCTCTTGGATCCTAGTGATCCTGAATCGAAAATCTATATCGGATCAGGGATCCTTGGCAAGATGAAAGAAGACATGATATCCTTCCTCAAAAGAAGAAAATCTACCTTTGCTTGGAAACATGAAGATATGACAGGTATATCTAAGGATATTATTACTCACAAACTTGGCATTGACAGGTCTATCAAGCCAATCCATCAAAAAAGGAGGAAGTTTGCACCAGAAAGGAATGCCATTATCCAAGAAGAAGTAGAGAGACTACTTCGAGCAGGTATGATCAGAGAGGTAAAGTATCCTAAATGGTTAGCCAATGTGGTTGTTGTCCAAAAGAAAAACGGAAAGTGGAGGGTATGTGTCGATTTCACTGATTTGAATAAGGCATGTCCCAAGGATCCTTTCCCATTACCCCACATTGACTCCATGGTGGATGCAACAGCGGGGCATGAACTGTTAACTTTTATGGATGCATCATCTGGATTCCAACAAATCCAGATGGAACCATCTGACCAAGAGGATACAGCCTTTATGACCCCAACCGGTTTATATTGTTATATTGCCATGCCTTTTGGACTAAGAAATGCAGGTGCAACATACCAAAGGCTGGTAAATATGATGTTCAAGGATCAAATTGGAAAAACTATGGAGGTGTACATAGATGATATGGTGGTCAAGTCAAAGAAAGCAGAGGATCACCTAAGGGACTTGGAAGAAGCATTCGATATCCTTGATAATTATAACATGAAACTTAATCCTTCAAAATGCCATTTTGGTGTTAAGGCAGGAAAATTCTTAGGATACATGGTAACCCAGAGGGGCATTGAAGCAAGCCCGGAACAAATCAAAGCATTAATAAATATCAAATCTCCTGCCAATGCCAAGGATGTTCAAAGACTAACAGGCAGGATAGCAGCTTTAAACAGGTTCATATCGAAATCCTCAGAAAAGTGCAAAGAATTCTACGATATCCTAAGGAAGAATAAGAAGTTCGAATGGACTGAGAAGCATGAAAATGCTTTACAAGCCCTAAAAGAGTATATGTCCTCAGCACCAGCATTAGCAAAACCGGAAAAAGGAGATGTGTTATCCTTATATCTGGCGGTATCCTCAACCGCTGTAAGTGCTGTCCTTGTTAAGGATCACGAAGGTACACAATATCCTATCTACTATGTAAGTAAAAGTCTACTTGATGCCGAATCCAGGTACTCACACCTCGAAAAACTTATCCTTGCATTAATCATGGCATCCACTAAGTTAAGGCATTATTTTGAAATCCATACTATTGTTGTTAAAACTAATTTTCCAATTAAGAATGTCCTCAGGAAACCGGATATGTCAGGGAGAATGGCTAAGTGGGCAGTGAAGCTTAGTGCCCACGATATAAGATACGAACCAAGAACAGCCATTAAATCTCAAGCACTAGCTGACTTTGTGGCTGATTTCAGTAGTGATCTACAAAAGGAAGCAGAATTGGAGGTCCAGCAGCTGGATGAGACCAAGGATCCTTGGATACTACACACCGACGGATCCTCAAATATCAAAGGCACAGGGCTAGGGATCCTACTAAAATCGCCACAGGGGGACATAATACCCCACTCTATAGCTTGTGAGTTCCAGGCAACTAACAATGAGGCTGAGTAAGAAGCCTTAATTGCTGGCTTACAAATTGCTAAGGATATGGGGGTAAAGTATCTCGAAGTATATGTAGATTCATTATTGATCACCAATCACTTTAATGGATCCTATGCTGTTAAAGGTGAAAAACTAACCAAATATTTAGAGATAGTCAAACAATTGGCACTCTCTTTTGTTTCTTTTAGCTTAACACAGGTACCAAGGGAGGATAACACGGAAGCTGATGCATTGGCCAACTTAGGATCATCCTTGAAGATTCCAGAAGATATAAGTATTCCTATCATCCATATCCTGGCTCCTGCTATTAAAAAACAGGTGGCCATGGAAATAGAAGAGGATACTGCAATGATCCCTAGTGAAGAAGCCCAATCTTATTCAGGATCATGGATCTCACCAATCATGAGATACTTGCAAAATGGAGAGATCCCAATGGGAGAAAATCCTAGAGCTTTCAGGATCAAGGTATCTCAATTTACAATCTTAAATAACATGCTGTATAAACGATCCCTTGCAGGACCATATTTAAGATGTATCGAGGATCCTGAAATTGAAGAAGTGTTGAGAGACTTCCACGAAGGAGATTGTGGAAACCACACTGGGGGCAGGGCATTATTCTCAAGGATCCTTAGAACAGGATACTACTGGCCAACCATGAAAAGGGATGCTGTAGAATATGCTAAAAAGTGTGATCCTTGCCAAAGACATAACAATATCCTCCATCAACCAGCTGAATTCTTACACCCAATACCATCCTCTTGGCCATTCATGAGATGGGGAATGGATATAGTTGGCAAGCTTCCTAAAGCACCTGGTGGAAAAGTATTTATGCTTGCCATGACTGACTATTTCTCCAAGTGGATAGAAGCTGAAGCCTTTGCTCAAGTCAGAGAGAAGGAAGTTATATCCTTTATCAAAAGAAACATTATAACCAGATTTGGCATTCCCTCTGAAATTGTATGTGATAATGGTTCTCAATTCATTGGAAGGAGAACCACTAACTTTTGTGACAGTTGGGGAATCAAGATGATCACATCAACACCAGTTCATCCACAAGCCAATGGTCAAGCAGAATCATCCAACAAGATCATCATCAACAATCTGAAGAAGAAGCTAGGATCCAAGAAAGGAAAATGGGCAGAGGAGTTACCTTATGTGCTATGGGCTGATAGGACAACTCCCAAGAATGCCACTGGCCAAACACCTTTCTCTTCAGTATTTGGGGCAGAAGCAGTGATCCCAACAGAGATGGTGATCCCAACTGCTAGAACAAGTGCTCGTGATCCTGAAGAAAATGCTACAATCCTAGCTCAGGATTTGGATACTATTGAGGAAAACAGGGATCTAGCTAGGATAAGGATGGCAAGCTACCAACAAAGGATGGCTGGTGCCTACAACAAGAATGTCAGGATAAGGAAGTTCCAAGTCGGAGATATGGTGTTGAGAAAAGCATTTCAAAATACCATCAATCCTGCTGACGGGAAGCTAGCACCAAAATGGGAAGGTCCCTACTTGATTGAAGCTGAAGCAGGAAAGGGGGCATACAGGTTGCTAACCATGGAAGGAAACTTGTTACCAAGAGCCTGGAATGCTGTTCACTTAAAGAAATATTTCATGTGAACATGATCCTTCCTGCATGTGATCCTTACATTGAAGTATCCTTGAAGGATCCTGGAGATATCGGTGATCCTTACTCAGGTAATATGCTTATCCTAAAACTATTGCATTTTCTTACTTTTTGCCTAAGGATAAGGATCATGTATCCTTCATCCTCTACTCACAAACCATTTGAGTTATGATAGTTCAGGTATCTTCAGCATATCATCAAAGATCTTCAAAAGCATCACAGATCCTCGGGTCCAACCCCAGTTATCCTTGGGATTATCCCCAGTTTCCGCCAGCAGCGCACGATGATCCTGATATAGTTCACGTCTTTGGGATCAGTACCCACTTTCGGGGCTGGCGACCTCATCGTACTGGCTATACCCAGGATCCTACGTATAATGGTGGACGCACCATACATCCGTTCCTAAGGTTTCTAACGTTTTCACGTTAGCTAAGGTTTTGACATTTTCATGTCACTAAGTTTGGATAGTTGCCAGAAAGGGCCATACTCCAGTTTACATACGATCCTTTGGGCTTGTCCCCAGTTATCCTTTGGGCTCATCCCCAGTTATCCTATGGGCTTGTCCCCAGTGATCCTCCGGGATCATCCCCAGTTATCTTTTTGGGCTTGTCCCCAGTGATCCTCTGGAATCATCCTCAGTTATCCTTTGGGCATGTCCCCAGTTACTCATTTATCTTTTACATTGGCTTAGTCCCAAATTACATCTCACTTTTCAGGTTTTGGAAGTCTAAACATATAAGGATCTTTAATCCTTATTAATTGTCAAAGTCTTATCTATGTTGTCTTGATTGAAGGTTAGGATCCTTACGTGGATCCTCAGGTATGATCCTTGACTATTTTTGACTATACTCTTTATCCTAACCAACCCTTATACTTTGACAACCGAACCTATGATCCTTGAACTAAAACGCTTTAAGAATTTTCAATATAAGGATATTTGATCCAGGATCATATCCTAAGTTTATTAAACACTTTTTCAAACTCTCGTTATTTTAACAAATATAGCAATTAAGAAATAAGAGGATTATTGAAGGATAACAACGCAAGATAAGCCAGAAAAGTTAAGTTATATTATTAAACAAAAGGATCATTAACCCTTTCAAAAAGTTGTCAAAATTGCCAACCCACATTTCTACCAGCAAAACGTGGCCCGTCCACATGGGTTGGCAAAGGGTGTCCATTGTCTATGCGGTCTTAGCATTTTTGCAGGAAAGTAAAAGCGGCAGGATCACAAAGGCTTCATCCCCCAAACAGAGGATCCCTCCACCTTTTGTAATCCTACCTATTGTTCAAAGGATCCAGGATCCTCAACCCTAAACTATTGTTCAAATACAGACCATCATTGTTTTAAAACATCACAAAACAAAAAAATTGGGCTCCGGCTATGTCTAGAAGTTTCCATCATTGCCCAATCTTGCAGCTCAAACCTTCGCTGCACCATCGCCACCAGCTCCACTCGCTTCACCCTGATCCTTGCCAGCATCACCACCTTCCAGCATGGGGATCTCCTCAGCCTCATCCTCGTCCTCCAGGTCTGCCAGCCTTGCCTTCCAACCTTCAACATCCCACGAGCCTTTGTCAAAGGTAGGATCCTGAGCTTCCTCGGCCATCTGAAGTTGAATCTTATACATAGCAATTGCCGCGGAGACCTTAGCATCTTGGGTGATCTCCTGCTTCTCGTTATCCATATCAATCAACCTCTGAGCAGCCTCAGCCTTCATGACCCGGAGCTCCTTCTCAAGATCTCCTATTTTGAGATCCTTAAGCACGCCCATTTGTTGAAGATCAGCAATCTGGCTCTCCTGGTCCTCAACATTGCCAAGATAAGTTTCAATCTCAGCAAGTTTCTGCAAACAAGAGAATAAAGACAAGCTCAGACTCAGGTGATCCTCAAGAAAAGCAGGATACATAGAATATGATAGGCGGATAACCTACAGGGGCAGTGATCCTTACCTCATTCACGTAATCAAGAAATTGCTGGCGAAGGAGAGGGAATCCTTGGAGTTCATCAGAAGCTTTCCTCTTTTTCCCTTTGCCCCGAATGGACGCTTTAGGAGCTGAGACTGAAGGGCTAGCAGCGGGAGCTTTCTTCTTTGAGGAAGTGACGTTGGCAAGGTCACTAATCCCAAAGTTGGAGGCAGACTTAACGGACCTGGCAGACTTTCCGGCACCTACACAATTCAAAAACAAGATAAGTTCCCTTGTTAAATTAAATACTTTCACATAAAACTTATTTTCTATGAGGATACTTACTTGACATTGTGGCAGATGCAGAGGATATCTCTTGAGAATCTTGGATAATGATTTGGAAGCTTCTGACTTCAGGGTTAAGCTTCTTGAAGGCTAACACTCTTTCTTTGGCAGCAGGGGTCAACTTTAAGTGAGCAACAGAGATAGCTGCAAAAAAGAAAATACATCAGTGATCCTCATCATAAGAGACAGGACTGATAGTGATCCTTCAAGGATCCTCTACCCTACCATGAGTGGCCCATTCCATGGGCAGATCCTTTCCATCCGGGATGGAATCCCTCTTAACAAAGAAAAATCGACGTTTCCAGTTGGTATCATTCTTGGTAACCTTGAAGATTGGATGATCCTCCCCAGCTTTCCGTTTCAACAAGTACCGGTGAGAACCAAAGGTGGTGAGATCATAAAGTTCAGCTAACTCTGACATCCCCAAATCAATCCCTTCTTGCTCGATGATCCTCTCGAAGGTATATAGAACCCTCCAGATCATCGGCATAGCTTGGATATATGAGATGCCGGCAAGAGAAAAGAAGGATTGGGTAAATGTCGGAAAAGGATATGAGTACCCGATGAGGAAAGGGGTAGCAGGAAAGGCCACCCAAGTGTCCGAAACAAAATCACTCAAAGCAGTAGGGTCAAAAGGCTTAAAAACAACATTCGCCGGGAAGCAATGGCGAATCTTGTCTATCTGGATATCGGTAAAACAGCACCTCTCCATAGGAGAATCCTTGATAATCCCCTGGCTTTTCAAGGGACTATCCTTCTTAGAGCCTTTGTGCGGTGAATTCCGAAGAAGCATGTTCGAGACAAAAAACAGAGTAAAAGCAAGAAAGAACAGAGCAAAGAAGAGAAAGAAGAAAATGATACCTGATCAAAGCCTTCGGTGACGATTATAAAGGGAGATACTTCGAATTTAAATACAAAGTGATCCTAACCCTATCTCCTATTTATAATGATGATTCGCAGGGATTGTCACATCAGTGACGTAAATATCATAACGGCTAGTCCATGTGCAACTGCTAGTAAATCGGAATCGTCCGTTAGAGATAAGCTCAAAACAAAATATAACTCATCTATTTACATTTAACTCCTTATATTTTGGGGGCAATTGTTGGGGCTGGATTTTACTATAAATGATCCTTATACGTGATCCTGACCAGTGATCCTTGTTTCTTTGGCAGATAGTGATCCTCAGCCAGACTTCAGGATCAGGATCATGGGACGATATGGTGATCCTTACACTAACGGTCACTTCCACTTGTTACAAAATTGTTTTGCAGGAACACCTAGCAGGATATGCCCTACACATCATGATCCAGGGACGCGTTTTCACAAATATGGCAAGAGCTAAATTGGAGATAGACGTTGTACCGGATATGGAAACTTAGCTTGATTAATGGGCAGCAATTTAGGCTAGATTATCTTTATTTCTAAAGGGGTAATGAGCTGATTAGTGGTCTATCTACCTAAAATAAGTTACCTACACATGTATAAATACCCATCTTCCTCATTCAAAAGAACACACACAACATACGACACAACTCTCAACACTTAGACACTCAGTGATCCTTGTACTCAGCTCATTATCATCCGAAGTTGTAACTACATTTTTATTATATTGAAATTGGTGATCGGTAGTTGCCATCACCCGAGGTTTTTTATGCCGGAGATCATACATTGATCAAGGGCTTTTTCCTCGTATAAATCATTGTGTCTTTATATCTTTATCACAGAAGTGATCCTTTACTTTCATAGCTAACCAAGCATCATACCCCGTTTACATAAAGTTTGGTTACATTATCCTTGTGTGATTTTTGACCAAAACAATAATGGTTCCCAATTTATTGGGAGCAGGACTACCAACTTTTGTGACAGTTGGGGGATTAAGATGATAACATCAACACCAGTCCACCGACAAGCCAATGGCCAAGCAGAATCATCCAACAAGATCATCATTAATAATCTGAAGAAGAAACTTGGATCCAAGAAGGGGAAATGGGCAGAGGAATTGCCTTATGTGCTTTGGGCTGATAGGACAACTCCCAAGAATGTTACTGGTCAAACACCCTTCTTTTTAGTGTTTGGGGCAGAAGCAGTGATCCCAACAGAAATGGTGGTTCCAACTGCTAGAACAAGTACTCGTGATCCTGAAGGAAATGCTGCAAACTTGGCTCAGGACTTGGATACTATTGAAGAAATCAGGGATCTGGCTAGGATAAGGATGGCTAGCTACCAACAAAGAATGGCTGGTGCTTACAACAAAAATGTCAGGATAAGGAAGTTCCAAGTGGGGGATATGGTATTGAGAAAAGCATTCCAAAATACCATCAATCCTGCTGACGGGAAATTAGCACCAAAGTGGGAAGGCCCTTACTTGATTGAAGCTGAAGCAGGAAAGGGGGCATATAGATTGCTAACCATGGAAGGAAATTTGTTACCTAGAGCCTGGAATGCTGTTCACTTAAAGAAATATTTCATGTGAACAGGATCCTCCTGGCACATATGATCCTTACATTGAAAGCATCCTCGAAGGATCCCGATGATGTCAATGATCCTTACTCTGGTAATATCCTAATCCTAAACTATTCCATTTTCTTATTTTTACCTAAGGATAAGGATCATGTATCCTTTATCCTCCTCTCACGAGAATTTGAGTTCTGATAGTCCAGGTATCCTCATCATATTATTGATAGTCTTCAAAAGCATCTCAGATCCTTGGGTTCAACCCTAGTTATCATTGGGCTTGTCCCCAGTTTTCGCCTGTAGCGCACGATGATCCTGGTATAGTTCATGTCTTTGGGACCAGTACCCACTCCAGGGGCTGATAACCTCATCGTACTGGCTATGCCTAGGATCCTACGTATAATGGTAGACGTACCATACATCCGTTCCTAAGGTTTCTAACGTTTTCACTTTAGCTAAGGTTTTGGCATTTTCATGTCACTAAGTATGGATAGTCGCCAGTAAGGGCCATACTCCAGTTTACATACGATCCTTGGGCTTGTCCCCAGTTATCCTTGGGCTTGTCCCCAGTTATCCTTGGGCTTGTCCCCAGTTATCCTTTGGGCTTGTCCCCAATTACTAACTTATCTTTTATATTGGCTTAGTCCCAAGTTATATTCCATTTTTTCAGGTTTTCGAAGTTAAACAATTAAGGATCCTTAATCCTTATTATCCATTAAAGTTTTACTTATGGTTATCCTGATTAAAGGTTAGGATCCTAACTTGGATCCTCAGGTATGATCCTTAACTATTTTTTAATTTCATTCATTATTCATTTGAATAACCCTTAGACCTTGACAACTGAACCTATGATCCTTAAAATAAACTACTTTGAAAATTTTCGATTATAGGATATTTGATCCAGGATCATATCCTAAATTTCTTAAACATAATTTGCTCAACTTTTCTTACTCAAACAAACATGTATCAAAACAATTGGATATTAAAAGGATAACAATACGAGATAAGCCAAAAAGATTAGAGTTATTTTATTAACAAAGGTTTGAAACCCTTCAAAGATGACAAAATTGCCAACCCACGTTTCTACCAGGAAAACGTGGCCCGTCCACATGGGTTGGCAAAGGGTGTCCATTGTTTGTGCGGTCATAGCATGCAGGTAAATAAAAGGCGGCAGGATCACAATGGCTTCATCCCACAAACAGAGGATCCCTCCACCATTTGCAATCCTACCTATTGTCTGAAGGATCCTGGATCCTTAATCCTAAAACTATTGTTCAAAGTTACAGACCATAATTGTTTAAAAACATCAACAACCACAAAAAAATTGGGCTCCGGCTATGTCTAGAAGTTTCCTTCATCGCCCAATCCTGCAGCTCAAGCCTTCGCTGCACCATCACCACCAGCTCCACTTGCCTCTCCACCCTGATCCTTGCCAGCATCACCACCTTCAAGCATCGGGATCTCCTCAGCCTCCTCATCATCCTCCAACTCTGCCAGCCTCGCCTTCCAGCCCTCCACGTCCCATGTGCTCTTGTCGAAGGCAGGATCCTGAGCCTCCGCAGCCATCTGCAGCTGGATCTTATAGATGGTTATCGCAGCAGAGACCTTGGCATCCTGGGTGATATCATGCTTCTCATAATCAAAGTTGATCAGCATTTTGGCAGCTTCATCCTTGGTAGCCCGGAGCTCCTTCTCAAGATCAGCAATCTTGAGATCCTTCAGCACACCCATCTGTTGGAGGTCAGCAATTTGGCGATCTTGATCCTCGACGTGGCCAACATAAGTCTATATTTCAGCAAATTTCTGCAAGGAAAACAAGGCATAACGTCATAAACAAGTGATCCTCAAAACTGTCAGGATAACAAACAGGGGCGGTGATCCTTACCTCGTTGAAGTAGTCCAGAAACTGTTGGCGGAGCAGGGGCAGGCCTTGTAAATCCTCAGAGGCCTTTCTCTTCTTTCCTTTACCCCTAATAGGTGCTTTAGGGGCCGACGCACTTGGGCTAGCAGCAGGAGTCTTCTTCCTTGCAGATTTGACATTAGCAAGATCATCAATGCCAAACTTTGAGGCAGACTTAGAAGATTTTCCAGCACCTACACAACCAAAATAAGATAAGTGTTCTAATTAAACTTGAAAATCCTACATAGAATTACTTTCTAAATGAGGATACTTACTTGACATTGTGACAGAGGCAGAGGATACTTCTTGGGAATCTTGGGTAGCAACCTGGAAAGTTCTTGTCTCCGGATCAAGCTTCTTGAAGGCCAAAAGTCTCTCTTTTGCAGCAGGTGTCAACTTCAGACGAGAGATGGAGATAGCTGCACAATAAACAAGAAAATATCAGTGATCCTCATCCTAAGGAACAGGTCTTATGATGATCCTTCCAGGATCCTCTATCCTACCATGAGTAGCCCACTCTTGGGGCAGATCCTTCCCATCAGGGATGGTATCTCTCCTAACAAAAAAGTGATCCTTCACTTTGTTCATCATACCAAGCATCATTCCCCGTTTACATAAAGTTTGGTTGCATTATCCTTGTGTGATTTTTGACCAAAACAGATATAGTTGGCAAGCTCCCTAAGGCACCTGGTGGAAAAGTATTCATGCTTGCCATGACTGACTACTTCTCCAAGTGGATAGAGGCTGAAGCTTTTGCCCAAGTCAGAGAAAAGGAAGTTATATCCTTTATTAAAAGAAACATTATAACTAGATTTGGCATTCCTTCGGAAATTGTATGTGATAATGGTTCCCAATTTATTGGGAGCAGGACTACTAACTTTTGTGACAGCTGGGTGATATCATGCTTCTCATAATCAAAGTTGATCAGCATTTTGGCAGCTTCATCCTTGGTAGCTCGGAGCTCCTTCTCAAGATCAGCAATCTTGAGATCCTTCAGCACACCCATCTGTTGGAGGTCAGCAATTTGGCGGTCTTGATCCTCAACGTGGCCAACATAAGTCTCTATTTCAGCAAATTTCTGCAAGGAAAACAAGGCATAACGTCAGAAACAAGTGATCCTCAAAACTGTCAGGATAACAAACAGGGGCAGTGATCCTTACCTCGTTGAAGTAGTCCAGAAACTGTTGGCGGAGCAGGGGCAGACCTTGTAAATCCTCAGAGGCCTTTCTCTTCTTTCCTTTACCCCTAATAGGTGCTTTAGGGGCTGAAGCACTTGGGCTAGCAGGATTCTTCTTCCTTAAGGATTTCACGTTGGTCAGATCATCGATGCCAAACTTTGAGGCAGACTTAGAAGGTTTTCCAGCACCTACACAACCAAAATAAGATAAGTATTCTAATTAAAATTGAAATCCTACACAGAATTACTTTATGAATATGAATACTTACTTGACATTGTGGCAGAGGCAGAAGATACTTCTTGAGAATCCTGGGTGGCAACTTGAAAAGTTCTTGTCTCCGGGTCAAGCCTCTTAAAGGCCAAAAGTCTCTCTTTTGCAGCAGGTGTTAACTTCAGATGAGAGATGGAGATAGCTGCACAACAAACAAGAAAATATCAGTGATCCTCATCCTAAGGAACAAATTTTATGGTGATCCCTCCAGGATCCTCTATCCTACCATGGATAGCCCACTCCTTGGGCAAATCCTTCCCATCAGGAATTGTATCCCTCCTAACAAAAAAGAACCGACGCTTCCAGTTCGTGTCGTTCTTGGTGACTTTGAAGACAGGTTGATCCTCTCCAGCTTTTCGCTTAAACAAATAACGATGGGATCCGAAAGTGGTAAGATCATACATCTCAGCCAGCTCCGCCATACCAAGGTCAATCCCCTCTTGTTCAATGATCCTCTCAAGGGTATATAACACCCTCCAGATCATGGGCATGGCCTGGATATAGCAGATGCCGGTGAGAGAGAAGAAGGATTGAGTGAACTGTGGGAAAGGATACGAATATCCTATCAAGAACGGAGTAACCGGGAAAGCTACCCAAGCATCAGAAATAAAATCACTCAAAGTAGTGGGGGTGAAAGACTTGAAGATGGTGTTCGCCGGAAAACAATGACGGATTCTGTCGACCTGAGGATCGGTAAAACAGCACCTCTCGGTGGGAGAATCTTTAATAATCCCCTGACCCTTCAAGGGGCTGTTCTTCTCAGGATCCTTATGCGGGGAGTTCCGGAGCAACATCTTAACAGAAGGATGGAAGGAAGAAGAAAAACAGAGCAAAAGAGACGAAGATGAGAAGGAGAATACCTGGTTGATCTTCCGAATACGGTTATAAAGGGAGTCTCTTTGAATTTAAATGCATTCGATCCTATCCCTATCTTCTATTTATAATGATGATTTGCAGGAGAGTCATTTCAGTGACGTCAGGTTTGCAACGGCTAGTCCGTCTCCAATGGCTAGCTATCCGTTAGCTTGTTGCGGATAAGATCAACAAAATACAACTCGTTTATTTACAATATTACTCCTTATATTTTGGGGGCAATTGTTAGGGCTGGATTTTTATGACTTATGATCCTTACATGTGATCCTAACCAGTGATCCTTGTTTCTTTGGCAGATAGTGATCCTCAGAAGAGTTCCAGGATCAGGATCACGGACCATCCTAGGGATCCTCATACTAACGGTTGTTCTCTTTGGATTTAGTGTTATCTTGCAGGAATTTCGAGTAGGATCCGCTCTTAGCAACATAAACAAGGAACTCGTCACAGCAACTTTGGCATATGCATAATCAAAGATAGACGTTGTGGACGATATGGAAACTCAGCACAATTTAAGGGCGATAATTTAGGCTAGATTTACTTCTATTCCTAAAGGGGTAACGAGCTAATAGTTAGGTTATTTACCTAAAATACGACCACACACACTTGTATAAGTAGCACTCTTCAACATTCAGAAGAGACACACAACACATTTCTCACACGCTTTGACACACGATACTATAGTGATCCTTGTACTTAGCTCGTTACCATCCGAAGTTGTAACCATTATTTGTTATATTGAAGTTTGGTGATCGGTAGTTTCCATCACCCGAGGTTTTTTATGCCGGAGATCATTCATTGATCAAGGGCTTTTTCCTCGTATAAATCCTTGTGTCACTTGTGCATTTTCCATTTAAGTGATCCTTCACTTTGTTCATCATACCAAGCATTATTCCCCGTTTACATAAAGTTTGGTTGCATTATCCTTGTGTGATTTTTGACCAAAACAAGCTTATCTTTGAACATCATGTTTACCAATCTCTGTTATGTTGCACCTGCATTTTTCAAACTGAAAGGCATAGCAATAAATACCTGTTGGTGTCATGAAGGCAGTATCCTCCTGGTCCGAAGATTCCATTTGGATCTGCTGGAATCCTGAGGATGCATCCATGAAGGTTAACATCTCGTGCCCGGCAGTAGTATCCACCATTGCATCAATATGAGGAAGTGGAAATGGGTCTTTGGGACATGCCTTATTCAAGTCTGTGTTGTTTTGGTCAAAAATCAAGCAATGATAATGCAACCAAACTTTCTGTTGTGAGGTGTGATGCTTGAATTAATGAAAAATATTAAGGATCACTCTGAAATGCAATGAACAAATGAGATAGAGATTTATACGAGGAAAAAGCCCTTGATCAATGAATGATCTCCGGCATAAAAAACCTCGGGTGATGTAAACTACCGATCACCAACTCAGATTAAACAAGAAATGTATTACAACTTCGGATGATAGCGAGCTAATTACAAGGATCCCTATGGTGTAAAGTGCACAAAAATGTGTAATCGCCAAGTGAATTGTCAAGAGCTGGTGAGAGCAGTTATGAGTGTGTGTGTTAAGCTAAAAATAGCCAAGTGTTTCTATTTAGCTCGCTATCCCCTTTAAAAATAGAAAATATCTAAGCTAACTAACTATCCGCATTTCATGCAAGTCCTCCACGAACTCCATAACGTCCACTTCAGTCATGCACGTGCGGAATAAACATGGAATATGCTCCAGGAATATCGCCAAGACCAAGTCCAAGCTCGTACTCCTGCAAAACAACATCATATTCAAAGCAGACAATCGTTAGTATAAGGATCCTTATGATGATCCATGATCCTGACCCTGCAATACTTCTGAGGATCACTATCTCAAACAGAAGTGAGGATCACTAAACCCAACGGCAATTGATGATCACAAATCATTGGAAAATCCTCCCCTAACAATTGCCCCCAAAATATAAGGAGTAATGATGCAAATAACGAGTTATATCTTCTCGTCCTTATCTGCAACGAATCATCCACAGAACTAGCCGTTATAAGCGGACTAGCCGTTAAGATCCTGACGTCACTGAAGTGACCATCCTGCAAAATCATCATTATAAATTGAAGTTAGAGATAAGGGCTAGAAAGCATTTAAATTCGAGCGTTTCCTCTTTAAATCCTCATTCGAAGACTCGATCAGGTACTCCTCTCTCCTTTCTCTCTTCATCTTCTTACTCTGTTTCTCCTTCTTCACCATTGTCATAATCAAAATGATGCTACGATACTCACCGGCTAAGGATCACAAGAAGGACAGCCCCTTGAAAAGCCAAGGGATCATAAAAGATTCTGCAAAAGAACGTTGCTGCTTCACCGATCCACAGATTGACAGAATTCGCCATTGTTTTCCGGTGAACACCGTTTTCAAACCATTTGATCCCACCATTTTAAGCGATTTTGCTTCTGAAACCTGGATAGCTTTTCCAGTCACCCTATTCACCATAGGATACACCTACCCTTTTCCAGATTTCACCCAATCCTTCTTCTCTCTCACTGGCATCTCTTACATCCAAGCGATGCCTATGGTCTGGAGGGTCTTGTATACCCTTGAAAGGATCATAGAGCAACAAGGTATCGATCTGGGAATGTCGGAGCTTTCAGAGATGTACGACCTGGTTAGCCATGGGTCCCACCGGTATCTACTCAAACATAAGCCTGGTGAAGAACATCGCATCTTCAAAGCCACTAAGAATGACACCAACTGGAAACGGCGATTCTTCTTTGTCAGAAGGGAATCTATCCCTGATGGGAAGGATCTGCCTAGAAAATGGACCACTCATGGTAGGATAGAGGATCCTTAGGAGGATCACCATATGATTTTGCTTCTGACCAGGATCACTAACATGTTTCCCTTTCTTTTGTGCAGCTGTTTCTGTCTCACATCTCTTCAAAACACCTGCAACAAAGGAAAGGCTTGTTGCTTTCCGAAGACTTGATCCTCCAATAAGATCATTTAAAGCAAACACCCAGGATTCTCAAGAGGTATCCTCATGTTCTGTCGCCATGTCAAGTAAGTATCTGTGTTTATATGTGATTAAATGCTTAAATAAAATCAAATAAGGATACTTATCTGTTTTGGTCAAAAATTACCGAAGCAATTTAGTGATCAAATTAGTTAAGTGAGGTAGAGTGCTAAAATGGGTATTGGAAATATGTTGGTTATGTTGTTTGTAAAAACAGTTTTCAGGATACGGCTCAGGATATTGAGCTGTATCTACGATCAAACTATGAGCAAAAAGTAAAGGAAATGACACGAGATGTACGAGGAAAGCCCTTGATCAATCTAGTTCACCGGCATAAAACCTCGGGAGCTGACAATCGCAGCTGCCATGTTCTTCTTATTGCTTTCAACTTCAGGATACAGTGCAGGATATGATGCGGATCAACTAGGTGTTAAAATTAAATTTGATTACAAGTGTTTGTGTTTTAGTGATTGCTAGAAGCTAGAGAGTAAAGTGTGCGAGTGAAAGTGTGTGGAAAAAGTTGTGTCTACCTATGATCCGATCAATCCCTTTTATAGTAAAAGAAACTAACAAACTATCCTATTATTCCGGGATACGTTGGAATATTCCATTCTGAACGTTGGGGGCTGCTTCTACTCGTTTTCCACGCGCATATTAACCATAATTCCAGGATTTAAGCCTCCATGACCGTTGGAACATTAATATCTTTGACCAGCTCCCACGAAACGTGCCTTTCTTCAATGACGACCGTTACAAGAGCTATTCTTCCGCCATCAACGTCCTTATCCTGACTAATTTGAACGGGTCTTCAGGATAACTTGGTCCTCATGAACGTTAGTCCCTTGTAACCAACGTTTACAAGCAAATCATTAGTAATAGTCAGGATACTGCCCTAGGATGTTACCAATATCCTGGCCTGGTATCCTGATCCGGTATCCTGATCCTGTATCCTGATCATATACAACTAATAAAAAATCAAGATACAAAGTCAGGATATGGGCTTAGAATTTCACCCATAACAATTGTCCCCAAAAATATAACTGTTGGATATCCTGATTCCAACGGATATATTTTTTAGTCATTCCAACATGTCTGGTAAGGATATCTGTTTTAAATATTCCTGCATAGATTTGGTTACTTCAGAATACTATCATGTAATGAAATTAGAATTACTCCCTTTTACGCAGATTCCATCAAGGACCCTGCTACTTTTAATCTAGAGGAGCTTGACAGCTTTTCTAAGCCTGCTTTGGTGAAAAAGGAGCCATATGTTGCCATCAGCTCTAAGCCCTCTACTGCTACTGCCGAAGGTTTCTCTTATGGTGACCTTGGCTTCATGGAATCCATCGAGCCCATGATCTCCTTCCCTAATAAGGTAAGTATCCAGATCCTGGACTGCTATAACCGCATGAACAATGGACACCCTTTGCCAACCCATGTGGACGGGCCACGTTTTGCTGGTAGAAATGTGGGTTGGCAATTTTGACAACCTTAAAGGGTTAAACATTCTGTGAATAAATAAAACTTTTACTTTTTGACTTATCCTGTGTTGTTATCCTTATGAATCCTTTAGTTTCCATGTGTTATTATATACTTTGTTTGAATAAGAAAAGTTAAACGAATTAAATTTAAGAATTTTAGGATATGATCCAGAATCAAATATCCTATAGTCGAGAAATTCCAAAAAGTAGTGTATTTTAAGGATCATAAGTTCAGTTGTCAAAGAATAAGGGTCACTTATATAAATGATAAAATTAAAGTAATTTAAGGATCATACCTGAGGATCCAAGTTAGGATGCTAACTCCTTAACAATCATAATCAGGATAATCAAGAAAGACAAACCTTAGTGGAAGGTAAGGATCCAGGATCCTTGCTTATTTAACTTCAAAAACCTGAAATAGAATACAACTTGGGGCTAAGCCAATATAAGATAAGAGTTAGTAACTCGGGACAAGCCCAACAATTCTGGGGACAAGCCCAATATACTGGGGACAAGCCCAAAGGATAACTGGGGACAAGCCCAAAGGATAACTGGGGACAAGCCCAAAGGATAACTGGGGACAAGCCCAAATGATCGTGTGTAAATTGGAGTATGGCCCTCACTGGTGACTATCCAAACTTAGTGACATGAAAATGCCAAAACCTTAGCTAACGTGAAAACATTAGAAACCTTAGTAACGGATGTATGGTACGTCTACCATTATACGTAGGATCCCGGATACAGCCAGTACAATGAAATTGTCAGCCCCTAAAGCGAGTACTGGTCTCGTTGCCATGAACTGTACCAGGATCATCGTGCTCTACTGGCGATACTGGGGACAGGCCTAAACTGGGGACTAGCCCAAAAAACTGGGGTCAAGCCCAAATAATTGGGGTCAAGCCCAAATAACTGGGGTCAAGCCCAAATAACTGGATACTTCTGTGGATAATCAATTCTTTGTTAAGGATACCTGAACCTTCAAAACTCAGAATCAAGTGAAAGGAGGATATAGGATGCAAGATCCTTATCCTTATATAAGGGAATAAAAGAATGAAATAGCTTGAGATTAGAATGTTACCAAAATGAGGATCATCTGTCGGGTAAGGATCCTTCAAGGATACTTCCTATATGAGGATCATGGATCCTTATCACATGAAGTATTTCTTCAGATGGACAGCATTCCAGGCTCTTGGTAGCAAATCACCTTCCATTGTCAGCAATCGATATGCCCCCTTTCCTTCCTCAGCTTCAATCAAATAAGGGCCTTCCCACTTTGGTGCCAATTTTCCATCAGCAGGATTGGTGGTATTCTGAAATGCTTTCCTTAGTACCGTATCACCAACTTGGAATTTCCTGATCCTAACATTTTTGTTGTAAGCTCCAGCCATCCTTTGTAGATAACTGGCCATCCTTATCCTTGCCAAATCCCTGATTTCTTCTATAGTATCTGTTTTGGTCAAAAATCACACAAGGATAATGTTTTGGTCAAAAATCACACAAGGATAATGTAACCAAACTTTATGTAAACGGGGTATGATGCTTGGTTGATTATAGAAGTAAAGGATCACTTTCGTGATAGAGATGCAAAGACACAATGATTTATACGAGGAAAAAGCCCTTGATCAATATATGATCTCCGGCATAAAAAACCTCGGGTGATGGCAACTACCGATCACCAAACTTCAATATAAGAATAAAATGGTTACAACTTCGGATGATAATGAGCTGAGTACAAGGATTACTATTGTTACGAGTGTCTAAGTGTGTGAGAGTTGCGTTGTATGTCGTGTGTGTTCTCCCAAATGAGGAAGAGTGGTATTTATACAAGTGTAGGTGACCTATTTTAGGTAAATAGACTAATAATCAGCTCATTACCCCTTTAGAAATAAAAGACAATCTAGCCTAAATTGCCGCCCTTAAATCAAGCTAAGTTTCCATATCCTTTGCAACGTCTATCTTTGATTAAGCTCGTGCTATAATTGTGAAGACGCGTCCCTTGATTATGATGCTAAGAGCGTATCCTGCTAGATGTTCCTGCAAAATAATGTTGTATCACATGAAGATAACTATTAGCATGAGGATCCTTCCAATGGTCCATGATCCTGATCCTGAAGTCCTGCTGAGGATCACTATCTGCCAAAGAAACAAGGATCACTGGTTAGGATCACGTGTAAGGATCACATATGATAAAAATCCAGCCCTAACAATTGCCCCCAAAATATAAAGAGTTTATTGTAAATAAACGAATTATATTTTGCTCTGATCTTTATCTCCAACGGACTATTCGGATAACTAGCCGTTATAAGCGGACTAGCCGTTGTGATCATTACGTCACAGATGTGACAATCCCTGCAAATCATGATTATAAATAGGAGATAGGGTTAGGATCATTCTGCATTTAAATTCGAGATATCTTCCCTTTATAATCGCTACCGAAGATTGACCAGGTACTCTCTTCTTCTCTTTTTCCTTTCTTCCTTCTCTTGCTCTGTTTTTTGCTTTTATTCTGTTTCTGTTCCGTCACAAGCATGTTGCTCCGGAATTCTCCACACAAGGATTCCAAGAAGAGTAGTCCCCTAAAAAGCCAAGGGATCATCAAGGATTCTCCTACGGAGAGGTGTTGCTTTACTGATGCCCACGTAGACAGGATTCGTCATTGCTTTCCGGCGAATGCTGTTTTCAAATCCTTCACATCTACTGCTTTGAGCGACTTTGTTTCAGACGTTTGGGTGGCCTTTCCTGCTACTCCGTTCATCATAGGGTATTCGTATCCTTTTCCAGCCTTCACCCAATCCTTCTTTTCTTTAACCGGCATATCTTATATCCAAGCTATGCCGATGATCTGGAGGATCTTGTATACCTTCGAGAGGATCATCGAGCAGAAGGGAATTGATTTGGGGATGGCAGAGTTGGCCGCACTTTATGATCTTACCACATTTGGTTCTCATCGATACTTACTGAAGCGGAAAGCCGGGGAGGATCACCCTGTCTTCAAGGTCACTAAGAACGATACAAACTGGAAGCGTCGCTTTTTCTTTGTTAGAAGGGATACCATCCCAGATGGGGAGGATCTGCCCGAGGAATGGGCTACTCATGGTAGGATAGAGGATCCTGGAAGGATCACTGTGAGATTTGCCTTATGTGATGAGGATCACTAACGTCTTTTTTCTTTTGTCTTTTGTGCAGCTATCTCCGTTGCTCACCTAAAATTGACCCCTGCTGCAAGAGAAAGAATCTTAGCTTTTAAAAAGCTTGATCCTGAGGTCAGAAGTTTCCAAGTCACCGTCCAAGACTCACAAGAAGTATCCTCTGCATCTGCCACTATGTCAAGTAAGTATCCTTATAGAAAATAAATTATATGTAAGATTGTTTGATTAATAAGGCAACTTATCTTGATTTTGATTGTGTAGGCGCTGGGAAGTCTGCCAAGTCTGTCAAATCTGCCTCCAAATTTGGGATAAGTGATCTTGCCAACGTCAAGTCTTCGAGGAAGAAGGCTCCTACTGCTAGTCCTTCAGCTTCAGCTCCTAAGGCACCTATCCGAGGCAAGGGGAAGAAGAGGAAAACTTCTGAAGATCTCCAAGGATTTCCCCTCCTTCGTCAGCAATTTCTTGATTATTTTGACGAAGTTAGGATCACTGCCCCTGTTGATTGTCCTGACAAGTTTAGGGATCACCTATGTCTGATGTTGTTTTCCTGTTTTTCTTGTAGAAATTCACCGAAATGGAGACTTATGTTAACCAGGTTGAAGATCAAGATCGTCAAATTGCCGACCTCCAACAGATGGGTGTGTAGAAGGATCTCAAGATTGCTGATCTTGAGAAGGAGATCCGGGCTGTTAAGGACGAGGCTGTCAAAGCATTGATCAACTTTGATTATGAAAAGCATGACATTACTCAGGATGCTAAAGTCTCTGCCGCGATAGCTATGTACAAGATACAACTGCAGATGGCTACGGAGGCTCAGGATCCTTCCTTCGATAAGAGCACATGGGATATTGAAGGCTGGAAGGCAAGGCTGGCGGAACTGGAGGACGAGGATGAAGCCGAGGATATCCCAATGCTGGAGGGTGGTGATGCTGACAAGGATCAAGGCGGAGAAGCTGGTGGTGACGAAGCAGCGAAGGTGTAGGCTGCATGATTGGGCGATGATGGATATTTTTGACTAGGCCGGAGCCCAATTTTTTAGTAATGGTTTTTGTGGTTGTTGGTGGTTTGTGAACAATTTATGGTCTGTAATCTTTGAACAATAGTTTTTAGGGTAAAGGATCCTGGATCCTTTGAACAATAGGTAGGATTACAAAAGGTGGAGGGATCCTCTGTTTGGGGGATGAAGCCTTTGTGATCCTGCCGCTTTTACTTTCCTGTACCTGCTAAGACCGCATAGACAATGGACACCCTTTGCCAACCCATGTGGACGGGCCACGTTTTGCTAGTAGAAACGTGGGTTGGCAATTTTGACAACTTTTTGCAAGGATTAAAGATCCTTTTGCTAATAATATAACCTTAATCTTTTTGGCTTATCCTGTGTTGTTATCCTTTGTTTATCTTTTTAGTTTCCAATTGTTTTAGAAATATATTTGTAACAATAATTAAGCAAACCATGTTCAAGAAATATAGGATATGATCCTGGATCAAATATCCTATAATTGAAAATTTTCAAGGTAGTTTATTTTAAGGATCATAGGTTCAGTTGTCAAGGTCTAAGGGTTACTCAAATGAATAATGAAATAAATAAAAAAAATAGTTAAGGATCATACCTGAGGATCCAAGTTAGGGTCCTAACCTTTAATCGGGACAACCATAAGTAAGACTTTAACGGATAATAAGGATTAAGGATCCTTAATTGTTTAATCTTCGAAAACCTGAAAAATGGAACATATCTTGGGACTAAGCCATTGTAAAAGATAAATTAGTAGCTGGGGACATGCCCAAAGGATAACTGAGGATGATCCCGGAGGATCACTGGGGACAAGCCCAAAGGATAACTGGGGACAAGCCCAAAGGATAACTGGGGACAAGCCCAAAGGATCGTATGTAAACTGGAGTATGGCCCTTACTGGCGACTATCCAAACTTAGTGACATGAAAATGTCAAAACCTTAGCTAACGTGAAAACGTTAGAAACCTTAGGAACGGATGTATGGTACGTCTACCATTATACGTAGGATCCTGGATATAGCCAGTACGATGAGGTTGTCAGCCCCGGAAGTGGGTACTGGTCCCAAAGACGTGAACTATATCAGGATCATCGTGCGCTGCTGGCGGAAACTGGGGATGATCCCAAGGATAACTGGGGTTGGACCCAAGGATCTGCGGTGCTTTTGAAGATCTTCGACGATATGCTGAAGATATCTGAACTATCATAACTTAAATGGTTTGTGAGTAGAGGATGAAGGATACATGATCCTTATCCTTGGGTAAAAAGTAAGAAAATGTAATAGTTGTAGGATAAGCACGTTACCAGAGTAAGGATCACTGATATCACCGGGATCCTTCAAGGATAATATAGGGATCACATGCATGAAGGATCATGTTTACATGAAATATCTCTTCAAGTGAACAGCATTCCAGGCTCTTGGTAACAGGTTTCCTTCCATGGTTAACAACCTGTATGCCCCCTTTCCTGCTTCAGCTTCAATGGCCTTCCCATTTTGGTGCTAACTTCCCGTCAGCAGGATTGATAGTATTTTGAAATGCTTTTCTCAACACCATATCTCCGACTTGGAACTTCCTGATTCTTACGTTTTTGTTGTAAGCACCAGCCATTCTTTGTTGGTAGCTTGCCATCCTTATCCTAGCCAGATCCCTGATTTCCTCAATAGTATCCAAATCCTGGGCTAGGATTGCAGCATTTTCTTCAGGATCACGAGCACTTGTTCTAGCAGTTGGGATCACCATTTCTGTTGGGATCACTGCTTCTGCGCCAAATACTAAAGAGAAAGGTGTTTGACCAGTGGCATTCTTGGGAGTTGTTCTATCAGCCCATAGCACATAAGGTAATTCCTCTGCCCATTTTCCTTTCTTGGATCCCAGCTTCTTCTTCAGATTGTTGATGATGATCTTGTTGGATGATTCTGCTTGGCCATTGGCTTGTGGATGAACTGGTGTTGATGTTATCATCTTGATTCCCCAACTGTCACAAAAGTTAGTGGTTCTGCTTCCAATGAACTGGGAACCATTATCACATACAATTTCGGAGGGAATGCCAAATCTAGTTATAATGTTTCTTTTAATGAAGGATATGACTTCCTTTTCTCTGACTTGAGCAAAGGCTTCAGCTTCTATCCACTTAGAGAAGTAGTCAGTCATGGCAAGCATAAATACTTTTCCACCAGGTGCTTTAGGGAGCTTGCCAACTATATCCATCCCCCATCTCATGAAAGGCCAAGAGGATGGTATGGGGTGTAGCAGTTCAGCTGGTTGATGAAGGATATTGCTGTGTCTTTGACAAGGATCACATTTCCTAGCATATTCTACAGCATCCCTTTTCATGGTTGGCCAGTAGTATCCTGTTCTAAGGATCCTTGAGAATAATGCCCTGCCCCCAGTGTGGTTTCCATAATCTCCTTCATGGAAGTCTCTCAACACTTCTTCAATTTCAGGATCCTCAATACATCTTAAATATGGTCCTGCAAGGGATCGTTTATATAGCACATTATTTAAGATTGTAAATTGAGATACCTTGATCCTGAAAGCTCTAGGATTTTCTCCCACCGGGATCTCTCCATGTTGCAAGTATTTCATGATTGGTGAGACCCATGATCCTGCATAAGATTGAGCTTCTTCACTAGGGATTACTGCAGTATCCTCTTCTATTTCCATGGCCACTTGATTTTCAATAGCAGGAACCAGGATATGGATGATAGGGATACTTATGTCTTCTGGAATTTTTAAGGATGATCCTAAGTTGGCCAATGCATCAGCTTCCGTGTTATCCTCCCTTGGTACCTGTGTTAAGCTGAAAGAGACAAAAGAGAGTGCCAATTCCTTGACTATCTCTAAATATTTGGTTAGTTTTTCACCTTTAACAGCATAGGATCCATTAAAGTGATTAGTGATCAATAATGAGTCTACATATACTTTAAGATATTTTACCCCCATATTCTTAGCAATTTGCAAGCCAGCAATTAAGGCTTCATACTCAGCCTCATTGTTAGTTGCTTGGAACTCACAGGCTATGGAGTGGGGTATTATGTCCCCCTGTGGCGATTTTAGTAGTATCCCGAGCCCTGTGCCCTTTACATTTGAGGATCCATCAGTGTGTAGTATCCAAGGATCCTTGGTCTCATCCAGCTGTTGGACCTCCAATTCTGCTTCTCTTTGTAGATCACTACTGAAATCAGCCACAAAGTCAGCTAGTGCTTGGGATTTAATGGCTGTTCTTGGTTCATATCTTATATCATGGGAACTAAGCTTTACTGCCCACTTAGCCATTCTTCCTGACATCTCTGGTTTCCTGAGGACATTCTTAATTGGAAAGTTAGTCTTAACAACAATAGTATGGGTTTCAAAATAATGCCTTAACTTAGTCGATGCCATGATTAATGCAAGAATAAGTTTTTCGAGGTGTGAGTACCTGGATTCGGCATCAAGTAAACTCTTACTTACATAGTAGATAGGATATTGTGTACCTTCATGATCCTTCACAAGGACAGCACTTACAGCGGTTGAGGATACCGCCAAATATAAGGATAACACATCTCCGTTTTCGGGCTTTGACAATGCTGGTGCTGAGGACATATATTCTTTAAGGGCTTGTAAAGCATTCTCATGTTTCTCAGTCCATTCAAATTTCTTGTTCTTCCTTAGGATATCGTAAAATTCTTTGCATTTTTCTGAGGATTTTGATATGAACCTGTTCAGAGCTGCTATCCTGCCTGTTAGCCTTTACACATCCTTAGCATTGGCAGGGGACTTGATGTTTACTAATGCTTTAATTTGCTCCGGACTTGCCTCAATGCCCCTCTGAGTTACCATATATCCTAGGAATTTTCCTGCCTTAACACCAAAGTGGCACTTTGAAGGATTAAGCTTCATGTTATAATTATCAAGGATATCAAATGCGTCCTCCAAATCCCTTAGGTGATCCTCAGCTTTCTTCGATTTGACTACCATATCATCTATGTATACTTCCATAGTTTGTCCAATTTGATCTTTGAACATCATATTCACCAGCCTTTGATATGTTGCACCTGCATTTCTTAATCCAAAAGGCATGGCAATATAACAATACAAACCTGTTGGGGTCATGAAGGCTGTATCCTCTTGGTCAGATGGTTCCATCTGAATTTGTTGGAATCCAGATGATGCATCCATGAAGGTTAACAGTTCATGCCCCGCTGTTGCATCCACCATGGAGTCAATGTGGGGTAATGGGAAAGGATCCTTGGGGCATGCCTTATTTAAATCAGTGAAATCGACACATACCCTCCACTTTCCGTTTTTCTTTTGGACAACAACCACATTGGCTAACCATTTTGGATACTTTACCTCTCTGATCATACCTGCTCGAAGTAGTCTCTCTACTTCTTCTTGGATAATGGCATTCCTTTCTGGTGCAAACTTCCTCCTTTTTTGATGGATTGGTTTGATAGACCTGTCAATGCCAAGTTTGTGAGTAATAATATCCTTAGTGTTTTGGTCAAAAATCACACAAGGATAATGTAACCAAACTTTATGTAAACGGGGTATGATGCTTGGTTAATTATGAAAGTAAAGGATCACGTCTGTGATAAAGATGTAAAGACACAATGATTTATACGAGGAAAAAGCCCTTGATCAATATATGATCTCCGGCATAAAAAACCTCGGGTGATGGCAACTACCGATCACCAAACTTCAATATAAGAACAAAATGATTACAACTTCGGATGGTAATGAGCTGAGTACAAGGATCACTATTGTTTCGAATGTCTAAGTGTGTGAGAGTTGCGTTGTATATCGTGTGTGTTCTTCCGAATGAGGAAGAGTGGTACTTATACGTGTGTAGGTGACCTATTTTAGGTAGCTAAACTAATATTCAGCTCATTACCCCTTTAGAAATGAGATACAATCTAGCCTAAATAGCCGCCCATAAATCAAGCCAAGTTTCCATATCCTGTGCAACGTCTATCTTCAATTAAGCTCTTGCCATAATTGTGAAGACGCGTCCCTTGATCATGATGCTTAGAGCGTATCCTGCTAGATATTCCTGCAAAAATAACATTGCATTAAGCGAAGATGATCGTTAGTATGAGGATCCTATAATGTCCCATGATCCTGATCCTGAAGTCCTGCTGAGGATCACTATCTGCCAAAGAAACAAGGATCACTGGTTAGGATCACATGTAAGGATCACCTATAATAAAAATCCAGCCCTAACAATTGCCCCCAAAATATAAGGAGTTTATTGTAAATTAATGAGTTGTATTTTGTTTCGATCTTATCTCCAACGGGCGACTCCGGATAACTAGCCGTTACACATGGACTAGCCGTTGTGATCATTACGTCATAGATGTGACAATCCCTGCAGATCATGATTATAAATAGGAGATAGGGTGAGGATCAGTTTGTATTTAAATTCAAGATACACTCCCTTTATATTCTGCACCGAAGATTGATCAGGTATTCTTCTCTTTCTCTCTTTTTTCTCTTTGCTCTGTTTTCTGCTCCTACTCTGTTTCCGTCCCGTCACAAATATGTTGCTCCGGAATTCTCCACACAAGGATTCCAAGAAGGATAGTCCCTTAAAAAGTCAGGGGATTATCAAGGATTCTCCTACGGAGAGGTGCTGCTTTACTGATGTTCACATAGACAAAATTCGTCATTGCTTTCCGGCGAATGCTATTTTCAAGTCCTTCACACCTACCGCTCTGAGTGACTCTGTTTCGAATACCTGGGTGGCTTTTCCTGCTACTCCATTCACCATAGGGTATTCATATCCTTTTCCATCGTTCACCCAATCTTTCTTTTCCTTAACCGGCATCTCATATATCCAAGCTATGCCGATGATCTGGAGGGTTCTGTATACCTTTGAGAGGATCATCGAGCAGGAAGGGACTGATCTGGGGATGGCGGAGTTAGCTGAGTTTTATGATCTCACCACCTTTGGTTCTCACCGGTATTTGTTGGAACGGAAAGCCGGGGAGGATCATCCTGTCTTCAAGGTCACTAAGAACGATACAAACTGGAAGCGTCGCTTTTTCTTTGTTAGGAGGGATTCCATCCCGGATGGGAAGGATCTGCCCAAGGAATGGGCCACTCATGGTAGGATAGAGGATCCTCGAAGGATCACTATCGGCCCTGTCTCATATAATGAGGATCACTAACATCTCTTTTTATCTCTTGTGCAGCTATATCCATTGCTCATCTGAAATTAAGCCCTGCTGCAAAAGAGAGAGTCCTAGCTTTTAAAAAGCTTAATCCTGAAGTCAGAAGTTTCCAAGTCACCGTCCAAGATTCTCAAGAAGTATCCTCTGCATCTGCCACTATGTCAAGTAAGTATCCTTATAGAAAATAAATTATATGTAGGATTGTTTGATTAATAAAGCAACTTATCTTGTTTTTTGATTGTGTAGGTGCTGGAAAGTCTGCCAGGTCTGTCAAATCTGCTTCTAAATTTGGAATAGATGATCTCACCACCGTCAAGTCTTCGAGGAAGAAGGCTCCTGCTGCCAGTCCTTCAGTTTCAGCCCCCAAGGCACCTATCCGGGGCAAGGGAAAAAAGAGGAAAACCTCTGAAGATCTCCAAGGATTTCCCCTCCTCCGTCAGCAATTCCTTGACTACGTGAATGAGGTAAGGATCACTGCCCCTGTTGGTTATCCGTTTCGAATATCCTGTTTGTGTATCCTGTTTCTTTAAGGATCATCCGGTTCTGAACTTACCTTATTTCCCTCTTTGCAGAAACTTGCCGAGATCGAGACCTATCTTGGCCATGTTGAGGATCAAGAGAGCCAGATTGCCGACCTTCAACAAATGGGCGTGCTTAAGGATCTCAAGATAGCGGATCTTGAGAAGGAACTCCGGGCCACGAAGGATGAGGCTGCTCAGAGGTTGATCGATATGGATAACGAGAAGCAGGAGATCACCCAAGATGCCAAGGTCTCCGCGGCAATTGCTATGTACAAGATACAACTTCAAATGGCTGAGGAGGCTCAGGATCCTACCTTTGACAAAAGCTCGTGGGACGTTGAAGGTTGGAAGGCAAGGCTGGCGGACCTGGAGGACGAGGATGAGGCTGAGGAGATCCCCATGCTGGAAGGTGGTGATGCTGAGAAGGATCAAGGTGGAGATGCTGGTGGTGACGAAGCAGCGAAGGTGTAGGCTGCATGATTGGGCGATGATGGATATTGTTGACTAGGCCGGAGCCCAATTTTTTAGGATTGGTAGTGGTTTTTTGTGGTAGTGGTGTTTGTGAACAATTATGGTCTGTAATCTTCGAACAATAGTTTTTAGGGTAAAGGATCCTGGATCCTTTGAACAATAGGTAGGATTGCAAAAGGTGGAGGGATCCTCTGTTTGGGGGATGAAGCCTTTGTGATCCTGCCGCTTTTACTTTCCTGCACAATGCTAAGACCGCATAGACAAAGGACACCCTTTGCCAACCCATGTGGACGGGCCACGTTTTGCTGGTAGAAATGTGGGTTGGCAATTTTGACAACTTTTTGAAAGGGTTAATGATCCTTTTGTTTAATATTATAACTTTAACTTTTCTGGCTTATCTCGTGTTGTTATCCTTATCTTCTTGTTTCTTAGTTGTTTTTGTAGTATATTTGTTAAAGTGGCAAGAGTTGAAAATATGTTATCCAAATTTAGGATATGATCCCAGATCAAATATCCTGATATTGAAAATTTTCAAAGTACTTTAGTTCAAGGATCATAGGTTTGGTTGTCAAAGTATAAGGGTCGGTTAGGATAACGAGTATAATCAAGATAGTCAAGGATCATACCTGAGGATCCAAGTTAGGATCCTAACCTTCAACCGAGACAGTCGTAGATAAGTTTTTACTAGATAATAAGGATTAAGGATCCTTATGTGTTTTAACTTTGACAATCCTGAAAAACGAAGCACAATTTGGGACTAAGCCAATGTAAGAAATAAATTAGTAACTGGGGACATGCCCAAAGGATAACTGAGAATGATCCCGGTGGATCACTGGGGACAAGCCCAAAGGATAACTGAGAATGATCCTGGTGGATCACTGGGGACAAGCCCAAAGGATAACTGGGGACAAGCCCAAAGGATCGTATGTAAACTGGAGTATGGCCCTTACTGGCGACTATCCAAACTTAGTGACATGAAAATGTCAAAACCTTAGCTAACGTGAAAACGTTAGAAACCTTAGGAACGGATGTATGGTACGTCTACCATTATACGTAGGATCCTAAATATAGCCAGTACGATGAGGTTGTCAGCCCCGGAAGTGGGTACTGGTCCCAAAGACGTGAACTATATCAGGATCATCGTGCGCTGCTGGCGGAAACTGGGGATAATCCCAAGGATAACTGGGGTTGGACCCAAGGATCTGCGGTGTTTTTGAAGATCTTTGACGATATGCTGAAGATACCTGAACTATCATAACTCAAATGTTTCGTGAGTAGAGGATGAAGGATACATGATCCTTATCCTTAGGTAAAAAGTAAGAAAATGCAATAGTTTCTAGGATAAGCATATTACCAGAGTAAAGATCACTGACATCACCGTGATCCTTCAAGGATACTTCAGTGTAAGGATCACATGCATGAAGGATCATGTTCACATGAAATATTTCTTTAAGTGAACAGCATTCCAGGCTCTTGGCAACAAGTTTCCTTCCATGGTTAGCAATCTGTATGCCCCCTTTCCTGCTTCAGCTTCAATTAAGTAAGGGCCTTCCCATTTTGGTGCTAACTTCCCGTCAGCAGGATTAATAGTGTTTTGGAATGTTTTTCTCAACACCATATCTCCGACTTGGAACTTCCTTATCCTAACATTTTTGTTGTAGGCACCAGCCATTCTTTGTTGGTAGCTAGCCATCCTTACCCTAGCCAGATCCCTGATTTCCTCAATAGTATCCAAATCCTGAGCCAGGATTGCAGCATTTTCTTCAGGATCACGAGCACTTGTTCTAACAGTTGGGATCACCATCTCTGTTGGGATCACTGCTTCTGCCCCAAATACTAAAGAAAAGGGTGTTTGACCAGTGGCATTCTTGGGAGTTGTTCTATCAGCCTATACACATAAGGTAACTCCTCTGCCCATTTCCCCTTCTTGGATCCTAGCTTCTTCTTCAGATTGTTGATGATGATCTTGTTGGATGATTCTGCTTGACCATTGGCTTGTGGATGAACTGGTGTTGATGTTATCATCTTGATTCCCCAACTGTCACAAAAGTTAGTGGTTCTGCTTCCAACGAATTGGGAGCCATTATCACATACAATTTCAGAGGGAATGCCAAATCTAGTTATAATATTTCTTTTGATGAAGGATATGACTTCCTTTTCTCTGACTTGGGCGAAGGCTTCAGCTTCTATCCACTTAGAAAAATAGTCAGTCATGGCAAGCATAAATACTTTTCCACCAGGTGCTTTAGGGAGCTTGCCAACTATATCCATTCCCCATCTCATGAATGGCCAAGAGGATGGTATGGGGTGTAGTAATTCAGCTGGTTGATGAAGGATATTGCTGTGTCTTTGACAAGGATCACATTTCCTAGCATATTCTACAGCATCCCTTTTCATGGTTGGCCAGTAGTATCCTGTTCTAAGGATCCTTGAGAATAATGCCCTGCCCCCAGTGTGGTTTCCACAATCTCCTTCATGGAAGTCTCTCAACACTTCTTCAATTTCAGGATCCTCAATACATCTTAAGTATGGTCCTGCAAGGGATCGTTTATATAGCACATTATTTAAGATTGTAAATTGAGATACCTTGATCCGGAAAGCTCTAGGATTTTCTCCCATTGGAATCTCTCCGTTTTGCAAGTATTTCATGATTGGTGAGACCCATGATCCTGAATAAGATTGAGCTTCTTCACTAGGGATTATTGCAGTATCCTCTTCTATTTCCATGGCCACTTGATTTTCAATAGCAGGAGCCAGGATATGGATGATAGGGATACTTATGTCTTCTGGAATTTTTAAGGATGATCCTAAGTTGGCCAATGCATCAGCTTCCGTGTTATCCTCCCTTGGTACCTGTGTTAAGCTGAAAGAGACAAAAGAGAGTGCCAATTCCTTGACTATCTCTAAATATTTGGTTAGTTTTTCACCTTTAACAGCATAGGATCCATTAAAGTGATTAGTGATCAATAATGAGTCTACATATACTTTAAGATATTTCACCCCCATATCCTTAGCAATTTGCAAGCCAGCAATTAAGGCTTCATATTCAGCCTCATTGTTAGTTGCTTGGAACTCACAGGCTATGGAGTGGGGTATTATGTCCCCTTGTGGCGATTTTAGTAGGATCCCGAGCCCTGTGCCCTTGACATTTGAGGATCCGTCAGTGTGTAATATCCAAGGATCCTTGGTTTCATCCAGCTGCTGGACCTCCAATTCTGCTTCTTTTTGTAGATCACTACTGAAATCAGCCACAAAGTCGGCTAAGGCTTGTGATTTAATGGCTGTTCTTGGTTCATATCTTATATCATGGGCACTAAGCTTTACTGCCCACTTAGCCATTCTCCCTGACATTTCCGGTTTCCTGAGGACATTCTTAATTGGAAAATTAGTTTTAACAGCAATAGTATGGGTTTCAAAATAATGCCTTAACTTAGTGGATGCCATGATTAATGCAAGAATAAGTTTTTCGAGGTGTGAGTACCTGGATTCGGCATCAAGTAGACTTTTACTTACATAGTAGATAGGATATTGTGTACCTTCGTGATCCTTGACAAGGACAGCACTTACAGCGGTTGAGGATACCGCCAGGTATAAGGATAACACATCTCCTTTTTCCGGTTTTGCTAATGCTGGTGCTGAGGACATATATTCTTTAAGGGCTTGTAAAGCGTTCTCATGCTTCTCAGTCCATTCAAACTTCTTATTCTTCCTTAGGATATCGTAGAATTCTTTGCATTTTTCTGAGGATTTCGATATGAACCTGTTCAAAGCTACTATCCTGCCTGTCAGTCTTTGAACATCCTTGGCATTGGCAGGAGATTTGATATTTACTAATGCTTTGATTTGTTCTGGGCTTGCTTCAATGCCCCTCTGAGTTACCATGTATCCTAGGAACTTTCCTGCCTTAACACCAAAATGGCATTTTGAAGGATTAAGTTTCATGTTGTAATTATCAAGGATATCGAATGCTTCTTCCAAATCCCTTAGGTGATCCTCAGCTTTCTTTGATTTGACTACCATATCATCTATGTATACTTCCATAGTTTGTCCAATTTGATCTTTGAACATCATATTCACCAGCCTTTGATATGTTGCACCTGCATTTCTTAATCCGAAAGGCATGGCAATATAACAATACAAACCTATTGGGGTCATAAAGGCTGTATCCTCTTGGTCAGATGGTTCCATCTGAATTTGTTGGAATCCAGAGGATGCATCCATAAAGGTCAACAGTTCATGCCCCGCCGTTGCATCCACCATGGAGTCAATGTGGGGTAATGGGAAAGGATCCTTGGGACATGCCTTACTTAAATCAGTGAAATCGACACATACCCTCCACTTTCCATTTTTCTTTTGGACAACAACCACATTGGCTAACCATTTTGGATACTTTACCTCTCTGATCATACCTGCTCGAAGTAGTCTCTCTACTTCTTCTTGGATAATGGCATTCCTTTCTGGTGCAAACTTCCTCCTTTTTTGATGGATTGGTTTGATAGACCTGTCAATGCCAAGTTTGTGAGTAATAATATCCTTAGATATACCTGTCATATCTTCATGTTTCCAAGCAAAGGTAGATTTTCTTCTTTTGAGGAAGGATATCATGTCTTCTTTCATCTTGCCAAGGATCCCTGATCCGATATAGATTTTTGATTCAGGATCACTAGGATCCAAGAGGATTTCATCCACATCTTGTTCCCTTGCCTCCAAGACATTCCTCGGAGGGTACTGTAATTGCTATTGCTCCCTTGGCTTCGAGGTTGGCTTCATAGATGAGGTATAACAATCCTTAGCCTCCTGCTGATCACTGTCGATCTTGATTATCCCCCATGGGCTAGGGAGCTTCACACATTGATGGTAGGTGGATGGGACTGCTTTCATATCATGTATCCAAGGCCTGCCAAGGATAACGTTGCAACAAGATAGACAATCAATAACACAAAATTTCTGATAATTACGTAATCCTTCCACGTAGATTGGGAGTTTGATGTCCCCCAGAGTTTTCTTCGTTTCTCCACTGAATCCTACAAGCACGGAGGATCTCGGTGTGATGTCTGATTCTGGGATACCCATTTTCTTCAGAACATCAAGCTGGATAATGTTCACTGAGCTCCCTCCATCAATAAGGATCCTGCGGATAAAGTGGTTAGAGATAAAGAGAGTGATAACTAAACTATCATGGTGAGGATCCTGAATGTTAATGCGATCATCCTCATCAAATGTTATCATCTTCCCTTCTGAGACACTTGATGTTCTAATAGGCCTTTCACCATTATCCATTTTTGATTCTTTTGCATGTCTTTTGGCCGCCGAGAAGGATGTACCACAGATGTCTGATCCTCCGGATATAAAGTTGATCACTTGTGCATTTGCCGGAGGTGCTGGAGCTTTTTCGGGGATCCTTTCAGGATCCTGAGTCCTTTGCTTTTTTCTTCCCAATAATTCTTTTAGATGCCCCTTGCTTAGCAGGTATCCAATTTCTTTTCTTAAGGCTATGCAATCTTCAGTTAGATGCCCGAAATCCTCATGGTATGCACACCATTTTGACTTGTCTTTAGTCCCGGATGGTTTATCATTCTTCCTGGGCCACCTAGCTTTTTCACCTAGATTCTGCATTGCAAGGATTAGTTCATGATTATCAACGGAAAAACAATATTCTGAGATTGGAGGATATTCTTCATCATCCTCTTCTTGGTCAACAGTATGCACATTCTTGTTCTCATTTCTATGGTAGGATTTGAATTTGTTGTTCTTGAAGGAGGATCCTTGCTTCTCCTGTTTTGAGGATCCTACTTGTCTCTCCTGGATCCTCTTGTCATCCTCTAGCCGGATGAACCTGAGTGCTCGAGTTCTTACTTCATCTAGATTCCTGCATGGTGTCATAACAAGATCATCATAGAATAATGAATCCTTAAGCAGTCCCATCTTGAAGGCTTCAACAGCCGTAGCCATATCCAAGTTGGGAATGTCCAAGGATTCTTTACTAAATTTAGTTATATAATCCCTCAATGATTCATTATGATTTTGAGTTATCCTGTACAAATCACTAGTTAATTTTTCAAATTTTCTGCTACAAGAGAATTGGTTATTGAATAAATTAACTAAATTAGCAAATGAAGTAATAGAGTAGGGGGGAAGACTTAGCAGCCACTTAAGAGCTGATCCAGTAAGAGTAGATCCAAATCCTTTACATAGGCATGCTTCCTTCAACTTTTCTGGGATAGGATTGATCTCCATCCTCTCCCTGTATTGTGCTATATGCTCCTCTGGATCCGTTGTGCCATCATACAGCTTCATGGTAGGGATATGGAACCTTTTGGGTACCTCTGCATCACAAATTGGTGGCGCAAAGCGAGATACTTTGTGGCTCCCATCTGCAATCTCTGGGATAGGCTTGACTACCCCTGGAACACTTGAGATCATCTCTTTTAGCTTCTGCAACTCCCTGGCCATAGCATGATTGGTACCTGTATCCTGCATGAATCCATGGTTAGTGGTAGGATAATTATTTAAAGTGTTACCTCCCATTGGGTTCAAGTTAGGGAATCCATATTGCTGGGATTCTGGAACAACGGAGGGACCAGTGGAAGCAATGGTCTGCATTGGAATGAAGTCCCCTTGATGGACATCTAGACTTCCTGTTTGCAAACTTTTTAGGGATCCTGGTATCTGGAAGGATCCTGGTGTCTGGGATGATCCTGGAACGAAGGAGGATCCTTGAACCGGGGATGATCCTGGAACAAAGGAGGATCCTTGGCCCTGGAATGATCCTGGAACAAGGTAGGATCCTTGAAACTGCTGTGCCCCCGGATAGGCTCCTGAATTCATGAAGGATCCCATGTACTGAGGATAGGATCCTACTGGCTGAAAATGTGAGCCTGATGTCTGAGTCATTGCTGCCGACTTGAGATGTGATCCTCTTGACTCCCCTATGATTTGCACGTCCGGGATCCCTGATGGCTGGGAAGTGATCATTGGAGTATCGAAGCTTAAGGATTTGGGCATCAGTGGGGAATGATCCTCCGCCGCTTTCTTTTGTCTTTTGAGGTCTCCAATTTCCCTGAGGATCCTGTCATTAGTCTCATCCTGCCGCTGCATACGATCCTTCATCTGCAAAATTAAAGCAAATATATCACTAGTACTGGGAATAGAAGAATTCATAGCAGAAGAAGATAGAGGTTTAGAGAAAGTGGGAGTTGATCTCTTCTCAGTATTTTTCTGAGATCCTGCCGGTGGAGGAGGCAAAGTGGTCTGTGATGAGGTGACTGCAGACATCGCCGTGGACGTGTTCTTCAATGATGAAGCCATGTAACTCTTTGAAATGATTTCGAACAAAAGATTTTCTTATGAATGAAGCACCAATTGCCCCACGGTGGGCGCCAAACTGTTTTGGTCAAAAATCACACAAGGATAATGTAACCAAACTTTATGTAAACGGGGTATGATGCTTGGTTAATTATGAAAGTAAAGGATCACTTCTGTGATAAAGATGTAAAGACACAATGATTTATACGAGGAAAAAGCCCTTGATCAATATATGATCTCCGGCATAAAAAACCTCGGGTGATGGCAACTACCGATCACCAAACTTCAATATAAGAACAAAATGATTACAACTTCGGATGGTAATGAGCTGAGTACAAGGATCACTATTGTTTCGAATGTCTAAGTGTGTGAGAGTTGCGTTGTATATCGTATGTGTTCTTCCGAATGAGGAAGAGTGGTACTTATACGTGAAGAGTGGTACTTATACGTGTGTAGGTGACCTATTTTAGGTAGCTAAACTAATATTCAGCTCATTACCCCTTTAGAAATGAGATACAATCTAGCCTAAATAGCCGCCCATAAATCAAGCCAAGTTTCCATATCCTATGCAACGTCTATCTTCAATTAAGCTCTTGCCATAATTGTGAAGACGCGTCCCTTGATCATGATGCTTAGAGCGTATCCTGCTAGATATTCCTGCAAAAATAACATTGCATTAAGCGAAGATGATCGTTAGTATGAGGATCCTATAATGTCCCATGATCCTGATCCTGAAGTCCTGCTGAGGATCACTATCTGCCAAAGAAACAAGGATCACTGGTTAGGATCACATGTAAGGATCACCTATAATAAAAATCCAGCCCTAACACTTAGATATACCTGTCATATCTTCATGTTTCCAAGCAAAGGTAGATTTTCTTCTTTTGAGGAAGGATATTAAGTCTTCTTTCATCTTGCCAAGGATCCCTGATCCGATATAGATTTTTGATTCAGGATCACTAGGATCCAAGAGGATTTCGTCCACATCTTGTTCCCTTGCCTCCAAGACATTCCTCGGAGGATACTGTAATTGCTATTGCTCCCTTGGCTTCGAGGTTGGCTTCATGGATGAGGTATAACAATCCTTAGCCTCCTGCTGATCACTGTCGATCTTGATTATTCCCCATGGGCTAGGGAGCTTCACACATTGATGGTAGGTGGATGGGACTGCTTTCATATCATGTATCCAAGGTCTGCCAAGGATAACATTGCAACAAGACAAACAGTCAATAACACAAAATTTCTGATAATTATGTAATCCTTCCACGTAGATTGGGAGTTTGATGCCCCCCAGAGTTTTCTTCGTTTCCCCACTGAATCCTACAAGCACGGAGGATCTTGGTGTGATGTCTGATTCTGGGATTCCCATCTTTTTCAGAACATCAAGCTGGATAATGTTCACTGAGCTTCCTCCATCAATAAGGATCCTGCGGACAAAATGGTTGGAGATAAAGAGAGTGATAACTAAACTATCATGGTGAGGATCCTGAATGTTAATACGATCATCCTCATCAAACGTTATCATCTTCCCTTCTGAGACACATGATGTTCTAATAGGCCTTTCTCCATTATCCATCTTCGACTCCTTCGCATGTCTTTTGGCCGTCGAGAAGGATGTACCACAGATATCTGATCCTCCGGAAATAAAGTTGATCACTTGTGCATTTGCCGGAGGTGCTGGAGCCTTTTCAGGGATCCTTTCAGGATCCTGAATCCTTTGCTTTTTTTCTTCCCAACAGCTCTTTTAGGTGCCCCTTGCTTAGCAGATATCCAATCTCTTTTCTTAAAGCTATGCATTCTTCAGTTAGATGCCCGAAATCCTCATGGTATGCACACCATTTTGACTTGTCTTTAGTCCCGGATGGTTTATCATTCTTCCTGGGCCACCTAGCTTTTTCGCCTAGATTCTGCATTGCAAGGATTAGTTCATGATTATCAACGGAAAAACAATATTCTGAGATTGGAGGATAATCTTCATCATCCTCTTCTTGGTCAACAGCATGCACATTCTGATTATCGTTTCTATGGTAGGATTTGGATTTGTTGTTCTTGAAGGAGGATCCTTGCTTCTCCTGTTTTGAGGATCCTACTTGTCTCTCCTGGATCCTTTTGTCATCCTCTAGCCGGATGAACCTGAGTGCTCGAGTTCTTACTTCATCTAGATTCCTGCATGGTGTCATAACAAGATCATCATAGAATAATGAATCCTTAAGCAGTCCCATTTTGAAGGCTTCAACAGCCGTAGCCATATCTAAGTTGGGAATGTCCAAGGATTCTTTACTAAATTTAGTTATATAATCCCTTAATGATTCATTATGATTTTGAGTTATCCTGTACAAATCACTAGTTAATCTTTCAAATTTTCTACTACAAGAGAATTGGTTATTGAATAAATTAACTAAATTGGCAAATGAAGTAATAGAGTAAGGGGGAAGACTTAGCAGCCATTTAAGAGCTGATCCAGTAAGAGTGGATCCAAATCCTTTACATAGGCATGCTTCCTTCAACTTTTCTGGGATAGGATTGATCTCCATCCTCTCCCTGTATTGTGCTATATGCTCCTCTGGATCCGTTGTGCCATCATACAGCTTCATAGTTGGGATATGGAACCTTTTGGGTACCTCTGCATCACAAATTGGTGGTGCAAAGTGAGATACCTTGTGGCTTCCATCTGCAATCTCCGGGATAGGCTTGACTACCCCCGGAACACTTGAGATCATATCTTTAAGCTTCTGCAATTCCCTGGCCATAGCATGATTGACACCTGTATCCTGCATGAATCCATGGTTAGTGGTAGGATAATTATTTAAAGTGTTACCTCCCATTGGGTTCAAGTTAGTGAATCCATATTGCTGGGATTCTGGTATAACGGATGGACCAGTGGAAGCAATGGTCTGCATTGGAATGAAGTCCCCTTGATGGACATCTAGATTTCCTGTTTGCAAACTTTTTAGGGATCCTGGCATCTGGGAGGATCCTGGTATCTGGTATGATCCTGGAACGAAGGAGGATCCTTGAACCTGGAATGATCCTGGAGCAAAGGAGGATCCTTGACCCTGGGATGATCCTGGAACAAAGTAGGATCCTTGAAACTGCTGTGCTCCCGGATAGGCTCCCGAATTCATGAAGGATCCCATATGCTGGGGATAGGATCCTGCCGGCTGGAAGTGTGAGCCTGATGCCTGAGTCATTGCTGTCGATCCGAGGTGCAATCCTCTTGATTCTCCCATGATTTGCACGTCTGGCATTCCTGATGGCTGAGAAGTAATCATTGGAGTATCAAAGCTCAAGGATTTGGGCATCAATGGAGAATGATCCTCTGCCGTTTTCTTCTGTCTTTTGAGATCTCCAATTTCCCTGAGGATCCTTTCATTAGTTTCATCCTGCCGCTGCATACGATCCTTCATCTGCAAAATCAAAGTAAATACATCACTAGTACTGGGAACATAAGAATTCATAGCAGAAGAAGATGGAGGTTTAGAGTTAGTAGGAGTTTGTCTCTTCTCAGCATTCTTCTGGGATCCTGCCGGTGGAGGAGGTAGAGTGCTTTGAGACGAGGTGACTGCAGACATCGCCGTGGACATGTTTTTCAATGATGAAGCCATGTAATGATTTCGAACAGAAAGTTTTCTTATGAATGAAGCACCAAGTGCCCCACGGTGGGCGCCAAACTGTTTTGGTCAAAAATCACACAAGGATAATGAAACCAAACTTTATGTAAACGGGGTATGATGCTTGGTTGATTATAGAAGTAAAGGATCACTTTCGTGATAGAGATGCAAAGACACAATGATTTATACGAGGAAAAAGCCCTTGATCAATATATGATCTCCGGCATAAAAAACCTCGGGTGATGGCAACTACCGATCACCAAACTTCAATATAAGAATAAAATGGTTACAACTTCGGATGATAATGAGCTGAGTACAAGGATCACTATTGTTACGAGTGTCTAAGTGTGTGAGAGTTGCGTTGTATGTCGTGTGTGTTCTCCCAAATGAGGAAGAGTGGTATTTATACAAGTGTAGGTGACCTATTTTAGGTAAATAGACTAATAATCAGCTCATTACCCCTTTAGAAATAAAAGACAATCTAGCCTAAATTGCCGCCCTTAAATCAAGCTAAGTTTCCATATCCTTTGCAACGTCTATCTTTGATTAAGCTCGTGCTATAATTGTGAAGACGCGTCCCTTGATTATGATGCTAAGAGCGTATCCTGCTAGATGTTCCTGCAAAATAATGTTGTATCACACGAAGATAACTATTAGCATGAGGATCCTTCCAATGGTCCATGATCCTGATCCTGAAGTCCTGCTGAGGATCACTATCTGCCAAAGAAACAAGGATCACTGGTTAGGATCACGTGTAAGGATCACATATGATAAAAATCCAGCCCTAACAGATAATACAACCAAACTCTATGTAAACGGGGAATGATGCTTGGTTTGATGAAAAAGTAAAGGATCACTTTAGTATGAAATATGCGAGTGACACAAGGATTTATACGAGGAAAAAGCCCTTGATCAATGAATGATCTCCGGCATAAAAAACCTCGGGTGATGGCAACTACCGATCACCAAACTTCAATATAACAAAAAATGGTTACAACTTTGGATGGCAACGAGCTGAGTACAAGGATCACTATGGTATCGTGTGTCTAAGCGTGTGAGAAATGTGTTGTGTTTTTTCTTCCGAATGTGGAAGAGTGCTATATATACAAGTGTGAGTGGCCCTATTTTAGGTAAATAGACTAACTATCAGCTCATTACCCCTTTAGGAATAAAAGTAAATCTAGCCTAAATTATCGCCCTTAAATCATGCTGAGTTTCCATATCTTCTACAACGTTCATCTCTGATTAAGCATATGCCAAAGTTGTAAAGACGAGTCCCTTGTTTACGTTGCTAAGAGCGGATCCTGCTAGACATTCCTGCAAGATAACATTAAATTCAATGAAAACAACTGTTAGCATGAGGATCACTATGATGGTCCGTGATCCTGATCCTGGGACTCTTCTGAGGATCACTATCTGCCAAAGAAATAAGGATCACTGGTTAGGATCACATGAAGGATCATATGTCATAAAAATCCAGCCCTAACAATTGCCCCCAAAATATAAGGAGTGATATTGTAAATAAATGAGTTATATTTTGCTTGATCTTATCCGCAACAAGTTAATCGAATAACTAGCCGTTGAAGTCGGACTAGCCGTTGCAATTCTTACGTCACAGAAGTGACAGCCCTGCAGATCATCATTATAAATAGGAGATAGAGATAGGATCAATTTGTATTGAAATTCAAGAGAAACTCCCTTTATAATCTCGTCCGAAGATCGATCAGGTATCTCTTTTCCTCTTTTCTTCCTTCTCTTACTCTGTTTCTTTGTCTCTTTCCATTCTTCTTCAAATATGTTGCTCCGGAATTCCCCTCATAAGGATCCTAAGAAGAAAAGCCCCTTTAAAGGTCAAGGGATCATCAAAGACTCTCCCACCGAGAGGTGCTGTTTTACTGATCCTCAGGTTGATAGAATCCGTCACTGTTTCCCGGCGAATACCGTCTTCAAGTCCTTCACTCCCATTGCTTTGAGTGACTTTATTTCTGATACTTGGGTAGCCTTTCCTGTTACTCCGTTCTTGATAGGATATTCATATCCTTTCCCTCAATTCACCCAGTCCTTCTTTTCCCTCACCGGCATCTCCTACATCCAGGCCATGCCAATGATCTGGAGGGTTTTATATACCCTTGAAAGGATCATTGAGCAGGAAGGGATTGACTTAGGAATGGCGGAGCTGGCTGAGATGTATGATCTTACAACGTTTGGATCCTGTCGATATTTGTTTAAACGGAAAGCCGGAGAGGATCACCCTGTTCTCAAGGTCACCAAGAATGACACGAATTGGAAGCGACGGTTCTTCTTTGTTAGGAGGGATACCATCCCTGATGGGAAGGATCTACCCAAGGAGTGGGCTACTCATGGTAGGATAGAGGATCCTGGAAGGATCACCATAAGGTTTGTTCCTTAGGGTGAGGATCACTAATATTTTCTTTGTTTTTTGTGCAGCTATCTCCATCTCTCATCTGAAGTTGACACCTGCTGCAAAAGAGAGAGTTTTAGCCTTCAAGAAGCTTGATCCCGAGATTAGAAGTTTTCAAGTTGCCACCCAAGATTCACAGGAAGTATCCTCCGCATCTGCCATGATGTCAAGTAAGTATCCTTATTAAAAAATGTAGTTTTATGTAGGATTTCTAAATTAGTTAGAATACTTATCTTGTTTTGGTTGTGTAGGTGCTGGAAAATCTGCTAAGTCTGCCTCCAAGTTTGGCATTGATGATCTTGCTAATGTCAAATCTGCAAGGAAGAAGAATCATGCCAGCCCGAGTACCTCTGTCCCCAAGGCACCTGTGAGAGGGAAAGGAGGGAAGAAGAGAAAGACCTCTGATGCTGAGGGTCTCCAAGGATTTCCCCTGCTCCGCCAACAGTTTCTTGATTACGTCAACGAAGTAAGGATCACTGCTCCTGCTTGTATATCCTGCTTGTATATCCTGCTTGTTTGAGGATCACCTAGTCCTGAACTTACCCTTTTCCCTTTCTACAGAAACTCGCTGAAATAGAAACATATATTGGCCACGTTGAGGATCAAGACCGCCAAATCGCCGACCTCCAACAAATGGGTGTGCTGAAGGATCTCAAGATAGCTGATCTTGAGAAGGAGCTCCGGGCTACCAAGGATGAAGCCGTCAAAGCGCTGATCAACTTTGATTACGAGAAGCATGGTATCACTCAGGATGCCAAGGTTTCTGCTGCGATAACCATGTACAAGATCCAGTTGCAGATGGCTGCGGAGGCTCAGGATCCTTCCTTCGACAAGAGCACATGGGACGTGGAGGGTTGGAAGGCAAGGCTGGCAGAGTTGGAGGATGATGATGAAGCTGAGGAGATCCCAATGCTTGAAGGTGGTGATGCTGGCAAGGATCAGGGAGAAGCAAGTGGAGCTGGTGGTGATGGTGGTGCAGCGGAGGCTTAAGCTGCAGGATTGGGCGATGATGGAAATTTCGAGACTTAGCCGGAGCCCAATTTTTTAAATTTGGTAGTGGTTTTTTGTGGTTGTGATGTTTTCAAACAATGATGGTATGTAACTTTAAACAATAGTTTCTAGGATTAAGGATCCAGGATCCTTCAGACAATAGGTAGGATTGCAAATGGTGGAGGGATCCTCTGTTTGGGGGATGAAGCCTTTGTGATCCTGCCGCTTTTTATTTTCCTGCATGCTATGACCGCACAAACAATGGACACCCTTTGCCAACCCATGTGGACGGGCCACGTTTTGCTGGTAGAAACGTGGGTTGGCAATTTTGAAAACTTTGAAGGGTTTTAAATCCTTTTGTTAATAAAATAACTCTAATCTTTTTGGCTTATCTTGTTTTGTTATCCTTTGTTTATCCTCTTATTTTCCAATTGTTTAGAAACATATTTGTTTGAGTAAGAAAAGTTGAGCAAATTATGTTTATGAAATTTAGGATATGATCCTAGATCAAATATCCTATAATCGAAAATTTTCAAGGTAGTTTATTTTAAGGATCATAGGTTCAGTTGTCAAGGTCTAAAGGTTATTCAAATGGATAATGAAATTAAAAATAGTTAAGGATCATACCTGAGGATCCAAGTTAGGATCCTAACCTTTAATCAGGATAACCATAAGTAAAACTTTAATGGATAATAAGGATTAGGGATCCTTAATTGTTTAACTTCGAAACCCTGAAAAAATGGAATATAACTTGGGACTAAGCCAATATAAAAGATAAGTTAGTAACTAGGGACAAGCCCAAAGGATAACTGGGGACAAGCCCAAAGGATCACTGGGGACAAGCCCGAAGGATAACTGGGGACAAACCCAAAGGATAACTGGGGACAAGCCCAAGGATCGTATGTAAACTGGAGTATGGCCCTTACTGGCGACTATCCAAACTTAGTGACATGAAAATGCCAAAACCTTAGCTAACGTGAAACCGTTAGAAACCTTAGGAACGGATGTATGGTACGTCTACCATTATACGTAGGATCCTAGATATAGCCAGTACGATGAGGTTATCAGCCCCTAAAGTGGGTACTGGTCCCAAAGACGTGAACTATACCAGGATCATCGTGCACTACAGGCGGAAACTGGGGACAAGCCCAAGGATAACTGGGGTCGAACCCAAGGATCTGAGATGCTTTTGAAGACTATCAATAATATGCTGAGGATACCTGGACTATCAAAACTCAAATTCTCGTGAGGAGGATGAAGGATACATGATCCTTATCCTTTGGTAAAAATAAGAAAATGGAATAGTTTAGGATTAGGATATTACCAGAGTAAGGATCATTGACATTATCGGGATCCTTCGAGGATGCTTTCAATGTAAGGATCATATGTGCCAGGAGGATCCTGTTCACATGAAATATTTCTTTAAGTGAACAACATTCCAGGCTCTAGGTAACAAATTTCCTTCCATGGTTAGCAATCTATATGCCCCTTTTCCTGCTTCAGCTTCAATCAAGTAAGGGCCTTCCCACTTTGGTGCTAACTTCCCGTCAGCAGGATTGATGGTATTTTGGAATGCTTTTCTCAATACCATATCCCCCACTTGGAATTTCCTTGTTCTGACATTTTTGTTGTAAGCACCAGCCATTCTTTGTTGGTAGCTAGCCATCCTTATCCTAGCCAGATCCCTGATTTCTTCAATAGTATCCAAATCCTGAGCCAAGTTTGCAGCATTTTCTTCAGGATCACGGGTACTTGTTCTAGCAGTTGGAACCACCATTTCTGTTGGGATCACTGCTTCTGCCCCAAACACCAAAGAGAAGGGTGTTTGACCAGTAGCATTCTTTAGGGTTGTCCTATCAGCCCAAAGCACATAAGGCAATTCCTCTGCCCATTTCCCCTTTTTGGATCGAAGTTTCTTCTTCAGATTGTTGATGATGATCTTGTTGGATGATTCTGCTTGGCCATTGGCTTGTGGATGGACTGGTGTTGATGTTATCATCTTAATTCCCCAACTGTCACAAAAGTTAGTAGTCCTGATCCCAATAAATTGGGAACCATTATCACATACAATTTCAGAAGGAATGCCAAATCTGGTTATAATGTTTCTCTTAATAAAGGATATAACTTCCTTTTCTCTAACTTGGGCAAAAGCTTCAGCCTCTATCCACTTGGAGAAGTAGTCAGTCATGGCAAGCATGAATACTTTTCCACCAGGTGCCTTAGGGAGCTTGCCAACTATATCCATCCCCCATCTCATGAATGGCCAAGAGGATGGTATAGGATGTAGAAATTCAGCCGGCTGATGAAGGATATTGCTGTGTCTTTGACAAGGATCACACTTCTTAGCATACTCCACAGCATCCCTCTTCATAGTTGGCCAGTAGTATCCTGTCCTAAGGATCCTTGAGAACAATGTCCTGCCCCCAGTGTGATTTCCACAATCTCCTTCATGGAAGTCTTTTAATACTTCTTGAATTTCAGGATCCTCGATACATCTTAAATATGGTCCTGCAAGAGATCGCTTATATAGCACATTATTCAAGATTGTGAATTGAGATACCTTAATCCTGAAAGCCCTAGGATTTTCTCCCATAGGAGTCTCCCCGTGTTGTAAGTATCTCATGATTGGTGAGATCCATGATCCTGAATAAGATTGAGTCTCCTCACTAGGGATCATTGCAGTATCCTCTTCTATTTCCATGGCCACCTGATTTTCAATAGCAGGAGCCAGGATATGGATGATGGGGATACTTATATCCTCTGGGATTTTCAAAGATGATCCTAGATTGGCCAATGCATCAGCTTCTGTATTTTCCTCCCTTGGTACCTGTGTCAAACTGAAAGAAACAAAGGAGAGTGCCAATTCTTTGACTATCTCTAAATATTTGGTTAGTTTTTCACCTTTCACAGCATAGGATCCATTAAAGTGATTAGTGATTAACAATGAATCCACGTATACCTCAAGATACCTGATCCCCATATGCTTAGCAATTTGTAAGCCAGCGATTAAGGCTTCATATTCAGCCTCATTATTAGTGGCTTGGAACTCACAAGCTATGGAATGGGGTATTATGTCCCCCTGTGGCGATTTTAGTAGTATGCCAAGCCCTGTGCCTTTGACATTTGAGGATCCATCAGTATGTAGTATCCAAGGATCCTTGGTCTCATCCAGCTGCTGGACCTCCAATTCGGCTTCCTTTTGTAGATCACTACTGAAATCAGCCACAAAGTCTGCTAATGCTTGGGATTTGATGGCTGTTCTAGGCTCATATCTTATATCATGGGCACTAAGCTTTACTGCCCACTTAGCCATCCTTCCGGACATCTCTGGTTTCCTGGATTCAGCATCAAGTAAACTCTTACTTACATAATAGACATGATATTGTGTACCTTCATGATCCTTAACAAGGACTGCACTTACAGCTGTTGAGGATACCGCCAGGTATAAGGATAACACATCTCCTTTTCCGGGTTTCATCAATGCTGGAGCTGAGGACATGTATTCTTTGAGGGCTTGTAAAGCATTCCCATGTTTTTCAGTCCACTCAAATTTCTTGTTCTTTCTTAGGATATCATAGAATTCTTTACATCTTTCTAAGGATTTGGATATGAACCTATTTAGAGCTGCTATCCTGCCTGTTAGCCTTTGCACATCCTTAGCGTTGGCAGAGGATTTGATATTCACCAATGCTTTAATTTGTTCCGGGCTTGCTTCAATGCCCCTCTGAGTTACCATATATCCTAGAAATTTACCTGCTTTAACACCAAAGTGACATTTTGAAGGATTAAGCTTCATGTTACAATTATCAAGGATATCAAATGCTTCCTCCAAGTCCCTTAGGTGATCCTCAGCTTTCTTTGACTTTACTACTGTTTTGGTCAAAAATCACACAAGGATAATGCAACCAAACTTTATGTAAATGGGGTATGATGCTTGGTTTATTGAAAAAGTAAAGGATCACTTCAGTGTGAAATATGCAAAGACACAATGATTTATACGAGGAAAAAGCCCTTGATCAATGTATGATCTCCGGCATAAAAAACCTCGGGTGATGGCAACTACCGATCACCAAACTTCAATATATCAAAATATGGTTACAACTTCGGATGATAATGAGCTGAGTACAAGGATCACTATCGTAATGTGTGTCTAAGCGTGTGAGAATTGTGTTGTGTGTTCTTCCGAATGGGGAAGAGTGTTATATATACAAGTGTAGGTGACCTATTTTAGGTAAAAAGACTAATAATCAGCTCATTACCCCTTTAGAAATAAAAGTAAATCTAGCCTAAATTGTCGCCCTTGAATCATGCCAAGTTTCCATATCCTTTGCAACGTCCATCTCCGATTAAGCACATGCTATAATTGTAAAGACGCGTCCTTTGATCATGATGCTAAGAGCGGATCCTGCTAGATGTTCCTGCAAAATATCACTTAATTCAATGAAGGTAACTGTTAGCATGAGGATCCTATGACGGTCCGTGATCCTGATCCTGGAACTCTGCTGAGGATCACTATCTCCCAAAGAAATAAGGATCACTAGTTAGGATCACATGTAAGGATCATGTATTATAAAAATCCAGCCCTAACAATTGCCCCCAAAATATAAGGAGTGATTATGTAAATAAATGAGTTATATTTTGCTTTGATCTTATCTGCAACGAACAACTCGGATAACTAGCCGTTAATCTCGAACTAGCCGTTGCAACCCTTACGTCATGGATGTGACAATCCTGCAGATCATCATTATAAATAGGAGATATAGTTAGGATCAATTTGCATTTAAATTTAAGAGCTACTCCCTTTATAATCTCGTCCGAAAGATCGATCAGGTACTCTTCTTCTTTTCTTTCCCTCTCTTACTCTGTTTTCCTTTCTCTTTCTATTCTTCCGCAAATATGTTGCTCCGGAACTCTCCTCACAATGATCACCAGAGGAACAGCCCCTTGAAAGGTCAAGGGATCATTAAGGATTCTCCCACCGAGAGGTGCTGCTTTTCTGATGCTCACATTGATAGGATCCGTCACTGTTTTCCGGCGAGTGTTGTCTTTAAATCTTTCACCCCCACTGCTTTAAGTGACTTTGTCTCCGACTCATGGGTGGCTTTTCCTGCAACTCCGTTTACCATAGGATATTCATATCCTTTTCCAGCCTTCACCCAATCCTTCTTTTCCCTGACCGGCATGTCCTATATCCAAGCCATGCCGATGATCTGGAGGGTTCTGTATACCCTTGAGAGGATCATCGAGCAGGAGGGGATTGACTTAGGGATGTCGGAGCTGGCTGAGCTATATGATCTTACCACGTTTGGTTCCTGTCGATACTTGCTGAAACGGAAAGCCGGGGAGGATCACCCTGTTCTTAAGGTTACCAAAAATGACACAAACTGGAAGCGACGTTTCTTCTTTGTTAGGAGGGATACCATCCCTAACGGGAAGGATCTGCCCGAGGAGTGGGCCACTCATGGTAGGATAGAGGATCCTGGAAGGATCACCATCAGACTTGTTTCCTATGATGAAGATCACTAATGTTTCCTTTGTCTTTTGTTTATTGTGCAGCTATCTCCATTGCTCATCTCAAGTTAACCCCTGCTGCAAGAGAGAGGGTTCTAGCTTTCAAGAAACTTGATCCTGAGACCAGAAGTTTTCAAGTCACCATCCAAGATTCTCAAGAAGTATCCTCCGCATCTGCCACTATGTCAAGTAAGTATCCTTATTAAAAAGTAAGTTCTATGCAAAAATGTTAAATTAGTTAGGAAACTTATCTTGTTTTGATTGTGTAGGCGCTGGGAAATCTGCTAAGTCTGCCAAGTCTGCCTCCAAGTTCGGGATTGATGAACTTGCCAATGTCAAGTCTTCAAGAAAGAAGACTTCTGTTGCCAGTCCCTCTGCTTCGGCCCCTAAAGCACCTGTTAGGGGTAAGGGGAAGAAGAGAAAGACTTCTGAGGATCTCCAAGGATTTCCCCTGCTCCGCCAGCAGTTCCTTGACTATGTCAATGAGGTAAGGATCGTTGCCCCTGTTGGTTATCCTTCTTGAATATCCTGCTTGTGTATTTTGCCTGTATATCCTGCTTCTTTGAGGATCACCTGGTCCTGAACTTACCTTTTTTTCTCTTCTGCAGAAACTTGCTGAGATTGAGACCTACCTTGGCCATGTCGAGGATCAGGAAAGCCAAATCGCCGACCTCCAACAAATGGGCGTGTTAAAGGATCTCAAGATAGCCGATCTTGAGAAGGAACTCCGGGCTACTAAGGATGAGGCTGCTCAAATGCTGATCAACATGGATGGCGAGAAGCAGGAGATCACCCAGGACGCCAAGGTCTCTGCCGCAATTGCTATGTACAAGATACAACTACAGATGGCTGTGGAGGCTCAGGATCCTGCCTTTGACAAAAGCTCATGGGACGTGGAGGGTTGGAAGGCGAGATTGGCTGAGCTGGAGGATGAGGACGAAGCTGAGGAGATCCCAATGCTGGAGGGCGGTGATGCTGACAAGGATCAGGGTGGAGAAGCTGGTGGTGATGGAGCAACAAAGGTGTGAGCTGCTGGATTGGGCAATGATGGATATTTCGAGACTAGGCCGGAGCCCAATTTTTTAAGTTTGGTAGTGGTTTGTTTGTGGTTGTGATGTTTTGAAACAATGATGGTCTGTACTTAAACAATAGTTCTTAGGGTTAAGGATCCTGGATCCTTTGAACAATAGGTAGGATCGCAAATGGTGGAGGGATCCTCTGTTTGGGGAATGAAGCCTTTGTGATCCTGCCGTCTTTAATTTCCTGCACCTGCTAAGACCGCATAGACAATGGACACCCTTTGCCAACCCATGTGGACGGGCCACGTTTTGCTGGTAGAAATGTGGGTTGGCAATTTTGACAACTTTTTGAAAGGGTTTAAGATCCTTTTGTTAATAATATAACTTTAATATTTCTGGCTTATCTCGTGTTGTTATCCTTTATTTATCTTCTTATTTTCCAGTTTGTTTTAGAAACAAGAGTTGAGCAAACCATGTTTAATAAATTTAGGATATGATCCTAGATCAAATATCCTGACACTGAAAATTTTTTAAGCAATCAATTTCAAGGATCATGGGTTTAGTTGTCAAAGTGTAAGGTTTGTTTAGTATAATCAAAATAGTCAAGGATCATACCTGAGGATCCAAGTTAGGATCCTAACCTTTAATCAAGATAACCGTAGATGAGTTTTTAATAGATAATAAGGATTAAGGATCCTTATTTGTTTAACTTCGAAAACCTGAAAAACGGAACATAACTTGGGACTAAGCCAATGTAAAAGATAAATTAGTAGCTGGGGACATGCCCAAAGGATAACTGGGGACAAGCCCAAAGGATCACTGGGGACAAGCCCAAAGGATAACTGGGGACAAGCCCAAGGATCGTATGTAAACTGGAGTATGGCCCTTACTGGCGACTATCCAAGCTTGGTGACATGAAAATGTCAAAACCTTAGCTAACGTGAAAACGTTAGAAACCTTAGGAACGGATGTATGGTACGTCTACCATTATACGTAGGATCCTAGGTATAGCCAGTACGATGAGGTTGTCAGCCCCGAAAGTGGGTACTGGTCCCAAAGACGTGAACTATACCAGGATCATCGTGCGCTACTGGCGAAAACTGGGGATAATCCCAAGGATAACTGGGGTTGAACCCAAGGATCTGTGTTGCTTTTGAAGATCTTTGACGATATGCTGTAGATACCTAAACTATCATAACTCAAATGGTTCGTGAGAAGAGGATGAAGGATACATGATCCTTATCCTTAGGTAAAAAGTAAGGAAATGTAATAGTTTTAAGATAAGGACATTACCAGAGTAAGGATCACTGACATCACCGGGATCCTTCGAGGATACTTCAATGTAAGGATCACATGCTTGAAGGATCATGTTTACATAAAGTATCTCTTTAAGTGAACAGCATTCCAGGCTCTTGGTAACAAATTTCCATCCATGGTTAGCAATCTGTATGCCCCCTTTCCTGCTTCAGCTTCAATCAAGTAAGGACCTTCCCACTTTGGTGCTAATTTCCCGTCAGCAGGATTGATAGTGTTTTGGAATGCTTTTCTCAACACCATATCTCCGACTTGGAACTTCCTTATCCTAACATTTTTGTTGTAAGCACCAGCCATTCTTTGTTGGTAGCTTGCCATCCTTATCCTAGCCAGATCCCTGATTTCCTCAATAGTATCCAAATCCTGAGCTAGGATTGTAGCATTCTCTTTAGGATCACGAGCACTTGTTCTAGCAGTTGGGATCACCATCTCTGTTGGGATCACTGCTTCTGCCCCAAATACTAAAGAGAAAGGTGTCTGCCCATAGCACATAAGGTAACTCCTCTCCCCATTTCCCCTTCTTGGATCCTAGCTTTTTCTTCAGATTGTTGATGATGATCTTGTTGGATGATTCTGCTTGACCATTGGCTTGTGGATGAACTGGTGTTGATGTTATCATCTTAATTCCCCAACTGTCACAAAAGTTAGTGGTTCTGCTTCCAATGAATTGGGAACCATTATCACATACAATTTCAGAGGGAATGCCAAATCTAGTTATAATGTTTCTTTTGATAAAGGATATAACTTCCTTTTCTCTGACTTGAGCAAAAGCTTCAGCTTCTATCCACTTAGAGAAGTAGTCAGTCATGGCAAGCATAAATACTTTTCCACCAGGTGCTTTAGGGAGCTTGCCAACTATATCCATCCCCCATCTCATGAATGGCCAAGAGGATGGTATAGGATGTAGCAATTCGGCTGGCTGATGGAGGATATTGCTGTGTCTTTGACAAGGATCACACTTTTTAGCATATTCTACAGCATCCCTTTTCATAGTCGGCCAGTAGTATCCTGTTCTAAGGATCCTTGAGAATAATGCTCTGCCCCCAGTGTGGTTTCCACAATCTCCTTCATGGAAGTCTCTCAACACTTCCTCAATTTCAGGATCCTCGATACATCTTAAATATGGTCCTGCAAGAGATCGCTTATATAATACGTTTTTCAAAATTGTGAATTGAGATACCTTAATCCTGAAAGCTCTAGGATTTTCTCCCATCGGAATCTCCCTGTATTGCAAGTATCTCATGATTGGTGAGATCCATGATCCTGAATAAGATTGAGCTTCTTCACTAGGGATCATTGCAGTATCCTCTTCTATTTCCATGGCCACCTGATTTTCAATAGCAGGAGCCAGGATATGGATGATAGGGATACTTATATCTTCTGGAATCTTCAAGGATGATCCTAGGTTGGCCAATGCATCAGCTTCTGTGTTCTCCTCCCTTGGTACCTGTGTTAAGCTGAAAGAGACAAAAGAGAGTGCCAATTCCTTGACTATCTCTAAATATTTGGTTAGTTTTTCACCTTTAACAGCATAGGATCCATTAAAGTGATTGGTGATCAATAATGAGTCTACATATACTTTAAGATACTTCACCCCCATATCCTTAGCAATTTGTAAGCCAGCAATTAAGGCTTCATATTCAGCCTCATTGTTAGTTGCTTGGAACTCACAGGCTATGGAGTGGGGTATTATGTCCCCCTGTGGCAATTTTAGTAGTATCCCGAGCCCTGTGCCCTTTACATTTGAGGATCCATCAGTGTGTAGTATCCAAGGATCCTTGGTCTCATCCAGCTGCTGGACCTCCAATTCTGCTTCTTTTTGTAGATCACTACTGAAATCAGCCACAAAGTCAGCTAGTGCTTGGGATTTAATGGCTGTTCTTGGCTCATATCTTATATCATGGGCACTAAGTTTTACTGCCCACTTAGCCATTCTTCCTGACGTCTCTGGTTTCCTGAGGACATTCTTAATTGGAAAGTTAGTTCTAACAACGATAGTATGGGTTTCAAAATAATGCCTTAACTTAGTTGATGCCATGATTAATGCAAGAATAAGTTTTTCGAGGTGTGAGTACCTGGATTCGGCATCAAGAAAACTCTTACTTACATAGTAGATAGGATATTGTATACCTTCATGATCCTTAACAAGGACAGCACTTACAGCAGTTGAGGATACCGCCAAATATAAGGATAACACATCTCCTTTTTCTAGCTTTGTTAATGCTGGTGCTGAGGACATATATTCTTTAAGGGCTTGTAAAGCATTCTCATGTTTCTCAGTCCATTCAAACTTCTTGTTCTTCCTTAGGATATCGTAAAATTCTTTACATTTTTCTGAGGATTTTGATATGAACCTGTTCAGAGCTGCTATCCTGCCTGTTAGCCTTTGCACATCCTTAGCATTGGCAGGGGATTTGATATTCACCAGTGCTTTAATTTGCTCCGGACTTGCTTCAATGCCCCTCTGAGTTACCATATATCCTAGGAATTTACCTGCCTTAACACCAAAGTGGCATTTTGAAGGATTAAGCTTCATGTTATAATTATCAAGGATATCAAATGCTTCTTCCAAATCCCTTAGGTGATCCTCAGCTTTCTTTGATTTGACTACCATATCATCTATGTATACTTCCATAGTTTGTCCAATTTGATCTTTGAACATCATATTCACCAGCCTTTGATATGTTGCACCTGCATTTCTTAATCCAAAAGGCATGGCAATATAACAATACAAACCTGTTGGGGTCATAAAGGCTGTATCCTCTTGGTCAGATGGTTCCATCTGAATTTGTTGGAATCCAGATGATGCATCCATAAAGGTCAACAGTTCATGCCCCGCTGTTGCATCCACCATGGAGTCAATGTGGGGTAATGGGAAAGGATCCTTGGGACATGCCTTATTCAGAGCAGTGAAATCGACACATACCCTCCACTTTCCGTTTTTCTTTTGGACAACGACCAGATTGGCTAACCATTTTGGATATTTTACCTCTCTGATCATACCTGCTCGAAGTAGTCTCTCTACTTCTTCTTGGATAATGGCATTCCTTTCTGGTGCAAACTTCCTCCTTTTTTGATGGATTGGTTTGATAGACCTGTCAATGCCAAGTTTATGAGTGATAATATCCTTAGATATACCTGTCATATCTTCATGTTTCCATGCAAAGGTAGATTTTCTTCTTTTGAGGAAGGATATTATGTCTTCTTTCATCTTGCCAAGGATCCCTGATCCGATATAGATTTTTGATTCAGGATCACTAGGATCCAAGAGGATTTCATCCACATCTTGTTCCCTTGCCTCCAAGACATTCCTTGGAGGATACTGTAATTGCTATTGCTCCCTTGGCTTCGAGGTTGGCTTCATGGATGAGGTATAACAATCCTTAGCCTCCTGCCGATCACTGTCGATCTTGATTATCCCCCATGGGCTAGGGAGTTTCACACATTGATGATAGGTGGATGGGACTGCTTTCATATCATGTATCCAGGGCCTGCCAAGGATAACATTGCAACAAGATAAACAGTCAATAACACAAAATTTTTGATAATTATGTAATCCTTCCACGTAGATTGGGAGTTTAATGTCCCCCAGAGTTTTCTTCGTTTCACCACTGAATCCTACAAGCACGGAGGATCTTGGTGTGATGTCTGATTCTGGGATACCCATTTTCTTCAGAACATCAAGCTGGATAATGTTCACTGAGCTTCCTCCGTCGATAAGGATCCTGCGGACAAAATGGTTAGAGATAAAGAGAGTAATAACTAAACTATCATGATGAGGATCCTGGATGTTAATGCGATCATTCTCATCAAACGTTATTGTCTTTCCTTCTGAGACACTTGATGTTCGAATAGGTCTCTCTCCATTATCCATCTTTGCTTCCTTTGCATGCCTTTTGGCCGCCGAGAAGGATGTACCACAGATGTCTGATCCTCCGGAAATAAAGTTGATCACTTGTGCATTCGCCGGAGGGGCTGGTGCCTTTTCAGGGATCCTTTCAGGATCCTGAGTCCTTTGCTTTTTTCTTCCCAACAATTCTTTTAGATGCCCCTTGCTTAATAGATATCCAATTTCTTTTCTTAAAGCTATGCATTCTTCAGTTAGATGTCCGAAATCCTCATGGTATGCACACCATTTCGACTTGTCTTTAGTCCCGGATGGTTTATCATTCTTCCTGGGCCACCTAGCTTTTTCTCCTAGATTCTGCATTGCAAGGATTAGTTCATGATTATCAACGGAAAAACAATATTCTGAGATTGGAGGATAATCTTCATCATCCTCTTCTTGGTCAACAGCATGCACATTCTGGTTGTCATTTCTATGGTAGGATTTGAATTTATTGTTCTTGAAGGAGGATCCTTGCTTCTCCTGTTTTGAGGATCCTACTTGTCTCTCCTGGATCCTCTTGTCATCCTCTAGCCGGATGAACCTGAGTGCCCGAGTTCTTACTTCATCTAGATTCCTGCATGGTGTCATAACAAGATCATCATAGAATAATGAATCCTTAAGCAGTCCCATTTTGAAGGCTTCAACAGCCGTAGCCATATCCAAGTTGGGAATGTCCAAGGATTCTTTACTAAATTTAGTTATATAATCCCTTAATGATTCATTATGACTTTGAGTTACCCTATATAAATCACTAGTTAATCTTTCAAATTTTCTACTACAAGAGAATTGGTTATTGAATAAATTAACTAAATTAGCAAATGAAGTAAAAGAGTAAGGGGGAAGACTTAGCAGCCATTTAAGAGCTGATCCAGTAAGAGTGGATCCAAATCCTTTACATAGGCATGCTTCCTTTAGCTTTTCCGGGATTGGATTGATCTCCATCCTCTCCCTGTATTGTGCTATGTGCTCCTCAGGATCCGTTGTATCATCATACAGCTTCATAGTAGGGATATGGAACCTTTTGGGTACCTCTGCATCACAAACTGGTGGTGCAAAGCGAGATACCTTATGGCTTCCATCTGCAATCTCTGGGATAGGCTTGACTATCCCTGGACACTTGAGATCATATCTTTTAGCTTCTGCAACTCCCTGGCCATAGCATGATTGATACCTGTATCCTGCATGAATCCATGGTTAGTGGTAAGATAATTATTTAAAGTGTTACCTCCCATTGAGTTCAAGTTAGTGAATCCATATTGCTGGGATTCTGGGATAACGGAGGGACCAGTGGAAGCAATGGTCTGCATTGGAATGAAGTCCCCTTGATGGACATCTAGACTTCCTGTTTGCAAACTTTTTAGGGATCCTGGCATCTGGAAGGATCCTGGTATCTGGGATGATCCTGGAAGGAAGGAGGATCCTTGAACCTGGGATGATCCTGGAACAAAGGAGGATCCTTGACCCTGGGATGATCCTGGAACAAAGTAGGATCCTTGAAACTGCTGTGCTCCCGGATAGGCTCCCGAATTCATGAAGGATCCCATATGCTGGGGATAGGATCCAGCCGGCTGAAAGTGTGAGCCTGATGCCTGAGTCTTTGCTGCCGATCCGAGGTGCAATCCTCTTGATTCCCCCATAATTTGCACGTCTGGGATTCCCGATGGCTGAGAAGTGATCATTGGAGTATCAAAGCTCAAGGATTTGGGCATCAGTGGGGAATGATCCTCTGCCGCTTTCTTTTGTCTTTTGAGATCTCCAATTTCCCTGAGGATCCTTTCATTAGTTTCATCCTGCCGCTGCATACGATCCTTCATCTGCAAAATCAAAGTAAATACGTCACTAGTACTGGGAGTATAAGAATTCATAGCAGAAGAAGATGGAGGTTTAGAGTTAGTAGGAGTTGGTCTCTTCTCAGCATTCTTCTGGGATCCTGCCGGTGGTGGAGGCAGAGTGTTCTGGGATGAGGTGACAGCAGACATTGCCGTGGACGTATTCTTCAATGATGAAGCCATGTAATTCTTTGAAATGATTTCGAACAAAAGGTTTTCTTATGAATGAAGCACCAATTGCCCCACGGTGGGCGCCAAACTGTATTGGTCAAAAATCACACAAGGATAATGCAACCAAACTTTATGTAAATGGGGTATGATGCTTGGTTTATTGAAAAAGTAAAGGATCACTTCAGTGTGAAATATGCAAAGACACAATGATTTATACGAGGAAAAAGCCCTTGATCAATGTATGATCTCCGGCATAAAAAACCTCGGGTGATGGCAACTACCGATCACCAAACTTCAATATATCAAAATATGGTTACAACTTCGGATGATAATGAGCTGAGTACAAGGATCACTATCGTAATGTGTGTCTAAGCGTGTGAGAATTGTGTTGTGTGTTCTTCCGAATGGGGAAGAGTGTTATATATACAAGTGTAGGTGACCTATTTTAGGTAAAAAGACTAATAATCAGCTCATTACCCCTTTAGAAATAAAAGTAAATCTAGCCTAAATTGTCGCCCTTGAATCATGCCAAGTTTCCATATCCTTTGCAACGTCCATCTCCGATTAAGCACATGCTATAATTGTAAAGACGCGTCCTTTGATCATGATGCTAAGAGCGGATCCTGCTAGATGTTCCTGCAAAATATCACTTAATTCAATGAAGGTAACTGTTAGCATGAGGATCCTATGACGGTCCGTGATCCTGATCCTGGAACTCTGCTGAGGATCACTATCTCCCAAAGAAATAAGGATCACTAGTTAGGATCACATGTAAGGATCATGTATTATAAAAATCCAGCCCTAACAACTACCATATCATCTATGTACACTTCCATAGTCTGTCCAATTTGATCTTTGAACATCATATTCACCAGCCTTTGATATGTTGCACCTGCATTTCTTAATCCAAAAGGCATGGCAATATAACAATATAAACCGGTTGGGGTCATAAAAGCCGTATCCTCTTGGTCAGATGGCTCCATCTGAATTTGTTGGAATCCAGATGATGCATCCATAAAGGTTAACAGTTCATGCCCCGCCGTTGCATCCACCATGGAGTCAATGTGGGGTAATGGGAAAGGATCCTTGGGACATGCTTTATTCAAATCAGTGAAATCGACACATACCCTCCACTTTCCGTTTTTCTTTTGAACAACAACCACATTGGCTAGCCACTTTGGATACTTTACCTCTCTAATCATACCTGCTCGAAGTAGCCTTTCTACCTCTTCCTGGATAATGGCATTTTTTTCCGGTGCAAACTTCCTCCTTTTTTGATGGATTGGTTTGATTGACCTGTCAATGCCAAGTTTATGAGTTATAATATCCTTAGATATACCTGTCATATCCTCATGTTTCCATGCAAAGGTAGACTTTCTTCTTTTGAGGAAGGATACTAGGTCTTCTTTCATCTTGCCAAGGATCCCTGATCCTATATAGATTTTTGATTCAGGATCATTAGGATCCAAAAGGATTTCGTCCACATCCTGTTCCCTTGCCTCCAAGACATCCCTTGGAGGATACTTTAATTGCTATTGCTCCCTTGGCTTCGAGGCTGGTTTCATGGATGAGGTATAACAATCCTTAGCCTCCTACTGATCACTGTCGATCTTGATTATCCCCCATGGGCTAGGGTGCTTTACACATTGATGGTAGGTGGATGGGACAGCTTTCATATCATGTATCCAGGGCCTGCCAAGGATAACATTACAACAAGACAAACAATCAATAACACAAAATTTTTGATAATTATGTAATCCTTCCACGTAGATTGGAAGTTTGATGTCCCCCAGGGTTTTCTTGGTTTCTCCACTGAATCCCACAAGCACGGAGGATCTTGGAGTGATGTCTGATTCTGGGATACCCATCTTCTTCAGAACATCAAGCTGGATAATGTTTGCTGAACTCCCTCCGTCGATAAGGATCCTGCGGACAAAATGGTTAGAAATAAAGAGAGTAATAACCAAACTATCATGATGGGGATCCTGGATGTTAATGCGATCATCCTCATCAATGGTTATCGTTTTTCCTTCTGAGACACTTGATGTTCGAATAGGTCTTTCTCCGTTATCCATTTTAGCTTCCTTTGCATGCCTTTTAGCTGCCGAGAAGGATGTACCACATATGTCTGATCCTCCAGAAATAAAGTTGATTACTTGGGCACCTGCCGGAGGAGCTGGAGCTTTCTTAGGGATCCTTTCAGGATCCTGAGTCCTTTGTTTTTTTCTTCCCAACAACTCTTTTAGATGCCCCTTGCTTAGCAGATATCCAATTTCCTTTCTTAATGCGATACATTCTTCAGTTAAATGCCCAAAATCCTCGTGGTATGCACACCACTTCGATTTGTCTTTAGTTCCAGTTGGTTTGTCATTCTTTCTGGGCCACCTGGCTTTTTCTCCGAGATTCTGCATTGCAAGGATTAGTTCATGATTGTCAACGGAAAAACAATATTCAGAAATCGGAGGATAATCCTCATCATCCTCTTCTTGGTCAACAGCATGCACGTTCTGGTTGTCATTTCTATGGTAGGATTTGAATTTGTTGCTTTTGAAAGAGGATCCTTGCTTTTCTTGCTTTGAGGATCCTACTTGTCTCTCCTGGATCCTCTTGTCATCCTCTAGCCGGATGAACCTGAGCGCCCGAGTTCTTACTTCATCTAGGTTCCTGCATGGTGTCATAACAAGATCATCATAGAACAATGAATCCTTAAGCAATCCCATCTTGAAGGCCTCAACAGCTGTGGCCATATCCAAGTTAGGAATATCCAAGGATTCTTTACTAAACTTGGTTATGTAATCCCTTAATGATTCATTATGACCCTGAGTTACCCTATATAAATCACTAGTCAATCTTTCAAACTTTCTACTACAAGAGAATTGATTATTGAATAAATTAACTAAATTAGCAAATGAAGTAATAGAGTAAGGGGGAAGACTTAGCAGCCATTTAAGAGCTGATCCAGTAAGAGTGGATCCAAATCCTTTGCATAAGCATGCTTCCTTTAACTTTTCTGGAATTGGATTGATCTCCATCCTCTCCCTGTATTGTGCTATGTGTTCCTCAGGATCCGTTGTACCATCATACAGCTTCATAGTAGGGATATGGAACCTTTTGGGTATCTCAGCATCACAAATTGGTGGTGCAAAACGAGATACCTTATGGCTTCCATCTGCAATCTCCGGGATAGGTTTGACTACCCCTGGAACACTTGATATCATATCCTTCAGTTTTTGTAGTTCTCTGGCCATAGCATGATTGATACCTGTATCCTGCATGAATCCATGGTTAGTGGTAAGAGAATTATTAAAAGTGTTACCTCCCATCGGGTTCAAGTTAGGAACATTGGGTGTGAATCCATATTGCTGGGATTCTGGGATAATGGATGGACCAGTGGAAGCAATGGTCTGCATCGGAATAAAATCTCCTTGATGGACATCTAGACTTCCTGTTTGCAAATTCTTCAAGGATCCTGGTATCTGTAGGGATCCTTGAATCTGGGATGATCCTGGAACAAAGGAGGATCCTTAAACCTGGGATGATCCTGGAACGAAGGAGGATCCTTGAACCTGGGATGATCCTGGAACAAAGGAGGATCCTAACCTCATGAAGGATCCCAAATGCTGGGTGTAGGATCCCGCCGGTTGGAAATATGATCCTGATGCCTGAGTCATTGTTGCTGGGCCGAAATGCACTCCTCTTGATCCACCCACATATTGAATGTCTGGGACCTCTGATGGCTGAGAAGTAATCATTGGAGTTTCAAAATTCAAAGATTTGGGCATTAGTGGGGAATGATCCTCTGCCGTTTTCTTTTGCCTTTTGAGATCTCTGATTTCTCTGAGGATCCTGTCATTAGTTTCATCCTGCCGCTGCATACGATCCTTCATCTGCAAAATCAAAGTAAATACATCACTAGTACTGGGAGCAGAAGAATTTAAAGCAGAAGAAGATGGAGGTTTAGAGAAAGTAGGAGTTGGTCTCTTCTCAGCATTTTTCTGAGATCCTGCCGGTGGTGGAGGCAAAGGCAGAGTGTTCTGAGACGAGGTGACTGCAGACATCGCTGTGGATGTACTCTTCAATGATGAAGCCATGTAGCACTTGGAAATGATCACCAACAGAAAGTTTTCTTATGAATGAAGCACCAATGGCCCCACGGTGGGCGCCAAACTGTTTTGGTCAAAAATCACACAAGGATAATACAACCAAACTCTATGTAAACGGGGAATGATGCTTGGTTTGATCAAAAAGTAAATCATCACTTTAGTATGAAATATGCGAGTGACACAAGGATTTATACGAGGAAAAAGCCCTTGATCAATGAATGATCTCCGGCATAAAAAACCTCGGGTGATGGCAACTACCGATCACCAAACTTCAATATAACAAAAAATGGTTACAACTTTGGATGGCAACGAGCTGAGTACAAGGATCACTATGGTATCGTGTGTCTAAGCGTGTGAGAAATGTGTTGTGTTTTTTCTTCCGAATGTGGAAGAGTGCTATATATACAAGTGTGAGTGGCCCTATTTTAGGTAAATAGACTAACTATCAGCTCATTACCCCTTTAGGAATAAAAGTAAATCTAGCCTAAATTATCGCCCTTAAATCATGCTGAGTTTCCATATCTTCTACAACGTTCATCTCTGATTAAGCATATGCCAAAGTTGTAAAGACGAGTCCCTTGTTTACGTTGCTAAGAGCGGATCCTGCTAGACATTCCTGCAAGATAACATTAAATTCAATGAAAACAACTGTTAGCATGAGGATCCCTATGATGGTCCGTGATCCTGATCCTGGGACTCTTCTGAGGATCACTATCTGCCAAAGAAATAAGGATCACTGGTTAAGATCACATGAAGGATCATATGTCATAAAAATCCAGCCCTAACAGTATCCAGGTCTTGAACCAAGTTTTTAGCATTTCCTTCAGGATCACGGATACTTGTTCTTGCAGTTGGAACCACCATCTCTGTAGGGATCACTGATTCTGCCCCAAACACCAAAGAAAATGGAGTTTGACCAGTAGCATTCTTGGGAGTTGTCCTATCAGCCCATAACACATAAGGTAGTTCTTCTGCCCATTTCCCTTTTTTGGATCCAAGTTTCTTTTTCAAGTTGTTGATGATGATCTTATTGGATGATTCTGCCTGGCCATTAGCTTGTGGGTGGACTGGTGTTGATGTTATCATCTTAATCCCCCAGCTGTCACAAAAGTTAGTAGTTCTATTCCCAATAAATTGGGATCCATTATCACATACAATTTCAGAAGGAACACCAAATCTAGTAATAATGTTTCTTTTAATGAAGGATATAACTTCCTTTTCTCTAACTTGAGCAAAGGCTTCGGCCTCTATCCACTTAGAGAAGTAATCAGTCATAGCAAGCAAGAATACTTTTCCACCAGGTGCCTTAGGAAGCTTACCAACTATATCCAGTCCCCATCTCATAAATGGCCAAGAAGAGGATATAGGATGCAAAAGCTCTGCTGGTTGGTGAAGGATATTACTATGTCTCTGACAAGGATCACACTTCCTGGCATATTCCATAGCATCCTTCTTCATAGTAGGCCAATAGTATCCTGTCCTCAGGATCCTTGAGAATAATGCTCTGGCCCCAGTGTGGTTTCCACAATCTCCTTCATGGAAATCCTTTAGGACTTCTTGGATTTCAGGATCCTCAATGCATCTTAGATATGGTCCTGCAAGAGATCGTTTATACAACATATTATTCAATATTGTAAATTGAGATACCTTAATTTTGAAAGCCCTGGGGTTTTCTCCTGTAGGAATCTCTCCATGTTGTATGTATCTCATGATTGGGAGGATCCATGATCCTGAATGAGATTGAGTATCATCACTAGGGATGATTGCAGAATCCTCTCCTATCTCCATAACCACATGATCTTCAATAGCAGGGGTCAGGATATGGATAATAGGAATCCTTATATCCTCTGGGATCTTCAAGGATGATCCTAGATTAGCCAATGCATCAGCCTCTGCATTTTCTTCCCTTGGTACCTGTGTCAAACTGAAGGATACAAAAGAGAGTGTCAATTCTTTGACTATCTCTAAGTATTTGATTAGCTTTTCACCTTTAACAGCATAGGATCCATTAAAGTGATTAGTGATTAATAATGAATCTACATGTACCTCAAGATACCTGATCCTCATACGCTTAGCAATCTGCAAACCAGCTATCAAGGCTTCATATTCAGCCTCATTGTTAGTAGTTTGGAACTCACAAGCTATAGAGTGGGGTATTATGTCCCCCTGTGGCGATTTTAGTAGTATTCCAAGCCCTGTTCCTTTGACATTAGAGGCTCCATCAATGTAGAGTATCCAAGGATCCTTAGTTTCCTCTAGCTGTTGGACTTCTAATTCAGCTTCCCTTTGCAAGTCACTACTGAAATCTGCCACAAAGTCAGCTAAGGCTTGGGATTTAATGGCAGTCCTTGGTTCATATCTTATATCATAAGCACTGAGTTTCACTGCCCACTTAGCCATCTTTCCTGACATTTCAGGTTTCCTGAGAACATTCTTGATTGGAAAATTAGTCTTAACAATAATGGCATGAGTCTCAAAATAATGTCTTAATTTAGTAGATGCCATAATCAAAGCAAGGATAAGTTTTTCTAAATGTGAATACCTGGATTCAGCATCAAGCAAACTCTTACTTACATAATAAACAGGATGTTGTGTACCTTGATGATCCTTAACAAGGACCGTACTTACTGCTTTTGAGGATACCGCTAAGTATAAGGATAATATATCCCCTTTTTCTGGTTTCATCAAGGCCGGGGCTGAGGATAGGTAATCCTTAAAAGCTTTCAAGGCACATTCATGCTTCCCAGTCCATTCAAATTTCTTGTTTTTCCTCAGGATGTCATAGAATTCCTTGCACTTTTCTGAGGACTTGGATATGAACCTGTTCAAGGCTGCGATCCTGCCTGTCAATCTTTGCACATCCTTAGCATTGGCAGGAGATTTGATATTCACAATAGCCTTGATTTGCTCTGGACTTGCTTCAATGCCCCTCTTTGTCACCATATAGCCTAAGAATTTACCTGCTTTAACACCAAAATGACACTTGGAAGGATTTAGTTTCATATTAAATTTATCAAGGATATTGAATGCTTCTTCCAAGTCCTTAAGGTGATCCTCAGCTTTTTTAGACTTAACCACCATGTCGTCTATATAGACTTCCATAGTACATCCAATTTGATCCTTGAACATCATATTGACTAGCCTTTGATAAGTAGCACCTGCATTTCTTAGTCCAAATGGCATAGCAATATAACAATATATACCAGTTGGGGTCATAAAGGCTGTATCCTCTTGATCAGATGGTTCCATCTGAATTTGCTGAAATCCAGATGAAGCATCCATAAAAGTTAGCAGTTCATGACCTGCGGTATCATCCACCATGGAGTCAATGTGTGGTAATGGGAAAGGATCCTTGGGACATGCCTTGTTTAAATCAGTAAAATCGACACATACCCTCCACTTTCCATTTTTCTTTTGAACAACAACCACATTGGCTAACCATCTTGGATACTTAACTTCTCTTATCATACCTGCCCGAAGTAGTTTATCTACCTCTTCCTGGATAATAGCATTCCTTTCAGGTGCAAACTTCCTCCTTTTCTGATGAATTGGTTTGAATGACCTGTCAATGCCTAGTTTATGAGTAATTACATCCTTAGATATACCTGTCATATCCTCATGTTTCCAGGCAAAGGTAGTTTTTCTTCTTTGGAGGAAGGATATCAGCTCCTGTTCAATGTCAATAAGGATCCCTGATCCTATGAAGATCTTGGATTCAGGATCATTAGGATCCATGAGGATTTCTTTCAAATCCTGTTCTCTTGCCTCCAAGACACCTCTTGAAGGATACTTTAATTGCTATTGCTCCCTTGGTCTTGAGGCTGGCTTTATTGATGATGTGTAGCAGTTCTTAGCTTCTTGCTGATCACTCTCAATTTTTACCACCCCCATAGACTAGGAAGCTTTACACACTGATGATAGGTAGATGGGACTGCCTTCATATCATGTATTCATGGCCTGCCAAGGATAACATTACAACAAGATAAGCAATCTATAACACAAAATTTTTGATAAGAATGTAGTCCTTCAATATAGATTGGGAGTTTGATGTCCCCCAGAGTATTCTTGGTCTCCCCACTGAATCCCACAAGTACTGAGGATCTTGGTATGATATCAGATTCAGGAATATTCATCTTCTTAAGGACATCAAGCTGGATGATGTTCACAGAGCTTCCTCCATCTATAAGGATCCTGCGAACAAAATGTTTAGAAATAAAAAGAGTAATAACAAGACCATCATGATGAGGATCCTGAATGTCAACACGATCATCCTCATCAAAAGTTTTGATTTTATGCTTGGTAACACTGGACGTTCGAATGGGTCTGTCTCCATTATCCATCTTGGTTTCCTTGGCATGTCTTTTGGCTGCTGAAAAGGAAGTACCACAAATGTCTGATCCTCCGGATATGAAGTTTAGAACTTGTGCATCTGCTGGAGGAGCTGGAGCTTTTTCTGAGATCCTTTCAGGATCCTGGGTTCTTGATTTCTTTCATCCCAAAAGTTCGTTCAAGTGCCCCTTGCTTAACAAGTAACCAATTTCTTTTCTTAGTGCAATACACTCTTCAGTGAGATGCCCAAAATCCTCGGGATAAGCACACCATTTTGATTTGTCTTTTGTAGCAGCTGGTTTATCACTTTTTCTTGGCCATCTAGCTTTCTCACCTAAATTCTGCATTGCAAGAATCAGTTCATTGTTATCAACATAAAAACAGTATTCAGAGATTGGAGGATAATCCTCATCATCCTCTTCCTGTTCCACTACATGCACATTCTGGTTATCAGACTTGTTGTAGGATTTGAACTTGTTGTTCTTGAAAGAGGATCCTTGCTTTTCCTGTTTTGAGGATCCTGCTAGTCTTTCCTGGATCCTTTTGTCATCCTCTAAACGGATGAACCTAAGGGCCCTGGTTCTTACTTCATCAAGATTCCTGCACGGAGTCATAACAAGATCATCATAGAATAGTGAATCCCTAAGCAAACCCATTTTAAAGGCTTCTACAGCCATAGCTATATCCAAGTTGGGAATATCTAAGGATTCTTTACTAAACTTAGTGATATAATCTCTAAGTGATTCATTTTGACCTTGTGTTATCCTATACAAATCACTAGTTAATCGTTCAAACTTTCTACTACAAGAAAATTGGCTATTAAACAAGTTAACTAGATTAGCAAATGAAGTAATAGAATAGGGATGAAGATCTAGCAGCCATTTAAGAGCTGATCCTGTGAGGGTGGATCCAAATCCCTTGCATAAACATGCTTCCTTTAACCTTTCTGGGATGGGGTTAATCTCCATCCTCTCTCTGTATTGAGCTATGTGTTCTTCAGGATCTGTGGAGCCATCATATAACTTCATGGTTGGTATCTGGAACCTCTTGGGTATCTCAGCATCACAAATAGGTGGTGCAAAACGAGATATCTTATGGCTCCCATCTGCAATCTCGGGAATAGGCTTAACCACCCCTGGAACACTGGAGATCATATCCTTAAGCTTTTGTAACTCCCTAGCCATAGCTTGATTGATACCTGTATCCTGTATAAGGCCATGGCTAGTGGTATAAGAATTATTGAAAGTGTTACCTCCCAGTGGATTCAGACTTGGAATCCCGGATGTAAATCCATATTGTCGAGGTTCTGGTATGATTGAAGGACCAGAAGAAGCAATGGTTTGCATCAGGATGAAGTCTCCTTGATGGACATCAGAACTTCCAGGTTGCAAACTTCTTAAGGATCCTAGATCCTGTGGAGCATTGGATCCTTGATGCACTGTGAATGGGGGTCTTGGAGGATAATCCATGGATCCGAAAACCCGAGAGGATCCTTGAGGCTGAAAGGAGGATCCTTAAACCTGAGAGGATCCTTGAACCTGAGAGGATCCTTGAACCTGAGGGGATCCTTGAACCTGAGAGGATCCTTGAACATGAGAGGATCCTTGAAGCTGAGAGGATCCTTGAACCTGAGAGGATCCTTGAACCTGCTGCGTCCCCATGTATCCTCCAGAGCTGACAAAGGATCCTTGATGCTGAGAGAAGGATCGTGCTGGTTGAAAATAGGATCCCAAGGCCTGAGACGTTGCTGAGGATCCGTAGTGCATTTCTCTTGTTCCACCCAAGTATTGGACATTTGGAGCTGCAGAATGCTGAGAGGTTATGACCGGAGTTTCGAAATTCAAAGATCTGGGCATCAATGAGGAATGATCCTCTGCCGATCTCTTCTTTTTCTTGATATCTCCAATTTCTCTAAGAATCCTTTCGTTGGTCTTGTCCTGCTGCTGTATGTGATCCTTCATCTGCAAAATTAAAGTAAAAAGATCACTAGCAGTAGGAGTATAAGATGCAGAAGAAGTTGGAGGTTTTGAGAAAATAGGAGTTGGTTTCTTCTCAGCATTCTTCTGGGATCCAGAAGGTGGTGGAGGCAAAGGTGGAACGCCCTGGGATGAATTGACCGCAGACATTGCACTTGAAGTGTTCTTTGCTGAAGAAGCCATCTGCTTGGTTGTAACGAACCGGAATGACCACAAAAACAAGAATTCCTTAGGAATGAAGCACCAATTGCCCCACGGTGGGCGCCAAACTGTTTTTTGTCAAAAATCAAGCAATGATAATGCAACCAAACTTTCTATTGTGAGGTGTGATGCTTGAATTAATGAAAAATATAAAGGATCACTCTAAAATGCAATGAACAAATGAGACAGAGATTTATACGAGGAAAAAGCCCTTGATCAATGAATGATCTCCGGCATAAAAAACCTCGGGTGATGGAAACTACCGATCACCAACTCAGATTAAACAAGAAATGTATTACAACTTCGGATGATAGCGAGCTAATTACAAGGATCACTATGGTGTAAAGTGCACAAAAATGTGTAATCGCCAAGTGAATTGTCAAGAGCTGGTGAGAGCAGTTACCAGTGTGTGTGTTAAGCTAAAAATATCCAAGTGTTTCTATTTAGCTCGCTATCCCCTTTAAAAATAGAAAATATCTAAGCTAACTAACTATCCGCATTTCATGCAAGTCCTCCATGAACTCCATAACGTCCACTTCAGTCATGCACGTGCGGAATAAACATGGAATATGCTCCAGGAATATCGCCAAGACCAAGTCCAAGCTCGTACTCCTGCAAAACAACATCATATTCAAAGCAGACAATCGTTAGTATAAGGATCCTTATGATGATCCATGATCCTGACCCTACAATACTTCTGAGGATCACTATCTCAAACAGAAGTGAGGATCACTAAACCCAATGACAATTGAGGATCACAAATCATTGGAAAATCCTCCCCTAACATGTGTAATCTACACAGACTCTCCATTTCCCATTTTTCTTCTGTACCACCACTACATTTGCTAGCCGTCTTGGAAACTTGACTTCTCTTATCATTCTTGACTTCAACAATCTTTCAACGTCCTCTTGGATAATTATATTTCGTTCAGGGGCGAACTTCCTTCTCTTTTGCTGTACGGGCTTGAACGACCTGTCGATTCCAAGCTTGTGAGTGATAATGTCTTTGGGTATACCTGTCATATCCTCATGCTTCCATGCAAATGTTGACATCCTATACTTCAAAAAGTTAGTTAATTGTTCTTCAATATCCTGAGGGATATTGGTTCCTACGAGCACCGAGATATCAGGATTATCCTGATCCAAGATAACTTTTGTTAGGAAATTTTATTTGTAAGTATTGAAGAAAATCTCAATCAACTGGATCTCTGAAGAAGATAACAGTCCTGAAGAACACAACAAGATGAAGAAAAGCAGTTGGGACAACTAAAAAGCAAAGTATCTACTACAAAGAATCTCAAGTTGATAAAGAGTTGATTTGGATTATCAGAGAAGGTCGTTTCTGATGGATCTGATGATATTTCTGAAGAAATATCATCAGTTTCTGACAAATTCTGATCATCAAACTTTCTGATGATTTGTTCACCAGAATTTCTGATGAAGTGGCTTATCAGAAATTCTGATGACAGACCCACTTGTCTAAAATCACAACTCTATCCTGCCACTTTATGCTACTTTATGCAAGACTTATTGCATCAATAAACAATTGTTTATTCATTTCCACAGCCGTCTATAAATAGAAGGCTCGAGAGGCAGAAGATACTTGAGTTTGAAGCTTAGCATTCACATACAAACACTCAAACTCCAACTGCTCTTCTCACCCACAGAAATCAAGATTCATTTGTATTAGATAATAATCTTACAATCACCTTGTTAAACTAATTTGTTTAAAAGTGATATAAACTTGATAATTCTGTAGGTCTTGTTTCTTGAAAGTCTGATTTCCATTTCCGCGCATCTTTTTCACATATACTGAAATCACTTGCCATATTATATAAAAAGAAGTTGTTAAGGCCACACTGGGTCCAATAATTGGTATCAGAGCAGATTGAATAAATTATTTTCAAATGATCAATCGCTCTTCTTCTTTTTTCTAAATATAGCCAGCTTTCAAACCTGGAATAATGCTTTTAACATCGGTTCTATGTCCAAACCTCCGACTCTGGTCAAAGAGGAATACCCCCAATGGAAAATCAGGATGGTCAATTTCCTTAATGGTCATGACCGAGCTCTGTTTCAATCCATTGAAAGGGGTCCACATATAACAATGACTGAAATACCAGCAATTCCAGCAACTGACCAAACACCAGAAATCCCTGCCTCCCGTGCTCCCAAAAGTGAAATAAACTGGAGCGCGGAAGACAACGATCTGGTGGTTGGGGATGAAAGAGCAAAATCACTCTTAATAATGGCCATCCCTAATGACATATTTTCACAAGTTGATGCTTATGCATCAGCCAAGGAAATATGGGATCAGTTGGAAAATCTTTATGAAGGAGGAGAAAGGATGAAGAGAAACAAGAAAACAAACAATGTCTCATCCTATGAAAGGTTTAAAAGTTTACCTAATGAAAAGTTAAATGACACATATCAAAGGTTCACAAAACTTTTAAACGAGCTAAAGAAATTTGGAATAACTAAATCAAATGATGAAAGAAACATTAAATTTCTTGATGCTTTGCCTAGAGAATGGAGAAGTCTCACAATGACTTTGTCCCCAACCTTAGAACTAGGAAACATGAGTCTTCACGACTTATATAGCATCTTGATCCCCAGAGAGGAAGAAATATTTGAAGAAACCATTCAAAGAGGGGGATCTTTAGCTCTTATCTCTAACTCACAAAGACAAACAACTTCCAATGATCCACAACCATCAAACAGCCAGGCCTTTGAAACTTCTGATTCATCAGATTTTTCGGCCTTTGCTGATGCAATAGCACTGCTCACCAAAACATTTGAGCAAAGGTTGAGGGGAGGAGGCCAGAGGTACCAGAGGAGTGATAGAAGGAGGATGGATGATAGATCTAAAGAAGATGTTAGATCTAAGGATAAAGGAAAGGCTGAGGTGGTGTGTTACAAGTGTAAGCAAAAAGGTCATTTTGCATCTGAGTGCAAGACCAAGAAGCTGAAAGATGTTGCTTACTATGAAAAGAAGCTTGAGGAAGCTAAGAAGCAACAACAACAAGTCAGCTTAATTGCTGGAATAGATACATGGCTATCTGATGACTCTTCTGATGAAGAAGAAGAAGAAGAAATGGCCAAGTTCTGTCTCATGGCACTTTCTGATGACATACCAGAGACTTCAGGACAACAGGTAAGTTTAGACAATTTTGATCTTGAACACAAGCTAAATGAGCTCATGTCAGATTTTTTAAACCTGCAAGTTAAACACCAATCAGATGGTAAAAAATCTGATGAGTTGCAGAGGACCTTGAATAAAATCATTCTTGAAAACCAATTACTGATAGAACAAAGTTTAGATTAAAGAGCTAAAATTGAGTTCTATGAAAATGAAAGAAGAGATCTTTACAAGAAAATCAATGATAAAGAAATTAATGTAAGAGGTTTTCAAGAAGCAAAAGAATTCATAAATTTCATAAAGTCCACTCCAAAGAACAAAGGAGAAGGGTTGGGTTATATAAAAATAAACAATAACAAACCTACTGTCTTTGTAAAAGCTACTCAATAGACTTCTGATAAAAACTTATCAGAATCTGATTTTGAAACTTGCAAATCAACATGTTCTGAATACTCCTTTGACAAGCCAAATTTTGAACCAAAAAGAAGTGAATGCAGTCAAGAGTTTGTAAAAACTCCAGAAGCAGTTCACTCATCTTTTCAAAACTATCCCTTCATTCCATCACAAGAAGGAAAATCAGAAATTTCTGATGATTCCTGTATGTGTGTTGAAATACTGAAGCTTGTTCAACACCATTTCCAAAAGAAAAACAAAAATTCTGTTAATGGCTCAGCATCCAACAGAAATTCTGATGAAAGGTCATCTAGAAGAATTAATAGAACTAGAATATCATCAGAAAGTGTACCCAAGCATGCATGGGTACCTAAAACCCTCTAATCATTTCATTTCAGGACCATCATGTGCAGCAGATCTGGTACTGCGACTCAGGAAGCTCCAAGCACATGACTGGAGATAGGAGCTTACTCAGCAACTTTGTCTCAACGCTGGGTAAAATGGTGAACTTTGGAAACGGAGTGAAAGGAAGGATAATGGGATACGGATGTATCAGGTATGGATGTTTGACCATTGAAAGAGTAGCTTATGTTGAAGGCTTAAAGTATAATTTGCTGAGCTGTGGTCAATTCTGTGACAAAGGTTTTCAGGTAACATTTTTACCAGAAAAATGCTTGCTAATAGGTATGGATGATAATAAAATATATTTGAGTGGGAAAAGGATAAGACAATCAATTTATTACTTTGACTTCAAAGAAGAAAATGAACATCCTAAACTATGTTTATTTTCAAAAATTAACAAAGGAAGTAGTTGGTTGTGGCATAAAAGATTGGCTCACTTAAATTTCAAAAACCTAAACAAATTAGCAAGTAAAGGTCTGGTAAAAGGGTTACCTTTCATATCCTCTAAAAAGGATAAAATTTGTGATGCTTGTGAGATGGGAAAGTCAAAACGAAGCTCTCACAAGTCAATTTCTGAATCTTCCATTACACAAACTTTGGAACTTTTACACATGGATTTGTGTGGACCCATAGGTACAGAAAGTTTTTCTAGAAAGAAATATACTAGTAATAGTTGATGATTTTTCCAGATATACATGGGTTGAATTTTTGAGAAAGAAAAGTGAAACACCTGATTTGATCATTAATTTTATAAAGAATTGAAAATCTGTTGAAACTAACAGTAGGAAGGATCAGATCAGACAATGGGACAGAATTCAAAAATTCTAAAATTGAAAGCTTTCTTGTAAACAAAGGAATCTATCATGACTTTTCTGCTCCCAGAACCCCTCAACAAAATGGGGTTGTTGAAAGAAAAAATAGAACCTTAGTAGAAGCTGCCAGAACAATACTTGCATATGCCAAAATGCCCTCTCACTTTTGGGCAGAAGCAATTGCAAATGCATGTTTTACTCAAAACATAACTCTCATCAACAAAAGGCTAAACAAAGCACCCTACAAAATTATAATAAATAATAGAATTCCAAGTGTAAAATTTTTACACACATTTGGTTGTAGATGTTTTGTTTTCAATGATTTTGAAAGCCTTGAAAAATTTGACAGAAAAGCAGAAAAAGGTATTTTTCTTGGATATTCATTGTCCTCAAAAGCTTATAGAATTTTTATTCTTAATACAAGGACAATCAGAGAAAGTTTATATGTCTCATTTGATGACTCATCAGAGACTGAAGTTTCTGATGAATACTTGAAAGAAATAAACTTTTCTGACAAACAAGAAAATTATGAGCATCTCTTTGAAATGATATCAGAAGATCTTTTAGAACATGATAAAGCTTGTACATTTAAATCATCAGAAATATCATGTACTAACCCTGAAGAACAAGTAAATAGCACAACAGAAAATCAAAATTATGGTGCTTTACATGAAACAGAGGTAACTGAACAGGGGGAAACTTCAAATCCATCAAAACCAACAATTGTTCAAAACAGGTTAAGATGGATCAAAGGGCATGTTCATTCTGATATCATTGGCAATCCAGCTGATGGTGTGAGAACAAGATCTGCAACTGCACATGAATGTGCTTATGCTGGGTTCTTAAGCACAATAGAACCCAAATCTGCCAAAGAAGCTCTGAATGATCCAGATTGGATACAAGCTATGCAAGAAGAGCTGGATCAATTCGAAAAGAGCAAGATATGGGATCTGGTACCCAAGCCCAAAGACAAATCTGTCATAGGCTCAAAATGGGTATACAGGAATAAATCTGATGAAAATGGCATAATCACAAGGAACAAAGCAAGGTTAGTAGTCAAGGGTTACTGTCAACAAGAAGGTATTGATTATGATGAAACCTTTGCACCAGTAGCTAGATTAGAAGCTGTAAGAATTTTTCTTGCTTATGCTGCATCCAAGGATTTCAAAGTTTATCAAATATATGTAAAATCAGCTTTCCTAAATGGTAAAATTGAAGAAGAAGTTTATGTGCAACAACCTGAAGGCTTTGTTGATCCAAAATTTCAAAATCATGTTTATAGATTAAACAAAGCCTTGTATGGATTGAAGCAAGCTCCAAGAGCCTGGTATGAAACATTATCAAACTTCTTACTCAATTCTGGATTTACCAAAGGTACTATTGACACCACACTGTTTCTCAAAACACACAAAAACCATACCTTGTTGGTTCAGATATATGTTGATGACATTATATTTGGATCAACAAATGAAAAATTTTGCAAAAAGTTTCAAAAATTAATGACCAGCCATTTCGAAATGAGCATGATGGGTGAATTAACCTTTTTCTTAGGGTTACAAATCAAACAAAGAATTAATGGAATATTTTTGAGTCAATCAAAATATGTCAAAACAATTCTACAAAAATATTCACTTGAAAACTGCTCAGTTTCAAAAACTCCCATGGCAACAGGGAACAAATTGGATTCTGATAAAGATGGAATAAGTGTAGATATTAAAACCTATAGAGGGATGATAGGGTCATTGTTATACTTAACTGCAAGTAGACCAGACATCATGTTTGCTACATGCTTTCTGGCCAGATATCAATGTGACCCTAAGGAATCTCATTTAAAAGTTGTAAAAAGGGTTTTCAAATATCTAAAAGGCACTTCAGAACTTGGTCTCTGGTATCCAAAGGATACAAACCTTGAATTAATTGCATACACAGATGCATATTATGCAGGGTGTAAGATTGACAGAAAAAGCACATCTGGTGCTTGTCAAATCTTGGAGGAAAAATTGGTATGTTGGGCAAGCAAGAAGTAAAACTGTGTTGCCACATCAACAGCAGAGTCAGAATATGTTGCAGCAGCAAGCTGTTGTTCACAAGTGCTGTGGATGCAAACTCAACTGAAGGACTATGGAGTAAATCTGACAAAAATACCAATTTTGTGTGATTCAAAGAGTGCAATTGCAATAACAGAAAATCCAGTTCATCACTCAAGAACCAAACACATAGATGTCAGATATCACTTCATAAAAGATCATGTGGAGAAAGGTAACATTGAAATGTATTTTGTTCCAACTGAAAACCAAATTGCTGATATATTTACAAAACCTCTTGATGAAAAGAGACATAATTTTTTGATCAGCAAACTTGGCATGGTCAACATAAGAGATGAAAATGTTTCAGAAATAAAAGCAAAACAAAATGAAAACCAAGTTGATAATCATCAAGTTACTGAGAATGAAAGGACAATTAAACAAAATTCTGATGCAGAAATACATCTATCTGATTAAAAATCAGAAGATTTAATAAATCATCAATAAAATGTGATGATTTACCAGAAATTCTGATTTACATCAGGAACTTTTGTTTAATTGTGCATAATAATCAGTAATCATCAAAAGTCCATATCTTCATACATATTCCATTTGTATAAATTTTTTATTTTTTTTGTTTGTTGTTTAAAAAAAATAAATAAAAAATAAAAAAAATAAAAAAAATAAAAAAAATTATTTTTGATTCAGACTCCTATAAATGAATCAAATGTCTTCTGATGATATAAATATAGGAAAATTCAACTCTTTATGAAACATTTAGAGATCTTATATATATCATTAAAAGGACAACATGGGAAAGCACTCAATTGAAGAAAAGGATTTTGATTTGACCAATTCTGAAATCAAAAAGGGTCCCACATAAAAAGGTGCAAGTTGGATACTAGTGTTTATCTTTTAAAAATCGTTGGAATCTCAAATTGTCTTGAATGAGATATACATTAAATTAGAGATAAACCAAGGGTTTTTCAAAAACGGTTGCGTCTTTAAAAGATTAAAACATCATTAAGGTGTCATAAAACACCTTGAATACAAACAACCCACGAAAAACACTCAAAAATCTCTGTCTCAGCTCACTATAAATATCCCCTCCAACAACAGAGACGTCCATCTTCAATCTCAATTCTCAAAACCCTAAAAACCCTTTTCAAAAGCAAAAACCCAAATCCTAAATGGCTGCCTCAAACAAAAGTCCACCTCCAGCTGAACACTCTGTTCCCCTAATCACTGAAGCTGAATATCTTCCTTTGAAGAACAACAATGAAGCAATGAACACCAATATCGAACAATATGATGTGAAGTGTCAAATTCTCATTGAGTTTCTGATCAGAAGCCCAATAGCTCATGCTCTTACAAAAACCAGAGAGGTACCGGAAAGATTGCTACAATAGGTTGTAAACACTCTCGAAGCTCATAGTACAAATATGGAGCTAACAGCACATGTATGGGAATGTATCTTCATCGTAATCACACCAGAGAAAATAAGGGAATGTTTGGAACTACCCTTAAATCAAGAGTATGAAGATGCACCAACAAAAGAAGACATGTTTGAACAACTTGATGTTGTAATGGGATGCTGCAAGGCGAAGATTTCAAAAATCAACGAGTTCAAGAGGAACAAGCTATTTGCCTTCTGGCAAGTATTGATGGAAATATTGAATAAATGTTTATCATCCAAGATCGGAGGTACGGATCAGATAAATATGAATATTCTAACAATCATGTTCAGCATTATAACTGGGTTGAATATTGATTTTGGAACATAAATATTTAATCTGATCAAAAGAACAATTCTGACCAAAACTGGAAAGATAGATTCACATCTACCATTTCCCAGATTTTTATCCATCATAATTTCTGATGCTTTTTCTGAAAGAAATCTGCAAACTCCAAAATCAAAATATATGTGGAGATCAAAAATTATGAGACCTTGGAGTGCTGCAGGGTCATGGAAGTCAGACTTTGATGTACCTATTCTACCAGAAAATATGATGGATCTTGTACCAGAAAATTCATCATACAGAGTAGAATATATGAGAATGTTAAGTAGGCAAGCAGAAACAAAAGAAGGATTTGAAAAGGTGTCGCCCATGGAGCATGATGCAGAAGAATCAAGCACACCAAGAATGCAGCAGCAGTATGAATCTGATCCACATCCAGCTGATAAAGATGTGCATATGACTCACGCAACAGAAGAACATCACACTGAAGGCTCACACATTGGAGAAACAGGTGCAACAAAATCTAAACTCAATATATTTTATACTTCTGAAAGTGATTCTGATGAATCAATTTAACCAAGATATGAAATATTACAAAGAGGCACTATTTTTACAAAACAAAATGTGAGTGAAACAAAAGACTCATTTTCTGAGTTAGACTCTAAGGAGGAAAATGTGGTAACAACAGGTGGAGATCAGTTCACTGATCAAGGAAACCTGGATGAGAAAAATAAAAGTTTCTCAAAAACTCATGGAGAACCTGAGAAGGTTCATGGATATGAGGAAAACCAGGACTTGAATTTGTTTCAAATTTCTGGTGAGGAAACAGAGAATTTGGATACTTCCAATCCTCTTAACCTCAGAACATCAGAAAATGTGTTTTCTGGTGGTGTTAGAAGGGAAACATCTGTTGTTTCTCCTATTTTCCAAGAACAACCATCTATGTCTCCAAAACAACTTCATAAAGAACTTGAAGATGAAGCTGCTACTGAGAAAACAGTCATGAATGAAAAACTTGATCTGATATTGGAAGAAATCAGAAATCAAAAATCAGAAGTCAAAGCTCTATCAGAGACTGTCAAAGCTGTGCAGAAACAAACTGAAGAAAATAGTGCAGCTCTCAAAGAAATAAAAAAGTCATCAGAAAACAAAGGAAGTTCTTCAGAAATAGAGAAGGCTCTTAAAGAACTGCATGATATCAAGAAAAAGATGACAGAGATTGCAACTGCAGGAGAAAGTTCAAGTTCAGGAAGGCTTCTTGAAGAAATACAACTTCTCAGAGCCAACAGTAGCAGTCTAACTGAGGCTTTTGAAAAGTTGGTACTAGAATTAAGTGAACAAAGAAATAAAGAAAATCAAGAGTTTCAGAAGATAAAGAAGCAAGAAGAAACAAACAGTCAAGCTCTTACTAACATTCACTTGCTTGTAAAAATATTGCAATACAATGTTGCCACACTGGCAAAAGTTGATCTTCATAAACCAAAGACTCCAATTCCACAAGAAAGACAAGCAAAAGAATCAGAAAGTCCCCAACATCAACCAGAAACCATCCAACAAGAACAAATGAAGCAAACAGAAGCTGTAACAGTTCAAAAAGAAAAGCAGACCATGGGTCCACCACCAGATAAACAAAAGTTACCCATGGGTCCTCCACCAAGCATATCAAAGCCAGACACTTCAAGTTTCCAACATAAAGAATTCAGCTCAACCATCAACTACAACCATCACTAGAGAAACATAATTTAGCATAAGGATGGACACAACAGAGAAGCGAAGAATGGAACATGAAGTGACCACTTCAAAAAGGCCAAGAAAAATAATGAGAGAAGACTCAGAAGGCAACATCAAAGAATCAGAAGTGCTGGAAGGTGATCTACACACAATCATGTATCCATAAGAACATCTGAAGCACTACTATTGGAAAGGTCCAAAAGACAACCCAACAAGGCCACTCTCACCAATGAGTAAAGGTATTTATGAACAAAGAAAAAATGGCAGTTGGGTGATATTGCACAACAAATTGATCAATCCAATAGTATCAATTGAAAGAGTTGATACTTTGACTACTGGAGGAGGCTTACTAGGGAATGAAAGTCAAAACAAGTACACCCTAGTCAGAAACGACAAAGATGTTCAAAAAGTTACTGATGCAGACCTGGCTGATGAAATTCATCCAATGGACATAGTCAAGATGAAGAACATCATTGATGAATGGAAAGGTGGTTTAGTAGTGATCAGGAGAGCCCTTGACAGTGTTAAAAATGCAGGAGCTAAATTATACAAAAGAGCAGCATTAGCAGACTTTGATCTGTGTATCAATTTCGAGTATAGCACTAAGGTGTTAATAACTCCACCCAACACAATTATTCCAGCTAAAATCCCTTCAAAATTAGCAAGAACTGGTGCAATCTTTGACACACCAGAAATCTGTGCAGTCTTCAAAGATGCTCATAATGAGAAAGCTCTATTCAGAATCAGTGAAATTTGCAGGTACTCAAACCAAACTTTAAAGTATATAAGAAATTACATAAATGAGAAACAAGAGCAACTCAAGATGAAAGGAAAGAACAATGACCAGCTGAGAAAGAAAACTGAAGATTGCATTGAAGATTGGATGGAAGCAAGAGAATGGTACAAATCAATGTACAAGGCAACTCAAAAGATAATTGATCACAAGAAGAAGCTGAAACCAGGAGACAAACACAGAGGTGGAGTGAAGATCAATTGAATGAATTGATGAGATAGAAATTTTTTTTGAACAATATTTAGAATTTGTTTTTCTGTTTCTTTTACAATGGTTGGATAGTCTATGCTTTAACTTTTATGTTTTATGCTTTATGTCTGTGGGACATAGTCACTTGATCTTTCTTTTTCAAGAATTAGTTAAAAGTTGTTTACATTTGGACATAGAGATAGTTCATTTTCTTACAATACTTAGGGGGAAACTGTTAGGAAACTTTATTTGTAAGTATTGAAGAAAATCTCAGTCAACTGGATCTCTGAAGAAGATAACAGTCCTGAAGAACACAGCAAGATGAAGAAAAACAGTTGGGACAACTAAAAAGCAAAGTATCTACTACAAAGAATCTCAAGTTGATAAAGAGTTGATTTGGATTATCAGAGAAGGTCGTTTCTGATGGATTTGATGATATTTCTGATGAAATATCATCAGTTTCTGACAAATTTTGATCATCAAACTTTCTGATGATTTGTTCACCAGAATTTCTGATGAAGTGGCTTATCAGAAATTCTGATGACAGACACACTTGTCTAAAATCACAACTCTATCCTGCCACCCATGACCGAAGCATGACATTATTGGTTTTCATGATTACAAATACAACTTGAACGATGGATTCAATGAATATGTCAAATTGCTACTTTATGCTGGACTTATTGCATGAATAAACAATTGTTTATTCATGTCCACATCCGTCTATAAATAGAAGGCTCGAGAGGCTATAGATACTTGAGTTTGAAGCTTAGCATTCACATACAAACACTCAAACTCCAACTGCTCTTCTCACCCACAGAAATCAAGATTCATTTGTATTAGATAATAATCTTACAATCACCTTGTTAAACTAATTTGTTTCAAAGTGATATAAACTTGATAATTCTGTAGGTCTTGTTTCTTGAAAGTCTGCTTTCCATTTCCGCGCATCTTTTTCACATATACTGAAATCACTTGCCATATTACGTAAAAAGAAGTTGTTAAGGCCATACTGGGTCCAACAACTTTCTTCATATCCTGTTCTGAAGCCTCCACGATATCCTGGGCCCGCATATTTAATTGTTATGCTGTATTAGGCTTGGTTGAGGATTTCATTGAGGATGAGTAACATTCTTTTGCCTCTTGCTGATCACTATCAACCTTAACAACCCCCCAAGGGGTAGGAATCTTGATGCATTGGTGATAAGTTGACGGCACAGCCTTCATGTCATGGATCCATGGCCTGCCTAGTATGATGTTATAGCAGGATAGGGAGTCCATCACACAGAAACGTTGTATCGAGTTGACCCCTTCAACATATACTGGTAACTTTGTTTCTCCCACTGTGTTTCTAGCCTCTCCACTGAACCCAACAAGCACGGTGGATTTCGAAGTGATATCCATTGGAGATAAATTCATTCTTTTCAGAGTCTCTAGTTGGATTATGTTGACAGAGCTGCCATTGTCCACCAATATCCTGCGTACAAAATGGTTAGCCACATATAATGTTATTACAAGAGCATCATGGTGAGGATCCTGGACTGTATCCCTGTCATTACTGTCGAAAGTGATCACTTTATCAGTTGTGAGGGTAGTCATCCTGGCTGGTTTGTCTCCCCTTTCGGTCTTAGCCTCCTTTGCATGCCTCTTGGCCGTAGAATAGGAAGTCCCACAAATGTCGGATCCTCCTGAAATAAAGTTGATTATCTTGGCATCCGCAGGAGGTGATGCTGCCCGTTCAGGATCCTTCTCAGTATCCTGACCCTTATTCTTCTTTCTTCCTAGAAGATCCTTCAGATATCCATTGCTGAGAAGGTAGCTTATTTCTTTTCTTAGAGCAATGCAATCCTCTGTTACATGTCCGAAGTCTTCGTGGAAGGCACACCATTTGGATTTATCCTTCCAATCGGCTTTTTGTTGATTCTTTCGAGGCCACCTAGCTTTGTCTCCCAAACCCTGCATAGCATACATTAATTCAGGAATGTTAACAGAAAAGCAATATTCAGATAATTCGGGATATTCTTCAGGATCCTCGTCTTCAACAACATTCACTCTTTTATTGTCATTTCTATGATACGGCTTAGGGCGGTATGGTTTATACGAGGATTCTGACTTCCTATTAGTTGACTCGTAGGTGGTGGATGAATTCATCCTCTCTTGCATTTTGTTATCATCTTCTAGCCTGATATATCTCAAGGCCCTGTTTTGAGCTTCATCCAAGTTCCTGCAAGGATTCATCACAAGATCCTAATAAAATTGGGAATCCTTTTGTAATCCCATCATGAACGCTTGGACCGCCGTAGCAACATCAAGGTGTGGGATATCCAAGGATTCCTTGCTGAATTTGTTCACATAATCCCTTAGGGATTCCTGAGGTCCTTGGGTTATCCTGTAAAGATCACTTGTTAGTTTTTCAAAACTCCGACTACAAGAAAATTGACTATTAAATAAATCCACTAAATGAGCAAATGATGTAATCGAGTGCGGAGGAACATTCAAGAGCCATTTCAAGGCTAATCCTGCTAAGGTAGAACCAAAGCCCTTGCACAAGCATGCTTCTTTAAGATCTGGAGGGATAGGATTGATTTCCATCCATTCCCTATACTGGGCAATATGCTCCTCAGGATCTGTGGTTCCATCATAAAGCTTCATGTTGGGAGTTTGGAATCTTTTTGGGATTTTAGCATCACAAATAGGATGCACAAACCGAGATATCCTGTGGCTATCCTGGGATACTTCAGGAATTGGCTGAACCACCCTAGGTACACTGGATATCATATCCTTTAGCTTCTGAAGTTCCCTAGACAATGCTGATGTCACACCTGCATCCTGCAAAGATCCAATACTGTTAGTAGCAAGTGTATTATTATTTGACACGTTACCAGTTTGAGGATTCTGGCCATATCTTGAAGCATATCCTGCGCTCCTCACAGTTGACATCCTGACCGAGGAGGTTATTTCAGGAGTATGGTTCTGGGGATGGCTAGGCACAATATTTCCCTTATTATCCTCAATATACACAGCCGAACTGAAGTTCAAAGTTCTGGGTTGTAAAGGAGTGACGATATCCTCAGTGGATCTGCTCGAACTAGATTTTAAGAGTTGTATTTCCCTTAACAGCATTTGGTTTGTTTCCTGTTGCTGCCTCATTTGTTCCTGCACACTTCCAAATAAGGTTAGAATTTCATCATTAGAAGCTAAAATAGGAGCAGATCCCTGAATACTCCGAGTAGGGATAATATCCTGAGGTTGTGAAGAAGCGGGCATTCTTGGAGGAGGTGGCGGGAGCACCGAACCAGTAGTAGCAGAAGCTATAGCAGACACAGTGGAGGAGCTCATGCTTGATCTTGTGGCCATTGCAAATAATGTAGCAAAAAGTTTTGAAAATAGAAAGCCAATTAATGATTTCACAAAGTTTTTTAGTAAAGATAGCACCACTTGCCCCACGGTGGGCGCCAAATTGTTTTGGTCAAAAATTACCGAAGTAATTAAGTGATCAAATTAGTTAAGTGAGGTAGTGTGCTAAAAAGTGTGTCGAAAATATGCTGGTTAACTTGTTTAGGAAAAATAGTTTTCAGGATATGGCTTAGGATATTGAGCTATATCTATGATCAAACTATTAGCAAAAAGTAAAGGAAATGACACGAGATGTACAAGGAAAGCCCTTGATCAATCTAGATCGCCGGCATAAAACCTCGGGAGCTGACAATCGCAGCTGCCTTGTTCTTCTTATTGCTTTCAACTTCAGGATACAGTGCAGGATATCGACCAGATCGCTAAGTGTTACAACGCTTTTTGTGAAAGTGAAAGTTGCGGAAGAATAAGTGTGAGAGAGTAGTGAGTGTAGCTGTGATTCCCTATTCGATCTGGTATACCCACCTATTTATAGTTACTAAATACAAACTAAAATTCCTATAAATATGGGATGCTCCCGAATATTCCATTAATAACGTTGCAGGTCGGGAAAAGCGGCTTCAACGTCTTTATTTGAACGACTTAGACCGAGTCTCCCGGAGAAAGGGTCTTCGTGAACGTTGGGCACTTGAACTCGTTCTCCTGCACACAATCCGTTAGTAATCCCAAGGATACCATTCAGGATGTTACCAATATCCTGAATGAGCATCCCGGATATGAACAGACATTACACAATCAAGATACAACTCAAGATATTTCCCAGGATATGGGCTCAGAATTTCACCCATAACAGTTACCAAACAATCAAGCAATAGTATAATCATAGTATAACCAAGCAACTTGGTAATTGTATTTATAGCAAGTAAGCACGTAGCATTATAATTATAGCACACACATATAGGTCAATAACGCGCTTAACGAAGACATAGCGACTGAGCTTTTGTTGGTCATTGGTCACAAAGTATCGTCGCATGCTTAATGATGATTGGCTTCTCATTATTTCCTGGCCAAAATTGTGTTGTCTTCCGAAATGTATCACATCAACAGGGACACAGGGTCACCCTACCCTTGTCCATTAAATATGTTAGTGTATCAAAATTACGTCGTCAGATGTGGTCTTCAAAAGTCTCCACAATCTCGGCTTATCATTAATGTCCTACCCAGATGTAATGCAATCCACATAATCAAGAAACCAACTATACTGGTGACTGAGGTGGAAAAGGAAAGAAAAGTAAACTGTCGACATGCGTGAATTCCTCCTCGGGCTTGTATATACGTCGACGTGGTAACTGCTCTGCTGCTTGGCAGTAAAGAGACGAGCATCAAAACCTGGGAAAAGTGTAATATTAGCAGGTGAGAGCGCAGAAGGAATCTTGATGAAAGTATACTGGCAATAGACAGGGTGGAGGACGTGTTGTCAGCTCAAGCTCTAAAAACTCTGCGGCTTATATCCTAAAACTGTAGCTGATGTTACAGGAGCACTCATTCCGTGTGTAGCCTCCATAATGTGAGGGATGGTAAGGGTCTAAAATCAGTATAGTGTGTTATAGGAACCATCGAAACGGTTCGTCTAGCGATGTAGAGATGAATGCATCAGACGGTGCGGCCTGTGAGGTCGTAGAAAATGCTGCTGTAGCAAAATGGATCGTTACGCGGGTGCCGACCTGGAGTATCTTCCTGGGGTGTAGGTATGTTTTGAAAGAAGGCGATAGGCATGTTGGCGCAATGGACGTCGGTCTTCACATGAGCAACATCAGCGGTTGAAGGTGCAGCAGTAAATGTCTCAACGAAAGGAGAATCACTAGGTGCAGGTACTGTGTCAGGTATAAGGGGTGCAATGTCTGGTAAGCCAGAATGAAACAGGGTCATGATCAATTAAGGGTGCAGGATCAGTAGGTGCAACATCAAGCCGACCCGAAAGGAACAGGAGCTGGCTCAGGAGCAGGCTCTGGGTCATGTAAAGGTGTGGCGTCTTGAGCAGGTGTTGGTGCAATAGTCATAGTGATGTCGTCGTCTGAGTCAGTAGTAGAAAGCTGTAATCTGGCTGTCCGTAAGGCTGCAGATGTCACAGACTCAAAGGAGTCTGAAATTGAATGCATGCTAGAATCAGAGGATAGCTTGTTAGTGGGGGTCTCAAAAGTGGATTTAGTAACAACATTCTAGCCTAACTTTCCATTATTATGGGTATTATCAGAAGGACCATCAGTAACATGTCAATATCATCATCAATTATTCGTTGAGTAGCCTACCTTAAAAAAAAGATTGTCCACAGGAGGCGCATTGTCGAGGATCAGAGCCATAGTGTGTTCACCATCGGGATAACTAGTGATAACGTGATCATGGATTGAAACAAGAGTGATAGAACGATTCTTGTCAGAGAAGCCATCAGCAGGGGTAATTCTTCACCAAGAATATGGCGGCGCGGATGGTTGGACGTCGTCCTCGGCCTTGGTCAGCATATCAGGATCACTTCTCAGTGTCTGACGTAGATATCTCTAGCGTAGATGTAATCTCATCATCTGTGGCGGTGGCCGTAGGGTTATCAATGTCTGATAACACGCTTTCTAAATAAAGTGACATGTGTGCCAGTACATAATAGTCATAGCATGTATATCCATAGTAATTACTAACAATTAGTGTATGCAAATAAAAGTAATTTATCATGTAGTCATGTATACACCTTGTTCTTTACAAAACTTTCTATCCTCCCTAGTCTCTCAGACTAAACTTCCCAGTCTCTTAGACTACCCTTCCCAGTCTCCTAGATTGACCTCCCTAGCCTGTCAGACTACACTTCCTAGTCTTTCAGACTAAACACCCCGTCTCTCAGACTAAACATCCCCAGCTTCTAAAACTGAACCTCCCCAGCCTCTAAGACTGGACCTCCTCAGCCTCTAAGACTGAACCCCTGGCCTCTAAGACTAAACTTCCCTAGTCTCTAAGACTAACTCCCTAGTCTCTAAGACCAGCTCCCAGTCTCTAAGACTAAATAAACCTTCCCAATCTCTAAGATTGACCCTCCCCAGCCTCTAAGGCTGAACTCCCTCAGTCTCTCAGACTGAACCTCCCTCAGCCTCTAAGGCTGAACTCCCACAGTCTCTAAGACTGAACCACGAATTTTGAAAAGTGCATTTGTGCCTTTTATTTGTAAAAATGTTTTGTACCCTGGATCTGGACGTTTAGTGTATGCAATGTAAAAATGTTTGAAAATATTTTCGTGAGAGCCCTGATGATCATAGTCTATACTCGAGAAAGAATCCTAGTTTGCTATGATCGAGGCTCTGATACCAAGCTGTCACACCCTGACTTTTGCGGAAGCGTGATTATGGTGTGACTTTCTTAATATCATTGCATTCAATCATAACATCAACTATACGATAAAACCATAGGTTTGTCATCCATTAAATGAGTTTAAAACATAACAACATCGTTTTAAAACGTAGATTACAAATTCTAGTTTTACAAATCGTACAAAGTGTTTATGAGTTCATTAAAGACTCGTCAAAAGATATTGAATAATACCAAGGTTTGGAAGACATGTCTCGTCCAGGAATAAGACATACCGTCCAAACTTAAAGACCATGGATGACATCTTTATTCTTAACACAGCCTAAAAACTTCCAACGCCCGCCAGATCCATTAAAATTTCCTAAAATACATGTAGTTTGAAAAACATCAACAAAAGTTGAGCGAGTTCATGTGTTCGTTTGTCTGTATGTATAAACCTTTGAAAAAAAAATGTTGTAAGTATGTATATAAGTCCCTGGTATGTAGCAATAAGGAAAAATAGATCACCAATGGTTTGCAAAGCCATTGATATGTGTGAAGTGATGCAGGAAGACTCAAACCTAACAGATTTTGGCGTCAGACACATAGTCACCTCATGGTCCACTCAGCGGACTCAGGAGTGGGGCTCGCTACACCCGTATAGATCTATCACTCATGTCCCTCGGTCCTACAACGAGGATTAATGGCCTTAAGTTCCACCTACCCACTCACATCATCTAAGTAGTAAAAACCCTCCCTACCCTAACCATACCATGTAAGTCAAAGTTTGTAACAATTGTCGCATGTATTTCACCCCCGAAGTATAAAACTAAAAACAGTAAAGAGAAAAGGGGGGGGGACATGAACTCACAGTATTGCGTCTTCAGTATGTGAACCCAAGTCTCCTCAGCCAACACGACTACCTACAGTGGACTAACGTCTATTAGACGAACGGGCCGTGCCTTTGCTTAGTATGAAGGTTATTGAGTTACGCTTCTTGTGTTCCCATAATTATTCCATGTTATAATTATTAGTTAAAATAATTAATTTAACTTCGTATTTCCTTCCCAAGGGTGGGGGTATCTTATACATGTATTTTCGCGTTTATATTTGTATATCTTGCCAAGTAATGGCGTCGTATTTCGGTGTATTGTTCCAAATAAAAACATATTAATATGTATTCCCAATATATTTTTCCAAAACCATATATTTCGAGTCTCACTTAAATATATATAAACTTATTTTGTTCAATCATGTATTGTCCCAGAAAATATATATTTTTCTCAAACATTATATATCTTCTAAATATACTAGGAAAAATATATTTTTAACTCCCAAAAATAATATATATTCTCATTGTCAAAAATATGGTTTACTTGGTAATATTTACGTCATATTTTCACTTCTTTCACTTCTAAAATAAGATTTACCAAAAATATAGTGTAATGGCATATCCCGAAATATTTCATAAGTTACGTTTTTGTGTTCGGTTTCGCAATATTATGTGTGTAACTTAAACATTTATTCCTTGTGATTTTTGGTATTATTTTGGAGTTGTAATTTCCATGGTATTTTGTAAGTTATATTATTTTATCCTAAAATAACATAACTAGTTCACAATATAACCAAACAATCACATAGGCGTTTTAGTATAAAATATATTCCTAAATATATATTTATCAAATTTTATTTACGAAAATCAACCTCCGGCACTTGGTATTTTTGTAAATAAAATCATGGCGAAGTTTATTTTGAAAACCAAGTTAAAAATATATTTGTAAACACTTACTAGAAAAATATTTTCTAAGTGTTGAATTTTTAGAAAAATTTCGCCAGAGTTTCCTTTGTAAATGGAGGCGTCCATGCTCACTAGCATATCATTTTCTTTTGTAAAATCATTCAATCAATTATCAATCATCAACATACAACCTCCATTTATCAAACTTGTCAAAAATAAGCATAAACTAGGTTGGGATTGAACCCTATCAGAGGAACAGATAATTAAAGCCAAAACTGGATCAGAGCAGTGGATCCAGAATAAGCAGATGATTACATACAAACCTCTCCCCTTGAAAGTGATTTCAACATCTGCTGACCTCCTATTTGCTGATCTCGCAATATGCTGACCTACAACTGCTGCTCAAGAAAAGACCTGATGAAAGACTAAAGCCCTGCTAATTCAATCTACTGCTTTGAGTCAAGCTCTGCTGATCCGGACAAGTGCTGCTGGGTTCACAGCAGTGGAAGGTTGCAGCAGCTGATCAATAGTCTGTTTTTGTAATATAATGTAATAGCAGTAGTTAACATAGCAGTGTTTGTATAGATCAGAGGTTAGAGTTTGTTAGGAGGTTAGATGTCACTTTCACGGTGACGTCAGCAAAGATGCTCAGTAGTTTGCAAGTGCCTATAAATAGATCAGTACTTTGTACTGTTCTATTAGCTCTTTTGCATCATCGTCTTCTTTGCACGACCAAACAACTGAGCTCTGCCTGAGGGGGAGTTTGCATTCATTCATCAATCATTGTAATCGTTATTGAAATAAATTCAATCTTTCGATTCATTGTGTAAAGATGTTTGATCAAAGTATTACTCTCGTTTGATTGTATGCAAAGTTTGTTTTCATCATAATTCCGCTACACACTCATCCATTTTCATTTTAATTACAAACACAAAATACAATCATTGGCAACATCAATGAAGGGGTGCTCACAAGAAGACAAACCCATCAGCCGATCAAGTACCAAGAGGCACTGAAAGACAACAGCTGGGTAGAAGCCATGCAAGAGGAGCTCCAACAGTTTAAAAGACAACAAGTATGGGAGCTTGTACCACTGCCAGAAGAGGTCAGTCCCATTGGCACAAAGTGGGTCTTCAAGAACAAAACTGATGATATGGGCATTGTTGTCAAGAATAAAGCCGGGCTTGTGGTTCAAGGTTACAGACAGGAAGAGGGGATTGATTATGATGACACACTCGCCCCTGTTGCAAGATTGGAAACCATTAGACTGTTCCTGGCCTTTGCTGTCAACCACAACATGAAGGTGTTTCAAATGGATATCAAAAGTGCTTTCCTCTATGGTACAATTCAAGAAGAGGTGTGTGTATGTCAACCTCCAGGATTTGAGGATCCATTTTATCCTGATATGTCTACAGGCTAAACAAAGCCTTGTATGGCCTGAAACAAGCACCAAGGGCCTGGTATGAAACTCTTTCCAACTTCCTACTCTCAAATGGTTTCAAAAGAGGTACCATTGATAAAACACTGTTTCTTAAATGGAGAGGGAAGGATTTAACGATTGTCCAAATTTATGTGGATGACATTATTTTTGGAAGCACATGTAACAAAATGTGTGAAGAGTTTAGAGAACTCATGACAGCTGAGTTTGAAATGAGTGCAATGGGTGAGCTGCAATGCTTTCTTGGTCTCCAAGTACAGCAAATGCAAAATGGAACTTTCATTCATCAAAGCAAATATGCTAAAGAACTTTTGACAAAATTTGATATGAATGATTGTAAACCATGCAGCACACCCATGGCAACAAATAAGCTAGTCATGTCTGATGAAAAGGATGAGCTAATTGACCAAACACTCTATAGAAGCATGATTGGGTCTTTATTGTACCTAACTGCATCTAGACTAGACATCATGTTTGCAACATGTGTCTGTGCAAGAAGTCAATCAGCTCCTAGAAAATCAAATCTCATTGCTGTAAAAAGGATCTTCAGATACATAAAAGGTGCTCCCACACTTGGTATCTGGTATCCAGCTAATGGGAATATCAAGCTTTCAGGTTTTTCAGACAGTGACTTTGCTGGATGTCACACCACAAGGAAGACCACTTCAGGAGGGTGCTAGTTTCTAGGTGATTGCTTAGTTTCATGGCAAAGCAAAAAGCAAGCAGCAGTTTCAACATCCACTGCTGAGGCTGAATACATTGTTGCTGCAAGCTGTACAGCCTAACTCTTGTGGCTTCAAAATCAGTTACTGGATTTTGGTATCGCTGCCTTAAAAACACCACTCATGTTGGACAGCCAGGCAGCAGAAAATATCATCAAAAATCCAATTTCACACTCTACACCAAACACATCGACATTAGACATCACTTTGTGAGGGATTGCTATGAAAAAAGGTTTGATTTCTCTGCATCATGTCCCAACTAAAGACCAGCTGGCAGATGTGCTCACAAAAGCACTTGATACAGCCACTTTTGAAAGCTTGGTCTCTAGGATTGGGATGCTGAACATGGAATAACAAGCAACATCTTGTTTTTCCTTGAATAAAAGCAACAAAATGTTTTCAGAAAATCAAAAACTCATCCTTAAAAATAGCTAGAAATGAAATTTTCATTTAAATCCTTAAAAGTCTGCCATAACCACTGATTGTTCAAAAGTCTGCTCTACTTCAAAAAGTCTGTCCACTGCTGAAAGTCAACCCCTGTTCTCTCATTCCTTTGATAATCTTTGTTGTTCAAAAGCAGTGTCTTATCCACTGATATGCTATCCACTGATAGTGAAAATCATCCACTACTTCCTTACCACTGCCTTCATCTCTCACTTTCATCAAAGTACTGTCCTTCACTTTCACCAGGGGTTGTCACGTGGGCAGTACATAGTGATCAGACCTTTTGTAATGGCTGCCACGTCAGCATTCACTTTCTTCCCTATAAAATCCCCCACTCACCACCAAAACAGGGTTTTACTGTCGAATTGAATTCTTAAAGATTCTCTTCTCAAAGCAGTTTTTCATCTCATTCTTCACAAAATTCTTCGATCATTCTATTCAAAAATGACAAAATCGAAGCCATCTGCAAAACCCACATCCAAATCATCATCGAAAACAGCCTCTCAAAAGGCAATCTCCACTGAAATTCCATATAAATCATCTCACAAAACCAGGAACCACAAATGTTTTCGATTCCATCATTAACATCATGGCAAAATCAAAGTACAAAACTTTGTTCACCGCCGATGCACCAATCTATTTGGAGACCCAAAGGGAGTTCTGGAAGAATGCAACCCTTGAAAAACAAGGAGACACTGCAACCACCATACACTCTTCTATAAAGGGTAAAGCTATCCAAATCACGCCACAATCCATTTCAGAGGTCTTTCAACTCGATGATCAGAAAGGTAAAACTTCTTTCACTAAAAACGAGTTACAAACTGACTTCATTGAAAGAGGGTATGAAGCCACAATGATGAAGAAACTTACCTTAGAAAAAGGTTATTTTCCTTCTGCAACCAGATGTTTATTTCATACCCTCCTACTATGTGTTTCAAACAAAACCACTTCTTTCAATGAAATCCCTTTAAAGATACAAAATCTGGGATATACAATTCTTCAAGAAGAAAATTTTAACTATTCTCGGGAAATCTTTAACGATTTGGTTAATAATGTTGAAACAAAATCATTCTTACTGTTTCCAAGGTTTTTAAGTTACTATTTTGAAAAGAAATTCAGTAAGGATGATTTTGCTGCAATAAATCAAGGTGAGATTACTCAAATAAACAGCCTAACAACTGAAACTTTTTTCAAGAATGTTAGCACCTTGCAAAACACAAGCAGAGGTGCCTGAGCAGAATTTAGCAGCTACCACTGCTCCTCAGGTATCTGCTGCTGAGCCCACTGCTCTAGGTGATCAAAGCAGCAGACCAACTGTTTTGAAACCCACACCTACAAATCCCAAAAAGCCAAACAAAAAGAGAAATCAAAAACCCCCCAAACCAATCAAAACGGCAACTCTGGAGGATGAGATACCAAAGCTACTGCCTGTGACAACACAAATGTCACAAGAAACCACTGCTGCTTCTTCCTCACAGCAGTTGGCACAAATATCTCAACCCATACCCAAAACTCCTCCTGCTTCTTCACCAAAAGAACAGGTTGTACACAAAGGGCCACCACATTATGATGCTCTGGAAACACTCGTTTCCATCATCCACAGCCCAATGCCCGGGGCAACTTCTCTTTCTACACCCCACCTCACATCCACAATTCCACCAAAAACACAACTTTTGTTGGATGCAATAGATTTGAACTAGGCATTACTCAGTCCTTCTCAATCACCTGTTAATGAGAATATACCTCAACAACTGACTGAGCCTGATGTCTCATTCTTTGCTAACCCACCAACACAACCTGAGGAGGTTACACCCCTTGAGTTACAAGTAACTCTTGGTGGTCATCCAAGTGAAGCAGCCACTACAACTGTTGAACCCACTGGTTTACAGTTGGACAGTGGTTACATCAATAAGACTTCCTTGGAGGCAATTTCTTTTATAGCACCTCTGCCAACCACCAGTGGATTTATTTATCCTACTGGCAACATCAAAAGGTTGTCAAGTGTTGAAGGGAGAAGACCCCAGTACCAAGAAAAAGGGGCATCAGTGGTTAATGTTTGGAGTATACTCCCTACCTCTACCACTGATAAAACCACTGTTAGTGGGAAATCAGATGATCCCATTAAATTGGGTGATGATTTAAAATATCAGGATTTGACGGAACGAATTGAAAAGTTGGATACATCTGTTGCAGATCTTAAAAACATGCTACCGCAGGTGTTGAAAAGTCAAAAGATGCAATCCACTGCTGTTCCACCTCAAGCACCTGCTCCACAACAGGCACCTGCTACAAATGAGCTCTAGAATCTATTTCAACCTTTTCTCCATCATCAAGCACAAATAGCAGATCAGCAACATGAAAAACATGTTCAACAGCTGAGAAATGCAATGGAGTCAAGGTTCAAGAACACCCAGGCTGATCTAAAGGCTCTCAAAACTCAGATCCTACACACCACTGGCACTGCTCCTCCACCAGTTCTCTTCATTGATCAACTTCCCCCAGATAATGCCAAAAAGGGGGAGAAAATTCAGGAGTGGAAAAAGAAGGGAATAGAGGATGGTCTCTACCTTGAACCAGAAAATGCAAACATGACCAAACAGATCCCTCTGCCAGATGGAAGCAAGAAAATTAATGTGACCACAAATGCACTGGCAGAAGCAGTTGCAAGTGTAAAAAGGGATAGAGAGGCCAAAAGGAAAGCCAGGGTGGATTATCCGGATCAGGGTACTTCAGGGTCAAAAGACGATGAAAATCTTGTTGATGAAAAGAAGAAGCCTATAAAAATAGTAAGGCTACCCAAATCCATTCCAACCAGACGTTCAAAGTCTGTTCTAAAACCACCACCTAAAACAGCTGTTGTAACTCCTGCTGTACCCACTACTGTTGGTACTTCAGTGGTTTCAACATCTGCTCCCACTTCAACACACACCACTTCAACACACACCACATCCACTGCCTTGTCACCATCTCCACCAAAAACAAAATCACTTCCTGCCAAAAGGCAGAAGACAGCAGTTGTTACAACATCAGCTGTAAAGACAACAGTGGTTGGAACACCAGTTGTTTCAACAACTCTTAGTCAATCACAAATCACTGCCACTACATCCACCACCACTGTTCCATCCAAAACATCATCAGCCCCTCCTCAAACAAAGAGGAGAAGGCTAATTCTCAAAGATGATGACACTTCACCATCTCAAACATCTTCAAAATCTTTAGCTCTTGTCACAATACCAAAACCAGTTACTCTCTCTTCAGTTCGAATACAAAAGCCCTTACCTCCTGCAGGTGTTTAGTTTCCTCTTGAACTAGCAGCTGTTAGAGAAGAAATAAAATCTTTTTACTATGAGGATGACCCTGCCAAAAGGAGTCTGCCATCAATAAGAGGATATCCCTGGCCTAAAAATGTTGATGAATATTTGAAGATCAAGGCCAAGCAAGCAGAGGATATCTCAAAGAGAAACACACAAGGGAAATCTGACAAAGAAATTTCTAGAAACTATCAATATCTGCTCACACAAGTCAGCTCCCTAGAACGATTTGCAAAAAATGTCAGTCAACAAATTTCAGAAAGAGCAGCTGAAACTTTGAAGAAAGACTACATTGAAAGCATCATGGCTCACAAAAAGTACAGAGGAGAGAGATAGATGTACAAAGAGTGGACTGTTCCTGAGCTTGAAAATGAAGCAGCAAGCATTCAAGACATGATAAAAAGGAAAGTCACCCACACTCCTCCTGACTGGGCAAAGTATAGAAAGAATGTACCTGACAAACAGGTAGAACTGAAAAGAATGAGAGAAGAACTGGTTGCTGCTGAATATGGAAACAAAAGACAAATTGCGAGATGGAAAGAAGATGTGGTTAGGATCACCTACAAAAGGTTGGAAGAATTAAGAAAGAAAGATCCAAAAGTTCCTCAAAATTCTGACTATCCTGAAGCAGTGGTATCAAAAAGACCATCAAAGCTGCAACTCAGGAGAGCCACTACTCCAACTGGTGCTGCCATCTATAAAAGAAAGACACACAAACAGTTGGGAGCTGAAACCATCCAAGAGATGATAAAAGGAGATGACCTTGTAAAAGAAGGCATAAAGAAAATGATCATAGAAACTCTTGGTTTGGGTCAAACTGCAAATACTGGTCAGCCAGTTATGAATAGGCCAGCCTCACCAAATACCTCTGCAAATAAACATCTCCCAAGAAACCCACCAGGCTCAAAAATACAAAAGTGGGAAACTGAAAAACAGACCTGCATATTGACTTTGCTCAGGTCTAGTGGAGAAGTGGAGAAAATATCAAGGGAACAAGCTCTTGGCCCGAGTCTTGAAGATTTGCAGGATCTCCTTGATCTTCCACTTAGCAGGGATGATGAAGACATAGATGCCCTTAACTTTGAACTACAATTTAAAGGACAGATAAGGGAACTGTTGCTGAGGGAATAAATATCCACAATAATGAAGAGTTTTGGCATTATCTGTTCCAGGGGGAGATTGTTGGGATTGAACCCTATCAGAGGAACAGATAATTAAAGCCAAAACTGGATCAGAGCAGTGGATCCAGAATAAGCAGATGATTACATACAAACCTCTCCCCTTGAAAGTGATTTCAACATCTGCTGACCTCCTATCTGCTGATCTCGCAATATGCTGACCTACAACTGCTGCTCAAGAAAAGACCCGATGAAAGACTAAAGCCCTGCTAATTCAATCTACTGCTTTGAGTCAAGCTCTGCTGATCCGGGCAAGTGCTGCTGGGTTCACAGCAGTGGAAGGTTGCAGCAGCTGATCAATAGTCTGTTTTGTAATATAATGTAACAGCAGTAGTTAACATAGCAGTGTTTGTATAGATCAGAGGTTAGAGTTTGTTAGGAGGTTAGATGTCACTTTCATGGTGACGTCAGCTAAGATGCTCAGTAGTTTGCAAGTGCCTATAAATAGATCAGTACTTTGTACTGTTCTATTAGCTCTTTTGTATCATCGTCTTCTTTGCACGAATAAACAACTGAGCTCTGGCTGAGGGGGAGTTTGCATTCATTCATCAATCATTGTAATCGTTATTGAAATAAATTCAATCTTTCGATTCATTGTGTAAAGATGTTTGATCAAAGTATTACTCTCGTTTGATTGTATGCAAAGTTTGTTTTCATCGTAATTCTGCTGCACACTCATCCATTTTCATTTTAATTACAAACACAAAATACAATCAGAAAAATACAATCAGAAACAAACTCAGATCCAACAAACTATAAACTCATGAGCTTGAAAATTTATAAAAACATGTAGTAACTTAATAACACACTTAGTAAGTCTTGTCACCTTCCAAAATGTGATTAATTCTTTAAAAACTTCATTTTTAAAGAGTTTGAACATTTACAACTTCTAGTCATATTTTCTAAAAATATTTCTTTGTGAAATTTTCTTATTACACAAGTGTTTCTACACTTGTTTATCCACTAAAAATGTGTTTAGTTTATGTAAGATCCAAGTTTTATCAAAACTTATACCTTTCACTTGGTTCTTTTGAAAAACCACTCATGGATCTTTAGATCTACAGATTACAACCCATTTTGATCTTTATTTTTCAAGAAAACATGTATTTAATCAAGTTCATAGTTTATGTGTGGATGATTCCATCATCCATAACATTTCTAACTTTCACATCTTGCTAGTTCATGTCTTTAAACATGATCTAGCAAGTCTATGTGATGAACCATATCATTTTTACTAACAAACAACATACAATAATCACATCAACACAAGAATAACATGATTTCATCACTATTTTAACCATATTTCATCTCTAGTTAGTTTATACTTCAAGACTTGTTTATGTTCTTTAGAGTTCTTATATTTTCACCATTCTTTTCACTATTAACCACCAAAAATATGAAGAAGATGAAGATCTAAGGCACTTACTACTAGCACAAGGCTAGGGGAGTTCAAGAGCATAAAAGTGGTGGATAAAAGAAAATGAGAGCGGTCCTTGAGCTTCCGAATACACCAAGCTTACTTGTAGGATCACTTACACCTTTGGGAGTATGGAGATTGCTTGGAATGGACTTGAAGGTGGTGGTAGGGTGGTGGTATGGTGGCAGCCAAACAAGGAGAAGGAAAAGGATAATGTTGTTGTTTGTTGATGGTGAATAAAGTGAGAGAATGATGGACTAGTAGTTATACTTATAGACTCCAACTTTCCATTACCTCATGTGCAATGTGTTCTATTATCCACCAACAAGACCCATTATAATATTCAACTAAACCCATGGGTGGGGACGCCCATGGTGACCGTTTCCAAGGGGGGGGGTATAGGGTTGGGTTTCAATGGATGGTTACAAGTTTAGTTAGGAACCAAGTGTTTTAGTTAGTGTCTTATGTGTGTTATGTAATATATAGTGTGTTAGGGTGTTCGGGGACCCTAACTAGCTTAGAAAAATAAAAACAATGCTTCTAGCATTATTTTCATGTCCCGGGTAAAGTCCAGTTGTTCGGTTTGATACTGTTCCGTTAAAGTGTTTAATTGTTCCGTAAAGTGTCTTTAATAATACTTTTTGTGTCACACACAATTCCCGGCACTTAGGAAAGTTTACAGGACTATTCTGCCATATTTTTGCAAGTAACTAGTATGATTAAATGCTGAATTTTGTTATTAAGTGCAGAATTTTACAGTTAAAGTGTGTTTTAGGCACTTTCCGGCACTATAACTATCACCTAGTGACGCAGTTTTATGGTCCTCACTTCCCTACACTTCCTACTAGTGTAGTATTCTATCTCTGGCTCACACTGGCCTCAAAACATTGTCTGTCTAGGTGCTGGCATTGTCAGCATGTTTCTAGGTTATCCGTTTAGTGTGCTAATTGTGCTTTGTGCATCAAGTTTGTCACTAATGTTTGTATAAAATAAATGAAGTGACAGTATAAATTATGATGCATGTGTATGTATGTAACAGAAAACAGAAAGCAGTTTAATCACAGTTGTAATCAAGCACATTCATTAAGTATAAATTAAATATTAATTAATTGTACGGATACCTGTAAGTGTGAGGGTTGTCACACAACTTGTTACCCTCATCAAGGAGAACTACTGCCCTCAGCATGAGGTTGAAAAGATTGAGTCTGATTTCCTATCGCTTGTTATGAAAAACCTGGATTGCCAAGCTTACCTTATGAGCTTTAATACAATGTCAAGATTGGTTCCTTATCTTGTGACCCCGGAACCCAAAAGAATAGCTCGTTTCATTGGGGGTTTTGCCCCAGAGATTAAGGTAAGTGTAAAGGCCTCTCGACCAGCTACATTCAGGTCTGCAGCTGATATATCCTTGTCCCTCACACTGGACGCAGTCAGGCAAAGATCGCTGAGGAACACAGATGCTGAAAAGAGAAAGCGTGAGGATGACAACTCACGGCGTTCGGATAAGAAACGCAAGGGAAATTCTGACCATAAGAAGAGTTCTGGATCTAAGAAGGATGGGCATCAATCGGGTGATAAGCCCAAGTGTAAATTCTGCAAAAAGCACCATTTCTGGAAGTGCAGATATGAGTCAAGATCCCAGTCACAGCCAAGGGCATGTGGGATTTGTAAGTCAAGTGAACATAAGACTCTAGAGTGCAAGAAGCTGAAGGACGCAACGTGCTACAATTGTAACGAAAAAGGGCACATTAAGACAAATTGCCCAAAGTTTGCGAAGAAAGCTGAAGATGGGAAAAAGACCAATGCCAGGGTCTTTCAAATGAACGCACAGGAGGCTATCCAACACGACAATGTGATAACAGGTACCTTCCTAATTAATGATGTTTATGCAAGAGTGTTGTTTAATTCTGGAGCAGATAAGTCTTTTGTATACAATAAGTTTTGTGAATTATTGAAATTGCCTGTTAAAACCTTAAGTGTGAAGTATGAGGTTGAGTTAGCCGATGTCACCATAGAAACAACCTCAACTGTGTTAGATGGATGTGTCATATCCATTAGGAACCACTCCTTCCCGTTGTCCTTACTTCCCTTTAAGTTAGCCAGCTTTTATAGTGATAGGCATGGATTGGTTATCGTATAACCAAGCCCAGATCGTCTGTAATAAGAAGCAAGTGGTGATCAAGACTCCGTCTGGTGAGCCACTTACCATTTAGGGAGATACCAAGTATGGATTGCCTGAGCAGGTGGCTATGCTCAAAGCATCCAGATGTCTAAGGAAAGGTTGTGTCATTTATATGGCACAGGTAACCATTGATGAGCAGAAGCCCAAGATTGAAGATATTCCAGTCATTTCTGAATACCCTGAAGTTTTCCCTAAAGAACTACCTGGCTTACCACCAGATAGGCAAGTGGAATTCAGAATTAACATCATCCCTGGAGCAAGACCTGTTGCGAGAGCGCCTTATAGGTTGGCACCAACAGAGATGAAGGAATTGAGGATGCAGCTAGATTATTTGCTAGCCAAAGGTTTCATTAGACCTAGTTCATCTCCATGGGGAGCGCCAATCCTATTTGTCAAAAAGAAGGATGGATCAATGCGTTTATGCATTGATTACCATGAGCTTAATAAGGTCACTATCAAGAATAGGTATCCTTTGCCCAGGATCGACTATCTGTTCGATCAATTACAAGGAGCAAGCTATTTCTCTAAGATCGATTTGAGGTCTGGATATCACCAATTGAAGGTTAAAGATGAAGATGTACACAAGACTGCGTTTAGGACTCGCTATGGACATTATGAGTTCTTAGTGATGCCTTTTAGGCTCACTAACGCACCTGTTGCATTCATGGATCTCATGAATCGCGTCTGTAAGCCTTACTTGGATAAATTTGTCGTCGTTTTCATCTATGACATTATCATTTACTCGAAGAGTCAAGCTGACCACGAGAAGCATCTCCGTTGCATTCTGAAACTACTTCATCAAGAAAAGCTCTATGCCAAATTTTGAAAGTGTGAATTTTGGCTTCGTGAAGTCCAATTCCTTAGACATGTTGTTAGTGAGCGTGGTATCCAAGTAGATCCCGCTAAGATAGAAGCTATTATGAACTGGCAAGAGCCGAAGACGCCTAAGGAGATTCACAGCTTCCTAGGACTGGCAGGATACTACAGGCGATTTATCGAAAACTTCTCAAGAATTGCAGCACCCCTGACTTTACTCACTCGCAAGAATAGCAAGTTTGACTGGGGCCTAAGCAGCAAGAATCCTTTGATATTTTGAAGCAGAAGTTGAGCAATGCTCCTGTATTGACATTGCCAGATGGGATTGATGAGTTTGTGGTATATTGTGATGCATCACACACCGGTATCGGCTGTGTGTTGATGCAGAAAGGCAAGGTCATTGCCTACGCTTCACGTCAGTTAAAGGTGCACGAGAAGAATTACGCCACCCATGATTTGGAGTTGGGTGCCGTTGTATTCCCACTAAAACTGTGGAGGCATTACTTGTATGGAACTAAGTGTGTGATCTATTCTGATCACAAAAGCCTTCAACATTTGTTTAATCAGAAGGATTTAAACATGAGGCAGCGATGTTGGATGGAAACTTTAAATGATTATGATTGTGAGATAAGATACCATCTTGGCAAGGCGAATGTAGTCGCCGATGCCTTAAGCAGGAAGGAAAGAGTGACGCCTATAAGAATCAATGCCAAGAGTATTGAAATAAAGAATAGTTTGAATAAAAGGTTGTTAGCTGCGCCGAAGGAAGTTGTCTTGGAAGCTAACTATCCTAATGAAAGGCTAGGAGTAACTGAAGAACAGTTATCCTATGGCAAGGACGGAATTCTGAGGTTAAATGGACGAATATGGGTTCCAGTTTATGGAGGACTTCGGGATGTCATCCTCCAGGAAGCCCACAGTTCCAAATATTCCGTTCATCCTGGAGCTGATAAGATGTACCAAGATCTGAAGGCAAATTATTGGTGGATAGGCTTGAAGAAGTCTATAGCTGCCAATGTAGCTAAATGTTTGACGTGCGTACAAGTCAAGGCTGAACATCAGAAGCCGTCAGGTTTGCTACAACAGCCTGAAATCTCCACCTGGAAGTGGGAAATGGTGACGATGGATTTCATTACCAAGTTGCCAAAGACAAATAAAGGGAATGATACTATTTGGGTGATAGTTAATAGACTGACTAAGTCCGCACATTTCCTACCCATTAAGGAGACTTATAGCTCTGACATGTTAGTCCAATTGTACGTAGAAAGGATTGTATCCCTCCATGGCGTACCAGTGTCAATTATCTCTGACAGAGATACTAGATACACATCTCACTTCTGGAAAAGTTTCCAACAGTCTTTGGACACCTGCTTGAATTTGAGTACGGCTTACCATCCTCATACGGATGGGCAGAGTAAGCGTACTGTCACACCCCCAAAATCCACCATGCGGAGTATCACCGCTTGGAGGCGTGACATGACCAGGATCGAGCCACCAATCATATTGAACAACGTAATAAGTAAATAAAATCAACCAGAATACAATTGGTGACCAAAGCTAGTTAAGTAAGTTCGGATTAAACAGCGGAAGCATTAAAAGTAAAACCCAAAATATAAGTCGATAGTTCATAAGTTTAAAGTCCAAAGCGTAAGTTTAATAAGTTCATAAGGATTAAATATTAAAAACGGAACATAACAGTCCGTATCCCACAACGACTCCTTCCTCGTGCAAGCTCCAAGCATTTAACGACCTGTAAGGCATGTAACAACGAGTTAACAACAAAGTTGAGTGAGTTCACGTTTGGTTGTTTAGTTTTAAGTCGTTACTGAAAACGTGGTTTGTCTTTCGTTGGCGTAATTTCCATGGGGGTTACCCCGTAGTTGAAAGTAAAAATTAACCGGTTCTTTCTTAATTACCCAAACCATATCCATGATCAGTGGGGGCTTCCCCATGTGAACCACTAAACCGTACCATATCGACTACTAACGCAAATAAGTTGTGCCCTACATCAGTGTCTAATGACCCGCTCGCCATTAGCCTCGGCGATTAAGTCGATATAAATTGAGGGACTTCATGATAGAGATTTGTCTAGTAAGTTTAAGGTTGTTGTCCTACCCAAGGAGGACGAACGTACACAGTTATACCCAAGGAGAATACGCAGGATTAATATTGGCATCCTACCTATGGAGGATGGCCATACATATCCTACCCAAGGAGGATATGTAGATTCCGTTTTAAATTCTTTTACCCATTCCCAACCACCGGGAATCCCATGCCTTAGAAAGTGTGTGAACTCACCTCGCTTTGCTCGGTTAGATTCTTAAATATAGCTACCAGTCAAGGTCGGTCAATCACGTCCTAATATGATTACCAGTTAGTCATTTAGTGGTTTTCAAATAGAGCACAAAGTTCCTACACGTATCTATCACATAAGATGCATTACTTTAACGGTTTATGCCCATATAAACTCCCCATCTATTCCCGTTCACAAATAAACATACGACATTGCACATAACACTTTTATTGACACATAACACGTTAGATCATTCACAGATAACATACTCGACATTTAGACACGCAAATTACTACTTATGTCATTTCAACTTAAATATCCAAAACTGGGCTGTTTTCGAGCATTTTAATAAAATAGTTATCTTATTTCAAAAATTCCCAACTATTTACAGAAGGTCCTAAACGATCCAAATATTATTGTGTAAAAATCTCGGGATCCAATTCATCACCAATATTTTATAAAAATTCATTATCCATACTGCAATCAGATTCATTACTTTCTGACTGCAGTCCACGGAATAATTCATTAAAAATTCATTATAAGTCGGATTGACGAAATTCCAATGGGTCAATTACTACATCATCAGTGTCCATCTACAGTACCAATTTCATGATCTAATTCTACCCAGATTTCAAGTTATGACTAAACATATAACACCCATTTACTGCTGTAAAAACTCAGCTTTAGCTGCTGTTACAAATCGGGTCTTTAAAAAGAGTAAACGAAGTCCAAAAATTATGATTCCAGTGCCATTAGAACCGTATTTCATAATACATAAATCTAGACTTCTGAAAATACATTTTTCGTTAAGTTACAGTCTGGTTACAGCCAACTGAAGTTGGCTGTAAACACCAACCAGCTTTCTGTTTTAGTTCCTTAACTTCTAACGAATGCTCGATTGATTCCGTTAACATGTTTAGTGATTACAACAACATCAAACATCAATATTAACAAGTAAATCAGCAAAAAATCAACAAGAATCATAACAACATCATATTAACATCACTTCATTATATTTCAACAATATTTCATCACAAAGTTATTTTATGTGCAAGACTTTGTTCATGGTTCTTTAGTGTTCATGGATTCTCATCATCAAATGACTATTAACCACTTAAATAACATGAAAAATGAACGGATCTAAGTTCTTACCACTAGCTCAAGGCCAGGGGAGTTCGAGTGCAGAAAAGTGATGGTTAATAGCAAACGAAGAAGGTCCTTCCACTTGCGAGAGCACCAAGCTTCGTTATGCACATTGTAGCACCTTTGGGTATGAATGGATTGCTTGAAGGAAGCTTGAAGGTGGTGGTATGGTGGCGGCCGAACAAGGAAAAGGAAGAGGGAGTTTAGAGTTTGTTGTTTGAAGTTTGAGTATGAAATGGGTGAACCTTTGTGCACTTATATAATCCAAGTTTCATCTTTAACCATTGAACATCATGTTTCTTTACCCACTAACAAGCAAATAAAATAATGAAAAGAATTGTGGGGGTGTCCCCACTTTCTTCAACCGGTTCGAGGTGGGGGGTATGGGGTTGGTTTTCAACAATATGGTTACTAATCTAGTTAACTTTAAATGTTAAGTTAGTGGTTGTTGTGTGTTGTTATTTATAAAGTGTGTTACGGTGTTCGGGGACCCTAACCAGCTCAGAAAAATAAAAATAATGTGCCTGGCAATATTTCTATGTTCAGGCTAAAGTCCGGTTATTCGGTTCGGTGTTGTTCCGTTAAAGTGATTAGTTAATCCGTAACGTGTCCTACATATATATTTTTGTAACGTTTTTACTTTTCAATACTCAGGAAAGCACACAGGACAATTTAGAAACTTTTCTGTATACTACTAGTATGTTAACATGCACATGTAAGTATAACACAGATATCAGAAAGCAGTTAAGTAATTCCACACAGTCGTCAAGCACTTTAATTATCATTAATAAATTGTACGGAATACATGGAATTATGAGGGTTGTCACATTCTCCCCATATTAAGAAAATTTCGTCCTGAAATTTAGCTCGTGGTTACTGAGGAAGCTAGTTATGTTGCGTTGGTTTCCTGGTTTTCCTGGGGTGTCACATCATCCCCCCGTTGATTTGGAATTTCGTCCCGAAATTCTGCAGTAGCTTCAGCCTCAGTAGTGGTTGCCCTTTTCTTAAACAGCTGGGGATACTTGAGTTTCATTTGGTCTTCCCGTTCCCAGGTGTACTCTGGGCCATGACGGGAATCCCAACGAACTCGGACAAGAGGTATCCTGGTGTGCTTGAGAATTTTAACATCTCGATCCGTAATCTCTACTGGTTCTTCGACGAATCGCAGCTGGTCGTTGATAGTGAGCTCCTTGAGAGGAACTATGAGGGTCTCGTCTGACAGACACTTCTTCAGATTTGACACGTTGAATACGTTGTGAACTCCGCTGAGTTCTTCAGGTAGATTCAACCTATAGGCCACCTTGCCGATTTTCTCGATGATTTCGAATGGTCCGACATAACGCGGATTGAGTTTTCCTCGTTTGCCAAAACGAACTACACCTTTCCAAGGTGAGACTTTGAGTAGCACTCGATCCCCAACCTGGAACTCGAGTGGCTTTCTTCGCTTATCGGCATAGCTTTTCTGACGATCACGAGCTGCCACCATTCGTTGTCGTATCTGAGCAATCTTATCGGTTGTATCTACTACGAGTTCTGGGCCAGTGATTTGACTGTCACAAACTTCTGCCCAACAGAGAGGTGATCGGCATTTCCGTCCATACAATGCCTCAAACGGAGCGGCCTGGATGCTGGTGTGGTAGCTGTTGTTATATGAAAACTCTACTAGCAGAAGATGCTTTTCCCAGCCGTTACCAAAGTCGATTACGCATGCCCTAAGCATGTCTTCAAGAGTTTGGATTGTGCGTTCAGATTGCCCATCCATCTGTGTGTGATAAGCGGTGCTCATATCTAAACATGAGCCAAAAGACTTATGCATAGCTTGCCACAGTTCAAAGGTAAAACGAGCGTCACGATCAGAAATGATGGAGGTTGGCACTCCATGCCTTGATACCACTTCCTTTAGGTAGATATCTGCTAGGGTAGAAAACTTATCCGTTTCCTTGATAGGCAGGAAATGTGCAGACTTGGTCAGTCGATCCACGATCACCCAAATGGTATCATTACTGCGTTGGGATCTAGGCAGGCCAGTAACGAAATCCATGGAAATTTGTTCCCATTTCCATTTCGGGATCCCTGGTTGTTGAAGTGGGCCTGATGGTTTCTTGTACTCGACCTTGACCCTAGCACAAGTCAAGCATTTACTGACGTAGGTTGCTATGTTGGCTATCATACCAGGCCACCAGTATATAGTCTTTAGGTCGTGGTACATCTTATCCGAACCCAGATGTACTGAATAACGAGACTTATGTGCTTCATCCATTACAAGCTCGCGTAAATCTCCATAAAGTGGAACCTAGATGCGTCCGTTAACATAGTAGGCGCCGTTTTCCTTTTGTTCTAGTCGTTGCCTCGATCCTCGTAAGGACTCAGCCCTGATGTTTTCTGTGACAACTCGAACTTTAGACTTACTTTGTGTAACGATACGTGCTATTGAGAACGCTATTAATTGGATAACTATGTGATTATGTTATTATGTGCATTGTGTGATATATGTTTGTATGTTAATTGAGCCGAACCCAAACCACACATTATAACCGGTCACACAAGCCATTCGGGCCGCTCCTTGAAACCGGATCCCATTTGATAGCCGAGTTGGGCTCGGCCCACTCCCCACTCGCAAACACAAAACCATTTGGTAGGGGTTTGATTCTCATCGTTGTTACAAAACACAAACACACACAACCCTACTTCTCTCTCTCGTCTCCCTCTCTCTCTCGCAACCGGAACCGAGACCAAGACAGCCGAACATCAAGCTTTTGGGTTGGAATTCGGGCCATTCCTTTTCCTCACCTCGGTTAGTATTATATTCCACCGATTTCATGTTTGTGAATGCTGTGATTTACATGCTTCATGTGGTGATTAAGGGTAGAGGGTGATAAATTGTTAATGATAAGGTGTTTGAAATCGGCTCATGTATGTTTATAAGATGATGATTGATTTGATGATAATTGATTGGGTTTTGTTAATCGGCCACCATGTTTTATACTCGGATTATTGCATGATAATGGTAGTGTGCATATAACCGGTTGATTTATGTTAAACCCGAATAATTTACTTAGATCCGTATGAATGTTAGGATGGTTATTCTTGAATATGATATGAACAGGTTGAATGTGTTTGATTTTGGAATAATTGTGATTTGATCTGTTTCCGAAACTGCCAAGGATGTTTGCTAGAATCACGGGATAATTGTTGCATGAATTATGGAAACCAGTTACACACTTGATTGCGACCCAGATTGCGAGTTGGGAACCCACAGTCTCGACTCGAGACCACAACAGCATCAGTCGAAATCACGGTTACGAGTCCCGTTGCGACCCGTAACCAGACCATGACAAGCCGAGACCGAGGTTGCGAGTCCCGTTGCGACTCGTAACCGGACCATGTTAAGCCGAAACCACCGTTGCGACTCGTAACCCCCTGTTGCGACTCGAGATCGTTAGTTGCGACTCGAAACCCGCCACTTCGCACACACTGTTTTGGACTCACATTTGTCACGGGCCCAATTGATTGGGCCAAGTGATTGGACTTGTTTACATATCTGCTGATTGGACTGCTATAACTATTTGGACCGGGCTTTATGGGAATTCGCACAGCAGGTTGGGCCGGTTTATGTTGGGCCAAGATTAGAACGCACAAGTATGCTCTTGACTGCTAAGTGTTACCATGTTCTATAAGTGCTCGAAACATGTTAACTTGTATGTTTTATACGTGCATTACGTAAAGTCAAAACCTGACTTGTATTTTAACCATGATAGGACGTGGTTGACCATTTACTAGCTTACCTGTACTCTTTGTGTATCTGCCGAGCAAACCAAGGTGAGTTCACACAGCCAAGGCATGGGATTCCCGGGTTGGGAATTGGGTTGGATATGTTGATATTGAAAGAGTTACTCGTACTTACGCATTCACTAGACTATAGACCATCGTCCTCAGGATAGTCAGGACACGTTACGTAAAGCCTACGTAACCCAAGTAGTTGCCATTTGTCTCCCGGGTCGGGAGGACACGTTACGTAAAGCCTACGTAACCCAATACCTTCTACTGTCTTCCGGGTCGGAAGGACACGCTGCGTAAAGCCTACGTAGCCACCCACGCGTACCACTGTCCTCGGGGAAGGGCACGTCACGTAAAGCCTACGTGACCCAGTACGTATTCCTGTTCTCGGTTTAAGAAGAACACATGGTTGTACTAGTCTAGAAAGTACCATAATGGGAATCCCCCATTATAAAGGATAAACGTGAGAATCCCTCACCTGTAGTATATACTTGTATGGGAAACCCCCATAAGATGAACATATGCATTATTATACGAACTTACTTCCTGTGAACTCGCTCAACTAGTTTGTTGATTATTTGCTGCATGCCTTGCAGGACCTTAGGTACATTATGGAGCTTGCACAAGGAGGAGCAGGTCGTTGTGGGGTGTGGATCATGAACGATATTTGAACTTATGACTATTTTGAGTTTACATTACTATGCTTCCGCTACTTAAACAATGTTTGGTTTTGAAACATCAATCATGTCATGATGAACTACATTAATTACTTTTATTATTAAATGCTATGTTTGATATGATTGATGGCTTGATCCTGGTCATATCACACTTCCAAGCGGTGGTACTCCGCAGGTGGATTTTGGGGGTGTGACAGATTGGTATCAGAGCCATTGGTTATAGAGAACTTGGTTTTAATATGGGAAAACGTTTTTATTAAAACCAGACTATAACCAGAACATTGCTTTCAACGATCCACAATGACGCTTCGCTCCACGTGCAAGACTCGACATCCTAGGTAATAAGGTTTATGTTTATTGCCGGTTTGCTAGAACTGCTTAGAACTTTGCTCGCATTACGTTTAGATACACATGATACTATAGCATGAGAATCCCTACGTGCTTACACTTTTCTGTCATCGCCCTACTCGCGAACCACTCTCACTCACGTTACTTTTTACTATGAAGATCATGTCTGGAAGAATTAACATGACACAAGCCCAGCTAGAGGCTCTCGTTCAAGCTCAAGTTGATGCGGCACTTGCAGCTGCTCAAGCAGGTAGTATACCCTGCAGTATAGATTCATACTAGGATCCTTAGATCCTGCATTAACTCTCGTATTTAATCTCGTCCTATTCGTACACAATAGGTCAACCAGCGCAGCAAGTGTGCACCTTTAAGAACTTCATGGACTGTCGTCCAAGTACCTTCAGCGGCACAGAGGGGGCAGTGGGACTCCTCCACTGGTTTGAAAAGCTAGAGTCAGTATTCGAAATGTGCGAGTGCCCTGAGGCTCGCAAGGTCAAGTATGCAACTGGCACCTTGGAAGGAATCGCGCTAACCTGGTGGAACGCGCAGGTGCAAATTCTGGGGTTGGCAGCTGCTAACGCCACACCCTGGAACGATTTCAAGGAACTCATCAAGCGTGAGTATTGCACGCGTGAAGATATTCACAAGTTGGAAGACGAGCTGTATAATTTGAAAATGGTTGGGTCAGAGATCGAAGCGTATACTAAACGGTCGAATGAGCTGGCCGTTCTGTGTCCAACTATGGTGGACCCTCCGTACAAGCGCATCGAGATGTATCTCAAGGGGTTGGCACCAGAAATCCAGAGCCATGTTACCTCGGCTAATCTTGACAACAACCAGGAAATCCAGCGTCTCGCTCATCGCATCACCGACCAGGCAGTGGATCAGAATAAACTGCCTAAGCGTGTCAACGCTACTGCTACAGTCACTCCTTCAGCTACTCCTGCTACTACTAGCGACAACAAAAGAAAATGGGATGGGGATTCTAGTAAAGGTTCAGCATTCGTTCAGTCTCAAGCTCAGCAACAGAAGACTGACCACTACCAGAGTCCCAGTCAGCAATCCTCTGGTGGTCATAAACGGGGAAGATATCAGGGTTTTCACCCTAAGTGTCACAACTGCAACAGGCATCACAGCGGCCAGTGCAACAAGGGTCGTTGTCAAAGATGTCTCAAGATGGGTCACGAGGCCAAAGACTGTAGGAGCCCACGGCCTGCAAACCAGAACCAGCAACCGCAACAACCAGCTCCACAGAACCCACAGCAGCAGCAGCCACAGCATGGAAACCGGGGATGTTTCCAATGTGGGGTTGAAGGCCATTTCAAACGCGACTGTCCTCAGTTGAACCAGAATCGCAACAACAATAACCAGGGCAACGGGAACAACAACGGTGGGAACAACAACAATAATGGCAACGAGGCTAGGGGACGCGCTTTTGTGCTAGGTCGAGGTGATGGAGTGAACGTTCCCAACGTTGTTATGGGTAAGTTTCTCCTCGACAATATTTACGTTACTGTTTTATTTGATTCGGGTGCGGATACAAGCTATATGTCTGTGAAAATGTGTCAACTGCTAAAACGTGCACCAACACTTTTACCCACCAAACACGTAGTAGAGTTAGCTAACGGTAAAAGTCTAGAAGCCACGCACGTAGTTCAGGGTTGTGATCTTATCTTAGCTGGTCAAGCTTTCTCGATCGACCTCATTCCCATAGTTTTGGGTAGTTTCGACGTCGTGATTGGGATGGATTGGTTGTCCCAACATCAGGCAGAGATCTTATGCAGTGAGAAGATAATTCGCATTCCACGCTCTGGTCAAGAACCTCTCGAAGTACAAGGCGACAAGAGTGGTGCAGTGGTTGGCATCATCTCTTTCTTGAAGGCTCAGAAGTGCTTGCGGAAGGGTCACACCGCAATCTTGGCACTCGTTACAGACGCATCAGCAGAGGAAAAGAAACTGGAGGATATACCAGTTGTACGTGACTTTCCTCAGGTGTTTCCTGAAGACTTACCTGGCTTACCGCCTCATCGTCAGGTCGAATTTCAGATCGAGCTCGCTCCACGAGCAGCACCCATAGCTCGCGCACCATATCGTCTAGCTCCATCAGAATTGGAGGAACTGTCAAAGCAGCTACAAGAGCTCTTGGAAAAGGGCTTTATTCGTCCAAGCTCTTCGCCTTGGGGAGCTCCAGTACTTTTCGTGAAAAAGAAAGACGGTACGTTCAGGATGTGTATCGACTACCGTGAACTCAACAAGGTAACGGTGAAGAACCGTTATCCTCTTCCGCGCATCGACGACTTATTCGACCAGTTGCAAGGGTCGAGTTACTACTCCAAGATAGACTTGAGGTCAGGGTATCATCAGCTGAGAGTCCGGGAGGAGGACGCCTCCAAGACAGCCTTCAGAACTCGTTACGGTCACTACGAGTTTCTTGTCATGCCGTTCGGGTTAACGAACGCGCCTGCTGTATTTATGGACCTTATGAACAGGGTGTGCAAACCCTATCTTGACAAGTTCGTCATAGTATTCATCGACGACATTCTGATTTACTCCAAGAGTCAGGAGGAACACGAGCAGCACCTACGCCTTATTTTGGAACTCCTTCGGAAGGAACAGCTATACGCTAAGTTTTCGAAATGCGACTTCTGGCTTCGTGAAGTCCACTTCTTAGGCCATGTAGTGAACAAGGATGGGATCCATGTCGATCCATCCAAGGTAGATTCGATCAGAAACTGGCCTGCACCACGTACACCAACGGAAATACGCCAATTCTTGGGTTTGGCGGGTTACTACAGACGGTTTATTAAAGACTTTTCAAAGATTGCTCAGCCGCTTACGCTACTGACACAGAAAGGTGTCACCTACCGTTGGGGCAACACGCAGGAAACTGCTTTTCAGTATCTAAAGGATAGGCTTTGCAGCGCACCTATTCTCTCATTGCCAGAGGGCACGGATGACTTCGTGGTATATTGTGACGCATCAATACAGGGTCTGGGTTGCGTATTGATGCAGCGGGATAAAGTTATTGCCTACGCGTCTCGAAAACTTAAGATTCATGAACGGAACTACACGACGCACGATTTGGAGCTGGGGGCTGTTGTTTTCGCGCTTAAAATATGGCGACACTACCTGTACGGTACCAAGTGCACGATTTACACCAATCACAGGAGTCTCGAGCATATTTTCAAGCAGAAGGAATTGAATATGCGTCAACGACGATGGGTTGAACTGCTTAACGATTACGAATGCGCTATCAAGTATCATCCAGGCAAAGCCAACGTTGTGGTCGATGCCCTCAGTCGGAAAGACACTCTACCACGGCGCGTGCGAGCGCTACAGCTTACGATTCAGTCTAGTCTTCCTGCACAGATACGAGCTGCCCAGATAGAAGCACTGAAACCCGAAAACGTCAAGGCTGAAGTCTTACGCGGCTCACGACAACGAATAGAACTAAAGGAAGACGGTGCCTACTATGTAACGGGGCGTATTTGGGTCCCACTTTATGGCGGTCTACGCGAACTTGTAATGGATGAAGCTCACAAGTCTCGCTACTCGGTACATCCAGGGTCGGACAAAATGTACCACGACATCAGCACTACTTATTGGTGGCCTAGTATGAAGGCCCACATTGCTACGTACGTTGGAAAGTGCTTGACCTGTGCGAGAGTCAAGGTTGAATACCAGAAACCAGCGGGCCTACTTCAACAGCCTAAGATACCTCAGTGGAAATGGGAAGAAATTTCCATGGATTTCGTTACAGGCCTACCTAGATCCCAGCGTGGGAATGATACCATATGGGTGATCGTGGATCGACTCACCAAGTCTGCATACTTCCTACCTATAAAGGAAACGGATAAGTTCTCCACTCTCGCAGACGTTTATCTTAAGGAAGTTGTTTCGAGGCACGGAGTGCCCACATCCATCATTTCGGATCGCGATGCACGATTCACATCAGAACTATGGCAAGCGATGCATAAATCTTTCGGCTCACGATTAGACATGAGCACAGCATATCATCCTCAGACGGATGGACAGTCTGAGCGTACGATCCAAACTCTCGAAGACATGCTTCGGGCATGCGTTATCGATTTCGGCAACGGCTGGGAAAAGCATCTCCCTTTGGTGGAGTTCTCGTATAATAATAGTTATCACACCAGCATTCAAGCCGCTCCATTCGAGGCATTGTACGGGCGTAAATGCCGGTCACCCCTCTGTTGGGCAGAGGTGGGGGATAGCCAGATTACGGGTCCAGAGATTGTAGTGGACGCCACAGAAAAGATTGCACAGATACGACAACGCATGGCGGCAGCACGCGACCGTCAGAAAGCCTACGCGGACAAGCGTAGAAAGCCATTGGAATTTCAGGTCGGGGACCGGGTTTTACTAAAAGTCTCACCCTGGAAGGGTGTGGTTCGTTTTGGCAAATGGGGCAAACTAAATCCGCGGTACGTCGGACCATTCGAAATCATAGAAAAGATTGGCAAAGTGGCATACAAGCTAAACCTACCAGCTGAACTCGGGGCAGTTCACAAATGTCTTTCATGTATCGAACTTAAAGAAGTGCCTATCAGATGAAACCCTCATCATTCCTTTTAAGGAACTCACTATCGACGAGCGGTTGCAGTTCGTCGAGGAACCAGTTGAAATCACGGACGGGGATGTGAAGGTCTTCAAAAGCAAGAGAATCCCTCTTGTTCGAGTACGTTGGAACTCCAAACGTGGCCCAGAGTACACCTGGGAACGCGAAGACAGGATGACAGAAAAGTACCCCCAGTTATTCGAAACCAATACAACCACTACTGAGGCTGAAGCTACTACTTCGGAATTTCGGGACGAAATTCCAGATCAACGGGGGGAGGATGTGACACCCAAGGAAAACCAGTGAATGATTGAACTTACCTAGCTTCCTCAGTGAGTGCATACCAAATTTCGGGATGAAATTTCCAATTAGTTGGGGATAATGTGACAACTCGAACTTTAGACTTACTTTGTGTAACGATACGTGCTATTGAGAACGCTATTAATTGGATAACTATGTGATTATGTTATTATGTGCATTGTGTGATATATGTTTGTATGTTAATTGAGCCGAACCCAAACCACACATTATAACCGGTCACACAAGCCATTCGGGCCGCTCCTTGAAACCGGATCCCATTTGATAGCCGAGTTGGGCTCGGCCCACTCCCCACTCGCAAACACAAAACCATTTGGTAGGGGTTTGATTCTCATCGTTGTTACAAAACACAAACACACACAACCCTACTTCTCTCTCTCGTCTCCCTCTCTCTCTCGCAACCGGAACCGAGACCAAGACAGCCGAACATCAAGCTTTTGGGTTGGAATTCGGGCCATTCCTTTTCCTCACCTCGGTTAGTATTATATTCCACCGATTTCATGTTTGTGAATGCTGTGATTTACATGCTTCATGTGGTGATTAAGGGTAGAGGGTGATAAATTGTTAATGATAAGGTGTTTGAAATCGGCTCATGTATGTTTATAAGATGATGATTGATTTGATGATAATTGATTGGGTTTTGTTAATCGGCCACCATGTTTTATACTCGGATTATTGCATGATAATGGTAGTGTGCATGTAACCGGTTGATTTATGTTAAACCCGAATAATTTACTTAGATCCGTATGAATGTTAGGATGGTTATTCTTGAATATGATATGAACAGGTTGAATGTGTTTGATTTTGGAATAATTGTGATTTGATCTGCTGTTTCCGAAACTGCCAAGGATGTTTGCTAGAATCACGGGATAATTGTTGCATGAATTATGGAAACCAGTTACACACTTGATTGCGACCCAGATTGCGAGTCGGGAACCCACAGTCTCGACTCGAGACCACAACAGCATCAGTCGAAATCACGGTTACGAGTCCCGTTGCGACCTGTAACCAGACCATGACAAGCCGAGACCGAGGTTGCGAGTCCCGTTGCGACTCGTAACCGGACCATGTTAAGCCGAAACCACCGTTGCGACTCGTAACCCCCTGTTGCGACTCGAGATCGTTTGTTGCGACTCGAAACCCGCCACTTCGCACACACTGTTTTGGACTCACATTTGTCACGGGCCCAATTGATTGGGCCAAGTGATTGGACTTGTTTACATATCTGCTGATTGGACTGCTATAACTATTTGGACCGGGCTTTATGGGAATTCGCACAGCAGGTTGGGCCGGGTTATGTTGGGCCAAGATTAGAACGCACAAGTATGCTCTTGAGTGCTAAGTGTTACCATGTTCTATAAGTGCTCGAAACATGTTAACTTGTATGTTTTATACGTGCATTACGTAAAGTCAAAACCTGACTTGTATTATAACCATCATAGGACGTGGTTGACCATTTACTAGCTTACCTGTACTCTTTGTGTATCTGCCGAGCAAACCAAGGTGAGTTCACACAGCCAAGGCATGGGATTCCCGGGTTGGGAATTGGGTTGGATATGTTGATATTGAAAGAGTTACTCGTACTTACGCATTCACTAGACTATAGACCATCATCCTCAGGATAGTCAGGACACGTTACGTAAAGCCTACGTAACCCAAGTAGTTGCCATTTGTCTCCCGGGTCGGGAGGACACGTTACGTAAAGCCTACGTTACCCAATACCTTCTACTGTCTTCCGGGTCGGAAGAACACGCTGCGTAAAGCCTACGTAGCCACCCACGCGTACCACTGTCCTCGGGGAAGGGCACGTCACGTAAAGCCTACGTGACCCAGTACGTATTCCTGTTCTCGGTTTAAGAAGAACACATGGTTGTACTAGTCTAGAAAGTACCATAATGGGAATCCCCCATTATAAAGGATAAACGTGAGAATCCCTCACCTGTAGTATATACTTGTATGGGAAACCCCCATAAGATGAACATATGCATTATTATACGAACTTACTTCCTGTGAACTCGCTCAACTAGTTTGTTGATTATTTGCTGCATGCCTTGCAGGACCTTAGGTACATTATGGAGCTTGCACAAGGAGGAGCAGGTCGTTGTGGGGTGTGGATCATGAACGATATTTGAACTTATGACTATTTTGAGTTTACATTACTATGCTTCCGCTACTTAAACAATGTTTGGTTTTGAAACATCAATCATATCATGATGAACTACATTAATTACTTTTATTATTAAATGCTATGTTTGATATGATTGATGGCTTGATCCTGGTCATGTCACACTTCCAAGCGGTGGTACTCCGCAGGTGGATTTTGGGGGTGTGACATTTTCTGCTTTCAATGCTTCAACCTGAGCATCGCGAATCTGAGCGGGAAGGTTAGATTGGATGGTAAGCTGTAACGCACGTACACGCTTGGGTATAGTATCCTTTCGACTGAGGGCGTCGGCCACAACATTGGCTTTACCCGGATGATACTTGATCGCACATTCGTAATCATTCAAGAGTTCAACCCATCAGCACTGTCGCATATTCAATTCCTTTTGCTTGAAGATATGCTCGAGACTACTGTGATCGGTGTAAATGGTGCACTTGGTACCGTACAGGTAATGTCTCCATATCTTAAGCGTGAAAACAACTGCTCCCAGTTCCAGATCCTGGGTAGTGTAGTTCCTTTCGTGAACTTTAAGTTGACGCGATGCGTAGGCAATGACCTTGTCACGTTGCATCAACACGCAACCAAGTCCTTGGATGGAAGCGTCGCAGTAAACCACAAAATCATCTGTGCCTTCAGGCAATGAGAGGATAGGTGCGCTACAAACTCTCTCCTTTAAGTGCTGAAATGCGGACTCATGTGCATCACCCCAACGATAGGTGACCCATTTCTAAGTCAGTGAAGTGAGAGGTTGCGCAATCTTGGAGAAATCCTTGATAAACCTTCTGTAATATCCTGCCAAATCCAAGAATTGGCAGATTTCTGTGGGTGTGCGGGGTGCAGGCCAGTTCTTGTTCGAGTCAACCTTAGATGGATCAACATGAATCCCATCCTTGTTTACCACATGGCCTAGAAAGTGGCTTCGCGAAGCCAGAAGTCACATTTCAAAAACTTTGCATACAACTGCTCTTTTCGAAGAAGTTCAAGAATAAGCCTCAGATGTTGCTCGTGTTCTTCCTGACTCTTAGAATAGATCAGGATGTCATCGATGAACACTATGACAAACTTATCCAGGTAAGGCTTGCACACTCGGTTCATGAGATCCATGAAGACCGCAGGTGCATTCGTTAACCCGAAAGGCATAACTAGAAACTCATAATGGCCGTAACGAGTTCTGAATGTTGTTTTGGAGACGTCTTCCTCTCGGACTCTCAACTGATGGTAGCCTGATCTCAAATCAATCTTAGAGTAATAACTCGACCCTTGCAACTGGTCGAACAACTCATCAATGCGTGGAAGAGGATAACGATTCTTCACGGTCACCTTGTTACTCTCGCGGTAGTCAATACACATTCTGAAGGTACCGTCTTTCTTTTTCACAAATAATACTGGAGCTCCCCATGGCGAAGAGCTAGGACGTATGAAACCCTTTTCCAAGAGTTCTTGTAGTTGTGTGGACAGTTCTTCAAGTTCTGATGGAGCTAGACGATAGGGTGCTCGTGTGACACCTGTGTCACTTCAACCATCAAACAAATACCAAACCAATGAAATATTGTATTTCATACTTGGGATTTGTATAAATATGTGTATCACTTGCACATATTAAATTCTTGTTCGATTTCGGGCTTTAAATCGCTTTCTGGAAGGTTATACGCGATCTGATGCGTAAATATAACCAGTTTAATGCAACAAACACTCCGGAACAGTGAAATAGGCTTAACATACCTTAACTAACCCTTACATAACTTAGAAATAAGTTTTGGATGGTTTGGTATGCCGAAATCAAGTTTATTCGCTTACAGGGACTAAATTCGACAAACTACGAAAGTATGTCAATTTGTACTGTAACAGACCTTCCGGAACTTGATCATAAGTTAAATATGCCCTAAATATCTTTTACATAGCTTAGAAATAGGCTTTGAGGTGTTTGGTGCGCAAAAATAAACTTTATGCTTATTCAGGGACTAAAAGCGTCAAAAAGTGCATAAGTTTGCATTTTCGCGCATATTTTACGTTCTGAATACTTCCGGACTTCCAAAAATTTATGTAAGCATTAAAATATTTTATTTTAGTGCTTGGCATGAGAAAAATCCATTCGTCGCGCAATTTGGATCGTTTTTCGTGCTTATGCGCATTCCGTCGTAATTAAGCGAACATCGTGATCGTACGACCAAACGAACCGACATCCGTAATATTTTTGAGCATGTTTTGAGTTCCCTATACTTTAACTTCAATTTAGAGCCTTGAAATAAGGTTAACGGGGCTTAAACATGTCAAAAATCAACTTTATAGCATGTAGGGACCTGTTCTGCCAAAAATGAAACTTTTGCCAAAAAGAGGCTCCCTCATGCCACGCGAAAGAACCATGTGCTCCTCTCGCTTGGCGCGAAAATGACCATTTTTCAGCAAAGCAATTTTCAGCAATCAGCTCGTTTTTCAGGGGTTTTTATGTAACATTTTCAATACTATGGGCTGGATTTTGATGGTTTTTGTCTACCCCTTGTATTGCAAAACCATTTGCCCAAGTGGAGGGCCAAGATTAAAGCTCAATTATCGAGAAACGATCCTAACGGTTCTACCATTTCTATAAATACCCCCACCCCATTCACTCAAACCCACTTGATTTTTCTGAGATTTCTCTAAGTTGAAGTGTAACCACTTCATACCTGAGAATACTTGGAAAGATCAATCTTGCGGGGACCCGTTGTAAGTATTCTTTCGTTCTTTTATTCGTTCTTATCGTAAAAGTCAAACTGCGTTTTACTTTCTGCATTAACCAGTTTATGGTCAATGCGAAGTTCGTTTGAACTTCACAACGTTAGCGTAATCACGATGGTTATAGTCCCTAGTGACTATACCTACTGATTACCACGTTATCTAGGCTTAGTGACGAGTCGTAGTTTCGGCCAAAATGCGTTTTCTCGCGTATTTTGTAACCAAACTACTCTAGGGTATTAAAACCGTTTGTTTTAATACCAAACCTGCTTTCTAACTTTACTAAACATGTTCTAGCATGTTTAGCTCGTCGCTTTTAGATTTGTGCTTGTTTAGGGTCGTAAAGGTAAGCGATCTAATCAATCGCTTATACTTTCGAACCCGACCCATTTGGTCGATCATAAGGATCCGACCAAACACATTAGGTGACCATAGTTGTATAGGGATAACCTTTTGAGGTTATACCTTATGGTCACGTCGTTTAAGTAGTTGTGTGATAAGTAATTCTTATGCCTTAGGAAAATTACCAAAATGCCCTTTTTACGCATAAACTCATTTTAAGCATATGTAACTTAATTTTTGACATCTAAACTGATTTAGCAACAATATTAGACATGTTAAGTCATATAACACTTGTCATAGGACTAGTTAAGTGGACCGAACGCGTTTTACACGAACGACGCGTTAAAGTAGCATAAGCTACCTAAACGGGTCATATAGGGTCGTAAGCACTTAGGTTAGGTTTCATTTTAGTATGTAGGCTTTGTTAGACCATATCATATGAGTTCCAATACTCATTTGGTTTACAAAACCTCATACTATCTGATCTTCCGAGTTAGGTCCGGTTATTAATATAGTTACCTATATTAGGTGCCGTTTGATTTCCGTGATCCCTCTAGCTTTGCTTGGTTGTTAGTCAAGACTTCTAAGCAATCTCAAGTGAGTACATAGTCCCCTCTTTTACTGTTTTCCAAACATTTTGGGGTGAAACACATGTGCCTACTTGTTACTTTCATGCTTTCCATGTTTTCATATCATATACTTACTATGTTCATTAGTACACTATTAGTACATGATTTCATTATGTCTTTGCTATGTGTGCCCATTGTGTGCATACTTAGTACATCGTTTTACATGGCATTTTATGCTACGTATGTTCGTTTAACGCATACTTAGTACATCGTTTTACATGACATTTCATGCTATGTATGTTCATCATACTTAGTACATTTTACATCACATGCTATGTATGCCCATTTGTCGCATACTTAGTACATTGTTTGTGCATTCTTACCGATGGTTTAGTTGATACATATTACGCTTGCCATATATGACATTTTGTTTACGCATTACTTGATTGACATTTGACATAGACATTTTGATATCGATATACACATTTCATGGACTACATTTTGACATAAACATTTTGACATGGTTTTCACAAAGATATTTGACAATTGGTTTAGACATGGGTAATTTACATTGGTGATTTGTTTAGGTAAGTGATTTAAGTAACGAGACGTGTGTAATGTGATACAAGCATGGTGGATACGCCGCTGGTACTTCCTATATATAAGTGCTTGTATTATATTACATGCCGTAGCGTTATTTAATTCATTCAATTTGGACTTATACATTTTATACAAATAACATATTTTCACAAGACATTGTTTTACAAAATAGATTGTTTTATACAAATTCATTTTACTTGGTTATTCATTTAACCTTACATCATTTTTTTACTATACATATTTATCATCGCTTTTCGAACGATTTATAAAACAAAACATTTTACAAGGATCATAACTGACTTTTGTTAAACAACTTTTTCTCAACTTACAAGTCATGAATCCTAATTAAATAAAACCTATGTACTCGCTGGCATTTTTATGCTGATGTATTTTCACATGTGTTTCAGGTATAGTAGTTGGTGTCATATGATGATGATATTGGTGTATGCTCACATAGGAATGGACGAGGCCTTAGTGACATTAAAAGATGCAAGACTAGTTAATTATGTTATGTTTCTTTGTTTGTTAAAACATTGTAACTCATTTAATTCAATAAAACGAAATTTGTTTAATCCATGGTTGTGAAACAATGATTCTGTTACAACACTCCCCGACGTTTCCGCCACGTTTTGTTGTTTTACGTCGTCGGGGTGTGACAGAAAAGTTGGTATCAGAGCTCATGGTTATAGGGAATTAGGTTATCAGTAATGCTTTGACCTAGTCTATAACCTTCCTTGGACCCTAACGCGAGTTTACTTACGTTTAGTCATAAAACAATACCGTCACTTATCCTTAAGTGACAACCACAACAAGAACATAAATTTGATCTTCCTTGAAAACTAATCATCTGTTCTAGGATGATTTATTATAAGGTTTTGAACCCTTCCAGTTTGACTCATATTTGGCTTAGTGCCTTTTGAGTTTTCAAACTCGTCAAAGTTTGGGTCTAAATAATGTGAACACGTGCAAACTGGAAGAGTGGGTGCCTGTACTCTGAGTCTTCTGTCTAAGGCTAGAGTGTTCGTACAAATCCGCAGTATCGAACCAGTCACTCTTACCTGGGAACTCTTGGGGTGAGTGTCCACTTATAGGCGAGCATGTCTTCGCGATACATTATATTGACCCGCTTACTTTGATTAGTCACTGTTTCATTTGTTTGCCTTTGGTAACAAACAAATGGTCACAATCTTCATGCGTTGTCTTTCTCTTTTGGCTATCTTTCGCTTGTTTCTTCCTATGCCTTCCATTGTCTTCAAGATGCCTCTTCATCACAACAACGCTCAAATGTCCGAACCAGGTGCTGCAATTACCCAGCAAATAGGCGTCGTACTCCAGAGGACCGTTGATTTAGCTATCACCATGACTCGCTTCAGGGAATGAAGCCGTATAAGGGAACTGCTCCTTGGTGCAATCAATGCCATCATCATCATCCGAATCAAATACCCTGTTTCAAATGTACCCACAGTGGACGATGGGGACATTTGGTTAACATGTGCCGCTTTGCAATCCAAAGCAAAGCTGTTACAATCCTGCTGCTGCTCAACCTTCAAATTCTGCTTCATATGTCGCCTTGGCATATCTAGCGCCTCAACCTCATGAACTTTCTACCTTGTGTATCGACTTAAGCACGCCTAGTGCAAGGTGTCGGAACACCTCTCGTTACATGACGGGTGGTCCGTAGGACAACCCTTAAAAGGCTTAACATAACGCACATTCTACATGTTATCTGGTTATTTGCTTGAATTAGGTAATCACAAGTTGATGATGATGCAGGTGTTAAAGTGTGCAAAATGCGGGTTTTAGGAAGCTTGAATGGATGCTAGAAGCTGGCTTGATCAAGATGTGTGGGAACCAAGGGGACTGAGGAAAATGAGAGCAAAAGATCACTCAGAGCCGTAAGTTACGCCACCAGGCCGTAGCTTACGGCACCTATAACATGTCAAAAAAGTCCTACCGTAGGACAGGAAGCTGATGGCGTAAAGCTTGTTGATCGCCGTAAGCTACGGCGATGAGCCGTAGCGTACGGCACTATGCTGAGTCCCGGGATGATATTGACCGCCGTAAGCTACGGCACCTGGCGTAGCTTATGGCGCCGACTGTACCAAACTCGTAACTCCTGCATTGATTGGCCATTTTATGGACATTTTATGGTTACTCATCATGGGTTTCGGTTACAAGTTGGTGGGGGACGAATTTGGGCATAAATTGGAGACTTGGAAGCTAGAGAAAACATCTCTTGAACTATCTTTCACTAAAATCTTCTAGCTCCTATTAGTTTTTGTTGGTGAACATTGTGAACACGATTATCTTTTCATTTTATCGTGATGTTAGCTAAAGCCATGAGTGGCTAGATACTTGAATGGTTATCTTATGTTGAAAGTTGTGGTAAACTTTTGTGTTTTTATCTATATTTCTAGAATAACAATTCCTCTTCGTTTGAATTGATTGTTATGGTGTATAATTGCTTGTTAGTAACTTGTTGATTCTTATGTGGAACTAATTAGAAACCATACGTTCTTGGTGCCGTTGGCAATCGAGATATCATGGGTATAGTTAGGTTTGGGTAAGGGTTGATTGATCATCGGGTGATAACCTCACGTTCTCGGAATCTGAGTACTTCGTCCCCTTTCATCACTGCAATTGGTTATACATGAACTATGTCTATGTAGTTCTTTCTAGTGAATGTTAACACAAAAGTTGAAGCAAACCGGATACTAAAGATAGCCGTTTATTTCCAAATTGTTTACAACCTCAAATCTTCATTTTGCAAATTAGTTAATTAATCTTAGTTTTTAAAACCAAACAAATCAAAACAACTCGTGAATTTTATTTTTCGTGCAATTTGTTTAATTTAGTTAACTTAGAGAAGCATCGCAAATAGCACATTTTCCACAAACTCCCTGTGTTCGATACCCACTTGCCACTATTTACATAGTTGTTATTGGGATTAAATTTGCGTGACCACGACATCACGTCAAATTTTGGCACCGTTGCCGGGGATATAGAGGTGGGAACAACCAAGGATACCAAAGGCAATACCAAGCGGGTCCAGAACAAGGGGGGTCTTCGGGTGGAAATAAAATGATGGAAATGTTGAAGAGTATGCAAGCGGAGATGCAAAAGAGGAACCAAATGGATGACGCTCGCATACAAAAGGATGAGGCGCGAGACAAAGCAATCCAAACTTTGACCACTCAAATGGGTCAACTTGCAACCGAAGTGTCCGAATTGAAGAAGGGTAAAGGTCAATTACCAAGCGACACTAAGGTAAATCCATCCCATGGTACGTCAAGAGGTAACAATGTTAATATTCATCATGTGAGTGTTTTGAGAAGTGGGAAAGAGTATAAAACCAATCCTTCACCGGATTTGGTTGAAGGGGTGGTTGAGGATATAACGGGTCAAGAAAGTGAGGAAGAAAACGAACCACCCATTGTTTCTTCTAAAAAACCCAATTTTGAAAAACCCGAAATTATTAAAGAAAAAGAAAAAGTAAATGAGGGTGAGGGGTCTAGTGAAGTACCGTTTCCTTCGGCTTTATTAGACTCGTGTAGAAAAAATTTTATTTCAAAACGGGGTCCTCAAAAAGAGGAAATGTGGGAGGTCTTCAAACAGGTTAAAATTAATCTTCCTTTACTTGAAGCTATTAAACAGGTGCCCGCTTATGCCAAGTTTCTAAAAGAATTGTGTACTCAAAAGAGGCAACAAAAAGTGCCTAAATTGGTAGACTTGACGGAGCGGGTAAGTGCGGTATTAAAAGGGGACCTTCCTCCTAAGTTACAAGATCCGGGAACGCCCTTAATAAACATTCAAGTTGGAAATTTTCAAACCACAAGGGCGTTATTGGATCTTGGAGCCGGAGTAAGTATCCTACCGGGGGGGTTATATGACCAATACGATTTTGGTCCATTGAAGCGGGTTGAGACAACGGTTGTATTAGCCGACTTGTCTCATATGTGACACCCCAGGAAAACCAGTGAACGATGTAACTTACCTAGCTTCCTCAGTGAGTGCGTACCAAATTTCGGGACGAAATTTCTTTTAAGTTGGGGATAATGTGACAACTCGAGTTTCTGACTTTCACTTTCGCATTAAATGCGCGTTGACTTTGACTGTTTAGTTGTTTGGATTGTGGACTTGAAATTGTACGCGTTGTGTTTTAATGAAACGTATTGTCATTTTGCCTATATGTGATTACTTGCTGTGGTAGAAAATAATATTAGAATTATTATTAAAACACTTAGTCTAGATCACGAAACATGACATACAGTTCGAAGGATCTCGAAACATATCCTTCGATTCGAAGGATCAACTTTCGGTCCGAAGGATCTCGAAACATATCCTTCGACCAAGGACCCTATCCTTCGACATCTTTCGGCCCAGCCTTTCTAATGGGCTTGGCCCATTCCTGTGATACGTTTATAAACGTGAATGCATGTAAACCGAGAGTTACTTCCAAAAACCCTAGTTCCCTTGTGTGTGTGTGACGGCATAGCAGACCCATTCTCTGTTCGAAGGATTTCATTCCGTAATCCAGATTTTCGGTTAGTGTCTATATTGATTTGTGATTTACGTGTTTGTTCTTGATTTCGACATACTTGGTTAATCTATTATGTAACTGCATGCGAAATACATGTTGATCTGGATTGATAGGATCGAATGCATAGTATTGAATGGGTTGAATGATATTAATTTGATCAGGATTCGAAAACAGATTGACATGTTAATAGTGTTCGATTTTGTGATACGTTATGCTAATCGACTGGATGATATACGTATATATGTTAGATAGTTGAACCGAATGATGATTATGTTTACATGACACATAGATGATGATTCGGATTGGTTGATGATTGATTCTGTAACCGTTAAATGATTTCTGGGAATGATAGTAACTGTCGTAGATGATCTTTGTGCCTTCTATGTAACGTAACTGATGAAATGTGCTTGTTAATCGATAGCATGATAAGATGAATTAGGGTTCTGTGGTAACTGTCTATGAATGAAAACTGTTGTGACCGAAAGATACTTGCTACTCGAAACATAGCTGTTGTGACCGAAAGATGCTTGTCCTTCGAACCATAGTGGTGTTGACCGAAGGATAGCATTGACCGAACCATAGTAGTGTTGACCGAAGGATAGCTTTGACCGAAAGATAGTGTGTTGACCGAAACATAACCTGTGTGTCGAAGGATAACTATGTCGAAACATAGCTGATGTGTCGAAAGATAACCATGAATCGTAAGATGATAACTGTGTATCGAAAGACGTGTCGAAACATAATTGTGATAGTTGTGATAATTGTTAGACCGAAGGATGAGCAATGTATCGAAGGATGGGTAATGTGAATCGAATGATAGTTGATGATTAAATGTGAAATGATACGTGTTGTGCCGATATGCAAACTGACTGTTAGGTGAACATTAAATTGCATGCGTATCATTGTGAACATGAACTGATTTGTTATACGTGCATACAATAGGACGTGATTAATTACTTGTGAGTGCATAAACTAGCATACCGAGCAAACCAAGGTGAGTTCACACTCTTACCAAGGCATGGGATTCCCGGGGTGTTGGGAATGGGATTGAAAGGATAAGGTTGAATAGATACACTACTGACACTATGACTAGACTACCATATTACTATCCTCGGTTGTGAAGGATACTTATACTGATCACTATCCTCGGTTGTGAAGGATACCTATACTGATCACTATCCTCGGTTGTGAAGGATACATACACTGATCACTATCCTCGGATGTGCAGGATACTTTACTTATATTGATCACCATCCTCGGTTGTGAAGGATACCTATAGTTACGAGTAGTCTAGTGGTTATACAACGTGGAACACCACCACCAATAGAACATACAATCGGCCCAGTAGAGCCACCTGTTACAAACGAACTTACTATTACGCATTTACTTTCTGTGAACTCGCTCAACTAGTTTGTTGATCATTCTGTTACATGCCTTGCAGATCGTTAGGTACTTGGAGCTTGCACTGGAGAAGCGGGTCGTTGTGGACAAGGATCGTGGCTTTTCTGTTGAACTATTATGACACTTAAAATTGTTAACTACTACTGGATTATTTACTATGCTTCCGCTACATTTTGAAACTATGGTTTTGTTTGAACACCTTTCGTGTTGAATGGATGGTTTACTTTTATTTTACTTGATATTAATTGCATGTTCATTATGATTGGTGGCTTGATCCTGGTCAGTCACGCTCCCAAGCGGTGATACTCCGCGTGTGGATTTTGGGGGTGTGACATCATAAACTTCCCCGGGGTATCGTACGGGATGTTATAGTTAAAGTTGATGAATTTTATTATCCCGTTGATTTCCTTGTGCTAGATTACTCATCCGCGGACCCAATTCAACAACAAAATGTTATTTTGGGTCGGCCATTTTTGAACACCGCACATGCTATTATTGATTGTCATTATGGCACAGTTGACATGACATTCGGTAATAGAAAAATGAGGTTAAATGTTTTTACTAACGGTACTAATGTGTATGGTGATGAGTGTTTCTTAGCAGATTTCATAGATGGTTACGACCCGAAGGTGTTCGAAGAAGAAATTTTGGGTTCTTGTATTTGTGATATGTCTTTGCAGGTTCACACATGTGAGTTAGAGGTAGAAGAGAAAGAGCAAGAAGCTCTCGCGGTGAAGGAAGGAAGTCCACCATGGACTTACCAAACGGATACATTACCGGTGGAAATCGATTCGGGCACCAAGCCTTCTTTGGAAAGTCCACCAAGTGTGGAGTTGAAGGAGCTACCAAAGCACCTAAAGTATGCATTTTTGGGGGAGAATGACACTTTACCGGTGATCATTGCTTCCAACTTGGAGGTAGCTCAAGAGGAAGAATTGATGCGGGTGTTGAAGGCTAATAAGGCGGCGATTGGGTGGACGATAGCCGATTTAAAAGGTATTAGTCCATCCATTGTGATGCACAAGATTATTACAAGTGAGGATGCAAAGCCGACCCGTGAAACACAAAGAAGGTTAAATCCGAATTTGAGAGAGGTGGTGAAGAAAGAAGTCATTAAGTGGTTGGATGCGGGGATCATTTACCCCATTTCGGATAGTGCATGGGTAAGTCCGACACAGGTAGTGCCTAAAAAATCCGGCATCCAAGTAGTGAAAGATGAACAAGGTGAGCAAATCGCCACCCGCCCGGTAACCGGGTGGCGAGTGTGTATTGATTATCGGAAATTAAACGCGGCTACCTCAAAAGACCATTTCCCGTTACCCTTCATTGACCAAATAATTGAGAAACTTTCCGGTCAAAAATATTATTGTTTTTTGGATGGGTATTCGGGATATAACCAAATCGCTATTCACCCGGACGACCAACACAAAACCACGTTTACATGTCCATATGGTACATTCGCTTTTCGGCGAATGCCATTTGGACTATGTAATGCCCCCGCCACGTTCCAAAGATGTATGATGAGTATATTTTCGGACATGGTTGGGGAATCTCTTGAAGTGTTTATGGATGATTTTTCCATTTTTGGTCCAAGTTTTGACTCGTGTCTTAATGAATTAGAAAAAGTTTTAAAAAGGTGTGTTGAGACAAACTTGGTACTAAGTTGGGAAAAGAGCCATTTTATGGTTCAAGAGGGTATTGTTTTGGGGCATGTCATTTCGGACCGGGGAATGGAGGTAGATAAAGCAAAAATTCGGGTAATTTCATCTTTACCCCCACCAAAGAATGTTAAGGGGGTGAGATCTTTTTTGGGACATGCGGGATTTTATCGAAGGTTTATTAAAGGTTTTAGTGTAATTACAAAACCTTTATGTAACTTGTTATTAAAAGATGTTCCCTTTGATTTTACTGACGAATGTTTGCAAGCGTTTCATGTTTTGAAGGAACAGTTGGTGAAGGCTCCTATTTTGCAACCACCGGATTGGTCAAAGCCGTTCGAGATTATGTGTGATGCTAGTGACACGACCATTGGAGCGGTTTTGGGTCAAAGGGTCGATAAGAAGCCGGTGGTGATATACTATGCAAGCAAAACTTTGTCCGAGGCGCAACTCAACTACACCACAACCGAAAAAGAATTATTAGCGGTGGTGTATGCCTTGGACAAGTTTAGATCTTACATTTGGGGGAGCAAGGTGATAGTGTATTCGGATCATAGCGCGGTCCGATATTTGATGGAAAAGAAGGATGCGAAGCCCCGGTTGATTCGTTGGGTGCTTTTGCTACAAGAATTCGATCTTGAGATTCGGGATAAAAAGGGATGTGAAAATGTTGTTGCGGATCATTTGTCCCGAATCCCGTTGGAAGGTGTTGATGACCCAAGTGAAATCAATGAACGGTTTCCCGATGAGCACTTGTTGGCCGTCTCTACTTATGTTGCACCTTGGTATGCCCATTACGTTAATTATTTGGCTAAGGGTGCAATGCCAAATCATTGGACTAGGAAGAGACGACAACAATTTCTTAGTCAAGTGAAGCAATACATATGGGACGAACCTGACTTGTTCAAAATCGGGGCCGATCAAGTGATACGAAGATGTGTTCCCGAAACGGAAGTTCTAGAGATCTTGATTCATGCTCATTCATCGGCGTGTGGAGGGCATTTTAGTGGGAACAAGACGGGTTATCGGGTGTTAGCTAGTGGGTTTTATTGGCCCACGATTTTCAAGGATTCTTGTGAGTATGCCCGGAATTGCATCAATTGTCAAAGAATGGGAAGTATTTCGAAACGTGATGAAATGCCGTTACACCCGATTTTGGTAGTAGAAGTATTTGATGTTTGGGGAATAGACTTCATGGGTCCTTTCCCAAACTCAAATGGGTTTTTATACATATTGGTTGCGGTTGATTACGTGTCGAAGTGGATTGAAGCTATTGCCACGAGGACTAATGATCACTCCGTTGTATGTAAGTTTGTGCAATCTAATATTTTTGCTCGTTTTGGTGTGCCTAGGGTGATAATAAGTGATGGCGGTTCGCATTTCAAAAATTTCAATTTCGGAAAGTTGCTTAAGAGATACAATGTGAACCACCGCGTTGCTACACCATACCACCCGCAAACGAGTGGTCAAGTCGAAGTTTCCAACCGGCAAATTAAAGAGATTTTAATGAAGACGGTGAGAACGGATCGGAAGGATTGGTCAAGCAAGCTTGACGATGCGTTGTGGGCCTACCGAACGGCTTACAAAACTCCACTTGATACCACTCCTTATCGGATGGTTTATGGGAAAGGATGTCATTTGCCTATGGAGTTGGCACACCGGGCGTATTGGGCAATTAAAACGGTAAACGCAAACTACGATGAAGCGGGTCGGGCGAGAAAGCTTCAATTGAATGAAATTGAGGAAATAACGGAATCAAGCCTATGAGTGTGCATCCGCATATAAAGACAAACTGAAAAAGGTTCATGATGCGAAGATAAAGAAAAAGAACTTTGAAGTAGGTCAAAAGGTGTGGTTGTATAATTCAAGGTTGAAACTGTTCGCGGTAAAACTAAAAAGCAAGTGGATGGGTCCTTACGTTGTCCGAAGAGTGGGAAGATTCGGAGATGTTGATATTCAAGATGAACGAACAAACAAGCAGCAAACGTTGAACGGGCATCGCCTCAAACCGTACTTGGAAGGGAATGATATCAACAATCTCGAGCTAGATAAAGTGGGCTATATTTTACGCCCAGTGGATGATGAGGAAACGTGAAAGAGGCCCAGGTTTGGTATTTGTAAATACTTAGTGTAGTTTTTTTTGCATTTCGAATAAGTCTCGTTTAAACCGGTGTTCGAAACAAGTGTGGGGAAATTTTTACTAATTTCCCGAACATAGTGTTGAGGACAACACGAGTTTTTAACGGGGGGTAGGGTAAGTTTTTCTTAAAATTATAAAAAGCACATAAAAAGTAGAATTTAAAAAAAAAAAAATTTAAATTAAAACAAGTTTTTCCGGCCCCCCTATGCCCAGTACCCGCCGTAAGCTACGGTGGGGGGGCGTAGCTTACGGCGGCCATTCAACAATTAAAGCCATACGGTAGTCGGCCCCTGTTTTACGGTAAAACATTTTCACCCAGTTATTGCCGTAAGCTACGGCAAGTAGCCGTAGTGTACGGCGCCGAGCGGATGTGGGGGACCTTGTTCCGTCAGTTGTATATAAAAAAAAATAAATAAATAAAAAATAAAATAAATAGATAAAGTCCGAAAATTTATTATTAACAATCATCTAAAACCCTAACCACACATTTTCTTCTCTCCCCAACCACATATCTTCTTCTTCTTCATTTACCTCTTTAGAACCCTAGCTTCCATAACCATAACTCTCTCTAAACTTATCCGATTCAAGTGATTTTTGAGTCTATTTTGGGTGAAATTTCGCAAGTAACTCAGATTTAGTCCTGAATCTTGAAGATTCCTTTGTTTTGGGTCGGATTTGGGCCGAGGGGGTGCCGAAATTTTGGGGATTTTTGTGGGTTTTTGTGTGAACTTCAAGCTTTAGTGATTCTCATCTTCTATAACACCAAGGTATGCAATTTCTGTTCATTCTTTGAATTACATTAAGGTTTGTAAGTTTCCATTTTGTTTTTGCTTACACACTTGCTTGTATGAGATAGATGATAGAACTTTGTGAACCATTGAGTGCTATAGGTATAAATGTGTTGATGTCCAATGAAATTTTTTTTGGAAAAATTCTGATTTTAGGGGACATCATGCCAAAACTTTGTTTGAAAGAATAAAATCTTGTGATTTTTGCACATCTATACCTATAACATGAAGCAAGTGTGGGGAAGATGGGATAAAAATAACTAACTTGAATTGTTTGCTTGGTTTTGAATGTGTGTAGGCATGGCGTCTAGGAAAGGAAAGGGAGTTGCAAGTTCTTCCCAAGGGGATGCGGCACAACAAAAAAGGAGGAGATTGGCTCGGATTGGTGACCCAGACTCGGAGGAGGATGCACCGCCAAGGGGGCCAAAGCCGGATTGGACAACCGGCTCATTGTTAGACCAACCCGCGGAATGGAGAGCGGATCTATTTCACGAACAAATGAACAAGCTTAAACAAAGGGGAGAAGCATTTATATGTGAAAAAGAAATCCGGGAGGCTGATTTTGCCCCATTCGGGATCATAGCAAAGTTTAACGCGTTGGGTTGGGGGGCGGTCACAAAGTGTTATGATGGCGAGAAGAAGAAAATGTATGACACGCAGATTCAAGAGTGGGTGGCATCACTTGAATGTCCCCCATTCAAAGCTCCAAATAAGATGCGGTTGGTTGGAAAGTGTAATGGTGTGAAGGTAGAGATGTCATATGACTCTTTGCGCCGGGTAGCAAAGTTTGATGATGGGCCGGCCAATGAGTACATCTACCCAAGTCTTAAGGATCTTTACCACGAGCCCGCTAAACATCCACAATGGCAAAACATACTTGATTACCTCTTCCTTCCGGGCACAACACATGGGAAATTATATAGAAGAAATTTAAGAATGGAAGCGAAGTTGTTATTGACGTTGTGCATGTACAATGTCATGCCAAGGCGAGGTGACAAGATGGAGGTACGGTTTCAAGAAGTGCCAATCTTGTATATGATGATGCGTGGGTCACCCAAGGTTCCTTTCTGATTTTTGGTACTAAACAACATTTGGTTGAGCAAGAATAGTAGGGAGAAGAAGATTATACCTCATTGCCGGTTGATTACGGCATTGCTCAAGAAGTACGGGGCAATCAAAGGAGATGAAAAAGGGTCCTACAAGAGGTTTAGACCATTCGACCTTAAGAATCTTGGGTCGGATTGGACCTACACAGAATCGGAAAGGTTTCATAAATTGAAGACGGATGGTAGAAGGTGGAGAGCCTTAAAAGTGGATGCGAGACCGTTAAGACCGGGAGAGGAAGAGGAACCCGAATCAATGGATGATGAAGTGAGTGGGGATGATGATTATCGTGAAGACACTTTCACGGTAGATGTTCAAGTAGGAGGTGTCGGTCAAGGGGGGGTTCAAGGAGCCGGCGTACAATCTGGTTATGTGGGTAGTGCATTTGATTATGCACAACAGGCTTATGACCCGTATTGGGCCCATTCGGGGGATATGGGTCAAATCATTCAACAAAGGCGACCACCCACATTCGGTAATTGGAGTGAACAAAACCAAGTGCTATTTGATCAACAAACATTTATGGGTGCTAGTGTGGAAAGGGCTATTAAAAGAAGTTACGATAGAAATGAGCAATGGAACCGTGCTCATAGATATGCCCGTGAAGAAGACACGAACAACCGTTACTTGGATGATCGTCAAAGACGCATGCATGACCAATGGCATGCGGGGCAGCCAGTTGTAGGAGATCCACCCATTGTGGACTACACCACATTGCCACCATATGATGGTAGTGTGTCATACCCCACCCCGCCATTGCACCATTCTCAATGGGTGGACCCGCATGCCATGAGTTATCAACAAGCAAATCCAAGCAGTGATCAAGGAAGCAGTAGTAGCGGTGGAGCATTTGGTTTTGGTGAGTGGACGGATATGATGACATCCATCTTTGGGCCTCCACAGCCGAAGTATTACTAGCCAGGTCGTATTTCGCTCCTTTGTACATTTTTGTATATATGTCTATGTGTTTATGTTTATGTTGCGGTTGGGAGGTTGGGTGGTGTTTGTGTTAATATGTTGTTGGGTTGTGAGAGTTGGTGGTGTCTTTAAAAAAAAAATGGGTTTGAGAATATAAGCAATTGGGGATGTTCTTGTTGAAAGCGATCTTTCCCTTAAAACCATACATTGGGACAATGTATCCCAAGTGTGGGGATGGGGGAAATTTTTGAGAAATTCAAAAATTTTTGCAAATCCAAGCGAAAGTGTAAAAAATTGAAAACTTGATATTGTTCCACTTGACACACCGACACCCATTTCTAATCTTTTCTTGGTGAGAATTGAGCCACGCATGATTGTTATTGATATTTCATTGTTTGAGTGGCGGTGTGTGTTGTGTGTTAATAGAACTTGTGTGTGAATACTTGTTAAATCTTAGAGTCAACATGCTTTTGAAGATGATAGGGGACTTCTAGGATGCCTCGTCTAGGTGAGTGTGAGTGTGGGATTTCGGGGGTTGGACCTCATTAATTATATATATGAGCATGGTTGCGAGAGGGGCGGGGGTTTGGACATTTAGTTGCCCAATTTTGTGCCTAAAGCCTATCATTTGTTACCCCATAGTTAGTTACCTAAAAAATTTACCCGATTTGACCCGGTCTTATAGTATTAGTGGTTGTTTAGTAGTTTGTGATTTAGTTGTTAAAAAAAAAAAAAAAGAGAAAAAGCAATGAAAAAAAAATATATGAAAAAAAAAGTAATGTTGAGTTATCTTGTATATAAGTTTAAGTTTGTTTGTTTGTTTATTTCATTGTGTAATAAAAGACCGGGTTAAGTCCTTCGCTACTACATATATATTCCTTTTCCTACCCTTGCACCTAGCCCCGTTACAACCCGTAAGTTCCTTTGATTCAAAAGCATGTTAGATATTGGTTAGGAGGCAACTTGATTTTCATACAAGCTTATTGTCGCACACACACACATATACGCATTGAGTGGTTTAGCATAACTTGCTAATTTTTCTTGTCACCGAGAGTTTTGTGAGGGGTGTGTCTTGTGGTTTGATAAAAAGCTAGTAAAAGGACGGCACTTTGGTTTGGTTTGCACGATTGGTCGCTTATGGTTAAAAAAAATAGTTTTTGAAGTGGTTGCTTGGGACAAGCAACGGGTAAGTGTGGGGATGTGACGGGTGGTCCGTAGGACAACCCTTAAAAGGCTTAACATAACGCACATTCTACATGTTATCCGGTTATTTGCTTGAATTAGGTAATCACAAGTTGATGATGATGCAGGTGTTAAAGTGTGCAAAATGCGGGTTTTAGGAAGCTTGAATGGATGCTAGAAGCTGGCTTGATCAAGATGTGTGGGAACCAAGGGGACTGAGGAAAATGAGAGCAAAAGATCACTCAGAGCCGTAAGTTACGCCACCAGGCCGTAGCTTACGGCACCTATAACATGTCAAAAAAGTCCTACCGTAGGACAGGAAGCTGATGGCGTAAAGCTTGTTGATCGCCGTAAGCTACGGCGATGAGCCGTAGCGTACGGCACTATGCTGAGTCCCGGGATGATATTGACCGCCGTAAGCTACAGCACCTGGCGTAGCTTACGGCGCCGACTGTACCAAACTCGTAACTCCTGCATTGATTGGCCATTTTATGGACATTTTATGGTTACTCATCATGGGTTTCGGTTACAAGTTGGTGGGGGACGAATTTGGGCATAAATTGGAGACTTGGAAGCTAGAGAAAACATCTCTTGAACTATCTTTCACTAAAATCTTCTAGCTGCTATTAGTTTTTATTGGTGAACATTGTGAACACGATTATCTTTTCATTTTATCGTGATGTTAGCTAAAGCCATGAGTGGCTAGATACTTGAATGGTTATCTTATGTTGAAGGTTGTGGTAAACTTTTGTGTTTTTATCTATATTTCTAGAATAACAATTCCTCTTCGTTTGAATTGATTGTTATGGTGTATAATTGCTTGTTAGTAACTTGTTGATTCTTATGTGGAACTAATTAGAAACCATACGTTCTTGGTGCCGTTGGCAATCGAGATATCATGGGTATAGTTAGGTTTGGGTAAGGGTTGATTGATCATCGGGTGATAACCTCACGTTCTCGGAATCTGAGTACTTCGTCCCCTTTCATCACTGCAATTGGTTATACATGAACTATGTCTATGTAGTTCTTTCTAGTGAATGTTAACACAAAAGTTGAAGCAAACCGGATACTAAAGATAGCCGTTTATTTCCAAATTGTTTACAACCTCAAATCTTCATTTTGCAAATTAGTTAATTAATCTTAGTTTTTAAAACCAAACAAATCAAAACAACTCGTGAATTTTATTTTTCGTGCAATTTGTTTAATTTAGTTAACTTAGAGAAGCATCGCAAATAGCACATTTTCCACAAACTCCCTGTGTTCGATACCCACTTGCCACTATTTACATAGTTGTTATTGGGATTAAATTTGCGTGACCACGACATCACGTCATTACACAAATTCCAAAATCCATGTAGAATCTTTCTATCCTCATAATTAGATCCTTGTGGATGGGTATCGTTCATCGGAGCCCTTAATTGAATTCTTTGTATGATTCAATACGTACATTACGATTCAATAAGGACAAAGCCGAATTCCTATTAAGATTTTCCTATCTTCATAGATAGATTCTTGAAAATGATTAAAGTGCCAAATGAAATCCACGGATTGGATTCCTGGTGTGCTTTAAGTATCCGCGTCCAAAGATAACAAATTAAAAGTAAAATTAAACAATTATGTGATTATGTGCTTATGATCTCCCTTTTATGTTTTTCTGTAATCCAAATTTTTGTTATCCAACTCCTCGTAGAATCTTCCATATCTTCGTATAAGGGATTCATAGTAGGATATCAAAAGGTACTACCTCAAATCCTTAATGGGCTTCAACGTTATAGTTAAAACCCTTGGATTGTAAAGTACCATTCCAAAGCTTAAAGACATCATGTGTTGATGTAATTGAAGATTCCTCTTGAGTAGTTTAGTTAAAGAGATCATTCGTTGATCTAGTTAAATAGATTGGTTCGGCAATCTAGTTAAAGATATCATGCGTTGATATAGTTAAAGAGGCCCTCTGGTGGTCTAGTTAAAGAGATCATTTGTTGATCTAGTTAAAGAGATTGGTTTGGCAATCTAGTTAAAGATATCATGCGTTGATATAGTTAAAGAGGCCCTCTGGTGGTCTAGTTAAAGAGATCATTTGTTGATCTAGTTAAAGAGATTGGTTCGGCAATCTAGTTAAAGATATCATGCGTTGATATAGTTAAAGAGATTGGTTCGGCAATCTAGTTAAAGATATCATGCGTTGATATAGTTAAAGAGATCATTTGTTGATCTAGTTAAAGAGATTGGTTGGCCAATCTAGTTAAAGATATCATGTGTTGATATAGTTAAAAAGGCCCTCGGGTGGTCTAGTTCAAGAGATTGTTCGTTGATCTAGTTAAAAGATCCTTTGGTGACCTAGTTAAAGGGACTCTATTGAAGTCTAGTTAAATCACCACAGGATTATTCGTTTGATCTTTTCAACTTCATGTTTCATGCTCTCACAGGTTTCCTCTAAGATAAATTTCGGGAAGAAATTTCCTGAAGTAGGGGAGACTGTGACACCTGTGTCACTTCAACCATCAAACAAATACCAAACCAATGAAATATTGTATTTCATACTTGGGATTTGTATAAATATGTGTATCATTTGCACATATTAAATTCTTGTTCGATTTCGGGCTTTAAATCGCTTTCTGGAAGGTTATACGCGATCTGATGCGTAAATATAACCAGTTTAATGCAACAAACACTCCGGAACAGTGAAACAGGCTTAACATACCTTAAATAACCCTTACATAACTTAGAAATAAGTTTTGGATGGTTTGGTATGCCGAAATCAAGTTTATTCGCTTACAGGGACTAAATTCGACAAACTGCGAAAGTATGTCAATTTGTACTGTAACAGACCTTCCGGAACTTGATCATAAGTTAAATATTCCCTAAATATCTTTTACATAGCTTAGAAATAGGCTTTGAGGTGTTTGGTGCGCAAAAATAAACTTTATGCTTATTCAGGGACTAAAAGCGTCAAAAAGTGCATAAGTTTGCATTTTCGCGCATATTTTACGTTCTGAATACTTCCGGACTTCCAAAAATTTATGTAAGCATTAAAATATTTTATTTTAGTGTTTGGCATGAGAAAAATCCATTCATCGCGCAATTTGGATGGTTTTTCATGCTTATGCGCATTCCGTCGTAATTAAGCGAACATCGCGATCGTACGACCAAAAGAACCGACATCCGGAATATTTTTGAGCATGTTTTGAGTTCCCTATACTTTAACTTCATTTTAGAGCCTTGAAATAAGGTTAACGGGGCTTAAACATGTCAAAAATCAACTTTATAGCATGCAGGGACCTGTTCTGCCAAAAATGAAACTTTTGCCAAAAACAGGCTCCCTCATGCCACGCGAAAGAACCATGTGCTCCTCTCGCGTGGCGCGAAAATGACCCTTTTTCAGCAAAGCAATTTTCAGCAATCAGCTCGTTTTTCAGGGGTTTTTATGTAACATTTTCAATACTATGGGCTGGATTTTGATGGTTTTTGTCTACCCCTTGTATTGCAAAACCATTTGCCCAAGTGGAGGGCCAAGATTAAAGCTCGATTATCGAGAAACGATCCTAACGGTTCTACCATTTCTATAAATACCCCCACCCCATTCACTCAAACCCACTTGATTTTTCTAAGATTTCTCTAAGTTGAAGTGTAACCACTTCATACCTGAGAATACTTGGAAAGATCAATCTTGCGGGGACCCGTTGTAAGTATTCTTTCGTTTGAACTTCACAACGTTAGCGTAATCACGATGGTTATAGTCCCTAGTGACTATACCTACTGATTACCACGTTATCTAGGCTCAGTGACGAGTCGTAGTTTCGGCCGAGATGCGTTTTCTCGCATATTTTGTAACCAAACTACTCTAGGGTATTAAAACCGTTTGTTTTAATACCAAGCCTGCTTTCTAACTTTACTAAACATGTTCTAGCATGTTTAGCTCGTCGCTTTTAGATTTGTGCTTGTTTAGGGTCGTAAAGGTAAGCGATCTAATCAATCGCTTATACTTTCGAACCCGACCCATTTGGTCGATCATTAGGATCCGACCAAACACATTAGGTGACCATAGTTGTATAGGGAATAACCTTTTGAGGTTATACCTTATGGTCACGTCGTTTAAGTAGTTGTGTGATAAGTAATTCTTATGCCTTAGGAAAATTACCAAAATGCCCTTTTTACGCATAAATTCATTTTAAGCATATGTAACTTAATTTTTGACATCTAAACTGATTTAGCAACAATATTAGACATGTTAAGGCATATAACACTTGTCATAGGACTAGTTAAGTGGACCGAACGCGTTTTACGCGAACGACGCGTTAAAGTAGCATAAGCTACCTAAACGGGTCATATAGGGTCGTAAGCACTTAGGTTAGGTTTCATTTTAGTATGTAGGCTTTGTTAGACCATATCATATGAGTTCCAATACTCATTTGGTTTACGAAACCTCATACTATCCGATCTTCCGAGTTAGGTCCGGTTATTAATATAGTTACCTATATTAGGTGCCGTTTGATTTCCGTGATCCCTCTAGCTTTGCTTGGTTGTTAGTCAAGACTTCTAAGCAATCTCAAGTGAGTACATAGTCTCTACTTTTACTGTTTTCCAAAAATTTTGGGGTGAAACACATGTGCCTACTTGTTACTTTCATGCTTTCCATGTTTTCATATCATATACTTACTATGTTCATTAGTACACTATTAGTACATGATTTCATTATGTTTTTGCTATGTGTGCCCATTGTGTGCATACTTAGTACATCGTTTTACATGACATTTTATGCTACGTATGTTCGTTTAACGCATACTTAGTACATCGTTTTACATGACATTTCATGCTATGTATGTTCATCATACTTAGTACATTTTACATCACATGCTATGTATGCCCATTTGTCGCATACTTAGCACATTGTTTGTGCATTCTTACCGATGGTTTAGTTGATACATATTACGCTTGCCATATATGACATTTTGTTTACGCATTACTTGATTGACATTTGAAATAGACATTTTGATATCGATATACACATTTCATGGACTACATTTTGACATAAACATTTTGACATGGTTTTCACAAAGATATTTGACAATTGGTTTAGACATGGGTAATTTACATTGGTGGTTTATTTGGGTAAGTGATTTAAGTAACGAGACGTGTGTAATGTGATACAAGCATGGTGGATACGCCGCTGGTACTTCCTATATATAAGTGCTTGTATTATATTACATGCCGTAGCGTTATTTAATTCATTCAATTTGGACTTATACATTTTATACAAATAACATATTTTCACAAGACATTGTTTTACAAAACAGATTGTTTTATACAAATTTATTTTACTTGGTTATTCATTTAACCTTACATCATTTTTTTTACTATACATATTTATCATCGCTTTTCGATCGATTTATAAAACAAAACATTTTACAAGGATCATGACTGACTTTTGTTAAACAACTTTTTCTCAACTTACAAGTCATGAATCCTAATTCAATAAAACCTATGTACTCACCGGCATTTTTATGCTGATGTATTTTCACATGTGTTTCAGGTATAGTAGTTGGTGTCATATGATGATGATATTGGTGTATGCTCACATAGGAATGGACGAGGCCTTAGTGACATTAAAAGATGCAAGACTAGTTAATTATGTTATATTTCTTTGTTTGTTAAAACATTGTAACTCATTTAATTCAATAAAACGAAATTTGTTTAATCCATGGTTGTGAAACAATGATTCTGTTACAACACTCCCTGACGTTTCCGCCACGTTTTGTTGTTTTACGTCGTCGGGGTGTGACAGCTCGAGCTATGGGCGCTGCCCCAGGGGCTAGCTCAATCTGAAACTCGACTTGTCTATGAGGCGGGAGACCAGGTAATTCCTCAGGAAATACCTCAGGAAAATCACGTACAATAGGTATGTCTTCTATCTTCCTCTCTTCCGAGGATGTATCAGAAACGAGAACTAGAATAGCAGTGTGGCCCTTTCGCAAACACTTCTGGGCCTTAAGGAAAGAGATGATGCCTACAACAGCACCACCCTTGTCGCCACGAATCACGAGGGTTTCTCTATCAGAACGAGGGATACGGACGATTTTCTCCTTATAAATAATCTCTGCTTGGTGTCGAGATAACCAATCCATCCCAATGACAACGTCAAAACTACCAAGAACGATAGGGATGAGGTCGATATAAAAGGTCTGATCGGCAAGGACAAGCTTGCAACCCTTAACTACTTGTGTAGCCTCTAAACTTTTACCATTTGCTAACTCTACGATGCGCTTGGTGTTCAATTGTGTTGGAGTACGCTTAAGCATCTGACTAACTTTTAAGGACACGTGGCTAGTATCGGCACCCGAATCAAATAAAACAGTAACAAAGAAATCATCCAGAAGAAACTTACCCATCACAACGTTGGGATCGTTCCTTGCTTCACCTTGACCAATCACGAACACCCGACCTTGGGCACCATTGCCATTATTGTTACCTCCGTTGTTGCCTACGTTGTTGTTTCCATTGTGGTTCCCGTTTCTTTGGTTGTTGTTCTGATTTTGGTTCAACTGGGGGCATCCTTTATTTCCCTGTTGATGCTTCTGCTGAAAGCATCCTTTATTTCCCTGTTGATGCTTCTGCTGGTGGTTCTGTGGAGCTTGTTGTTGTTGTTGGCAATTCTTGTTCGCAGGAGTGGGCTCCTGCAATCTTTGGCTTCATGACCCAGCTTGTGACATCTCTGGCAACGACCCATGTTGCACTGCCCGCTATGGTGCAAATTACATCGATTGCACTTAGGGTGATTTCCCTTGTACCCACCCTAACCTTGATTCCCAGAACATTGCTGACCGGGACCCTTACCCAAATTTCTATCCCAGTTGCGCTTATTATCATTGGGAGCATCAGAAGTAGTAGCGCTAATACGCTTGGGCAGCCTGTTTTGCTCAACCGCCTGATCAGTGAGGCGATGAGCCAACTTGACGATTTGCTGAATGGTGCCAAGATTAGCTGAGGTTACATGGCTTTGAATCTCTGGTACAAGACCCTTGAGGTACAGCTCAATGCGCTTGATGGGAGGGTCCACCATAGTAGGGCACAAGATGGCTAGCTCATTTGACCTCTTCGTGTATGCCTTGATCTCAGACCCCGTCATCTTCAAATTGAAAAATTCCACCTCCAGCTTGTGGATGTCATCACGACTGCAGTACTCTTCGTTAATCAATTCTTTGAAACCGTTCCATGGGGTGGCATTAGCAACCGCCAACCTAAGCAGTTGAACCTGTGCCTTCCACCAGGTTAACGCAGCACCTTCGAGTGTTCCAGTAGCATATTTCACCCTACGATCTTCAGGGCATTCACACATTTCGAAAACAGACTCGAGCTTCTCAAACCCGTGAAGAAGACCTACAGCTCCTTCGGTGCCGCTGAAAGCACTAGGTCGGCAATCCATGAAGGTTTTGAACGTGCACACAGGAGGCGGTGCAGGTTGACCTGTCGCGTGAGAATAAAAGACAAGGTTAAGCACGAGGGTTGGTTTGTGAAGGTAAGATCTAAACATCCTAAGATGGGTTGATATGGCAAGTTATACCTCCTGCAAGAACAGCTGCGAGTGCCTCAGCAACTCGTTCATTGATCAGAGCCGTCAACTAGGCTTGAGTGAGGTTGATACGTCATCCGCGTCCGCTCATGATCTTCACAATGTAGCAACGTAACTGACAAAAGTGTCGCGAGAGTGTGTAAGTGTGGGACGACAGTAGAGAGTAAACACACAAGGTTCAGATAGCAGTTATCACGTTAACTAATGCACAGTGTGAACTATCTAACCGACAATATAACATAAATCATACCACCTATTGCGTCGAGTCTTGCACGTGGAGCGAAGCGTCATTGTGGATCGTTGAACACTGTACAGGTTGTAGTCTGGTTTTATCAAAAAGCTTTTCCCTTTTTAAAACCAAGTTCACTATAACCAATGGCTCTGATACCAATCTGTCACACCTCTAAAATCCACCATGCGGAGTATCATCGCTTGGAGGCGTGATATGACCAGGATCGAGCCACCAATCATATTGAACAACGTAATAAGTAAATAAAATCAACCATAATACAATTGGTGACCAAAGCTAGTTAAGTAAGTTCGGATTAAACAGCGGAAGCATTAAAAGTAAAACCCAAAATATAAGTCCATAGTTCATAAGTTTAAAGTCCAAAGCGTAAGTTTAATAAGTTCATAAGGATTAAATATTAAACACGGAACATAACAGTCTGTATCCCACAACGACTCCTTCCTCGTGCAATCTCCAAGCATTTAACGACCTGTAAGGCATGTAACAACGAGTCAACAACAAAGTTGAGTGAGTTCATGTTTGGTTGTTTAGTTTTAAGTCGTTTCTGAAAAAGTGGTTTGTCTTTTGTTGGCATAATTGCCGTGGGGGTTACCCCGTAGTTGAAAGTAAAAATTAACCCGTTCTTTCTTTATTACCCAAACCATATCCATGATCAGTGGGGGCTTCCCCATGTGAACCACTAGACCGTACCATATCGACTACTAACGCAAATAAGTTGTGCCCTACATCAGTGTCTATCATCACTGACAGTTTGCCATAGTCCATTCGTACATGCCCGTCCGTTTGGAACTGGAGTTCCATCTCTTTTCCATTTCCATTCAAGAGTTCTTATGTGTTTCCACGCTCCTTTGAGACCCCGAAAAATGGACAAATTCCTTTTCTTAGGAACACATACAGGATTCGTCACTACATGGCACGATGTGAGGTTTGTTAAACCTAATAGCGCTATTAACTAATGACCCGCTAGCCATTGGCCTCGGCGATTAAATCGATATAAATTGAGGGACTCCATGATAGAGTTTTGTCAAGTAAGTTTAAGGTTGTTGTCCTACCCAAGGAGGATGAACGTGCGTAGTTCTACCCAAGGAGAATACGCAGGATTAATATTGGCATCCTACCTATGGAGGATGGCCGTACATATCCTACCCAAGGAGGATATGTAGATTCCGTTTTAAATTCTTTTACCCATTCCTAACAACCGGGAATCCCATGCCTTAGAAAGTGTGTGAACTCACCTCGGTTTGCTCGGTTAGATTCTCAAATATAGCTAACAGTCAAGGTCGGTCAATCACGTCCTAATATGATTACCAGTTAGTCATTTAGTGGTTTTCAAATAGACCACAAAGTTCCTACACGTATCTATCACATAACATGCATTACTTTAACGGTTTATGCCCATATAAACTCCCCATCTATTCTCGTTCACAAATAAACATACGACATTGCACATAACACTTTTATTGACACATAACACGTTAGATCATTCACAGTTAACATACTCGACATTTAGACACGCAAATTACTACTTATGTCATTTCAACTTAAATATCCAAAACTGGGCTGTTTTCGAGCATTTTAATAAAATAGTTATCTTATTTCAAAAATTCCCAACTTTTTACAGAAGGTCTTAAACGATACAGATATTATTGTGTAAAAATCTCGGGATCCAATTCATCACCAATATTTTATAAAAATTCATTTTCTGGACTGCAATCAGATTCATTACTTTCTGACTGCAGTCCACGGAATAATTCATTAAAAATTCATTGTAAGTCGGATTGACGAAATTCTAGTGGGACAATTACTATGTCATTAGTGTCCATCTACAGTACCAATTTCATGATCTAATTCTACCCAGGTTTCAAGTTATGACTAAAAATATAACACCCATTTACTGCTGTAAAAACTCAGCTTTAGCTGCTGTTACAAATCAGGTCTTTACAAATAGTAAACGATGTCCAAAAATTATGATTCCTGTGCCATTAGAACCATATTTCATAATACATAAATCTAGACTTCAGAAAATACATTTTTCGTTAAGTTACGGTCTGGTTACAGCCAACTTGGCTGTAAACACCAACCAGCTTTCTGTTTTAGTTCCTTAACTTCTAACGCATGCTCGATTGATTCCGTTAACATGTTTAGTGATTATAACAACATCAAACATCAATATTAACAAGTAAATCAGCAAGAAATCAACAAGAATCATAACAACATCATATTAACATCACTTCATTATATTTCAACAATATTTCATCACAAAGTTAGTTTATGTGCAAGACTTTGTTCATGGTTCTTTAGTGTTCATGGATTCTCATAATCAAATGACTATTAACCACTTAAATAACATGAAAAATGAACGGATCTAAGTTCTTACCACTAGCTCAAGGCTAGGGGAGTTCGAGTGTAGAAAAGTGATGGTTAATAGCAAACGAAGAAGGTCCTTCCACTTCCGAGAGCACCAAGCTTCGTTATGCACATTGAAGCACCTTTGGGTATGAATGGATTGCTTGAAGGAAGCTTGAAGGTGGTGGTATGGTGGCGGCCGAATAAGGAGAAGGAAGAGGGAGTTTAGAGTTTGCTGTTTGAAGTTTGAGTATGAAATGGGTGAACCTTTGTGCACTTATATAATCCAAGTTTCATCTTTAACCATTGAACATCATGTTTCTTTACCCACTAACAAGCAAATAAAATAATGAAAAGAATTGTGGGGGTGTCCCCACTTTCTTCAACCGGTTCGAGGGGGGGTATGGGGTTGGTTTTCAACAATATGGTTACTAATCTAGTTAACTTTAAATGTTAAGTTAGTGGTTGTTGTGTATTGTTATTTATAAAGTGTGTTAGGGTGTTCGGGGACCCTAACCAGCTCAGAAAAATAAAAAACAATGTGTCTGGCAATATTTCTATGTTCCGGGTAAAGTCCGGTTATTCGGTTCGGTGTTGTTCCGTTAAAGTGATTAATTAATCTGTAACGTGTCCTACCTATATATTTTTGTAACGTTTTTACTTTTCAATACTCAGGAAAGCACACAGGACTATTTAGTAACTTTTCTGTATACTACTAGTATGTTAACATGCACATGTAAGTATAACACAGATATCAGAAAGCAGTTAAGTAATTCCACACAGTCGTCAAGCACTTTAATTATCATTAATAAATTGTACGGAATACATGGAATTATGAGGGTTGTCACACGTACCATTCAAACTCTGGAAGACATGCTACGTGCATGTGTAATTGATTTAGGTTGTAGTTGGGATAAGCACCTACCATTGGTGGAGTTCTCCTATAACTATAGCTACCATACAAGCATTCAGGCTGCGCCTTTTGAGGCATTATATGGTAGAAAATGCAGAACGCCCATTTGTTGGGCAGAAGTAGGAGAAGCTCAATTATCAGGTCCTGACATAGTCTTTGAAACGACGGACAAGATTGTCCAGATTCGTGACCGCCTGAAAGCTGCCAGGGATAGGCAGAAAAGTTATGCTGATAAAAGGCGAAAACCTCTAAAGTTTGAGGTTGGTGATAAAGTCTTGCTTAAAGTGTCGCCCTGGAAAGGGGTGATGCGATTTGGTAAGTAAGGTAAGTTAAGCCCAAGGTATATAGGACCATTCAAGATCATCGAATGTGTAGGAAAAGTGACTTATAAGTTAAACTTACCTGAAGAGCTCAGTGGTATTCACAATGTATTCCAAATCTACAATCTGAAGAAATGTCTCGCAGATGAATCGCTAGTCATACCACATACAGATGTGCAAATAGATGAGAGCTTGAAATTTGTGGAAAAACCTTTGTCGAGTGAGGATCGGCAGGTAAAGAAGCTTTGAAGGAAGCATGTGCCTATTGTAAAGGTTAAATGGGATGCCCGCAGAGGTCCCGAATATACTTGGGAGGAAGAATCCACAATGAAAGAAAAATACCCTCATTTATTTCAGTAAATCTCGAGGTCGAGATTTCTTTTAAGGGGGTGAGGATGTAACACCTCGTAAATTTATGTCCAATAAAGTATCGACACGTGTCATGAGCATTAAACGTGTAAAAGATTGCTTTGGAGGGACTAAAGTTGACAACTAAGGAAAGTACGTGAATAAAAAGGGTTCAAAATGTCAACAATGGATAAATATACTTTAAAATAACCCTACATGATGTTTATACCCTTAAACGAATAAATCTTGGATCATATGAAGCTAATTGTGAAAGAAAGTGAGGAATTACAAACTACAGGGGCTAAATGTGTCAACATGTTTAAGGTATAGCTCTGAGTGACCTTTTAGCAGACCCGAAGCTTTATAATGATTAATTATACTCACGAGAATAAGTGATAAAAATTTCACAAGGTTTCGATAAAGTATGAGAAAGTTATGGCAATATTCGTGTACGAGGGGTTAAAAGCGTCAACATTGAAATCTAAGGCCTTACGGGTGATCACAAAGCTAACCGAGGACTTAACAAAGGTTGGTTAAGTCTTGAGGGCCTTAAAAATCAAGTTAAAAGGCTGAAAATGCAAATTTGGAGCTTAAAACCACGTTTAAAAGGACCAGGGACCAAAAGTGCAAACTTGAAACTTGTTTGGCAGGTTCTGGAAGGCCAAGCGGCCAGCGTAAGAGTGCCCTATAGGCTTACGCGGCCCGCGAGAGTAGAACAGCGACAGAAACTTTGGACAGATGCATGTTGAAGCTGTGTAACCGACTTTAAACCTTGTTTTTACATACCAGGGGCTGCACCAACAAGTTTTCATGCATAGGGGCACTTGTCTTGATCTGGGAACATCAGTAGTCCTCCTTGGCATGATCTTGTTGCATCATTTTGGCTATATAAGCTTACTCTTGTTGCAACACTTTGTTCATTCATTTGCAAAGTTCACAAGACTCACTTCTGGAGCTCTCTAGTCATCAAGCAAACTTTCTTAAGATCCCTAGTCGTGCTTAGGACTCTTGTAAGTGTCCTTAACCTTTCCTAATTCAGTTTAGCTTAGTTAATTAGCTTAAAGTCAAACCGTCATAATTAAGGTTTGACTTCAAGATTACTCATAATTTGTCCAGTCAAATCTCGAATTAAAAATTCCTATGAGTGGGTAATTATGTGGGTAATAAACCCTTAAAAGGGTACTCTCTGATTCCCACTCTAACTAGGTCAATTGTCGGGTCAAAGTTAACTTTAAAAAGTCAACAGAAAGCTTATTTTCAAATTAAGGCATAATTAGCAATGTAGAAGCCATGCAACCTGTTTTATCATTAATATAACTTGGTAATTAATGTAAGAACATGTCTAAACATGTTCACCCTGACAATTTTCAGTTTAGGCTCGGTTTGGGACCGAAAGTCGCATAGTTTGACTTCTTCTTTGACTTTCAGCTCTGTCCCGTTTAAGCATAGTTTGGAAATGCCTTAGAGCCTTAATAGGACCAGGTTTCATATAAGTATAACCCTCTGTGATTATACAACTTGGTTCATTAGATATCCGATTCATATGCATGTTTCCGTTAATTGCTTAAATGTTGACTATTATGCCCTTTTCACCTTAAAATGTGATTTTTTGAAAAATTAAAAGAGTAGAAGCCTTCATTACTGATTTATAGATAAGTCCCTAAAATTTGACATCAGTTTGAGGTCTAGATTAGGAGTTATGCTCATTAGCGTAAATAAGAAGCTTTTTAGTAATTAAATGGCATAATTAACATATAGCCTATCTAAACCCAATTTTTAATACCAAACTTTTTACCTACTGATATAAAATAATATTTTGGGATTTTTGGAGATTTTAATTTATTTTTAGGCTGAGCATAACATAGGGTTCTAAGCTTAATTCAGTTATTGTCGGTTTTGCCCTTTTGGGCTATAAAATGAGTTTTACAAATCCTTTTGATACCAAATCTTTTTCTACTAATCTAATATGATAAATAAAATGTTTTGCGCCGTCTGGAATAATAAAAATATCAGCTTTCCTTTGAAAACCCGGAAATGGCTCCAAATCGCCTTTTTAAGCGTTTTTAACGCATAGTATGTATTAAAACAATTTTAAACATATAAGGTTTGATGCCTATTGATATTTTCAGTAAATTTTTATATTTTAACAGTAAGCAAATGTTTTAAACTCATATTTCCAGATTTAACCTTTTAAGCCTATGTGAAATTACCAAAATGCCTCTACGATGCATAGTTTGGTTATAAATGATAAATTTCACATATATGTAATACCCTATTGTTATAACTTATTAAATTAAGTATATTTACTGATTAAATCAGACCTGTAACTCAGATTACTATTTAAACTCTTTTATAACCTTTAAAATGACCAAAATGCCCTTACGGGGCATAGTTTGAGTTTAAAATCATTTTGGGCATAATAGAAGATATCTTACTGATGTCACAACATATTTAATGCATATTAATTTAGGAAACCTGTATGTGACTCTTATGGTTACCCGTTACGCATTATTCGCGTTCAGTTCGGTTTATGTGACTAGTTTGCATAAATTGACCAAAACGGGTCAAACCTTATCATTTTTGTCTCAAAATCCAGAATGTGTTTAGTTTACCCATATTATACAAGTCCCCAAACTTGTCGCGTCTAGATCACATTCTATCCCGGTCTTCACTTAATCATGCGTTTGAACCGTATCTTTCTTTAAAACTAACCGGTCTAAGCTTAGGCTAAATCAAAGACCCGTTAGGAATCTAATAGGTTATTATAAACCTTCGTTCCAGAATAGGAGACCCGGTAAAAGCTACGTGCACTTGCTTATTGTGATTATTGCTTGCAAAGGTAAATACTTTTAAGTTATTTGCCCTATAATGTCTTGGGGTACGGTATATAAAATACCGCTTGGTTAGGCATTGAATCTTTAATCGTATGATGGTTAATTTATTGAGATGACCCGTTTAAATTGTTTGTTTGCTTAAAACCTTTGGGGGGTTAATGACCATGTCCCGGATATCCTTGGCATCATTCAAAGAAATGGCCACGACCTTAGCACGCGGGTGTAGGCGTACACCCGTCAATGCATTTATAAATAATAAGGTATAACTGCCGGTTTTGAGAATAACCCGTCGCGGGACTATACCATGTGGTGTGTCAATTAATCTTTAACCCGGTGCTCAGCCCGGGCTACTGAATGTATAAGAAACATGTAATTCTTTTACAAGTTTATATATAAATAATTATCCCAAGTTATAAAATCTTTTGTGCCATGTGCATTCAAATAAATTTTAACATTTTTAAAATGACTCAGTTAAATTGTATTTACCAGTGTAAACTGACGTATTTTCCCAAAAAGGCTAACTGCAGGTACTACTCGTAATAGGCTGGTCTCTCCTAGCATCAAATAGAAGTCTCGCAAGCTTAGATGCCTGAAGTCTATTGAACAAAGTTTCCTCTTTATTTTGATCCGCCTGTGGATCTGTTTCAACTGTTTGTGATACTTAATATTACAATTTTATTCAGTTGAAATAAATCTATCTTTTTGCTTCCGCTGTGCATTTAAATTTGTGTTGCTTGACTATGATGATATCAACTACGTCACGATACTCCCCACCGGGCCCACCGGTAATACGTGGAAATATCGGGGTGTGACACAGATCGGGAATGTTATTTGGATCCTAAAGGAAACATCGTTGTTGAACCTTCATCAGTCACTGTTGAAACACTTATTGAGCAATTAGTAGAAGAGGAAGAAGAAAGACAGAGACTGTGGTAGGGAACAAAAGATGAAGAAAAAGAAAAAGAAAAGGAGAAAGAGTTGCAGTTGAAAAAGGTTGATGATGGGATAATCGACACGACGAAAGAATTCAGAGCAGATAACCTAAAGAACATGGCTGATAAAGTTCTTGCAGCAAAAGAGTTAGAGGTAGACTCTAAGTCCAGTTCTGAGTCAAAGAGCAAGGTCAGTTCAAATGATTCAATAAATGGATCAGGTAAGACTGAAAAGGCCAAAAGTGACAGTGACTGCAAAAATTGCATGAAAAACTGCAAGGTTTGTAGTACACATGCTTACCTCAGCGGTAAAAATACTGAAGAACTGAGAGAAAGAGTCAGACAAGTTGAAAATCAAATCTTGAGTCGTGACAAATTGATAAAAGCTTCAAATGAGAGAATCAAAGAATTAACTGATAAACTTGAAAAAGATAAAATTGAAGTAGAAAAATTTAGGAAAGAAAATGAAAAGTTAATTCATGAAAACCGTCAACTTTTTGAAAATCATGAGAAGCTAAAGAAAATGATAAAAGATTCTGATGAGAGAAACAGTAAAACGAGCAAAGAAAATCAACAATTGTCAGGAGTACTTCAGTCAAAAGAAAAGAAAAGCAAATCAATCAATAGTTGGATGAGATTGCTAATCTGAAGCTTCAGTTTCAGGAAGCTAAGATTGAAAATGAACGCATCAATCTGAAACTCAACAGTTACAACTCCGCAAGTTTTGTTCTTCAACATATTGTTCCTAAACCCATTGGGAAGAACAAAGCAGGCAAAGAAGTATACTCGATGGAACTTGGGTTGGGTATCATCAGGTTCCACCACCAATATTAAATATTTTTTCAAAGAAAAAATCCGGGTTGGTCAATGATGATGAAACACATGAGGTTAAACTTCTAGAAACAACTGATATCACATTCACTTCATCATCCGATGAAGACAGTGGTCAGTCTGAAGTTGTTAAAAAGGTTGTTGAAAATGTTTTGAAATCTGACACTGATACAACTGAGGATGAAGAATGTTTTTTGGATAAATACATTCCGAAATCAAAGTCCAAAAACAACTTAAGTGAAGAACCTACTCTTGTGATGTACAAGATGTCAGGATCGGATAAGTTGTATTCGGATCTTGAATTTCATTTGGAAAATGTGAATGTTGACAAATTGGTAAGTGTGTTCAAGTTGGTTGAAATTGATGTGTCTGAAATTGAAGGTTTGAAACGTTCCAAGAGACAACTAAATTTTGAAAAAGACAAATCTTACTACAAAAAACCTGTTTTACCACCACGTTTCTCTAACAACAATCAAAACAGATGGTCGGGTGGATATCAGGGTGGTAAGAATTATCAAAGAATTAACTTTCAAAACAAAAAAATTTGTTGAGAAAAAGGTGTTTGTGAAAAGTTCAAGTTCAAACTCACTTTCCGAGCAAGAATCTGAAATATTTTCAAAAACAAATGAAGAGTTTTTTGAAGAGAAGGCCTCATAGCCTCAAACCAAAGGCATAAGTCGGGAAGTTGACACTCGTACATGCTCCAAGTGCAACAAAGTTGGACACATTGCACGGAAGTGCACCAACTTAAAGCCTAAGTCTGAAACTGTTGAGAGTCCGAAAAAGAAAGTTGATGTAAAAGGCAAAGCTCCAATGGTTGTTGAGATGAAAGTTTTGAAAAATGAAAACACAAAATTCAAAACTGAACCTGTAAAAAATGTGGTAACTAAAATTGACAAATTTTACAAGCGGGTTGCATCATCTCAACAAACTTGGAAGCCAAAATCTGTTGAAAAGAAATCAAGTTCTCCAAAACCAAAGGTTTCTGAGATGGAAAAACAATCATCCTCTACCACTCCGGTGAAGATGAATGTTCCTTTGGATTACTATGAGAAACTTGAGAAACAAAAGTCTACTACTTCTGAGAATAAGTATGTACCAAAGAAAGACCAATCATCTGGTCAACCTCCGAAAAATGATTTCTTTTTATACAAAGAGGTTGAGATTGGATCTGAAGAATGTTTAAAGATGAATGACAAAAATTTTCCACTGTTGTACACAAAGGCCACACACATCAAGCTACCTGAGTCGAAAGAGGCTTGGGTTGCTTCAAAATCTCACTAAATGTTTTTGAAATGTGCAGGAGCTTCCGAGATCCATCTCGCGTTGGATAATGGATAGTGGAGCTTCTCGGCACATGACGGGGAAGAAAATCCTACTGTACGATGTTAGAGGGTTTATTGGAGGATATGTGGGTTTTGTAGGTAATCAAGGTGGTCGTATAGTTGGTGAGGGAACTCTATCTAATGGTATTGTCACGTTTGAAAGAGTGAATTACATCGCTGAGATGGAAAACAATCTTCTGAGCATTTCTCAGATCTGTGATCGCATGTATACAACGCAATTCACGGATAAGAAATGTTTGATCTTGAAACCAGGATTTGTTGTCCCTGAAGAATGGATTATCATGAGAGCACCAAGAGTCGATGATCTGTACGTGTTATACATAACAACTACTACCACGGGTCAGGCTCACTGTTTCATGTCAAGAGCAACGGAAAAAAGAATCACAATTGTGGCATCGAAAGATGGGCCACATTCATCTACGAAAAATGAACCACCTGGTGCACAATGACTTAGTAACTGGTGTTCATTTGAAAGGTTTTTATCTTGAGGGGGATTGCATTAGTTGTATCAAAGGCAAGCAAAAGAAGAAATCTCACCCTGGGAAGAAGGAAAATTCAATCTCGAGACCGTTAGAGAGACTTCACATGGATCTTTTTGGTCCAGTGAACGTCAAAAGTATAACTGGTGATCTCTACTGTCTAGTAGTAACCGACGACTATTCGAGATTTTCATGGGTAACATTTCTGAAGACAAAAGATGACACATGGTGGAGTTTAATGACAATGTTCAGAAAACTTGAAAATTTGTACAAACTAGTATCAGAAGAATAAGAAGTGACAATGGTACAGAGTTTAAGAACATCAGAATGGAAGTATATTGTAATGAAAGAGGTATACTACATGAATTTAGCGCGCCATACACTCCGCAGCAAAATGGAGTAGCAGAAAGAAAGAACAGGACGCTAATTGAAATAGCCAGGACAATGCTTGCTGATTCGAAACTACCTGTCAATTTTTGGGCAGAAGCAGTGTCAGCAGCTTGTTATACACTCAACCGGGTTCTTACAGTGAAAAAATTCAACAAGACGTGTTTCGAGCTGATTAATAATCGCAAACCTAACCTGAAGTATCTGGAACCGTTTGGGTCTCCCTGCACTGTTCTAGAACCTTTTGGAAAATTTGGTCCAAAGAGCATCGACGGAATAATTCGTGGGTTATTCAAGTCCACTGAAACGAGTCTTTGTTCCAAGCCTAAAGCGGATCATTGAAGCACATAATGTTGAATGCCAAGGTTATACTATGCCACCTCAGAATCCCGGTGACTAATGGCGTTTCAATTATGATACTTTGTGGGATTCGTTTGATATGGAGGAAGAACCAGAGTTCTATGATGAGTTGGATATTCTGAGAGAATATGAATCATCTCAAGAAAGGTTCCCAACTGAGTCTTCTAGGCATCAATGAAAAACTTCTAATGACGATGAAGCAGGTCCAAGCAATGCTGGAGAATATGATGATATTCAGCAAAATCCATCATCTTCAGAACGTGAACATGCTCTTGATAATCAGACGGCAGTCAATGATAATCTAGAATCTGATGATAGACCAATATTCGATCATGGTGATTCAGATTCTGAGGGGGAGCAGATCCAGATTTCAAATCAAACAAATCCAGTCAGTGAACAAAGCAAATCAGAATGTCACAAATTTGGAAGGCGAGGTAGATGTTCCAGGCGAGGTTATGCCAAGAACTCTTTCGTATCATCCAGAAGAATTGATTATCGGAGAATTACAATCAGGCGTCCGCACTAGACGACAAATTGACCAAGGGCTTACTTGTTTTTATTCTACAGTTGCTCCTTTACAAACAGAGTTTTCACTTAGTTGTTTTACTTCGCAGATTGAACCGAGAACATACAAGGAGGCACTAACTGAAGATTCTTGGGTCAATGCTATGCAAGAGGAGCTTAGTCAATTCGAGAAGTTGGGAGTGTGGAAATTGGTAGACTTTCCTGATGGTCACAGGAAGATCAACACCAAGTGGGTGTTTAAGTGCAAGAGAGACGACCGAGGGGTTATTATTCGCAACAAAGCTCGACTTGTAGTCCAGGGTTTCAGTCAGCAGGAGGGTGTAGATTTCACCGAAGCATATGCTCCCGTCGCTAGACTTGAAGCAATTAGAATCTTCCTAGCATTTGCATCGTGGAAAAATTTTAAAGTCTTTCAGCTAGAAGTTAAATCGGCTTTTCTCTATGGGAAGGTAAAAGAGGAGGTATATGTCGGACAACCACCGGGCTTCACCGACCCAATTCACAAAGACAAAGTTTATTTACTGGATAAAGCGCTGTATGGTTTACACCAGGCCCCGAGTGCCTGGTACGAGACATTGTCTCAACATTTGCTTGCCAACAGCTTCATCCGAGGAAAAGTGGATGCCACTCTCTTCACCAAAGAAGTCGACGGACATCTTCTGATATTCAGATATACATGGACGACATCATATTTAGGTCAACAAATGAAGATCTGTGCAAAGATTTTGATAAAGTTATGAAGCAAAAATTTGAAATGTCATTGATGGGTAAGATGAAATTCTTCTTGGGGCTTCAGGTTGATCAACTGCCCAAGGGAATATTCATACATCAAACGAAGTATGTTCATGATATCTTAGAGAAATTTGGGATGTCCGGGACTACTCCAGCTTCCACCCCATTAGCAACGAATCATGGGATAAACCCTGATCTCACCGGAGAGAAGGTGGATGGAATGATTTATCGTTCCATGATCGGATCACTAATGTATTTGACTGCTTCAAGACCCGATATCATGTATCCTACCTGCCTTGCAGCACGGTTTCAGTCAAACCCAAGAGCTTCACATATGGTGATTGTGAAACAGATATTGCGCTACCTGAAAGGAACTCCATCACTGGGGTTGTGGTATCCAAGAGAAGGCGACTTTACACTCGAGGGGTATTCAGATTCCGACTTCGGATGCTGCAAAGTTAACGCTAAGTCAACAACTTCGGGATGTGAGTTTTTTGGACCACGATTGGTCACCTGGAAATGTAAGAAGCAGACCTCTGTAGCTCTATCCACATGTGAAGCTGAATATGTATCTGCTAGCAGTTGCTGTTCTAAGATCGTGTGGATCCAGCAACAGATGCGCGACTATGGTTTGCAATTTCTTACTACCCCTATCTTTGTTGATAATGAGGCAGCTATAAATATAATGAAAAATCCTGTTCATCACGCTAAAACGAAACATATTGAAATTCGTCATCACTTCATCCGAGATTGTTTCGAGAAGAAGTTGATACGAATTGAGAAAATCCACACTGACGAACAAAAAGCTGATTTACATACCAAAGCATTTGATAAAACTCGGTTTAAATATCATTTAAAACTGAACACTATGAAGCTTTTATCAGTGTCGGAGGAGATTCTTGGCGTAGATGAAGGTACCACTGTAGATGATGTTGAAAAGCAATCTGCATTGGTTTGTCGATTTTTTACTTGTTGGTATTTAGGGGGAGTTAGGGTATATTTTTCAGAAAATACAAAACCAGTAAAAAATTCAAAAATACAAAAACATGAGATATTTCAAAAATCTAAAAACAATAGAAAACTAAAAAAGAGCTTGTGTAAAAAGGGAAAATGATGGTACATCAGCTTGACAGTTACAGTATGCTAAAGAATTGTAAAGTTCAAATGTGTTAAGCAGTCTGACTGATGATGTGCCGGTAGGTTTTTACACATTTAGTAAGTTTGTTCGGGATATAAACTTAAATCATCACTTGCTTATTACGTGGGGAACATCTCTCGGATATATAGGTAACCCCTGAAATCCTGTTTGAAAGGCTCTATTTCTGACATACTAGGTCTTTGTATGTGATGATATCTGGAGTATTATACCAGGACTTCTGGTTTTGCGGAAGCAATAGCCTAGTCCTCGTATAATATTCTGCACTGCTTTACTCATAAAGCCTACCCCCAGCATAAAAAATGATGAAACATTGAAAATTGCTAATCATGTGCTGTTGTAAAAAAGATTCCCAAAGGGAACCTACCGAAAGACGAGCCATCATCTCTCTCGTTGAATGAAAGTTCTAACCTGAGCTCTCATGGTCTCGCATTCACGCCTTACAGATATCATTAGTGTGCACTCACCTGTAAGACTGAATATAGTGGTCTGGATACGGGAGTATATTCTGAGGTGGTACACGCGTATAAGTTTAGATCTTAAAACACTAAATTCGTATCCTGAACAGATTGAAATTTGTGTAAAAGCTTAAGAGGATCAGTATATCGGCAATCTAAGTGAATTGTTTAATTCTGACTATGAAATCAAAGCTTAACGGTACTCGTAGCTTGCCTGTAGTTGATATGATTCCCTAACACGCTCACCAAAAATATGTTTGTAAATAGTTTACATTTACTGTATTTCATTTCTGGTTATCATTCAAAAACTCAAAAAGATTTCATAGCTTTCTAGTCTAGAAATTTTCTTAAATTCTAAAAAGATTTTACATTTCTGCTTTATTTTATCGACAAATCAAAGTGGAAAGTTGATCTTCAGATTCGCAGTTTGAAGTAGATGCATGAAGTTTCTAAACTGGAAGATGAATTGGGAGCTCATTATGATAAAACCTGAAAAATGAAATGTCAACACAAGATCATTAAGTTGAAACTTGTAATTTCAGAATAATGTAGGATTGGTTTCGACCCGAATGAGTCGTTCGGAAGAGCTCTCGTACGTTTCAGAGGCGGAATACTAAGAAACGCACTTTAAAAACAGCTTGAATACACTTTAAACCTCTTTTCTATTCAAATATCAACGTTTACAGTATAAAGAAATACCGACAGCACCTCGGTATCAAATATCCGATCGTTACAAATGAACTCGTTTGAGATCTATATATACTAGTTCCTGACCGTTTGAAACATGCTTCAAACGGCCAGCCTTCAAACGATAAGCTTCTCAAACGGAACCCTCTCAAACGGACACGTCTTCTTCAAACGGAACCCTTCACTTTCAAACGGCCAGCTATCATTTTCTTGATTTCTTGCTTGATCAGATCTGTAACGAACCCGAGACTCGACATAAGACGAACACGACAGATGACTGCACCAACAAATAATGTTTTGAAATGTTGAACAAAAGTCAGTTTTTGGTTTGTCTCAGGTCAACCAAGGTCATTAAGTTGGACTTGGTAGACAAATTGAGTACCCAGGGTCATTAATTTGAATCTGGATACTTTAGTGGATTATTAAAAACTGATAAAAACAACAAAAGAAGTCAAGAAGTTTAAATGTCATATTTCTGAGAAACAGGAAATAAGTTTTAAGCAAGTGAAAGCAGCAAAGCTTGATCCCCATGGTTAAGTCTGAACAATGTTTGAGCCAGAATGCAATCCCAGTTTATTGAAAGGGGGAGTCTGAAGGAGTAAAGAGTCAGATAAAGATTCTAGATCAACATTCAAGAGGGAGATTTGACTGCTGATAGAAGAAGAAAAGAGATTGAGGAAGCTTAAAGTGTCAGACAATTTGAAAAGAGTGAGAAGATAGATCAAGACTGAAGACTACCAAAGACTCGATGCCAAAGACATCATCAACATCCAAGGGGGAGTCTGTTGGTGCATAAATGTCTGTTAACTTTGTCTTTTATCGAGTCTTGTATCTAGAATAGGATAAACCAGTGCTCAGATGTCGGAGAATTAGGGTTTTGATGTATCTAGGCCATTTCGCAAAAAATGGAGGTTAAACCATTTCGTACGAAATGAAGGATAAGCCAGTTCGCACGAAATGGATTTTTGCATTTCGTACGAAATGACCATTTCGTATGAAGCCTTTTCGTGCGGAATGGCTAGCCTATAAATACCTGAGCGTGGTTTCTCATTTGTAACGATCTGTATTTCAGAGCCGAGGTGCAGCCGAACTGTCAACTGATCTGTAAAGCTTTGAAATCAATAAACAAGTGATTATAATCGTGAATCAAGCTGTAATCAAGTTCGTATCATTGATTATGCCTTTGATATGGATTAAAACTCTGCTGATCGACTCGTATAGGTCGTACAACGATCCAACATAATTAGGCCATTTTTAGCGCATCAAGTTTTTGTCGCCGTTGCCGGGGACTCTTGACAATTGCGTTCATTAGCTTCGATTAGACTTAATTGACATAATTTGTGCTACTTGTCTTTTGTTTTGTGTTTTCATGGTGAGTCCTGTGAGTCTATTTATGTTCTGTATATTGAGTCGTAGGAGTCTAATTTTCTGTGTCTTCTATTTCTTTTGAGTCTTAGTTGTGACAACTCGAGTTCCCAAGATTCCATCTTCGCACTGTTACACGTTAATTGTTTAGATTGTTTGTTTACATGACTGGTTTGTTTCACAATTGTACATGTTTGTAATACGTTGAATCATATTGTGTGTGATTTGAGTATTTGAAGTGCAACATAACTGTATTGGTTGATATATGTTTGTATGGTTATATGGTAATATATGTGTATGTACAATGTTGTGAATGTGGAATCCTCCAGCCGAAACCCCCACCCCCCTCACGAAATCACCCCAACCCAAATGCCCCCACCCGAAAACACACCATGTGCGAAAACACCTAAGTGTTTTCGTCCATTACTCACCAACGAAAACCAAATGGGCTTTGGCCCAGTAGTGTTTGTATATAGGATTTGCTTAACCTGTACGCATGATCAGAAATTAGAAAACCCTAATCACATCGTCTCTCTCTCTCTCGCTTCCTTTGAACCGGACGACTGTCTTCATCTTGCTCGAAATCAGATCCCCTTGTTTAATCTCTCTGTGTTCGGTTAGTAGACTACTTGTTTAAGTTGTTTTTATTCTTAATGTATGCTTATACTGTAAACGTGTTCTTGACTGAAATACATATGATATAAGGAGTGATTTCATGACTCTATGCATTGTTATGAAGTTGTATTGGATAATCTTGTTTCTGTTTGATCTGAATGTATGATCTCGAAATGTTATTAATGGATTAGGATCTGAAAACGTGTCAACATATTAATAGTGTTTGAATATGTGTTATGATATGAGAATTGAATGGATGAATACACAAAATAGGGTTCATGCAAGATACGGAATACTGTGATGTTTTGGTATGATGATTGAGTGATAATCTAATTGTATAGTGGTTAACTAATCCACTTGGTTTCATGAATAGAGCTGTTGAATGCAAACGTGGTTATAGTCGATGTATCAATTAGGAAATCATTAGGGTTCTGGGTGTGAAACTGTTAATGATGACACCCTAGCTCACGAAATCACAAGACCCAACGAAAACACTATCACAATGAAATCACCCTGGTGATTTCGGCCCAAAGTTGATTTCGGCCCATAGGTGTTTTCGTCACCTTCATGCCCAACGAAAACCCATAGGGTTTTCGGCCCAAGTTTGGTTTTCGGCCCAAAGTGTTTTCGGCCAAGGGATTTCGGGCCCAAGTGTTTTCGCCACAAGGTTGTTTTCGGCCCAACTGTTATGTCTGTTAAGTGTTCGAACCTATTAACTGGGCCAAGTTATTAACTCAATTAACTTTATCAACTCCGTTAGACTCATGTAGTTAATTCTGTTATGTACTCTGTTATCAACTGTTATGTACTCTGTTAAGTGGATGCTCTTGTTTAACTCTGTTAGTTAATTCTGTTAGTTAACTAACAGTGTTTGTTTATTATTTCGTTTACATATGTAAACCTTGTTGAATTGCTAACTCCGTTAAGACTGTTAACACTTTCAAGTGGGTTAATGAATAATCAAGTTATTAAAAACTATGATGGACATTTATGTGAAAGATGGATTTGCATGAATTGGATTAACTACTTACATGATACAAGATGCTAACTGCTGGGCACACTTTGTGATAATACTGTGATGCAAGTTACATGAGAAACATTACGAACATGAACTGATTGAGTATACGTGCACTATAGGATTTGACTGATTTCTTGTGAGCACATACTTAGCATACCGAGCAAACGAAGGTGAGTTCACACCCTTACTAAGGCATGGGATTCCCAAGGGCTTGGGAATGGGATTGAAGGAATGAGATTGACTAGACACGTACATACACTGTTACTAGACTACCATACCATCGTCCTCAGTTGTGCAGGACACATACGTAAAACCTACGTATACTTATGCTACTCACTGTCCTCGGGTTGCGAAGGACACTCACGTAAAACCTACGTGAACTTATACTCACTACTGCCTCGGTTGTGTCAGGCACTTACGTAAAACCTACGTAAACCCCCGCGTACCCCTATCCTCAGTTGTGAAGGATTACTTACGTAAAACCTACGTAAACTTGTACGTATTACTGTTCTCGGGATATGTAGAACACCTATGGTTACGAATAGTCTAGTGGTTATACATCATGGGAAGCCCCCACCAATAGAACGTATTCTCGGCCCAGTAGAGCCACATGTTACAAACGAATATACTATTACGCATTTACTTTCTGTGAACTCGCTTAACTAGTTGTTGATGCTCTGTTACATGCCTTGCAGGTCGTTAGATACATGGAGCTTGCACAGGGAGGAGCTGGTCGTTGTGGGCTTGGATCTTGATTGTCTTGTTAAACACTCATGACATTTGATACTTTATTATGATGGGTTTTAATTATACGCTTCCGCTAAACTGTGATAACATACTTATGTTTTGGAACACCTTTCATATGGATTTGGTTTGGTTTAATGGCAATTACTTTTACTATATATATTGTTCTATATGATTGGTGGCTTGATCCTGGTCAGTCACGCCCCCAAGCGGTGATACTCCGCAGGTGGATTTTGGGGGTGTGACATTAGTTATGTGTGAGATTTGTGGAGGACTCCATTTTACTGTTAAATGTCCACAATATGTGGGGTCCTCTGCGCATTATTATGCTAATCCATATTGGCAAATTCAAGAAAATGGTACACAGTAGGAAATAGATGCTTGGTTGAAATTTGACAAGGAAGAGAGAGATAGGCGTCTTCGGTATGTGGTTGAGTTGTTAGATCGTCTAGAGGCGAAGATTGCAAAGACTCAAGGACGTTATATGTACGATAGTGCAGGTAATTATCTTGGATATCAAACTGCCTCAGGTGAGTTGCTTTTAAACGTTATAGAGCCAGGGATGGTAGCGATACCAATTCCACACTATATGAGAAACGTTTATGAAAATGATACTTCTGTGTCTGTTGATTCTATGCATGATGTTAATGATTCGTATGATTCTTTACACTTGTCTTGTGAGGATGATGTTTTGTAGGAATCACAGTCTCAGTCGGAGACTACAATGGACATCTCAGTCCTACCTCCGGTTCAGCAGGAAGAACGAGAAGAGAATTCGGGTAAATTCATAATTGATTTTTCATGTAGTAATGAAGAGATAGATGCGCAACTGGCTGCATATAAAAGATGGAAGGGAGAAGACCTAGAGGAAGAAGATGAGCAACCACCGAACAATCCAGATATTTCTGAGGATGATCATTATCCCGCTGACCCAATATGGGACATGTCTGATGCATCAGAAGTGGGGGATGATCATATCCTCTCATGGGAGATGGAGTTTGGTGACGAGTTGGTTAATCTACCAGCTCTAGTAGATGAAGAACTATTTGACCCAGTTGGCGATTTGACTGAATTAGAAGCATTACCGGAAGTGACGCCGATTATGGAGATCAAAAAGTGACCAAAAGTAGAAAAAGTGGTGGAAGAGGAAGAACATGATAGCCGACTCGTGGTTAGTATAATGAACGAAACTGAAAAACAAAACCACGAGAGAAGGCAAGGAAAAGAAAAATAAAGGATCAAAACCAGACAAGGATCGAGGGTGGCCATAAAAGGAAGAAGGAGCCTTTAAAGCACAATCAGTCTTCTCATTACATGCCACGCATCCGGTTAATGCCAGGTAAGTTTAAGTTTTGGTGGTCTGACCCGTTTCAAATTTTAAAAATATTTTATTATTCTAGCAGTAAATTTTTAACTATTTTCGAGGATCGGGTGGAATTAAACGGGTTAGATAGGGTTCATATCAAAGAAAAACCTCCTGATTAAATTCAAGTGTGGGGAGGTTTTGTAGAGTTTGTTAAATTTATTTATTCGGTGGATTTTCGGTAGTTTGTAGAAGTTTGTAGATTTTGAGTCTTTTATTTTGTACTATGAGTCTAATTTAGTAGTTTTGAGTCGGTCTTTTATGTCGAGTCGGTACTTCTTTGGTTTTTGCTTGTTTTTGTTTGTGTAGGTTTGAATATGTACCACCCGTACTCAATCTCCATTCGGGTGATTTTGGAGCTGCTTTTCAAATATCAGGCATTTACCAAGTGTACTAGTCAGAATCAGAGCCGATCGCGACTGAAATGCTATATGATCGAGCTGGATTGGACTAGAGTTTGAAGCATATGCGGTTATATTACCAGCTAAGTCTTTTTCAATTTGCCCTTAGTCTTTTATTTCTTATTTATTTTAGTCTTTTAAGTCGGTTTCCATCCTACATTGAGGGCAATGTAGAGTTTAAGTGTGGGGATGGGAAACTATCGTTTAGTGTCTAGTTAGTGAGTCGTTGAGTCATAAAATTTTGAAAAATCTGAAAAAATAGAAAAAAAATTAAAAAGGTTAAAAATCCAAAAAAATTGAAAAAATCAGAAAATGTCTCTTGTTTTAGATGTTTGCATAATAAAAAGGGAAAATGATAGAAAAATCGGTTTTGTTCGGGTTTCAAATAATAATAATAATATGAGAATAAAAAGTTAAGCTTGTGTCTAATTTGGGATGTGTGAGTAGGCATGGCTCGGTTTTAGGTTCTTTTGATCTTAATATACCTAATTGTTAGTTTGCTAGTGGGTTTTCATCTAGGAAAAGTGGAGAAACCGAAACCGCCAAAAATAGTATAAGTAATGTCGTTATAAGCTAAAATTATTAGAATTTTTTATCAAAGAAAAAAATGCAATAAATGTGCTAGACCACATAAATGACAAGGCCTATGTAATCTTCGTTGGGGATGGTGACTCTAACTTAGATTGCCTATGGGATTGTTAAAAAGAAAAATGCAAAAATACTGATGCCTACGTTGTCTCTCTCGGGGATGGTGACTCTAGTTGAGACAACCTCTGGGATAGGTATGTATAGTCTAAAGCTCAAAAGAAAAGAAAAAAAAAGAGAAAAAAAGATGAAAAATTTGATGTTAAATTCTTTAAATTTTGGTATAAAATGGTTAGAAAATAGTTCAGTGACTCATCCTTTTGTTCTATAAGCTTGAGGCTGGATTAGGTGAAACTGCGATTTTTAGTGTGAGACCCTAGGTAGATTGACCAAACTTAAACATAAATTGCATGATGAGGGCTTGAAACCGGGTTTGGGTTTAAGAGGACAAGTATACTTGCAATCGCGGTTAACACAAATTTTAATTTTAATAAATAATCTAGATCTTTGAACCCAAGTATATTTCTGATTCTGATTCCATTAGCAAAAGTCTTTTTCGGGGACGAAAAAAGGTTAAGTGTGGGGATATTTGATGTGTGTTAAAATATACATATTTGTCTGGTGTAAAGTGTATAATTTATGTATAGGTTTTATTTGTTTTTATTTAGTTTTAGTGTTATATTATATTGTTTTGTTTTTTGGCAGGTCCTGGTGCAAATGGAGCGAAAATGAGTAATAATTAAATAACCAGCCAGTTGAGTAGAGTAAACCGCCAGTGAGCAAAGTAAAATTGCCGCTATTTTTCTTGAATTGGCCAAGCCCGCTATCTCTATTGATTATTATTATTATTATTATTATTATTATTATTATTATTATTATTATTAGAAAAAAAGGAATATTGATATATTATAATTATTGAAAAAAATGGTTGTTGATATATATCGTCAACATCATCAGACTAAAAAAAAGAGAATCTTGATAATTGTTTAAGTTGGAGGCGGCAATTTAGAAGAAAAAAGATTCTGAACAATAAGTGCATGCCAAAAGTCTCAATCATACAAAAGGCGGCATTTATTTATTTATTGGGATGGACTTTTTCGCTGGTGTCACGCGAAGAACAAAGGATACTACCCTTCGCGTAGCGCGAAGGATATTATAACGCGACAGACTTCGTATTTTGTTGGTGCATATTTTGTAACAACAACTTAATAGTTTAATTATTTAGTATTTGAATATTTTGTATTGGGCTTAGCTTATTGGTTAGGGAGTTATTGTTGTAATGGGCTTGGAAAATGGCCTAGTCCATGTAGGAAGCCCAGTTCACAAACATGTGGAATATAAACATATTTTTGTGATTAGGGTTTTAGTAGTTAGAGAATTTTAGAGAGAGAAAGTCTAGAGAGAGAGAGAGAGAAAACGAAATTAGGGTTTAGAGCAAGATCACAGATAGTGGCTGTGAGGTTGTGAGGTCTTGAATTGATTGTAAACTGGAAGTTGGATAATCAATAGAAGATCCGTTTGATTGTGATTTCTGTTTTCTACTCGTTTCTGTAACAAATCTGATCTAGGGGATTCCGCACTCTAGGTTAGATATACAATTCTGTGAAATATCCATACATCAAGGGGACCTACAATTGGTATCAGAGCATTAGGCTCTTGAAGAAGCTCGGTTCAGAATTGCAGACTGCAGATTCGGGTGGAAGATTGAGAAATTTCGAAATTTTTGAAACCTAAAAATTAGGGATTCGAAATTTTGTTTGGGTTTGATATAATTTTCAAAATTTTTAGGGTTGTTTGATCTGTTTGCATATTTTGTTGTTTAAAGTGTTTTTGGTTGCAGGTTTGGTTGATTTTTGAAGGATTTTGGCAAGAAAGTCTTGAAGATTCGAAGATTGTTCTTCGTGTTCTTCATAAATTTCGCAAATTTGTGCTGATTTTGGTGTTTCGATTTTGCAGGAAGCTGTTAAAAGAATCTGGAAAATCTTCAGAAATTTCAAACATATTGAGTTTCCTAAATCTGCCAGCAAAATTAACAATTCCGCTGACAAATTAGAGGAATTATCTGATCCAGCAAATTTAACATCGGTGACCGGCGAAATTAAAATCCAAAGGCGACTTTGGTGACCATTTTAATTGTCTTCAGCAACATTATTTCGGTGATCGGCGAAGTTACTAGACGTCGTGCTAGCGAAATTATTTACCAGCGAATTTGATCAGCCAACATAATTACTCAACGAATTTAAGTGATCAGAGGAATTACCCAGCGAATTTAAGTGATCAGAGGAATTAATCAGCGAATTTGTTCCAGCGAATTTAAAAAGTCAGCATAATTATATCTACTCTACCAGCATAATTATAATTACCCTATCAGCATAATTAACATGGTTTTCCAGCATAATTAGCGTTACCTAGCATAATTAACTTGGTTTGCCAGCAAAATTAGCTAGAGGAATTAAAAGGTGGAGTATTTAATTTCGTGGAGGAATTAGATACGTATAGAGGAATTAACGTTTTCGTGAATAGAAAGTGATCTGTAGCTCATTTGACTAAACCGTTTGCACGGTTGGGTTCGTTGGATTTTTAGGACAAAAAAAAACCTCCGGAAATTTCCGAATTGGGTTTTCGACATTATATATCATTGGATTCGTTTTTTCGAGACGATTCTAACGGTATAATTTGGTAAAAACAGTTTTCAGGAAAATATTGTATGGTTTTATCAGTACGGTTACGGTAAAACTTATTTTAAGATGGTTAAAATGGATAACGTCAGTGAGACTGTTAAGAATTGGCCAAAGCTGAGAAACGTTAAAGAATATGTTGTCTGGATGGATATGTTGCTCCTACGCGTCGTTTTGAAGGAAGGGTTATAGTGATGTCTTATGACAAGATGGATGAATCTGAGAGGCAGGTGGTTGATGCTGAGAAGAAAGCTTTAGCTGCAATTAAAATGTCCTTACCTGATGGCATCAAGCATACCTTTACGAAGTACACTAAGTCAAAGGATATGTGGGATGCATTAGAAAAGCGATATCAGGGAAATGCATATGTTGTGGTAGAAGAGAAGAAGAAAGTTGTTGAGAAGAAGGCTGCAGAAGTTTCAAAGTGCATGAATGGTGTGAATGAACTTACAACAGAGGTGAAGGTAACATCAGAACCTGTAAGTCATACGTGTCATAATTGCACTGAACTACAAGGTAAAGTTAACAGCCTATCGGAGCAAAACAAAATTTTGTTAGCTGAATTGGGAAAACTGAAAGAGTCAAATGTTCTTTTGATTAACCGAGAGTCAAATTGTTTAAACAAACTCGAGTCAAATGAACAAGAAATTAGCAGTTTAACAAGCAAAGTCAATGAACTGTTACAGGTCATTGATTTGGCTTGTGAAACTGTAAAGGATAAAACTAATGAATTTTTTGAAAAGTGCAGGGAATTGGCCGTTGCACAAGACCAAATTGTTGAACTAAGAGGAAAGTTAGACAAATTTGGAAATTCTTCATTAGTTAGGACTCAAATTCAAGCAAGTTTAAAAAAGAGTAACGATAAAAAGGGTTTGGGGTTTAGTAAAGCCTCATCTTCTAAGGATCAAGATTACTCTTTTCTGCCTGATGAAAATGAGTTAATTGATTTTGTGCCTACTACACCAGCTGTAGTGGATCCGATAGCTGTGGACTTGCCAAGTAGTCCAGTATCTTTGAAAGAATCTGTTGAATCTAACAGTACACCTCATAAATCGGATGAGGATACTGAAAAGGAAAAGAAGAAAACATTTAAAAAGAGATTTCAGAAAAAGAGAAATTATAAGACAAAATCTTGTTTTAAATGTCACAACAAAGGGCACGTGGCAAGTTGTTGTCCTTTGAAGAAAAATAAGCAAAAAGTTGATGAAGTTAAGGATGGGAATAGGGTTGGTTTAAATAATAATGTGCAACCACATTGTCAAAGTAATCAACCAAGATTTCAATCTAAAACTTCAACATCAAGACCAATTGATAGACCAAGAAGCTTTTCTACACAATTTAGTCATTTTAATGGTAAATCAAATCGGTTTCAAAATCAAAATAGAAATTTTGGATATCAAAATCGATACCATACTTTTGGTAATCAAAATTTTCAAAGAAGAAATGAACATAGGGGTTTTAGTAACTCAAATGTTCAACAACATCCAAATTTTTTCAAAATTCATGGTATAATAATGGGAGAAGAAGGTATCAAGATAATAATTTTCAATGGTCAGAAAATCAGAGAGTTTATTGGAACTCTTATGATCAAAGACCTAGTGGAAATTATAAATCTTGTTCAACAACGAGTACAACATCCAAGACACCAGTAAGGTGTGATGGATATTGGTTAGAGGCATCTTATACGGATTTACATGGTCAACCCAAAACCGGTCAGGTTTGGGTTGTTAAGACTAACTAGTTGTTGAGTGTGTGCAGGATGACCAAGAAGGACTGTTGATGTGTTCGACAGTGGTTGTTCCTGTAAAGCGTCTGAGGTGAATAATAGGTTAACATGGGTAACGAACTATTTACATCAGTGATGGATATAATTTTTCAAAACTTCAAAAGTGAAAAACTTATTGTCAGATTGAAGTGGGAGTCTGTTTGTGTTTTAAATTTGTGTTTTTAAAACTTGCTCCATAAAAACAAAAATTTAGAGGGAGAAATTTCCCTAAGACAAAAAGAGTTAGTTAGTGCGTGTGTTTAGGGGGAGTAAGTTATAAATTAAAAATCTAAAATACAAAAACATTAAAAAATCAAAAACATAAAAAAATAGAAAATCAAAAATGAGTTATCACTGTGTGAAAAAGAAGAAATGATAGTAATCAGCAAGTTAGACTGTCACACTGAAATTGAACCTAAATTGCTTAAGTGTGATAGCAGCTTCATTATACGATGTACCAGTAGGCAAAAAGCATGAAATAATCAACTTACCAATGTGATATAAACCTAAACGAACTGAATATGAGTGGGGAACACATCAGTGGTGTATGGTTTAATGACCTTAAATCTTGCGTTGATAGATTGCCAAAAACTGAGGTTTTGGGTCTTTATACTGTTATTTCATCCGGGGATATCAGGGGTGTCCTTCTGCTGCATCCAGATACATGCTGACCTAGACACACCCAGGATATCTTAAAAGAGCTAAAAATGCCAAAACCTTGAAAATGAAGAAGCTCTCATAGAGAGTCATTCAAAAAATGCGAAATGCATAATTCGTACCAAAAATGGTATTTGTCTTAGCCCTCGTTAGATATTTTGGTCTCTCTGCTGTACGGAAGTACTGACCTGTTCACCAATTATCTAAACGTTGAAAAACAAAACGGATGAATTCAGTATACTCACCTACTACGATGAATCTTTGTGCATACCTTGATCGCGGGGGTATATCCTGAAGTGGGACACACTAGTATTTTAGTAAATAAAATTACCTTAACGTATCATACGGTAATGGTACTTGAAATGTTCATGCATTTTGTTTAAGTGGACAAACATACTGGTAATCGTCTTGGACTGCTTTTCACGAAAAATTAAATAAAGAATTATCTAATAGTGTGAAACAGTTTGATTGTGCTGATATGATCTTCTTACCGGTGATTCTCACAAAAATAGAGTGTTTATTGCTTTTGTAAATAGTTTGCTGCTTTCTTAAAATATCAAAAATACCAAAAATATTTTCTTCTTAAAAGACTTCCATTTTGAACTGATAGGTAGTTGTTTTTGCAAACTAAGATAAAATATTGGTTTATCTTTAAATGTAAAAAGACTAATGGTTTTTCCAGATACTTGCTTGTGTTGCTAAACAGATTGATGTACTTATCAAAATGAAGTGCAGAATACAAGTAAAGTGCAGATTGAGAGTGAAGTGATGAACCTTTGAAGATGCATGGTAGGATCCTTCTACTACATTGCAGAAAGAGAGATATATGGAAGAGTTGGAGCTTACTTGCTTAACCAAGGATTGCTAGTTCACTGATCTACAAAGAATGAAAGTTTTGGAGATTGGAAGCATCAGCTAAGGGGGAGTCTGTTGATGTCAGAAACTATGTAGCTGACGCTATCCAAAGATCAAAAGAACACAAGATGTTTGAAGACAAAGTTACACTATGAAGCTATTGTCAAGGGGGAGTCTGTTGGTGCATATTCTGTGACAACAGCTTAATAGTTTAATTATTTAGTCTTTGGATATTTTGTATTGGGCTTAGCTTATTGGTTAGGGAGTTATTGTTGTAATGGGCTTGGAAAATGGCCTAGTCCATGTAGGAAGCCCAGTTCACAAACATGTGGTATATAAACATGTTTTTGTGGTTAGGGTTTTAGTAGTTAGAGAATTTTAGAGAGAGAAAGTCTAGAGAGAGAGAGAAAACGAAATTAGGGTTTAGAGCAAGATCACAGATAGTGGCTGTGAGGTTGTGAGGTCTTGAATTGATTGTAAACTGGAAGTTGGATAATCAATAGAAGACCCGTTTGATTGTGATTTCTGTTTTCTACTCGTTTCTGTAACAAATCTGATCTAGGGGATTCCGCACTCTAGGTTAGACATACAATTCTGTGAAAGATCCATACATCAAGGGGACCTAGATATTTGACAGGGATTCTTATTTTGAGCTAACTTTATACATCATTAAGCCCAATAAAACCGAAGGGACGAATTAGAAAAAAACTTGGGGAGAAAGGCAATGTCACGGCTGAACATCAGACGATCAACATTAGTGGGACGAACCAGCAGGCGATCAAGAGAAAAAAGTTGATTAGATCGAGCTTCAAGATTGGGATTTAAGATTCGGGTCGATTAGGCAATGAGTTATTATTCGGTTTGTTTTACTTTTTGTTCTCAAACTTGATACTATGACTTCTTTGTTAGTTGAGACTTGTTTATTATTTTCGTTCTTGATTATGGTTCTTGGCTAGATTTCTTTAACTAACTAGATTGGATGAATGGTTTGCTAAAGTTTCGTTTTTTTATAATGGATAATTAATATTTATGGATTATTTATGAATTGTAGTCGACTTGATTATTGATTAGATGTATATGCATGCTTAAAGTTGTTTGAAAATTGTTTATTGCTTCGCATGATTCTTGGTGACGGTCTTTATCACATAATAAAGTCGTGCTAGGTTTTAGACTTTGGTGAGTGTCTATATCACGTAATAAATCTTTAATCTTTAGGGTAAAGTGGCCATCAAACCTTAGAAGTAATATTTGGTAATCAAATAAATTAAGTGTTCTACTAATTCTCAATAGTTGTGAGGTGCGAGATTATTGTTAGCTCTAAGTCATTAAATCTCAAGGTAGGAGCTTCGTAAGGAGTAACCCTTTTGATTGTTGTCTAACAAGTCTAATCAAGAAACCAAGTTTACCCTAGGTTTAGGTCCTTTGAGGTAGTAAATCTTGTTAGGGTACTTTCGTAAACCCCTTAGATGTCCTGTGAGGGAGTCTAATCAATTGGTGTTCGTAACAGCCTCTAGGGTGCCATAAGTGTCTCTTGAGAAGGGTCGAGGGTCTTGTTTGGTATCTCGAAAGGTTTAGGATTTTAAGATCCCGGTACCATAATAATTAATATCTTTACAAAAATCATTACTAAAAGCAAACCAAGATTCCAGTCTAGGTAGTTGTTCCCATCATCTGAGTAAACCCAAGTTCGTCCGCTTTAGTTAACTTAGTTAATTTAATTTAATCGCAATTTTAGGATATTTTGAACCCCCCCCCCCCCCAAAAAAAACAACAAAACAGTTAAGTACAGTTAGGTTAGAGTTAGTCTAGTCCGAGTCTAGTAAACGTAGTCAGTAGAGTCTCGTGGGTTCGACACTCGGACTTACTTATGCTATACAACATTGACCGGTACACTTGCCGGTTGTGTGGTCTAGGTTTAGAGTCTTAGTTAAAAATTCAAAACTTAGAGAGTCTAGTTTAGGGTTTGATTTTAGTTAAGTTAATTAGGCCGCTTTTAGCACATCACAAGGGATATGGGTCATTCTTCACTAAGGATAGTTGTAAGATTGTTGGGCCAGAAATGGTGAAAAAGATTGAAGAAATCATAGTCAGGGGTAAAACACAACTTGTTGCTCGAAGGAGTGGCAATGTGTATGTGGCTGATATATCAAAAGATAACCCAATGGCTGATGCTTGTCTGTTCTCAGCTGCCTCAAACAAAAAGACAGAGTTATGGCATAGGAGACTTGGACACACGAATCTTAAGACTATCACCACACTCTCAAAACAAGGCCTTGTAAGAGGTCTCCCATAAAAACTTTTTACTTGTTCTGAGCATTGTGTTTCCTGTCTAAAAGGTAAACAACATAAAAGTTCTTACAAGTCCATTGAAGAGTCCAAAACAACCAAGTGTTTGCAAATGTGTAAGGCCCGCGTTTGCGTCTAATAAAATGACGACCAAAAGACACTAGAAACATAAACCTTTTTAAAGCGTCCAAACTTTTTGCAATTTAAGGTAATGATACCAATAACATTTGTGCACCAATTTAACAAAATTTGGGCATGACCCGTCCATAAAACGAGTGTATCCCTGTTTTAATCACTTTCAATATATTAAAGTCTACAACCCATTCGACTGACATGACTAAAAACCTTAACATCAAGTTTTAAAAAGTAGAGTTACTAACAAGTCTATTCACAACAAGTCTTGCCAAGTCGCCTAAGATAAGGAGTTACCTACATTCAACATAAACAAATAAGTAAGTATTTCATCACTAACATAATTAACTAATAACCCGATTAATCACTATCGCGGCCTTACATCTTTCAATTACATTACCAACCGTTAGACGGTTCATTACATGCTCGTCTCAATGTAGAGACTACATACTTTTCTTAACATACCCGCTAACGACGGGTACTAGTATGGTTACTATAACTTTCATCCGATTCATTCATGATGAACGAATATATTCTTTACATACACTTACACTCCAATCCGAGAAGACGGATCGAGTAAACTTTCATTCGATACATACTTAACTTCCCATACCCGGTTCGACTAGAAGGAACAGGATATGATGCATTATCTTTTGTATCTTATTCATTTCTCAACATCCGTTTATGACGGATCTAACTTTACTTCCAACAATCTTTGATTTCAACTTTCACGATTCCAACATAACAACATAATACAATTGAGATTATTATACATATGACGACATAATAGAGATAAGGTGTATACTAACGTGCCTCGATCTTGTGAGTCTCCCGTTTTCTTAGTGTTCGAGCCTTCTTCTTTCACGCCTACATTAAACGCATTCATTCATTTAGCCCAACACTTTCATTCCATCATTTACATAAATTTTTCATTTTCAAGTGATAAACATTATCACTAATTTTCAGAATTTCACACATTTATTCTCTTAAGCATTTCATCAAACACTTAGTGTGCGTTACATTAATAAAGCATAATGTACAAGTATTCCAAGCATACTTTACTAGTTCATCTTATATATCATCGATAATCAATCTAGTTCTTAAAATTCTTTATTCTACATCAATTTATCTAGCCTTCAAGTATTACAGGCAAGATCATATATCAAGATTACACATATTTACTTCTACTTGATCCTCCTTTCATGCTAATTTTTCACCAAGTGGGTTTATAAAATTTTCTTTCAATTAAACTAAATTCAAGCATGATTTCTACTCTAGGGAGTAACCCTAGCATCCAATTTACACAAATCATACCACATACTCATGATTGGGTTGAAACCCTTTTTCTACAATTCACTAAATCATAAAATTGAACTTACCACTTCGAAGAACAGGTGTAGGAGCTTGTAATTTGCTGATTATACTTTCGATTTCCTTAAAATTTCTATAGATTCTTGTGAATTTTGAAAGGCTAGGGTTTTCACCCCCTTGCTCCTCTCATGTTCGATCGACCAGAACCCACACACACTCTGTGTGTGTGTTTTAATTTAATCTTGTTTTTAATAATTATTGTTTGGACATATTACATGTTTAGTCCCTCAAGTTCATTTATCTTTTTAATCTAAACATCATCCATTTATTATTTATAACTTGTATCTAGTAAGCGTTTTGGGGTGTTACAAGTCTACCCTCCCCCCCTTAAAGGAGGTTTCGTCCTCGAAACCTGAACACATATCAAGTTCAATAATTACATACCGAAAAGAAAAGGATAGTGTTTCCTCAATTCATCTTCTGCTTCCCATGTAAGTTCTGACCCCTTCCGGTGTTGCCATTGAACCAATACTTGTCTAACGGATTTGTTGCGAAGATTCTTCACCTTAATGTCTTTAATGGCTATTTGTTGCGGAAGTGTATTGTGTGTGACGTAAGAAATGTAATCATTGCATCCAAATGTATTAACAACATGAACCAACAACGATGCCATAGATATATAACTTCTAACGAATATTTACATATTTTCCCAAAAGTAGTTTCAAGTACCATACATGTTCACAACCTTATACATAACATAGTTATCAGTTTGTTTTACACATCACAAAAGATAGTTTTAACATAAAACTTAGCAAGGCTTTGTTTCCTATATACCCATACGAAGTTGGGATATAGAATACAAACCCTTCAAAAGTGGCAATCGTTGTCATTTATTTTCCCGAATCCCATAGTGAATCACCAGCTCAAGACCTGTTTCCTGAAATACATGTAGTTTTAAAAAGTCAACAAAAGTTGAGCGAGTTCATGCAGTATTTGTGATCATATGAAATCTCGTAAATGTTATCTTGTAATCATGGTATGTTCTGATTCGTTCATGGAGTCTGTTAAGGATCTATCAATGGGTAGCGAGCCCCTGACATAATGTACCATAAGTAAATAACCAAACCGAGAACACTTTGTCATCATATGGGATCACAAAAGCACTCCAGGGTATACCAACCAAGAGTGGGGCGTGCCTCAAGCCCAATAGATCTACACCTTTTGCGCCTTGGTCACTAAGTGATTAATGGTTACTAATGTTATCTCCCTACTTATGCACATTGATCATGTTATCTACTACTCCGTAACTAACATACCAATAGTTTTAGCATGTATTTCCCCTCGATGTTTTTGAAAGAAAAACATTGAAAACAATGAAAGGAGGGACATGAACTCACAAGTTTGCATTCCGTGTATTATGATATCGAAGTGAGCGTCCGTACGTGTCAATAACCTACATGTGTACTAATCTCGTTAGACGCTAGGTCTTTCGGACCTCATACAAGTTGTTAATCTTGAATTCTTTATTATGTTCTCGTTTGTCATTTTTGGAACAACTTTGTATTTTTGAGCGTTGATAGTTTACTCGCTCGATTGTTATGTGTATACATATATTCTATACGTATTGAATTCGTAAGCGTATTCATGTATTCTATGTGTATTGACTTATGTGTGATCGGCTTCGTTCTTCACACGTCCTCGTGCAGTGCACGCATGTCATTGAGCCTTTGCTCATCTCATTGGGCCGAGCCCATGTCATTGGGCCGAGCCCATGTCATCTATGTTATCGTATCTAACCATGTTTTAATGTTATTAGGCCGAGCCCATGTTATCTATGTTATTGGGCCTAACCCATGTTTTATTGTTATTGGGCCTAATCCATGTCTTTTATGTTATTGGGCCGAGCCCATGTTATATTGCCATTGGGCCCTAGCCCATGTATTAAGGAATTTGGGCCTCGCCCATTACTAACTTTGATAGGCCCAATTCTAACTTCATGAGTCCATTAACATAATCTTGCAATTTTTACCAAAATGTTACCAAGTAGCAAACTTAAATAAACTAATTTTTCCTATGAAAATACTTGGTAATTTGTATAGTTTTCGACTTTCCAGATTCTTGTTATCGATCGTTTAGATATGTTCTCGTTTTAATGTCTAAAATATGTTATTTTAGACTCGACTTTGTTGTAACTTGTTCACGATGTCGATACGCCCAATATGTTGTCTTCAAGTGTAATGTATTTCCATTTTGGCCATTTTATTTAATTGTCTAATTTACTAGCATTTCTTAGACCATGAAGGAACATGTATCTGTATTTATTTTGATCACCCTATAAGTATCTAATACATACACATATATCACATATTACATGCACTTGACAAGTTTCTAAAAAAATATATAATTCTTACCAAAAATTATATATACATATATGGTTACATTTTTAAATATTTATTTTTGTAAAAATATAAGTTTAAGTTCATAAGAACTTCTTGAATATTTAAACCTTAAATATTCCCATCAAAGTTTCCATAATGACGTTAAAGACCACTAATCGCGTTTAACCTTGTTAATCACCCTTTAATCCCCTCTTTAATCGCGATTAGATTTTTAGAAAAATTCGCCATAGTTTCCCCTAAAACTATGACGTTTCCCACGTTACAAAAACGCGTTTAAATCAATAATCACTTTCCAAACATCACTAAACTTATGTTTACATCACTAATCATACTTATTCCTTCAAAGATTCTCATGAGCATTATTTTGCTTAAACTTCCAGGTCTTCAAAGTTAACCATTTATTAAGTTAATTACTTACATAAACTTGATTATAATTGTTTTTCACTTTTAAAGATTCACACATCTTTATGTAAAAATTTCCAAGACTTTTACATAACACTTTTGATAATTAATATCACATAAACTTATTTTATGTCAAAAAATCAAGTTCAATAGTGTTGTTAAAAGCCTTGTCCCATGATTATTCTTGGTTTAATCTTTCAAGAGTCCCTTAATCAAGTTTATATACAAATGCTCATAATCTTTGAAGTTGATGATCTTGTGTGATTTAAACATACACATGTTTAAATCACATTTTTAAGTGTAACATGGCTAGATTAACACTAATCTAAAATACTACATGAAACTAATCACAAGATCATCATAAATATAAACTTTAAACCACTAATCTTAACAAAATCAACATAATAATCAAGATTACACTAACTAGTTACACTAATCTACAAAAATAACCACATAATAAGTTTAGATTAGTAGATTATTAGCTTTGAGATTAGGGTTTTTGGTGTGATTTTTATTAATATTTAAGATGATCAACTTGTACTTCCATAATCTATACATAATAAGAAGCTTAAAAATGGTTAAAGAATGCTTACATATTTTGCACAAGCTAAAATAAGGTGATTAAGAAGTGATTAAGGCTCCAAAGAAGGTCCTTAATGATGCTCCATGCTTAACCATTGCATTAATGATCTTGAAATGCCTTGAATGTGAGTAATTTACGGTGTTTAATGAGGATTTATGGTGGGTTATTGTGTGGTTTGTTGGAGCCGTGAGTTAGGGGGGCTTCAAAGGGGTTTTTGGTGTTTGAAAGAAGTTGTGAAAATCTTAGGATGGTAAAGTGGTAAATATGTCATGATATATAAACTTTCACCATCATATAATTCAATAATAATCAATGAACCATGCTTCATTTCTTGCAAGTTTCAACATAATTAAAGTGGGGTGGGACCCACTTTGACCAAATTATGTGAATGGGGGGGGGTGAAGTGTAACTTTTTATAAAAGTTATAAAAAAATCTAGATATTTTGGTAATTAAATTAAAGTATGGTGATTAGGGGTTAAATTACACTATTAAGGGGTAATTAGCGATTCGGATTGTTAATCGACCTTAACTAGTTCACTAAACTAGTAGAAATTGCATTTTGATGCTTTAGATGCTTTCCGTTTGGTCGTCGGCTAGTTTACGGCACTTTTGTGTCGTACTGACGAAGGTTTGTCGCAAGTTGTTATTCCACCGTCAAGCGATATATGAAGTGGTTCCAAGTCCCAAAATAAGCTTAACTAGTTCGCTAGCTTCTTCGTTTGGTTGTTTTGTGACAAAAATACCGCATACTAGTCTTTCGGGTCGATAACGGACTAGTTTAATGCATAGCGATATAATATCGGAAGCTTATGATTCTGGTCATCTCATTGATATCCTTAAAATGTTTTAGTGTGTTTTTCATCAAGTGACATAATTCGAAGTCCTGGAAATGCTTTGTTATAGGTTCGGACAAGTTAAAAGTGCTATATTTTTAGCCGAAATAGACATTTTTGAGATTAGGGCGTTATACCGGAAAGTCTTGTTTCTTTGCAAGATGTGTTTTCATAATAATGTTTTCTTATATATATGGACTCAGTTATGTTATCCGAGTGTCGTTTTTCAGTGTTTCGGTCTGATTTCACGGTTTGCTGGCATGAATAGTGTAACCGTGAATAGTGCACGTGACACTTTCTACCAACACTTTTAGGACATTGTTTGCCTGATTTCGCAATGTGGCGAAAACCAACATATGTTTTAGCATTGTTTCCTTGTCCTAACCTTGTTATGAAATTAACGACTCTTCTACGTAATTAAATTACGCTAAATGCATGAGATTATGTAAATAAAATAGTGATTAGTTTGTACGGAATTGCCGGTTTATTGCCATTTGTCACATTCTCCCCCTGTTAAAAAGAATTTCATCCCGAAATTCACGTTGAGTTATCCTTTAAAGGACTCTTCTCAACCAGGTGGAGGGGTACTTTGTATTGATCTGAACTCCACGTCCCCATGTATTCTCGGGTTCGTGACGTGAGTTCCAGCGGACCTTTACTAGTTTAATACGACTTCTCCTTGTCTTGTGGACTTTCCAGTCCATAACCTAAACAGGTTCTTGGGTAAACTGCAGTTTGTCGTCTACGTGAATTCCATCCGCTAGGATGATAACTCTTTTCATTTGTTGGACTTTTCTAAAGATTCGACACATGAAATGTGTCGTGTACGTTACTGAATTCTTCTAGCAGTTTCAACTTGTACGCGACGGTACCGATCTTTTCTAGAATTTCAAATGGCCCAATGTATCTCGGGTTTATTTTCCACGTTTCTCGAATCTAGCTACGCCTTTCCAAGGCGAGACTTTCAGTAAGACTTTGTCTCCGACCTCGAAGACTAATGATTTACGTCTTCTGTCCGCGTAGCTCTTTTGTCTGTCACGAGCCGCTTTGATACGGTCTCGTATCTTTGCTATCTTGTCAGTAGTCTCTTGGACTAGTTCAGGGCCAATGAGTTGTTTGTCTCCGACTTCCGCCCAACACAGCGTTGATCGGCACTTCCGTCCGTATAGTGCTTTGTATGGGGCGGTTTTGATGCTTGTGTGATAACTGTTATTATAGGAAAACTCCATCAGTGGTAAATGAGTATCCCAGTTTCCGCCCAAATCCATCACACAGGCGCGAAGCATGTCCTCCAACGTTTGGATGGTTCGTTCGCTTTGTCCATCGGTTTGCGGATGAAATGATGTGCTTAGATCCAAACGAGATCCAAGCGATTTCTGAAATGATTGCCATATTCTTGACACAAAGCGACCCTCGCGATCCGAGATTACTGAAATAGGTACTCCTTGACGTGCTATTATTTCTTTGAGATAAAGCTCAGCTAACTTCTCTGTACTGTCTTTCTCGCGAATTGGCAAGAAGTGTGCTGACTTGGTTAATCGATCGACGATAACCCAAATCATGTCAGGACCTCGAGAGGTCCGTGTAAAACCCGTGAGGATCTCTCAATGATATCAATCTTAACTTGTGAAAGCGCGGAAATCAAACACAAGTTGATTCAAGAATAATATAAAGATCAAACTAAAAACAATAACAATAAACAAACTGAAAACTTGCATTCAAAGTTTACCAATGACTGATACAAGTATTCAAGAGGAACTCGGTTCCTTTGCTTGTGTCGCCCCCAACTTGTAACCACAATCAACAACCTTTAATCTAATGATTAAGGTTGTTTATATACTAAACATATAGGGCCGAAACCCTTAGGCCCACGCGACATCAAACACCTAGCCCAAACCACAATAATTAACCCAAAACATAAAGAACTAGATAATTACAAGATCAATCCCTAAACATCACTAACCTACTTGAATAAACCTTCGGGTTCCAACAATCTCCCCCTAGGTTTATGCATGAAGGTTCCTCTGACTTCAGTTGCCTTGATCACCACCACTCACACTGTCTTTATAACCACCGAAACCTTTCTTATGAATATGCATGACAGAGGCTACCGCAGATGTCCAACCCTTAGCAATTTCCTCATATTTTTCAGTAGCTCTGATTTGGTTGCTTGCTAACACTTCCAGATCTTCAACCGCAAGATTCAACAAGTCAACCTGATCTACCAAACAGTAACTTGCATCTCCATCACAAACAATCACCGCTTGTCCAAGACGTTCATCATATGCCCAAAAGTGCAATGTCTTCAGTGCCCCTTTGGGAATCTTTCTCACCAACGGAATCGTCTTCTCTTTATCAGTAGCTGGCCAATGCACAATCTTCATGCGTTTGTTTGTATAAGGATCTCTAATACCTTTTGCTGGTCTAACAATAGAATCTGCTGTACGCATCGAGGGAAAACCTTTAGCAACCTCCCTTTTCAATCTCTCAAAGAATGCATATCCAGGACCATTAGGCTTATCATCCACATAAGGTTTATTAGACAAGTCTGTCAAATCTACCTTAGTGAACGACTGAAACTGTCCTGAATGCTTATACCATTCGACTGGTCCAACTTTTCTTCGAATCCACCATCTCTTGCGATCATGATCATACCCCCAGCTGACTACACCAGAACGATTTCCAACTTTATCATAAAGGGTTTCACCAACATCCATTAAGTGATGAGTCGCATGAGCATCTTCATCGTCTGGATTCACATTCTTGTTCTTCAAAATCACCAACTCCCTTTTCTTTTTCAATCTTTCTGCCTTTGCTCTATCTGCTTCTGGATCAGTAACTCTTTCAAAGTATTTCTCCATTGCAGCATTCTTTTCAGCATTATCCTTTTCAAAGGCTTTCTTTCTGTTTTCAACATCTGTTGGATCAGAAAATTCCTGGCCAAACTTCTTTTCAAGCTTTCCTCGTAGATCATAAACAATGTTGAATAACAAGCTAACGTCTCCTTGGAGTTGCTCAATTTGTTGATCTTTCTTCACAATTGTGTCTTCAAGCTGAATAATCTTTGCATCTTTATGAATCGAATCTTGCTCAAGCACAACCAATCGTTTCTTCATCTCCCTCATGCTTATAAACTCATCTTCGTCACTAGAGTCACTATCAAATGGCATTCTAAGTGGTTCTACAGGCCTTTTTCCACTTGAACTACCCGGTTCTTCATGAACAATACCAGAAGGTCCAGCACCAGCTTCATTGTGAACTTCAACATTGGGCCTAGCTTCATTCTGAACTTCAACTTCCATTGTAGCTATATCATCTCTTTGAGTATGAACACCAGACTCAAAGATATTCTCTGTAGTGGTAGTGGCAGCATCGTCAACGAACTTTTCAAAATCAAAATCATACAAACCTTCGCTATCATCAGCAACGCTCACGGATTGATCTTTTCCTTGTTCAATAAACATTCCAGGTCTAGGATCCCTCCTTTTCCTTTTCAACGGAATAGAATCAGAATCCCTTGGGCTTTCAACAGGCTCTTCAGTTGATACCGACAGATTGGAAGGAGGATTTCCCATCTTGTCAGTTATTGACTTTAACAGCATAGCCAAATTTTCTGCAGAAATCACTGGATTAACCGTAGACACAGCATCAGCATTAACTTCAGGAGGAAGTTCTATGTCATCATCATCAGAATTACACATTATCTCAACACCTTCATCGTCAGAGTTAATTGTAATACGCTCTGGCTCAGGCTCATTTTCAGCTCCCCTTGGAATATCATGTTCTTCAGCAACGATAGCACGTGCAGGTACAGCTTGTGCCATCACTGGATTCTCACCAATGTCTTCGGTCTCTGCAAACTGACCAAATTTCTCCAACTCGATCAAACCTTCAAACTTTTTCTCTGTTCCCTTCTTCGTAGTGAGAGCACCAAAACATGAAGGGCCCATAGGCTTTAACTCCAAAGTGTTACCAGATCTCTTCAATTCAGGATAACGCTCATTTAGAATCATTTGCACAAATCTAGGATACATAAGAAACTTATCCTTTCGAAGCCCAATAGCATTTCTCTTCATCGCTTCCAGAACATATCTTGAATAGTTGAACGGCTCGTTTGTAATCACGCAAATCAAAGCAGCCGTCTGTGTGGAGTTTAACTGATCAATTCCCCCACGATTTTCGGTCATGCACAACAGGAACATGTGCAGTAATAGACGCCAATACGGATGAACAAACTTCTTAACCAAGGGAGGAAACTTTCCTTCATAACTCAATCGTGGCAAAATTGCTTCAATGGTTCCAGCAGCAAGCTCGATTGGATCTGTTTCCTGATCATTGAACTTCAACACATCTCTGATAATCTGCTCCGTCACTATAACCTTCGTCCCGTCGATCTCAGCAGCTATAGCTCCCTTTCCTTCAATGATTTCAACTGCAGCAGTCTTCCAAAATTCTCGAATTAGGCTTTCATAAACGACCGGATTTTCACGAAGAGCATGAACAATACGGCATGTACTTAGGCCTTTTATCAATGATGTAAACAGCTGCTTGTGCTTCACTGGCGGAGGTGCCAAATATGCTACTTGATTATGAGACGCGATAAACTTTAAATCCATTTTTCTGCACACAAAACAAATCATATAAGTTTCCAATTACATATATAACAGTGATAAAAATTAAAAACAAAACAAACACTGTCACTGTTCACTCGAAATCATGAGTCGCAACCCAAAGATCTCGAGTCGAAACCATGAGTCGCAACCAGCAAAACTGAGTCGCAACCAGCAGTTGCGAGTCGCAATCATGAGTCGCAACAAGCCAAGATGAGTCGCAACCATGAGTCGCAATCTTGAGATTGCGACTCGTAACCACTGGTTTCGAGTCTTAATAGTTCTTGGTTGCGAGTCAACACTTCATTAGAAACTTCAAAACATCATCGGAAACATCATCGAAATCATCAAATCTTCATCGGAATCTTCAAACATTCGCCGGAATCTTCAACAAAAATTCATAATTCCTGCAAAAACTTGAATAATGACGTCATTGTACCTGATGAATATCAAACCAGATTGCGAGTCGCAATCGGAAGTCAGTCGGAATCGTTGATTACAGCCAGAACAGTGAGAGAGTTTTTGAGAATAGATTGCGAGTGAATAATGGAATGTGACTCGAAATGACCTTTTTATACTCAACTGATTCTCATGGGCCCAAGTCTTTTGGGCTTGGGCCTTATGGACTTGGGTTCAAAAATGATTTTCAAAAGATATTTTAAACAAACCCAATTCAAAAATCTGATTTAACAAAAATTACCCATTAAACCTTTTGAGCATTTGTTTGCAAAATAAAAACCTAAAACAAAATTAAATAAATAATAAAATATTATTTACAAAAATAAAATCAGGAAATTTGCATAGATATTCAGGGATCAAATCACAAAGTTTCGGGCTTGACTTCACTTATCAACACTGATCTACTAGAGGATGATCTAGACGATTGACAGTATATTTGTCCTCTTAAACTCATCTCCCTAGATCTTTTCCATATAACTGCCTGTATCTCTTTTTATCATGTTTTGATATTTTTAATAATGAGCACCCAAACAAATACTAATCAAATCCTGGAATTATGCACAGCTCACTCTATCATGCAAGCAGTTTCCCTACCACATATTTCACAAGTCCAATCCAAATTTCTGAAATCTTAACTGGGAATAGGTTGAGAAGAGAACAGAATAGATCTTTTGCAGAGATGGTATAATATACAGATCAAATGAGTTTTCTCAATTTGATATAGGTTTATTGGGTTTCTTTTGGGCACTAGAGGGCCTCTTTCGGGTGTTAATTGATCTACAGATCGACAACGTACAGCTAGGTCAGCATGTATCTGGATGCAGCAGAAGCTGACGTTGCCTAGCACCTCCAGGTCAGCATGTATCTGGATGCAGCAGAGGAGGTACACGACTTTTTCAGATAAGATTTCAGAATCAGATCAAAATTGTGTGTATCGGGAAAAACATACAAACATTCAAATAGACATGAGCTAATTCCAAGTGATTTTCTTTTCTGAGGTCATGTACTAGTTTAGTTCTGAACAGAAACAGCTATTGTTTCCAATCTTAAGGATAGAGCCTACCAACACATCATACTAGAGTCAAACTATTTCGATACTGGTCTTACATGAGTCAGCCCTCGACCATAATGTGAAAATTCATTTCATTTCCCAGTCCAGCCACACTTCCTTTTGAACCTCTTTTTGTATTTTTTCAATTTTTTAATGTTTTTGTATTTTTCGATTTTTCAATGTTTTTGTATTTTTCGATTTTTCTCCCCCTAAATTTGTGCATAAATAAAAACTACCTAAGAACAGAAAACTTTATGAACAAATTTACCTACGAAAAAACAAAACATGCTCAATCAGTAAAACGGATCATTTTTAGAAAATCCACAAGCACTCTGAATTTCGAGCTGTTGACAGGTTTGGTGAACAAATCGGCAGCATTTGCATCTGTGTTGATTTGTTCAAGAGTAATCAGACCTCTGTCAAAACAGTCTCGAATGAAATGAACTTTAATATCAATGTGCTTGGTTTTGGAGTGAAAAACAGGATTTCGAACAATTTGTATTGCAGCATCATTATCGCAGTAAATAGTAGTGTTAAGATAAGTCAAACCATAATCCTGCAATTGATGTTGCATCCACACCACTTGAGAGCAAGAAGCAGAAGCAGCAACATACTCAGCTTCAGCTGTGGATATCGCCACTGTTTGTTGTTTCTTGCACTGCCAAGAAATGAGCCGATCACCCAAAAATTGACATCCCGCAGAAGTGGATTTCCTGTCACTGTCAGTACCTCCAAAATTGCTGTCAGAGAAAGCAAACAAGTCAAAATTGGAATCTCTCGGATACCATAGGCCAAACCGAGGACGGCCTTTAAGATACCGAAAGATCCGTTTAACAGCAATAAGATGAGAAGTTTTAGGATTAGCCTGATAGCGAGCACAGTTGCAAACAGCGAACATGATGTCCGGACGGCTAGCTGTGAGATACATCAATGACCCGATCATGGACCTATATTGACGTTGATTTACAGACTCTCCTTCTTCATCTTCAGTCAATAATGGTCTCTCAGCCATAGGTGTTTCAGCAGGCTTTGCGTCCGTGAATTTGAACTTTGCCAGCACATCATCCACATACTTCCCTTGATGAATCAGAATTCCTTGTGAACTCTGCTTGACTTGTAGACCCAAAAACAGTGTCATCTCCCCCAGAGCACTCATTTCAAACTTTTTCTTCATAACTCTCTCGAACTCCTTGCACAGATCCTCGCTTGTAGATCCGAAAATGATATCATCAACGTAGATTTGAACCAAAATTTGATCACGTCCTACCCTCTTGATAAACAGAGTCTGGTCTATGGTGCCACGCGTATATCCATGAGCCAACAGATGCTCTGTTAGTGTGGCATACCAAGCTCGAGGAGCCTGATGTAACCCGTACAACGCCTTATCTAACTTGTAGGCGTACTCAGGATGATCTGGATGCACAAACCCTGGCGGTTGCTTGACAAAAATTTCCTCCTTCACATCTCCATAGAGAAACGCGGTCTTGACATCCATCTGATAAACAGTGAATCCTATGTACGACGCGTAAGCCAAAAAGATCCGGATGGCTTCAAGTCGCGCAACCGGAGCATATACTTCATCATAATCCAGACCTTCGATTTGTCTAAATCCCTGAACCACCAGCCTTGCTTTGTTTCGAACGATGACACCCGCAGAATCCTGCTTGTTTCGAAATACCCATCGAGTTCCAAGCTTACGCTTTCCTGCTGGCAACTTGACAAGCTTCCATACTCCAAGTTTTTCAAACTGGTTCAGCTCTTCGTGCATAGCATCTACCCAGCCAGGTTCCTGCAAAGCTATATCAATGGTTTTAGGTTCGATTTGAGAAAGATAACAAGAATATAAGCAAGTGTTAATGGTTCCTGATTGACTCCTGGTCAAAATTCCTGCATTTACAGGACCAATGACATTCTCGATTGGGTGATTGCGTTGAACGCTCGTCGGTATGGCCAAATCAGGTACAGTCTCCTCTTCAGTGGTGGTGTTGCTAGACTCCCCCTCATTAGGTGCGGTTGTAGTATGAACTACAGGAGAAGTGACAGTACAATCCTCAGGAATTGGATCAGGAAACAATGCAGAGTCACTAGTTGCTGCACCCTCAGGGGATTGATTGACCATCGGTGTCGGTGTAGGATGTTGCGTAAACACCATTCCCGGTGGATCAACGGTATGATGCTTCACATTGTCTTGCATCTGGGCTTCGTCTTCTGTATCTTCAAATGACAATGGTTGTTTGGGAATAGACACACCTGCAACTGAAACATCACTTGACAAAATGTTAAATGATTTAAACAGAGCAGAATAATCGTATAACCAATCTGGACCAACTCTAGCGTCCGTAGCATTCTCTTCAAGCCACTCAATGTTGCACGACTCGACGACCTTTTTAGTTACTTTGTTGTATACCCTATAAGCAGAGCCTTTAGCATATCCAATAAAGTAACACTCGTCACCTTTGACTTCAAACTTTCCGTTGGAGTCCATTAGTAATAATACGCATGGACAACCAAAGATGCGAAAGTGTGAAACCGAAGGTTTACGTCCTTCCAGAATCTCATAAGGGGTTTTCATGTGACGTTTGTTTACTAAAGCATGATTCTGGACGTAACAAGCCGTGCTAACAGCCTCGGCCCAAAAGAAGCTAGGAAGCTTTGAATCAGCCAGCATAGTACGCGCAGCTTCAATGAGAGTACGATTCCTTCTTTCAGCCACTCCATTTTGTTGTGGAGTTCGAGGCGCACTGAACTGACGATCGATTCCCTTATCAACACAGAACGTATCTAAAATCACGTTCTTGAATTCTGTCCCATTGTCTGATCGAATAACCTTCACCTTAGTGCTCGCTTGATTTTCAGCCAAAGTGATGAATTGTTTTACCAAGACAGCAGTTTCATTTTTGTGACTGAGAAAATACACCCAAGTGTAGCGAGAATAATCATCGACGATTACCAAACAGTAAGCTTTCTTCCCAATGCTCAGCACATTCACTGGACCAAAAAGATCCATGTGAAGTAGTTCGAGTACAGCTTTTGTCGAAGGTGCTGGTTTAGTCTTATGAGGTTTTCGATGAGCTTTTCCTTTCGCACATGCAACACATTTTTCCACCAACATGAAATCCTTGATCGGAAGATCTCGTACCAATTGACCTTTAGCTAGACGGTTCAGATTTTTCATATTCACGTGCCCAAGTCGACGATGCCACAGTAGACCATCATGCTCTGAAATCTTTGAAAATAAACAAGTGATCTCTTCACACGGTTTCTTGTTCATATCAATGACGTAAGCATTTCCCTTTCTTTCAGCTGTCATCAAGAACCAGTCTTCTGGAATAACAATCCCAGGCTTAAGAACATGACATCCCTTCTTCGTAAAATGAACTGAATTCCCTCGATCACAAACCTGTGAAATACTTAACAAATTGTGTTTCAGTTCTGGAACATAATTGACATTTTCAAAGCTGAGAACACCGTTTTGAACAGTTCCTTTCAAAGTGATTCGGCCAGATTCACCTCCCGCAAATGAGACATATCCGCCATTAAATTCTTTGACATTCACAAGTTGGGATAAGTCTCCTGTCATGTGCCTGAAACAGCCACTATCCATGTACCAGAGGCGCACGGTAGTCCTCCACAGCTGTTCCTGCACGAGTAGCGGGATTAGTTAGATTTAGGAACCCAGCCCATAGTGGATCTGGGTTTTCCTTGAGCATCGAAATACGTTACCCTCTGCCAAACTAAGTTATCTTTATTTAGAAATTTTGAAACATTTTTGTTGGCGACCTTTTGATGATATGATTTCATTGGATTGGATTGCATGCCATTGACTTTAGGTTTCCAAAACTGTCTTGACCAGTTAGAATTAAAACTTTCAAATACGTTACCAAAAGAATTACTTCGATTACGCCAAAAATTTGTTTGTCTATTCTGATATTGATTATGGCGTTTGGCTGTATTCCAATCCTGATCAGAAGGTCTAGACCTATGATAATCGTTGTTCTTCATCGTCTTAGTCCTTGCAGACTTCATGGACTCCGAACAGTGATATCGATTAGACGTGACCTTCTGATTTCGCCCTGATGTTTTCTTGTTCGGTGTCCTTGGGAGTTTACCACAATTTCTGGCAATGTGACCGGCAATGCCACAGTTAAAACATGTCTGACGTTTCACATTTTGAATATTTTTGACATTTTGACTCTGTTTGGTTGATTTCGTGTGATTCAACGTTTTAGTTTTCTGAACATGTTTGACTTGTGGTTTTTCTTTTAACAGATTTTCTTCTGATGATTTCTCTTTTTGACCAACATCCTTTTCACTTTCACTTAATCTTGATTCCGAATTTGAACATGTATGAGTTTCATCCAAATGCGTTTTATCAACACATTTATCATCTGAAGCTGATTCAGGTTCACTTCCTGAACAAGAAGAAGTCTCGACAATATGCTCTTCCTCAATGCATTTATCATGTGAAACTGATTCAGGTTTCTTTTCTGATCCTGAAAAATTTTCATCAATATGCATTTCCTCAGAGCATTTATCTTGTGACACAGATTCAGATTCATTGTTTAACATAGTTTCCAATGGGGTCCCACTAGATTCAACATCAGGGACGCCCACTGAGACAGATTCAGAAGAAGAATCAGGATACACTTGATTTTCTTGAGAAGGCGTTTCAGTGGTTTCACTGAATGCATCCTGAGGGACCTCACCTGTAACATTTTCACAAGCTGAAACATTTGGTATGTTAGTATCACAAGCATTTGAAGAAAAACAGTCATCACCACACTTATTGTTCAAATCATCCACACAAACATTATCACTTTTGCCCAAAACAACAGGCTCACAAGACGAAACAAAAGCAGAAAACGACGCAAACAAAGAATCAGTAAAAGCAATGTCAGACTCAGTAGGTTCAGAATAATTTTCAAAATAAGGTTCAGACACATTTGAAATAACGACTGGTTCACTCCCATGAACATCACCACATTTTACTTCAGAGCTATCATCTGCACATGACAAGGAAACGTTAGGATCAATTGTGCCTTTAGGAACAAAATTCAATGGTGAGGACTTTTGTGGCTCAACGTGTTTGTTATGAACAGACGATTTGTAGTTATTTGAACCATATGTCATTTTACTTTCGTTCAGCATTTCCTCCTCTGTCATTGGTAAATAAGTGTAATTATCATTGTACGGAGGAGGAGTCTGATTATAGCCCAAACCTGACCCTTTCTTTTTGGAATATGCCAATTGTTGATCGCACAGATTTTTGACTAATTTACTGGAGGAATCGAATTTCTTAATGTTTAATTGATTTATTTGGACCTTTATAGGTCACTTGGGCCAAGCTTTAGGCCATGTGGGCCAAGCAGGCCCAAGGGGAGCCCATGTAGGGACTTGGGCTTGAGTTAGTATATAAACAAGTTTCTAACTTGTTTTAGGGTTCGATCTTCATTGTTACAGATTTCCTAGAGAGAGAGCTAGAGAATTCGATTTGGTTGTGAACACAGCAAAGGAACCGAGTTCCTCTTGAATACTTGTATCAGTCATTGGTAAACTTTGAATGCAAGTTTTCAGTTTGTTTATTGTTATTGTTTTTAGTTTGATCTTTATATTATTCTTGAATCAACTTGTGTTTGATTTCCGCGCTTTCACAAGTTAAGATTGATATCATTGAGAGATCCTCACGGGTTTTACAATTGGTATCAGAGCCATTGAAGCCATTCAAGGGCTCGGTTTTTGATATCATTCGGATTCAAGAATTTTCATATGCTACTGATCTGTTTTTGTTGAGTGTTTTGCAGAAATATTCATCAACTGTTCTTGACAGAATCATCGAAAAAACACTGATTTTGGTTTGTTGATTTCAGTCTTTGGTGTTTGCTGAATTTTCGGGATATCGGTGGTCAACAGATTCAAAGATTACAATATCTTTGAATTTTGGAAATTGCTGAAAAGTCGGGATTGCGAGTAAACAGTTCTTATCACTTATTGTTTTGCAGGTTACGACTCGCAATCACTCAGTTGCGGCTCATCACGTTCCAGTTACGACTCGCAACCATTGCTGGTTTCGGTTCATCCTGCCTCAGTTACGACTCGCAACCAGAAGATTGGTCTCCACTCGCAATCAAAGACATTACGACTCGCAACCTTGGTTTCGGCTCATTCTGTTTTTGTTACGACTCGCAACCATTCCAGTTACGACTCGCAACCACAGCAAATTTGACTCGCAACCTTATCAGTTTCGACTCGCAACGACATTGTGTTACGGACATTTGGACTGTTGACTTTGGACTTAATAAAATCAATTAATTAATTAACTGATTAATTAACCATGTCATCGAACAACAGTGAACTGTCTGCCCTAACTCAACAACAAGAACTGGACTCAAAGCTTGGAACTACAACATGTATTCCGAGATTAACTGATGCTAATGACTTTCCCGAGTGGAAGTGGCGCTTTGAACAGCATCTGAAGGTTAAAGATTACAAGCTATGGCGCAGTATCTTGAGAGGACCTAGGGAGATTATGATGGAAAGTCCTACAGAACCAGATGTCAAAATTAAAAAGCCTCGAGATAAATACACTGAAGATGATTTGCTCATTGTTGAAGAAGATGATCGTGCTCTTTCCTACTTAACTATGGGTTTAGGTCCTGATATTGCTATTGGCTTTCGCTCCTGCAAATCTGCCAAAGAATTGTGGGATTCTCTGATTGAAGTGTATGAAGGAAACGAAGACATGAAAGAGAGCCGAAGAAACTTGCTGCAACAAAACTTCAACAATTTCAACCATATTTATGGTGAAACAATAGATAATCAGATTCAGAGATTCGTGAAGCTAGTCACTCAAATGCAAATGGAAGAGATTCATACAACTAATGCATCCTCTAATCGACAACTTCTCAATGCACTGCCTAAGAGTTGGGATCATCATGTTGCAATGATCAAAAAGACAAAAGACTTAGCTAGATGTACTCTGTCTGAGATGATCTCTCACATCAAGGCATGCGAACTGGATGATAAGCAAAGAGAAACGAATTACAAGAATAGTATGCTAGCTGCCGGTTTCTCCATTGCTCCCGCCTCTTCCAACAACAACAACACAGCCTTACTGTCTCAAGGAGGTTTTCAGATGTTTCGCAATAATTCATCCGCTTCTCAAATTTCAGCAAAGGTGCACTCACCTGGATCCTCAAATCAAGTTGTTTCTTCAGCGTCTACTGTTACTTCTCCTTCAATTCAAAATGCTGGAAATGTCTCTACTGTCGCTCCTACTTCTGCCTTTGCTGCAAACAACGAAATGATAGCCTTCTTCGCCAGTCAATCAAAAGAAAAACTGGAAATAGCAGCTTCAGTGATCAACTGTTTGAATGCTTTCATTGCAGGAAAGCTTGATCCACCAAAGTGGAGTCCTAATGATCTGTCTCAGATTCATCCAGATGATGTTGAAGAAATGGATATCACTTGGCAGATGGCAATGGCTGCCTTCAGAGCTCAAAAGTTTGTGAGAAAAACAGGTAAAAACAGGTGGGGAAATGCATGGAATGGAGCTGCTAAAGTGCCCTTTAATCTTCGTTGTTTCAACTGTCATGAGGAAGGACACTATGCTCGTAACTGCCCAAAGCCACTTGTAAACAGAGATCAAGCTTCTGCAGAATTAGCACAACCAGCAACACCTGGTCAACCTGCAACTCCTAATCGAGAAAGGGCTCTTGTGACCACTACCAGTATAGCAGATGCTGAAACTTCTGGAAGTCCACAGCCGCAAGGATTAGCACAAGCACTGGTGGTACAGCCCAACATTCACTTTGATTGGTCTTCAGAAATTGAGCGTTTGAACATATCAGCTCCAGAGAATCAAACTGCTACATCCAACATTGCTTTCATGACCTCAAGCGAATATAGCTCTAAGCCAGAGGAAGAGACTGCAGCTGATGATTTTGCATTCATGACTCAAATCCTGTCAGCACCTGTCAAAGGTCTCACGAAAGAAGAGGTAATTTCTGTTTTCTGCACTCCTGAATGTAGGGAACGAGTTGAGTCTTATCGAATTCACAACGCTGAGCTAATCGAAGACTATAATGAAATTAAACGTAAAAATTTTACTTTAACGAAAAACGAAAAACTTTTCAAAGAGAAAATCGAAGCTCAGCGTAAGGACATCGTTCAACTCAAGGATGATGTCAGTGTAGCCGAAGCCCAACTCATGATAGTCAAAGAATAATATAAAGATCAAACTAAAAACAATAACAATAAACAAACTGAAAACTTGCATTCAAAGTTTACCAATGACTGATACAAGTATTCAAGAGGAACTCGGTTCCTTTGCTTGTGTCGCCCCCAACTTGTAACCACAATCAACAACCTTTAATCTAATGATTAAGGTTGTTTATATACTAAACATATAGGGCCGAAACCCTTAGGCCCATGCGACATCAAACACCTAGCCCAAACCACAATAATTAACCCAAAACATAAAGAACTAGATAATTACAAGATCAATCCCTAAACATCACTAACCTACTTGAATAAACCTTCGGGTTCCAACAGTCCGTGGGAGTCCTGTAATGAAATCCATTGATATATGTTCCCATTTCCAAACGGGAATCTCGGGTTGTTGTAATAGACTAGATGGCTTTTGATACTCGACCTTGACCTTTGCACAAGTTAGGCATTTCCCAATGTAGGTCGCAATATCTCCTTTGAGATCAGGCCACCAGTAATATTCCTTTACATCGTGATACATCTTATCAGATCCGGGATGTATTGAATATTTTGACTTATGTGCTTCATCCAACACTAAGTCTCGCAATCCGCCAAAGTAAGGAATCCAGATTCTTCCCATGAAGTACCTTGTGCCATCTTTGATCTCTTCCAGTTGTTTCTCTAATCCTCGCAAGGATTCTGCTTGAATGTTCTCCGGCTTTAGAGCTTCTATGTCACACCCTGGCCGCGGTAAAACAACGAAAGCCGCGGCGGAAACGCCAGGGAGGTGAGTAGCGACAGAATTATTGTTTCAACAACCATGGCAATTAAAGTTATGTATTATTAAAATTTAAGGTTACATTGTCTTTGAGTTCAAACTAAACTAACATAATAACTGTCTTTTAAGTCACTAAGGCCCAGTCCGCCTAAGTGTAGCACAAGCATCATCATGCATTAGCACCTGAAACACATGTAAAAATAGGTACGTCAGCATAAAAATGCATGTGAGATACATAGGTTTTGTTTATGCAGATTCATGACTTATATTTGAAAGAAGTGTTTAATAAAATGTAGTCATGAACCTTATAAAATGTTTTCCTTTGTAAAACCATGTGAAAATCAATGAAAATCAAATGATGATGAAATGATAATGCATGGTTAAATAAATAACCAAGTGAAAGTGAATTTGGATAAAATATGTAATTTGTAAAACAATGTCATGTTTATGTATGAAATGTTTCATGTCTTGCCCAAGTGGTTCATATAACGCAACAATGTATAATACAATAAAAGCACTTATATATAGGAAGTACCAACGGCGTATCCACCATGCTTTTATCATATAACACATAGCCCTGTTACATAAGTCACTTATCAATAACCAACCAAAATGTCTTGTTCCATGTCAAAAATGTGTATGTGTAAACCATGTACAATGTCATGTGTGAAATGTTTCATGTATAACCAAATGAAATGCATAGCAAGTAGGAAATCATCTACTTAACTATGTAATGATGTCAAATGTGAAAAACAAATGTCATGTATGGTGAATAACTAGAAGTTACTCAACCCCATAGAAAATGTACAAAACAATGTTCTTGAATAAACCTAAGTTTAAATCAAATGTTATGTTTTGCAGAAAAACAATGCTTTATGATTACAAACATTTATGCAGTAATGTTAATCGCATACATTCAAGCCTTGCGACTGTGGCGACAAACCTTTAAACGAATTAAAGGTTCATCTAAAGTTATGTAGTCGGATTCTGTCATTCCCAACTTCCAAACAAACCCAGGAAGTCGGAAACGGGAGTTGTCAATTCCTATGGTACCATTACATAAGTCCGAGCGGCGTGATCAATGTTAATGAATGTATTATTGTCCCGATTGAACATACCAAATGTGATAACCAATGTAGCATGTGAAAACCATGTACTAGGTATGCTAAGTAAACATGCCTAGTAGAAATGTTCATGTAAAACAATGTGCTAGCATGTTAAGTAAACATACATAGCAGAAATGTCATGTAAAACAATGTGTTCCATATGCTAAGTAAACATATGCAACAAATGTGTAACAAATCAATGTGCTAGCATGCTTAACATACATAGCAAAACACGGTGAAAGCATGTACTAAATATGTACTAGGTGAAACTAGCATGTTTATGTCATAAAAGCATGAAATACACAAAAGTAACATGTATGTACATGTGTATCACCCCAAAGTATTTGAAAACGGTAAAAGAGGGGAACTATGTACTCACTTGGGATTGCTAATTAGTCTTGAGAATAAGACCAATTTAAGCTCCAAGTATCACGGAATCAACCGGCACCTAGTATAGGTAACTATGTTAATAATCGGCTCCTAAAATCGGGAGATAGGATAGAATGAGGTTCTATAAATCAAATGAGTAATTAAACTCATATGGTATGATTTAATAGTCCCAACATTCTGATTAGAAAGCCTACCTAAGTGCTTTTGACCCGTTTCGACACATTATGGTAACATAAGCTACAATAAGGCGTCGTTAGCGTAAAACTATGTTCGGATGGTTAACTATGTGCTATGCCAAGTCTTACATGCCCAATTATCCCTAAACATGTTACCAAATCAGATAATAAGTCAAAAATATGTTCACATAGTCAAAATACGGATTTATGCTTCAAAAGGGCATTTTGGTCATTTCCTATGGGCATACAAGCTAACTAGCAAATGACTAACCAATCCTATGTGATCATAAGGTTATAACCTCAGTGGTTATTCCCTATGAAACTATGATCACTAACTAAGCTTGGTCGGATCCTAAAGATCGACCAAACGGGTCGGGTTCGGAAGTGTAAGCGGTTGTTTAGACCGCTTACCTTACGACCCTAACAAGCACTAAACTAATAGTGTCGAGTTAGACATGTCAAAACATGTCTAACCTACTGATTTGGTATCAAAACAAAGTGTTTTGATACCCTAAAGTAGTTCCGTTGCAAAATGCATGCTAAAACGCATTTTGACCGAAACTTTGACTCGACACTACAACTAGCTAACGTGGTAATCAGCGGCTATAATCACGAAGGATTATAACTATCGTGATTACAATCACGTTTCAAAGTTCAATTGAACTTTGACTTGACCAATTGATGGTCAAAACCGAAAGTCAAACTATTAGCCAAACGTTTGACTTTCTGCACTACATAAGGAAAAAGCAATAAAAAGAATGAAAGAACCTCACTTAGGGTCCTTGCTATCTTTTCAACAAAGAAGACAAAGTCCCAATTCAGCTTAGAGAGCTTCCAAGCAGATGAGAAGGAGAGAAATGATGAATGAGCAAGGAATTGAGGAGGTTTGGCATGCTATTTATAGTTGTGGTGAGGCTCTAGGATCATTCCAAGTGGTTTGTTTAGCCATTAAGCAAGAAATCTTGGCCCTCCAATTGTCACAAGCAGGTACAAAGCCTTGGTGACCACTTAACTTGCTTAACACACCAAGAAATTTACACTAACAGCCCCTGAAGTTGCAACAGAATGCAAAAATCAACTTTCTGGTCGCTGGGCTGCTGAGGCGCCCCGCCTAAGAATTGGGGCTGGGCTTACGCGCCCCGCCTGAGCCCCCAGATCAGCAAACTTTCAAATTTACAGTTTTGGTCCCTGCATGCAATCGAGTCCATTTCAGGCCTTTTTGACCCCCGTTAAGCCATTTTCAAGGCTCTACAAGGTCAATGAAGTTTAGACGACTCAAAATATGCTTGGAACATTCTCGGATGTCGGTTCGTTTGGGCGTACGGTCGCGTTGTTCGTTAAATTATGACGAAACTCAAACGGACGTAAAAACGAACCAAATTAAGCGACGAATGGAATTTTTGCATGCCGATCACTAAAATAAAAATATTTTAGTGTGTACAAAAATTTTGGATGTCCAGATGTGGCCAGAACGTAAGATATGCGCGGAAATGCAAACTTACGCCGTTTTTGACACTTTTGGTCCCTGTAAGATCATATAAGCATGTTTTCGCACACCGAACCTATCAAAGCTTATTTCTAAGCCATGTTTAGGTTATTTATGGTATGTTTAACTTATGATCAAGTTCCGGACTGTACGTTTCCTTACGAAACGGCAGACTTTTGCAAATTGACGCAAATAGTCCCTGAGAGCGAATAAACTTGTTTTTGCCATACCAAAGCCTTTAAAACTTATTTCTAAGTTATGTAAAGGTTATTTAAGGTATGTTAAGTTTATGATGATGTTCCGGAGTGTTTTTCGCGTTAAACTGACTGCATTTACGCATCAGTTCGCGTATAACTTTCCAGAAAGCGATATAGAGTTTGAAATCGATCAAAAATCAACATGGGCACAAAACCAAACATAAATGACAAACATTGGGATCAAAACACACTGTTTTATTAATATTGTATTGTTCAGAGTCTGTAAAATGATATCACAAGCACAGATGTCACATTCTAGTTGTGCATCGTGCACACGAGTAGTGAAGTGCATCTGAATGGTTAACTCTAAAGCTCGTACTCGTAAAGTTTTGACTCGCTCTTTCCAGCTCAAAGCATCCGCCACAACATTTGCTTTGCCCGGATGGTACTTGATTTCACAGTCATAGTCATTCAACAATTCTACCCATCGCCGCTGGCACATGTTTAATTCTTTTTTATTGAATATATGTTGAAGACTCTTGTGATCAGTGAATATGGTACACTTAGTACCATAAAGATAGTGACGCTAAATCTTTAAAGCAAATACCACTGCACCCAACTCTAGGTCATGAGTGATATAATTCTTTTCATTAACTTTCAACTGCCGTGACGCGTACGCGATGACTTTTTCACGTTGCATTAATACACAACCCAAGCCTTGGTGCGATGCATCACAATACACCATAAAGTCATCGGTGTCGTTGGGGGGTGATAAGATTGGCGCTTGGCATAGTTTATCTTTGAGCGTTTGGAATGCCATTTCTTGTTTTTCACCCAATTGAACTTTTTATCCTTTTATGTGAGAGAGGTTAGCGATTGAGAAATTTTAGAAAAAAAATTCTCAGTGTCTACGATAGTATCCCGCTAAGCCCAGAAATTGTATTACTTCCTTTGAGGTTTTTGGAGTGTTCCAGTTCTTTATGGCTTCTATCTTAGCTGGGTCAACATGTATTTTGTTCTCGTTCACCACATGACCAATAAATTGTACCTCACAAATCCAAAATTCATATTTTGAGAATTTGACATACAATTGTTCTTTCTTAAGCAGCTTCGGAATAGTTCTCAAATGTTGTTCATGTTCTACCTCAGTTCGTAAATATATATGAATATATCCTTAATGAATATGATCACGAACCTGTCGAGGTATGGCTTACATACCCGGTACATCAAATCCATGAACACGACAGGGGCGTTTGTTAATCCGAAAGGCATAACAAGGAACTCGTAATGCCCTAGCGAGTCCTAAACGTCGTCTTAGGAATGCTTTCTTCTTGAATTCTCAGCTGATGATATCCAGAACTTAGATCAATATTGGAATAAAAACTGGAACCTTGTAACTGATCGAACAAGTCGTCGATCTTCGGTAAAGGATACCGATTTTTGATTGTTAACTTGTTTAGTCCTCTGTAATCGATGCATATCCGTAAGGTTCCATCCTTCTTCTTGACAAATAATACTGGATCTCCCCAAGGCGAGAAACTCGGTCTAATGAATCCCTTGTCAAGAAGTTCCTGAAGCTAAGTAGATAACTCTTGCATTTCCAAGGGCGCCAGTCTATATGGTGTCACACCCCCAAAATCCACCTGCGGAGTATCACCGCTTGGGAGCGTGACTGACCAGGATCAAGCCACCAATCATATCGAACATGAAATTAATATCAAGTATAATAAATGTAAACCAATCATTCAATACGACAGGTGTTCAAAACATAATCATAGTTTCAAAGTATAGCGGAAGCATAAGTATGAAAACCCAATGTGTAACATAAGTTCAAATGTTTAAATGTTTTAGACATGGCATCCACGATCCATGCTCCACAACGACCTGCTCCTCCCTGTGCAAGCTCCATATGTACCTAATGTCCTGCAAGGCATGCAGCAGAGAGTCAACAACTAGTTGAGCGAGTTCACAGTTAATAGTTCAGTAATAGTATAGTGTGAGTAGTAGTATGTTCGTTCGTTATGTCACGTATCGTATTAGTTTCCATCGCGGCCTCCCAGGCAGGTGTGCGAAGATATTAGGGGGTGTTCATCCCGAGTATTCTAGACTAGGTTTATCTGTATCGCGGCCTCCCAGGCAGGTGTGCGAAGATTAGTAAATTTCAGTTCGCGGCCTTCCAAAGGCAGGTATGCGAAGTCAGTCATAATATCGCGGCCAACCCTTGGCAGGTGTGCGAAGATCAGTTCAATAAGTGTTACTAGTCTAGTCGTAGTTCTATCAGTGAAGTATATACAACAGTTCATCAAAACCCATTCCCACCCGGGAACCCCATGCCTTGGCTGTGTGAACTCATCTTGGTTTGCTCGGTATGTTATTGCTTCTGAGGTTTATAAATCTCTAAGTCCGTTACACACGACCTAGGATATATTGCACATGATTTATTCAATTAGGGTTTACAATCCTCGATATTCAAGCAACGGTGCTTTGTGTGTTTATTGTGTACACGGTGATATTACATAAAATGTTCACACATGCAGTATCATACAGTTGCATTCAATATCAAACGATCATTCACGTAGAATCATACATCATGTAAGCAGTCAATCCTATTCACGTAATTCATGTGTAGCGTCCCTGATTTCACGGTTTAATCTTACGTGTATAATAATTTAAGGGTCACCGTTAACATACTTAACAGATTAACATCGTTATTAAACTTCACAAGTTTAACGTAGTCAGGGATTTAACAAAATGCCATACACAGCTTAACAGGTTAACATTATGCAACATGCAATTCATTGTTTCAAAGTGAACATCAAACAATATCAGACAGGGCCTTGCCATTCCAAAACTCAGACAAGTGTGTGTGTGGGGGGGGGGGTTTCCCCTGTTCATAACTCGGATAGCACATGATGTGTTATAACCTCGGACAAGAGTTTCATGGATGAAACTCGGACCAAGTGGGCAAAACTCGGATCATGCGCATATGTTTCACAAAGTCGGACAAGGTAAAGCCCATTAGAATCTCGGACTATGTGGCCTTCAACAAACTCGGGCCACACATACATGGCATTAAACTCGGACCACATTCACATGGGTATTAAACTCGGACCAACTTATGAATTAAACTCGGACATGTGCACACTAATCAAAAGTCGGACTAGAGTCCCTTATACATAACTCGGACATGTTTATCATTAAAGTCGGACTAGGGGTGGGCTCAAAAACTCGGACAGTGGGGGGTTAAACTCTATCATTGATTGGGCCAAATATGTTTAATGGGGGCGGCAAACAACAACCATTCATTCTTGGGCGGCATTTCTTATTGGACCTTTAATAAATCTGACACTATATTAAACCTCAAAACAAACATCATATGCAAACTGATGTTATGCAATTAATGGCTGACCATAACTCTTGACAATTATTTGGTTTTTATCTCCACTAGTATACCATGTGATTGGACCATCAATTTTGTATGTGGCCGACAACAGTTTTTTAAAGCCTCTACATACCCATTTGACCACCCTTTCATTATGACAACATCACTTTTATGTCTTATGAGCGAACCGTATATAGTTTATAAAAGACATCAACACCCCCTTGTAAAGCTCGGACTAGTGTGGGGATTCAAGAAACTCGGACCCATTGTTTCTTGTAAGCTCGGACTAATAAGGTGTCAATAAACTCGGATCCCTCATGTTTGTTTTGAAACTCGGATTTAATTATTTTCCATTACAAACTCAGACAACTATATGTTTACATAGTTCGGGCAAGGTACATCATAACAAACTCGGATCACATGATAACAAAACTCAGACTAATCAATCATGCGTGAATTTCAATTATTGCATAGAGTCAAAAGAATCAAATCAGTTACGTTATTATTTTCAAGCGAACAGAAAACCCTAATTACAAACACTGGCAACCATTGCAATCCAATTATCAATCACAATTCTAGCATATCCTGTATCTTGACAATAATCAACCCATTACACAACCAATCATTATCATATTTCAGTAATCAGAATCTATTAAACCAAGAATAGCATAAGAAAAACTAGGGTTTACACATACTACAAGAATCAAGAATAGATGATAATCAAACAATCAATAAGCAATGATTAAGCAATTACCTTGATTGATTCTAAATGGATTGAAGGATCAAACTTTGATGCAAAAGACTTGCGAATCCAAGATTGATGAAAAGATGGTTGTAGAGAGGATTTGGGGAGGTGGAAGTACGTGTTTTTGATTCTTTGAGAATGATTAGTGAATGATTAGGGAGGGGATTAGGGTTATGAGTTGTTAAAGTTTCACTATCAACCCTACACACCCTTAAGTAATATTTATTACAGTTTCGACACCACATTCCATTATTTGTCAATTCTTCCACAAGTAACACATAATCATGCCCAACCACAAAACACTATATTGTATCAAAACGTATACAGTTTCATAGCAAACCAACTGTGCAAGCAAACAATTAAACAATCAATAAACGTGCAATAAATGCGTAATAGAATCTTGGAAGTTCGAGTTGTCACATTATCCCCAACTTAAAAGAAATTTCGTCCCGAAATTTGGTGCGTTATATCGTTCACTGGTTTTCCTGGGGTGTCACATCATCCCCCTGTTGATTTGGAATTTCGTCCCGAAATTCAGTAGTAGTAGCTCCAGCCTCAGTAGTGGATGCATTGGTTTCGAATAACTGGGGGTACTTTTCTTTCATTTGGTCTTCGCGTTCCCAGGTGTACTCGGGGCCACGTAGGGAGTTCCAACGAACTCGAACAAGAGGGATTCTCTTGTGTTTGAGGTCCTTAACATCCCGGTCCGTGATTTCAACTGGCTCCTCGACGAACTGCAACCGCTCGTCGATAGTGAGTTCCTTAAAAGGAACTATGAGGGTCTCATCTGACAGGCACTTCTTCAGATTCGACACGTGAAATACATTGTGAACTGCACCGAGTTCAGCTGGTAGGTTTAGTCCGTAGGCTACTTGGCCTATTCTTTCAGTGATTTCGAACGGTCCAACATACCGTGGATTGAGTTTGCCTCGTTTACCAAAACTACCCACACCCTTCCAGGGTGAGACTTTGAGTAACATCCGGTCCCCGACCTGAAATTCCAACGATTTCCTAAGCTTATCTGCGTATGCTTTCTGACGGCCGCGTGCTGCCGCCATGTGTTGTCGTATCTGTGCAATCTTTTCTGTGGCGTCCACTACAATCTCTGGACCCGTAATCTGACTATCCCCCACCTCTGCCCAACAGAGAGGTGACCGGCATTTACGTCCGTACAATGCCTCGAATGGAGTGGCTTGAATGCTGGGGTGGTAACTGTTATTATACGAAAGCTCCACTAAAGGGAGGTGCTTTTCCCAGCTGCTACCGAAATCGATAACACACGCCCGAAGCATGTCTTCTAGAGTTTGAATCGTGCGCTCAGACAGCCCGTCCGTCTGAGGATGATATGCTGTGCTCGTGTCTAAACGTGAGCCGAAAGATTTGTGCATCGCTTGCCATAGCTCTAACGTGAATCGTGCATCCCGATCCGAAATGATGGAAATGGGCACCCCGTGCCTCGAAACAACTTCTTTAAGATAAATGTCTGCGGGAGTGGAGAACTTATCCATTTCCTTTATAGCCAGGAAGTGTGCAGACTTGGTGAGTCGATCCACGATTACCCATATAGTGTCATTCCCACGCTGGGATCTAGGTAGGCCTGTAACGAAATCCATGGAAAGTTCTTTCCATTTCCATTGAGGTATCTTAGGCTGTTGAAGTAGGCCTGCTGGTTTCTGATATTCAACCTTGACTCTTGCACAGGTCATGTGACAACTCGAATTTCCAAGATTCTATTTCGCATTTATTGCACGTTCATTGTTTGGGTAGTTAATTATTTACACAATTTATTGCTATGGAACTTTATACGTTTTGATACAATGAATCGTATTGTGTGATTATGCATGGTTGTTTGATTAATTGTGATAGACTTGCCAATTATGTGAACTTGGTGGTCAAACTGTGAAATGCTTGTAAGATGGTATGCTTGTGTAAAAGATAATTATTCAGGGTGTATTGAGTAATTAGTGAAAACTTAATTATACTTAACCCTAATCCTTCACTAAACCACACACACACAAAAATCCAAGCACGTAGTTCACAATTCTCTGGAAATCATCACCCAATCATTGGCAAGACATCACAAGTTTGATTCCTCTCTTTCTCTAGGATCAACACAAGGTAATTGCTAATCATTGTTTATTGATTGTTGATTTGTCATCTATTCTTGATTCTTGTAATTCTTGCAAACCCTAGTTCTTGATATAATGGTCCTGTATTTGCTGAATTGAATCTTGATTATCGTGTTATGATAATGGTTAGTCGTAAAATCATTGTTGATGGCAAAATATGCTTGGTAATATGAAGTTGTTAACTGTTAAAATGATTTCCTGCTATGCAAAAGTGATGAATTTAGGGTTTCTGTTCGTATGAAATTAAGAATGTAACTGCTACGATCGAGCTGGAATATGAACATTTGTTTGTCTGAGTTTAACAAGGGGTAGCATGTCTGAGTTTATTATGATGTTACATGTCTGAGTTTATTATGATGTTACATGTCTGAGTTTATTATGATGTTACATGACCGAGTATATTATGATGTTCCTTGTCCGAGTTTCCTCACATATAAATGCCCGAGTTTTACATTCAGCTAATGTGGTCCGAGTTTATGAAATGAAAGAAGTGACCGACCTTTTATTAATCAGGTCCGAACTTTATGATTAACCCTCAAGGTCCGAGTTTGATTCCCATTATCATAGGTCTGAGTTTAACAAGCATAGGACCGAGTTTAGTCCATCAAGCATATGGTCCGAGTTTATTAATGTTGATGAGTCCGACTTTATGTAATGTATAAGTGATCCGAGTTTGTAATGAATACATGTCCGAGATCTAGTGTATGGTTGTGATGTCCGAGTTTAGAATGATGCATCAAAGGGTCCGAGTTTGTTCATGCTTTAGTGGTCCGACCTTGTGAAAGGATTCCCCAGGTCCGAGCTTAACATGGCAGCCCTCACCCTTGTTCTTGTCCGAGTTTAAACAGGGGAAACCCCCCCCCCCCACACTGTCCGAGTTTCTAAGTAGGGCAAGCCCCGTCCGACGTTGTGTGATGTTTAATGTGAAGCCATGAGTTGCTTGTTAATTAATGTGAAATCTGTTCAGGCTGCATGATTAGAATGAAGCCACAAATTCCGTTAAACTTGTTATGTTAATAACGCCGATGAATGTACGAAGTATGTTAATACTGACAAATACGTTAACCTCCATGTTAGACTGAAATGTGGAAGCAAAGACATCACGCATGAATTATGTGAATGTGATGAACTGACTACGTGATATATGATTCTATGTATATGATTGTATGATATTGAACGCAATCGTATGATCGTGCATGTGTGACCATTCTATGTGATATCATCATGTACACAATACACACACAAGACATAGTTGCTTGGTTACCAATCACTCGCAAACCCTAATTGGATGCAAACACTCACATCGTATTATGTGCAACATATCCTAGGTGGTGTGTAACGGACTTAGACGTTTGATAAACCCTAGAGCATAGCATACCGAGCAAAACCAAGGTGAGTTCACACCCTTACTAAGGCATGGGATTCCCAGGGCACGGGAATTGGGATTGATGGATTGTGATTGAATAGAACTGTACTTACCCTATTTCTAGACTACCATACCATCGTCCTCGGTTGTGCAGGACACGTACGTGCAATCTACGTACACATATATCAATTACTATCCTCGGTTGTGAAGGATACTTATACCAAATTACTATCCTCGGATGTGAAGGATACTCACGTAAGACCTACGTGAACTTATACTTACTACTATCCTCGGTTGTGAAGGATACTTATACTCACTACTATCCTCGGTTGGGAAGGATACCTATACTTATTACTATCCTCGGATGTGAAGGATACTTATGCTTATTACTATCCTCGGTTGTGAAGGATACTTATGGTTACGAGTAGTCTAGTGGTTATACAACATGGGAAGCCCCCACCAATAGAACGTACTAACGGCCCAGTAGAGCCACCTGTTACAAACGAACTTACTATTACGCATTTACTTTCTGTGAACTCGCTCAACTAGTTGTTGATCCTCTGTTACATGCCTTGCAGGTCGTTAGGTATATGGAGCTTGCACATGGAGGAGCGGGTCGTTGTGGGCTTGGATCGTGATTATCTTATTAAACACTTATGACATTTCATACTTACTTATGTTGGGTTTTGATTATACGCTTCCGCTAAACAATGATAACTTACTTATGTTTTGGAAACACCTTTCATATGGATTTGGTTTGGATTATATTGCAATTACTTTTACTTTATACAATGTTCTATATGATTGGTGGCTTGATCCTGGTCAGTCACGCTCCCAAGCGGTGATACTCCGCAGGTGGATTTTGGGGGTGTGACAGATTGGTATCAGAGCCATTGGTTATAGAGAACTTGGTTTTAATATGGGAAAACGATTTTATTAAAACCAGACTATAACCATAACAGTGCTCTCAACGATCCACAACGACGCTTCGCTCCACGTGCAAGACTCGACATCCTAGGTAATAAGGTTTATGTTTATTACCTGCTTGCTAGAACTGCATAGAACTTTGCTCGTAGTATGCTTACATTACTTTGCTCACTACTTGTTATTGCTTGAGAACACTTACGTGCTTACACTCTTCTGTCATCGCACTATTCGCGAACCTTTCTCACTTATGTTGCCTTTGATGTGAAGATCAATGGCCGGACGAATCAACATGACTCAAGCCCAGCTAGAGGCTCTAGTTCAGGCTCAAGTTGCTGCGGCACTTGCAGCTGCTCAAGCAGGTCAACACGCGCAGCAGCCTGTCTGCACATTCAAGAACTTCATGGACTGCCGTCCAAATTCTTTCAGCAGTACCGAGGGGGCAGTGGGACTCCTCCATTGGTTTGAGAAACTAGAGTCAGTATTCGAAATGTGCGAGTGCCCTGAGGCTCGCAAGGTTAAGTATGCAACTGGCACCTTGGAAGGAATAGCGCTGACTTGGTGGAACGCCCAAGTCCAGATCTTAGGGTTGGCAGCTGCTAACGCCACCCCATGGAACGATTTTAAGGAACTAATCAAAAGGGAATATTGTACTCGTGAAGATATTCACAAGTTGGAAGACGAGCTGTATAACTTGAAAATGGTTGGATCAGAGATTGAAGCGTATACTAAACGGTCGAATGAGCTGGCTGTGCTGTGTCCAACTATGGTGGACCCTCCATACAAGCGCATTGAGATGTATCTCAAGGGATTGGCGCCAGAGATCCAGAGCCACGTTACCTCGGCTAATCTCGACAACATCCAGGAAATTCAGCGCCTTGCTCATCGTATTACAGATCAGGCAGTGGATCAGAACAGGCTGCCAAAACGTGTCAAGGCTACCACTACTGCTGTCACTACTTCTGCTACTCCCAGTGACAACAAGAGAAAATGGGAAGGGGATTCCAGCAAGGGATCAGTTTCTGTTCAGTCTCAGCAGCGCAAGACAAATGACTACCAGAATTCGAGTCAGCAATCATCTGGCAGTCAGGGGCAGAGTGGATATCGGGGAATTCACCCACTGTGTAATAAGTGCAACAGACACCACAGCGGAAGATGTCGCAGGGAACAATGTCAAAGATGCCTCAAGATGGGTCATGAGGCTAAGGATTGTAGAAGCTCACGGCCAGCAAATCAGAACCAGCAACTCCCACCGCCAGCTCCACAGAACCAGCAGCAGCAACCACAGCGTGGAAACCGGGGATGTTTCCAGTGTGGGGCAGATGGTCATTACAAACGCGATTGTCCTCAGTTGAACCAGAATCAGAACCACAACAATAACCAGGGCAACGGGAACAACAACAACAACAGGGGAAACAACAACAACAATGGCAACGAGGCAAGAGGTCAAGCTTTCGTGTTAGGACGAGGAGACGCAATGAACGATATTTGAATTTATAACTTATTTTGGGTTTTCATTATTATGTTTCCGCTACACAAACAAAGTTTGGTTTGAACATCAAATGTATTGGGTTTTATGAATTATTTTTAACTACTATACTTTATGTTTGATATGATGGATGGTTTGATATTATTGAATGCACCTGCCGTATTTATGGACCTTACGAACAGGGTGTGCAAACCCTACCTGGACAAATTCGTCATTGTCTTCATCGACGACATTCTGATCTACTCCAAGAGTTAGGAGGAGCACGAGCAGCACTTACGTCTTATCTTGGAACTCCTTCGAAAGGAACAATCGTACGCAAAGTTTTCTAAATGCGACATCAGGTTTTGTGAAGTCCACTTCTTAGGCCATGTGGTGAACAGGGATGGGATACATGTTGATCCATCCAAGGTAGATTCGATCAGGAACTGGCCTGCACCGCGTACACAACCGGGAATACGCCAATTCTTGGGTTTGGCGGGGTACTAGAGTCGATTCATTAAAGACTTTTCGAAGATCGCGCAGCCGCTTACTATGCTGACACAGAAAGGTGTGACCTACAGTTGGGGAGATTCCCAAGAAACCGCTTTTCAGTACCTAAAGGATAGGCTTTGCAGTGCACCTATTCTCTCATTGCCGGAGGGCACAGATGACTTCGTGGGTTTATTGTGACGCATCGATACAGGGTCTTGGTTGCGTATTGATGCAACGAGATAAGATTATTGCTTACGCTTCGCGGCAACTCAAGATTCATGAACGGAACTACACGACGCACGATTTAGAGCTGGGAGCTGTTGTTTTCACGCTTATGATATGGCGACACTACCTGTACGGTACCAGGTGCACGATTTATACCGATCACAGGAGTCTCGAGCATATTCTTAAGCAAAAGGATTTGAACATGCGTCAACGGAGATGGGTTGAACTACTGAACGACTACGAATGCGCCATCAAGTATCATCCAGGCAAGGCCAACGTTGTGGCCGACGTCCTCAGTCAAAAGGACACCCTACCTAAGCGCATGCGAGCGCTACAGCTTACGATTCAGTCTAGTCTTCCTGCACAGATACGAGATGCTCAGGTGGAAGCATTGAAACCAGAAAACGTAAAGGCTGAAGCTTTGTGTGGTTCGAGGCAACAAATGGAACAAAAGGAAGATGGAGCATACTATGTGACGGGGCGTATTTGGGTCCCACTTCATGGCGGTTTACGAGAGCTTGTGATGGACGAATCACACAAGTCTCGCTACTCGGTACATCCAGGGTCAGACAAAATGTACCACGACATCAGAACTACTTATTGGTGGCAAGTGCTTGACCTGTGCAAGAGTCAAGGATTGAATATCAGAAACCCGCAGGTCTACTTCAGCAGCCTAAGATACCTCAATGGAAATGGGAAGAAATTTCCATGGATTTCGTTACAGGCCTACCTAGATCTCAGCATGGGAACAATACAGTATGGGGAAATCGTGGATCGACTCACCAAGTCTGCACACTTCCTGGCTATAAAGGAAACGGATAAGTTCTCCACTCTCGCAGACATCTATCTTAAAGAAGTTGTTTCGAGGCACGGGGTGCCCACCTCCATCATTTCGGATCGGGATGCACGATTCACGTCAGAATTATGGCAAGCGATGCACAAATCTTTTGGCTCACGATTAGACATGAGCATAGCATACCATCCTCAGACCGATGGGAAGTCTGAGCGAACAATCCAAACTCTTGAAGACATGCTTCGGGCATGTGTTATCGATCTCGGCAACAGCAGGGAAAAGCACCTCCCTTTAGTGGAGTTCTCGTACAATAACAGTTACCACACCAGCATTCAAGCCGCTCCATTCGAGGCATTGTACGGACGTAAATGCCGGTCACCTCTCTGTTGGGCAGAGGTGGGGGATAGTCAGATTACGGGTCCAGAGATTGTAGTGGACGCCACAGAAAAGATTGCACAAATACGGCAACGCATGGCGGCAGCACGCGACCGTCAGAAAGCTTACGCGGATAAGCGTAAGAGGCCATTGGAGTTTCAGGTCGGGGACCGGGTTTTACTTAAAGTCACCCCCTGGAAGGGTGTGGTTCGACTTGGTAAACGAGGCAAACTCAATCCACGGTATGTTGGACCGTTCGAAATCACTGAAAGAATAGGCCCTGTAGCCTACAGACTGAACCTACCAGCTGAACTCGGTGTAGTTCACAATGTATTTCACGTGTCGAATCTGAAGAAGTGCCTGTCAGATGAGACCCTCATTATTCCTTTTAAGGAACTCACTATCGACGAGCGGTTGCAGTTCGTCGAGGAACCAGTTGAAAACACGGACCGGGATGTTAAGGTCCTCAAACACAAGAGAATCCCTCTTGTTCGAGTTCGTTGGAACTCCCGACGTGGCCCAGAGTACACCTGGGAACGCGAAGACCAGATGACAGAAAAGTACCCCCAATTATTCGAAACCAATGCATCCACTACTGAGGCTGAAGCTACTACTACTGAATTTCAGGACAAAATTCCAAATCAACGGGGGGATGATGTGACACCCCAGGAAAACCAGTGAACGATATAACTTACCTAGCTTCCTCAGTGAGTGCGTACCAAATTTCGGGACGAAATTTCTTTTAAGTTGGGGATAATGTGACAACTCGAATTTCCAAGATTCTATTTCGCATTTATTGCACGTTCATTGTTTGGGTAGTTAATTATTTACACAATTTATTGCTATGGAACTTTATACGTTTTGATACAATGAATCGTATTGTGTGATTATGCATGGTTGTTTGGTTAATTGTGATAGACTTGCCAATTATGTGAACTTGGTGGTCAAACTGTGAAATGCTTGTAAGATGGTATGCTTGTGTAAAAGATAATTATTCAGGGTGTATTGAGTAATTAGTGAAAACTTAATTATACTTAACCCTAATCCTTCACTAAACCACACACACACAAAAATCCAAGCACGTAGTTCACAATTCTCTGGAAATCATCACCCAATCATTGGCAAGACATCACAAGTTTGATTCCTCTCTTTCTCTAGGATCAACACAAGGTAATTGCTAATCATTGTTTATTGATTGTTGATTTGTCATCTATTCTTGATTCTTGTAATTCTTGCAAACCCTAGTTCTTGATATAATGGTCCTGTATTTGCTGAATTGAATCTTGATTATCGTGTTATGATAATGGTTAGTCGTAAAATCATTGTTGATGGCAAAATATGCTTGGTAATATGAAGTTGTTAACTGTTAAAATGATTTCCTGCTATGCAAAAGTGATGAATTTAGGGTTTCTGTTCGTATGAAATTAAGAATGTAACTGCTACGATCGAGCTGGAATATGAACATTTATTTGTCTGAGTTTAACAAGGGGTAGCATGTCTGAGTTTATTATGATGTTACATGTCTGAGTTTATTATGATGTTACATGTCTGAGTTTATTATGATGTTACATGACCGAGTATATTATGATGTTCCTTGTCCGAGTTTCCTCACATATAAATGCCCGAGTTTTACATTCAGCTAATGTGGTCCGAGTTTATGAAATGAAAGAAGTGACCGACCTTTTATTAATCAGGTCCGAACTTTATGATTAACCCTCAAGGTCCGAGTTTGATTCCCATTATCATAGGTCTGAGTTTAACAAGCATAGGACCGAGTTTAGTCCATCAAGCATATGGTCCGAGTTTATTAATGTTGATGATCCGACTTTATGTAATGTATAAGTGATCCTAGTTTGTAATGAATACATGTCCGAGATTTAGTGTATGGTTGTGATGTCCGAGTTTAGAATGATGCATCAAAGGGTCCGAGTTTGTTCATGCTTTAGTGGTCCGACCTTGTGAAAGGATTCCCCAGGTCCGAGCTTAACATGGCAGCCCTCACCCTTGTTCTTGTCCGAGTTTAAACAGGGGAAACCCCCCCCCCCCACACTGTCCGAGTTTCTAAGTAGGGCAAGCCCCGTCCGACGTTGTGTGATGTTTAATGTGAAGCCATGAGTTGCTTGTTAATTAATGTGAAATCTGTTCAGGCTGCATGATTAGAATGAAGCCACAAATTCCGTTAAACTTGTTATGTTAATAACACCGATGAATGTACGAAGTATGTTAATACTGACAAATACGTTAACCTCCATGTTAGACTGAAATGTGGAAGCAAAGACATCACGCATGAATTATGTGAATGTGATGAACTGACTACGTGATATATGATTCTATGTATATGATTGTATGATATTGAACGCAATCGTATGATCGTGCATGTGTGACCATTCTATGTGATATCATCATGTACACAATACACACACAAGACATAGTTGCTTGGTTACCAATCACTCGCAAACCCTAATTGGATGCAAACACTCACATCGTATTATGTGCAACATATCCTAGGTGGTGTGTAACGGACTTAGACGTTTGATAAACCCTAGAGCATAGCATACCGAGCAAAACCAAGGTGAGTTCACACCCTTACTAAGGCATGGGATTCCCAGGGCACGGGAATTGGGATTGATGGATTGTGATTGAATAGAACTGTACTTACACTATTTCTAGACTACCATACCATCGTCCTCGGTTGTGCAGGACACGTACGTGCAATCTACGTACACATATATCAATTACTATCCTCGGTTGTGAAGGATACTTATACCAAATTACTATCCTCGGATGTGAAGGATACTCACGTAAGACCTACGTGAACTTATACTTACTACTATCCTCGGTTGTGAAGGATACTTATACTCACTACTATCCTCGGTTGGGAAGGATACCTATACTTATTACTATCCTCGGATGTGAAGGATACTTATGCTTATTACTATCCTCGGTTGTGAAGGATACTTATGGTTACGAGTAGTCTAGTGGTTATACAACATGGGAAGCCCCCACCAATAGAACGTACTAACGGCCCAGTAGAGCCACCTGTTACAAACGAACTTACTATTACGCATTTACTTTCTGTGAACTCGCTCAACTAGTTGTTGATCCTCTGTTACATGCCTTGCAGGTCGTTAGGTATATGGAGCTTGCACATGGAGGAGCGGGTCGTTGTGGGCTTGGATCGTGATTTTCTTATTAAACACTTATGACATTTCATACTTACTTATGTTGGGTTTTGATTATACGCTTCCGCTAAACAATGATAACTTACTTATGTTTTGGAAACACCTTTCATATGGATTTGGTTTGGATTATATTGCAATTACTTTTACTTTATACAATGTTCTATATGATTGGTGGCTTGATCCTGGTCAGTCACGCTCCCAAGCGGTGATACTCCGCAGGTGGATTTTGGGGGTGTGACAGGTCAAGCACTTGCCAACATAGGTGGCGATGTGGGCCTTCATGCTAGGCCTCCAATAAGTAGTTTTGATGTCGTGGTACATTTTGTCCGACCCTGGATGTACCGAGTAGCGAGACTTGTGTGCTTCGTCCATCACAAGCTCTCGTAAACCGCCATAAAGTGGGACCCAAATACGCCCCGTTACATAGTAGGCGCCGTCTTCCTTTTGTTCCATTCGTTGCCTTGAACCGCGTAAGGCTTCAGCCATGACGTTTTCGGGTTTCAATGCTTCTATCTGAGCAGTTCGTATCTGTGCAGGAAGACTGGACTGAATAGTAAGCTGTAGCGCTCGCACGCGCTTAGGTAGGGTGTCCTTTCGGCTGAGGGCGTCGGCCACAACATTGGCCTTGCCTGGATGATACTTGGTGGCGCATTCGTAGTCGTTCAGAAGTTCAACCCATCTTCGTTGACGCATGTTCAAATCCTTTTGCTTAAGAATATGCTCGAGACTCCTGTGATCGGTGTAAATCGTGCACCTGGTACCGTACAGGTAGTGTCGCCATATCTTAAGCGCGAAAACAACAGCTCCCAGCTCTAAATCGTGCGTCGTGTAGTTCCGTTCATGAATCTTGAGTTGCCGCGAAGCGTAAGCAATAACCTTATCCCGTTGCATCAATATGCAACCAAGACCCTGTATCGATGCGTCACAATAAACCACGAAGTCATCTGTGCCCTCCGGCAGTGAGAGGATAGGTGCGCTGCAAAGCCTATCCTTAAGGTACTGAAAAGCGGTCTCTTGGGAATCTCCCCAACGGTAGGTGACACCTTTCTGTGTCAACATTGTGAGTGTCTGAGCGATCTTCGAGAAGTCTTTGATGAATCGCCTGTAGTAACCCGCCAAACCCAAGAATTGGCGTATTTCCGTCGGTGTACGCGGTGCAGGCCAGTTCCTGATCGAATCTACCTTGGATGGATCGACATGAATCCCATCCCTGTTCACCACATGGCCTAAGAAGTGGACTTCACGAAGCCAGAAGTTGCATTTAGAAAACTTTGCGTACAGTTGTTCCTTTCGAAGAAGTTCCAAGATAAGACGTAAGTGCTGCTCGTGCTCCTCCTGACTCTTGGAGTAGATCAGAATGTCGTCGATGAAGACAATGACGAACTTGTCAAGATAGGGTTTGCACACCCTGTTCGTAAGGCCCATAAATACGGCAGGTGCGTTCAATAATATCAAACCATCCATCATATCAAACATAAAATATAGTAGTCAAAATAATTTATAAAACCCAATACAATTGATGTTCAAACCAAACTTTGTTTGAGTAGCGTAAACATAATAATGAAAACCCAAGATAAGTTCTAAGTTCAAATATCGTTCATTGCGTCTCCTCCTCCTAACACGAAAACTCGACCTCTTGCCTCGTTGCCATTGTTGTTGTTGTTTCCCCCGTTGTTGTTGTTGTTCCCGTTGCCCTGGTTATTGTTGTGGTTCTGATTCTGATTCAACTGAGGGCAATCGCGTTTGTAATGACCTTCTGCCCCACACTGGAAACATCCCCGGTTTCCACGCTGTGGTTGCTGCTGCTGGTTCTGTGGAGCTGGCGGTGGGAGTTGCTGGTTCTGATTTGCTGGCCGTGAGCTTCTACAATCCTTAGCCTCATGAACCATCTTGAGGCATCTTTGACAACGTTCCCTGCGACATCTTCCGCTGTGGTGTCTGTTGCACTTATTACACAGTGGGTGAATTCCCCGATATCCCCCCTGCCCCTGACTGCCAGATGATTGCTGACTCGAATTCTGGTAGTCATTTGTCTTGCGCTGCTGAGACTGAACAGAAACCGATCCCTTGCTGGAATCCCCCTCCCATTTCCTCTTGTTGTCACTGGGAGTAGTAGAAGTAGTGACAGCAGTAGCAGTAGCCTTGACACGCTTTGGCAGCCTGTTCTGGTCCACTGCCTGATCTGTAATACGATGAGCAAGGCGCTGAATAGCCTGGATATTATCAAGATTAGCCGATGTCACATGGCTCTGGATCTCTGGCGCCAAACCCTTGAGATACAATTCAATACGTTTCACTGGAGGGTCCACCATAGTTGGGCATAGCACGGCCAGTTCATTCGATCGTTTGGTATAGGCTTCGATCTCTGACCCAACCATTTTCAAGTTATACAGCTCGTCTTCCAACTTGTGAATATCTTCACGCGTGCAATATTCCCTTTTGATAAGTTCCTTAAAATCGTTCCAGGGTGTGGCGTTAGCAGCTGCCAACCCTAAGATCTGTACTTGCGCGTTCCACCAAGTCAACGCGATTCCTTCCAAAGTGCCAGTGGCGTACTTAACCCTGCGAGCCTCAGGGCATTCACACATTTCGAACACAGATTCTAGCTTCTCGAACCAATGGAGGAGTCCCACTGCCCCCTCGGTGCCACTGAATGAGCTTGGACGACAGTGCATGAAGTTCTTGAAAGTGCAGACAGGCGGCTGCGCGTGTTGACCTGCTTGAGCAGCTGCAAGTGCCGCAGCAACTTGAGCTTGAACGAGAGCCTCTAGCTGGGCTTGAGTTATGTTAATTCGTCCGGCCATTGATCTTCACATCAAAGGCAACATAAGTGAGAAAGGTTCGCGAATAGTGCGATGACAGAAGAGTGTAAGCACGTAAGTGTTCCCAAGCAATAACAAGTAGTGAGCAAAGTAATGTAAGCATACTACGAGCAAAGTTCTATGCAGTTCTAGTAAGCAGGTAATAAACATAAACCTTATTACCTAGGATGTCGAGTCTTGCACGTGGAGCGAAGCGTCGTTGTGGATCGTTGAGAGCACTGTTTTGGTTATAGTCTGGTTTTAATAAAAACGTTTTCCCATATTAAAACCAAGTTCTCTATAACCAATGGCTCTGATACCAATCTGTCACACCCCCAAAATCCACCTGCGGAGTATCACCGCTTGGGAGCGTGACTGACCAGGATCAAGCCACCAATCATATCGAACATGTAATTAATATCAAGTATAATAAATGTAAACCAATCATTCAATACGACAGGTGTTCAAAACATAATCATAGTTTCAAAGTATAGCGGAAGCATAAGTATGAAAACCCAATGTGTAACATAAGTTCAAATGTTTAAATGTTTTAGACATGGCATCCACGATCCATGCTCCACAACGACCTGCTCCTCCCTGTGCAAGCTCCATATGTACCTAATGTCCTGCAAGGCATGCAGCAGAGAGTCAACAACTAGTTGAGCGAGTTCACAGTTAATAGTTCAGTAATAGTATAGTGTGAGTAGTAGTATGTTCGTTCGTTATGTCACGTATCGTATTAGTTTCCATCGCGGCCTCCCAGGCAGGTGTGCGAAGATATTAGGGGGTGTTCATCCCGAGTATTCTAGACTAGGTTTATCTGTATCGCGGCCTCCCAGGCAGGTGTGCGAAGATTAGTAAATTTCAGTTCGCGGCCTTCCAAAGGCAGGTATGCGAAGTCAGTCATAATATCGCGGCCAACCCTTGGCAGGTGTGCGAAGATCAGTTCAATAAGTGTTACTAGTCTAGTCGTAGTTCTATCAGTGAAGTATATACAACAGTTCATCAAAACCCATTCCCACCCGGGAACCCCATGCCTTGGCTGTGTGAACTCACCTTGGTTTGCTCGGTATGTTATTGCTTCTGAGGTTTATAAATCTCTAAGTCCGTTACACACGACCTAGGATATATTGCACATGATTTATTCAATTAGGGTTTACAATCCTCGATATTCAAGCAACGGTGCTTTGTGTGTTTATTGTGTACACGGTGATATTACATAAAATGTTCACACATGCAGTATCATACAGTTGCATTCAATATCAAACGATCATTCACGTAGAATCATACATCATGTAAGCAGTCAATCCTATTCACGTAATTCATGTGTAGCGTCCCTGATTTCACGGTTTAATCTTACGTGTATAATAATTTAAGGGTCACCGTTAACATACTTAACAGATTAACATCGTTATTAAACTTCACAAGTTTAACGTAGTCAGGGATTTAACAAAATGCCATACACAGCTTAACAGGTTAACATTATGCAACATGCAATTCATTGTTTCAAAGTGAACATCAAACAATATCAGACAGGGCCTTGCCATTCCAAAACTCAGACAAGTGTGTGTGTGTGGGGGGGGGGTTTCCCCTGTTCATAACTCGGATAGCACATGATGTGTTATAACCTCGGACAAGAGTTTCATGGATGAAACTCGGACCAAGTGGGCAAAACTCGGATCATGCGCATATGTTTCACAAAGTCGGACAAGGTAAAGCCCATTAGAATCTCGGACTATGTGGCCTTCAACAAACTCGGGCCACACATACATGGCATTAAACTCGGACCACATTCACATGGGTATTAAACTCGGACCAACTTATGAATTAAACTCGGACATGTGCACACTAATCAAAAGTCGGACTAGAGTCCCTTATACATAACTCGGACATGTTTATCATTAAAGTCGGACTAGGGGTGGGCTCAAAAACTCGGACAGTGGGGGGTTAAACTCTATCATTGATTGGGCCAAATATGTTTAATGGGGGCGGCAAGCAACAACCATTCATTCTTGGGCGGCATTTCTTATTGGACCTTTAATAAATCTGACACTATATTAAACCTCAAAACAAACATCATATGCAAACTGATGTCATGCAATTAATGGCTGACCATAACTCTTGACAATTATTTGGTTTTTATCTCCACTAATATACCATGTGATTGGACCATCAATTTTGTATGTGGCCGACAACAGTTTTTTAAAACCTTTACATACCCATTTGACCACCCTTTCATTATGACAACATCACTTTTATGTCTTATGAGCGAACCGTATATAGTGTATAAAAGACATCAACACCCCCTTGTAAAGCTCGGACTAGTGTGGGGATTCAAGAAACTCAGACCCATTGTTTCTTGTAAGCTCGGACTAATAAGGTGTCAATAAACTCGGATCCCTCATGTTTGTTTTGAAACTCGGATTTAATTATTTTCCATTACAAACTCAGACAACTATATGTTTACATAGTTCGGGCAAGGTACATCATAACAAACTCGGATCACATGATAACAAAACTCAGACTAATCAATCATGCGTGAATTTCAATTATTGCATAGAGTCAAAAGAATCAAATCAGTTACGTTATTATTTTCAAGCGAACAGAAAACCCTAATTACAAACACTGGCAACCATTGCAATCCAATTATCAATCACAATTCTAGCATATCCTGTATCTTGACAATAATCAACCCATTACACAACCAATCATTATCATATTTCAGTAATCAGAATCTATTAAACCAAGAATAGCATAAGAAAAACTAGGGTTTACACATACTACAAGAATCAAGAATAGATGATAATCAAACAATCAATAAGCAATGATTAAGCAATTACCTTGATTGATTCTAAATGGATTGAAGGATCAAACTTTGATGCAAAAGACTTGCGAATCCAAGATTGATGAAAAGATGGTTGTAGAGAGGATTTGGGGAGGTGGAAGTACGTGTTTTTGATTCTTTGAGAATGATTAGTGAATGATTAGGGAGGGGATTAGGGTTATGAGTTGTTAAAGTTTCACTATCAACCCTACACACCCTTAAGTAATATTTATTACAGTTTCGACACCACATTCCATTATTTGTCAATTCTTCCACAAGTAACACATAATCATGCCCAACCACAAAACACTATATTGTATCAAAACGTATACAGTTTCATAGCAAACCAACTGTGCAAGCAAACAATTAAACAATCAATAAACGTGCAATAAATGCGTAATAGAATCTTGGAAGTTCGAGTTGTCACATTATCCCCAACTTAAAAGAAATTTCGTCCCGAAATTTGGTGCGCACTCACTGAGGAAGCTAGGTAAGTTATATCGTTCACTGGTTTTCCTGGGGTGTCACATATGGAGCTTTCGCCACTGGTGCAGCTCCTGGCACTAGATCGATACGGAATTCCACTTGTCGTTGTGGAGACAGTCCCGGCAAGTCTTCTGGAAAGACTTCAGGGTATCCCCTTACCACGGGTATGTCCTCCACCTTGCGCTCCTCGGCCTTCTTGTTAGCCACACGGGCAAGAAGGGCAATGTTTCCTTTTTCTCAGACACCTTCAAGCCTTCATGCAAGTAATAATTTGTAGGGGCATGTCCTGTTTCTCCCTGTGAACTAACAAATGTTCTCTCGTCAGAAGAGGGACGCGAATGACCTCCTCATGACATATGGTTGTGGCTTGGTTATCGGTTAACTAGTCTTCGTAAAAAAAACTATGTTGTAAGAACCCAATTGAATGGGTAAAATGGTCAATGTTAAATTTTTGTGCTCCAAGTTCGGGTGTGCATCCTTTAATGTCTTCTCCTGACTCAACTAATCCACCGTTGGCCAATCCTATGGAATGAGGGGGCGTCTAGCTTACTTGACTATAGGCCAAGTATATTTTAAATTCTAGGGGGATGAAACTAATACCGACACCGGTATCACCCAAAATGTGTGCAATGGGTCGGTTGGTAGGAAACGTATCGGTGACCCTTAATGACTTCACATGACTCCGCTAATTCCCCATTAGTTACTTGATAGGGTAAGGCATGTCTAACCTACATGACTATAATTCATGTATAGGCTTAATATATAGAGACACCTAGTTAAGCTGACATTGGTATCCAAAGAATTGATACATGCTGGTTGTAGAGTAGAACGTACCCATGGCAACATTGGGATTTTGGGGAGTATTCCTAGCTCTACTCATACACTTACTCATTCACTTGCTTGGTTCATCTCTAGACGTCCATGCTCGTAGTGGTCTCTATGTCATAGTTAAGAACCTCATTGTTCTTTCTTGGGTATAACTACCTCATTAGTTCCCGTTTCGCGCCCAGTCTCACCAAACTGCTACCCTTGGCACATTTACAAGCACCCTCCTGATGAAAGTTTCACTTGTCTCATTCAAGATTTTGGAAAGTTATTAGCATACTTGTTGGTGCGAACATTGTTTATGATAGCAATTGCCTTTGTTTCACCCGTCACGGGAGTTTTCTTTCTCTTAGCACCCTTCTTCGGCAATTCCCCATCCTCACCACATCCTTGGTGAGAATAACTGCAAGTGTTACTTGAGAATAATCTAGGTAGGTTGGCATGATGTGATCGTGCTTCGGATCTCAGGGATAAATCCCAAATGTAGCGCTCAATGCGTTTGGATTCGGGTGTTATCCAGTATGCAACAATCCTTGGGAGATCGTAGAGGCGTCAGCGGTATCCAACAACATTAGTCTAATGATGATCAAGTTCTAAAGTTTGGTTCTCAACCTTGGAATTTTGCCGCTAGCGAGCAATCCTCTACTCGCGTAAGATCCTTGAGTTCTTTCCACGACAACCTCTTTATGTTTTACTCCCCATAGTTTGTACTCAAAGATTCCACCAAGTTAACGTCTCCTTCAATAGAAGACTATTCGTTTACCAAATCGTTTACTTGGGAGTACATTTACTAGTACGATTAACTGACTTCCTTGACTGTATTTAGCGGACAGAACTTACTGCACATCCCGTATCCATGAGGTCTTGCGGCTTATAATCCGTAAAAGCCTTAGAATTAAAATCGGGTGTGATTGCATCTCCAAGTGTGGCATTGCCACTCTTTCTCGTCCCATCGGAATTTCAACCACTTGAGCTGCTGGTAACATCAGTACCATCATTAGTGTCGACTCAACAACCTCATGTTGCGCAATCTCCGCAACCTCATGTTCCATAAAAACTCAAGTTTGACATAAATAGTAGCGTGTCGATTAACTGACCCATTTTGCGCGTAGACTTTCTTTTCGACGCCATGTTACTTTTGATACATCGTATCAAAGGGTCTACACTTGTATTAGGACGGATATAGCCTACCATGAGCCTAAGAATTAAGAATGTAGCTGGTCATGGGAATCTCAAGACCGCATTGTTCAAACATGCTTGAACAATGATAACATGAATAAACGCAACCCAAGATGTACAGTACCTCCTGCGTGTATTGACCATATGCCTTAGTAGGACAAGATGTAATTCGGTGAGGAGGAAAAACCAAATGGTCGTCTCCATCCTTACAGTATGTATTTCCTACCTTGTGGACTTCGACCGTCCCACATAGGAAAATCCTTCACCAAGCTAACCCGGGTGACGAATACATTGATATCCCTTGAGCTCCACGAGCTCCAAACAAATTGTTATAATTTCCATAGATGTCGAATAATGCAATGAAGGGGTTGTAGCATGGCCCATGCCATATCATCCCTTGGAATAAGATAAACGTCAAACGACGGAGTTTGATGTAATCATTTCCAATAACTAAGATAAGGTAAGGTGTCATAGACACTAAAGAACCAGCCCGTGTACAAGAGTTCTGAGAACGTTGAGGAAAATCCTCCATGAGTGGACAACAATTTTTTTTTTGTTTGCTTTCGACGACTAGTCTCAAACGACTCGTGTTGTAGATCGAATGTGTCGTACGAACAATACGTGTGATCTTCCTGTATCATAGAGTGTTATAGTAACCATTCCGGTTAGCGATCTACTAGATAAAAACTTGAACAACTTAAGAATTTTCAAATGGATTAGTGATCATTAGCTTGACCCGCAGAGCCCACCAGGATTTCCATACACTACAAGTTGATATTACGTGGGCCCCCGTAATAATAAATTGTCTTGCATGGTCACCCTAGCATTCTCTCGTTCAAGCAGACGATCGATCGAAGAGAGGACACCATTGTCTATATACCTTCAACATAGGAGGGAACTTCGTGATGGTCCACGAGCTAATGCCTGTTGTCATTATTCATGAGAGGGCACAACGTTAGCCGAAATAGAAATAAAAGAACTCGTAATAATAACAACTGGAGGGGCACCTTCAAGATGAGTACATCATCTTCCTTGTCTGGACAGGAATGTAATCGAGCATGACTAATATGAATCTCAGGGACCTCGTCCTACTAGTAGAGTTGTTGTCCAAGGCCGCCACCTCTGGCTCGTCGTCACTACCAAAGCCAGGCATATACAACCCAAGGGTAAACAACCTTCTTCCATGGGATCAATGCTTTAGGGTCTCTCTGAGGGACCACGCCCGCCATAAGCTCCGTAATAGACGCGAGGTCATCATTCTCATCACGTGAGTCAAGTGTAATAATAGAATTCATAGTCGAAGGTATTTTCATTCATGGCAAAATGTTCCGTACAACACATATATATAGATATCTATAATCACTAATGTGAAACCTGTGTCACCACCACCATCACACAAATACCAAGCTAATGAAATATTGTATTTCATATTTGGGATCTGTATAAATATGTGTATCTTTTGCACGTATCAATTCTTGTTCGATTTCGGGCTTTAAATCGCTTTCTGGAAGGTTATACGCGATCTGATTCGTAAATATAACCAATTTAATGCAACAAACACTCCGGAATAGTTACATAGGCTTAACATACCTTAAATAACCCTTACATAACTTAGAAATAAGTTTTGGATGGTTTGGTATGCCGAAATCAAGTTTATTCGCTTACAGGGACTAAATTCGACAAACTGCGAAAGTATGTCAAGTTGAACTGTAATGAAAATTCTGGAACATGGCCATAAGTTAAAAACACCCTAAACAACCTTTTCATAGCTTAGAAATAGGCTTTGAGGTGTTCGGTGTGCTAAAATAAACTTTATGCTCATTCAGGGACTAAAAGCGTCAAAAAATGCATAAGTTTGCATTTTCGCGCATATTTTACGTTCTGAATACTTCCGGACTTCCAAAAATTTATGTAAGCATTAAAATATTTTATTTTAGTGTTTGGCATGATAAAATTCCATTCGTCGCCCAAATTGGATCTTTTTTGCGTTCGTTACGACTCCCGTCATAATTAAGCGAACATCGCGATCGTATGACCAAACGAACCGACATCCGAGATATTTTTGAGCATGTTTTGAGTTCCCTATACTTTAACTTCATTTTGGAACCTTGAAATGGGGTTAACGGGGCTTAAACGTGTCAAAAATGGGCCAAAATGTGTATTTCACAAGTTCAGGGACTAAACTGCAAATTCTGAATACTTAGCCATGCGGCCGGCGTGAGCCCATGTGCATATCTTAAGCGGGCCGCCTGAGATGCCCAGTAACAGAAAAACCATTTTTCAAAACAGCAGTTTGTATTCGTTGAACTTGGACATGTTTTTGATCAATCTAGGGGCTGATTTTGATGGTTTTTAGTCACCCCTTGTATTGTAAAACAATGGGCACAAGTGGAGGGCCAAGATTGAAGCTCGATTATCGAGAAACGATCCTAACAGTTGTGCCTTTCTGTTACACACCGGCCGCGGTAAAACAACGAAAGCCGCGGCAGAAACGCCGGGGAGGTGAGTAGCGACAGAATTATTGTTTCAACAACCATGGCAAATAAAGTTTTGTATTATTAAAATTAAAGTTACATTGTCTTGAGTTCAAATAAACTACATAATAACTGTCTTTTAAGTCACTAAGGCCCGAGTCCGCCTAAGTGTAGCACAAACACCCTTATGCATTAGCACCTGAAACACATGTAAAAATAGGTACGTCAGCATAAAAATGCCTGTAAGGTACATAGGTTTTGTTTATGCAGATTCATGACTTATATTTGAAAGAAGTGTTTAATAAAATGTAGTCATGAACCTTATAAAATGTTTTCCTTTGTAAAACCATGTGAAAATCAATGAAAATCAATTTATGATGAAATGATAATGCATGGTTAAATGAATAACCAAGTGAAAATGAATTTGGATAAAATGTGTACTTTGTAAAACAATGTCTTGTTCTTGTATAAAATGTTTCATGTCTTGCCCAAGTGATTCATATAACGCAACAATGTATAATATAATAAAAGCACTTATATATAGGAAGTACCAGCGGCGTATCCACCATGCTTTTATCATATAACACATAGCCCCGTTACATAACTCACTTATCAATAACCAACCAAAATGTCTTGTTCTATGTCAAAAAATGTATATGTGTAAACCATGTACAATGTCATGTGTGAAATGTTTCATGTATAACCAAATGAAATGCATAGCAAGTAGGAAATCATCTACTTAAACTATGTGATGATGTCAATGTATAAACTGTGTCATGTATGGTGAATAACTAGAAGCTACTCAACCCCATAGAAAATGTACAAAACAATGTTTTTGAATAAACCTAAGTTTAAATCAAATGTTATGTTTTGCAGAAAAACAATGCTTTATGATTACAAACATTTATGCCGTAATGTTAATCACATACATTCAAGCCTTGCGACTGTGGCGACAAACCCTTAAACGAATTAAAGGTTCATCTAAAGTTATGTAGTCGGATTCTGTCATCCCCAACTTCCAAACAAACCCAGGAAGTCGGAAACGGGAGTTGTCAATTCCTATGGTACCATTACATAAGTCCAAGCAGCGTGATCAATGTTAATGAATGTATTATTGTCCCGATTGAACATACCAAATGTCATAACCAGTGTAGCATGTGAAAACCATGTACTAGGAATGCTAAGTAAACATGCCTAGTAGAAATGTTCATGTAAAACAATGTGCTAGCATGCTCAGTAAACATACATAGCAAAAGTGTCATGTAAAGCAATGTGCTCCATATGCTAAGTAAACATATGCAACAAATGTGTAACAAATCAATGTGCTAGCATGCTTAACATGCATAGCAAAACATAGTGAAAGCATGTACTAAATATGTACTAGATGAAATTAGCATGTTTATGTCATAAAAGCATGAAATGCACAAAAGTAACATGTATGTACATGTGTATCACCCCAAAACATTTGAAAACGGTAAAAGAGGGGAACTATGTACTCACTTGGGATTGCTAATTAGTCTTGAGAATAAGACCAATTTAAGCTCCAAGGGTCACGGAATTAACCGGCACCTAGTATAGGTAACTATGTTAATAAATCGGCTCCAAAATCGGGAGATAGGATAGAATGAGGTTCTATAAATCAAATGAGTAATTGAACTCATATGGTATGATTTAATAGGCCCTACATTCTGATTGGAAAGCCTACCTAAGTGCTTTTGACCCGTTTCGACCCATTACGGTAACATAAGTCACTATAATGCGTCATTTGCGTAAAACTATGTTCGGATGGTTATCTATGTGCTATGTCAAGTCTTACATGCCCAATTATCCCTAAATATGTTACTAAATCAGATTACATGTCAAAAATATGTTCACATAATCAAAATACGGATTTTAGCTTCAAAAGGGCATTTTGGTCATTTCCTATGGGCATACAAGCTAACTAGCATATGACTAACCGATCCTATGTGATCATAAGGTTATAACCTCAGTGGGAACTATGATCACTAACTAAGCTTGGTCGGATCCTAAAGATCGACCAAACGGGTATCATAAGGTTATAACCTCAGTGGTTTAGACTGCTTAACTTACGACCCTAAACAAGCACAAACTAATAGTGTCGAGTTAGACATGTCAAAACATGTCTAACCTACTGATTTGGTATCAAAACAAAGTGTTTTGATACCCTAAAATAGTTCCGAGGCAAAATGCGTGCTAAACGCACTTTGACCGAAACTTTGACTCGACACTACAACTAGCTAACATGGAAATCAGCGGCTATAATCACGAAGGATTATAACTATCGTGATTACAATCACGTTTCAAAGTTCAATTGAACTTTGACTTGACCAATTGATGGTCAAAACCGAAAGTCAAACTGTTGGCCAAACGTTTGACTTTCTGCACTACATAAGGAAAAAGCAAATAAAAGAATGAAAGAATGCTCACTAAGGGTCCTTGCTATCTTTTCAACAAGAAGACAAAGTCCCAAATCAGATTAGATAAGCTCTCAAGAAGATGAGAGAAGAGAATACAAGAATGAGCAAGGAAATGAGTTGATGGAGCATGCTATTTATAGTTGTAGTGAGTTAATAGGATCATCACAAGTGTTTTGATTAGCCATTAGGCAAAGAAATCTGGCCATCCACTTGTTACAAGCTAATTAGAGCCTTGGTGAACACACAAACTTGCCCACCACACTAAGAATTAACCATAACAGCCCCTAAAGATCAAACAGATTGCTAAAACTCATTTCTGGTCGCTGGGCATGCTTTACGGTCCGCAAGGGGACCCTTACGGTCCGTAAGGACCTTGCTGCAGATCAGCAAGTTTCCCAAAATGACATATTTGGCCCCTGCACTTGTTTGAGTCCATTTCAGGCACTTTTGACACCCGTTAAGCCATTTTCAAGGCTCCACAAGGTCAATAAAGTTTAGAGGACTCAAAATATGCTTGGAAAACTCACGGATGTCTGTTCGTTTAGCCGTATGGTTGCGTTGTTTGGCTAATTACGACGGAAATCGTAACGAGCGCGAAAATGATCCAAATTGCGAAACGAATGAAATTTTTGCATGCCGATCACTAAAATAAAAACATTTTAGTGTGTACAAAAATTTGAATGTCCAGAAGTGGTCAGAACGTAAGATATGTGCGCAAATGCAAACTTACGCCGTTTTTGACACTTTTAGTCCCTGTAAGATCATGTAAGCATGTTTTCGCACACCGAACCTATCAAAGCTTATTTCTAAGCCATGTTTAGGTTATATATGGTATGTTTAACTTATGATCAAGTTCCGGACTGTACGTTGCCTTACGAAAAGGCATACTTTTGCAAGTTGACGCAAATAGTCCCTGAGAGCGAATAAACTTGTTTTTGTCATACCAAAGCCTTCAAAACTTATTTCTAAGTTATGTAAAGGTTATTTAAGGTATGTTAAGTTTATGATGATTTTCCGGAGTGTTTGTCACATTTTACTAATCGTGATAACGCATCAATTCGCGTATAACTTTTCAGAAAGCGATATAGAGTTCAAAGTCGATCAAAAATCAACATGGGCACAAAACCAAACATAAATGACAAACATTGGGATCAAAACACACTATTTTATTAATATTGTATTGTTCAGAGTCTGCAAAATGATATCACAAGCACAGATGTCACAGTCTCCCCTACTTCAGGAAATTTCGTCCCGAAATTTATTTAGAGGAAACTTGTGAGAATAGATACGGATATTTCGCTTTCATCTGATCTTCACGTTCCCAAGTAAACTCTGGGCCATGTTTAGATTCCCAGCGAACTTTGACCAATTTAATTCGTTTGCCCTTTAACTGTTTAAATGAACGGTCCACTATCTCCACAGGTTTCTCAACAAAATGCATCGTGTTATCAACACGAATTTCATCAAGTGGTATGTGGAGGTTCTCATCAGCTAAACACTTTCTGAGATTGGACACATGGAATGTGGGATGAACATTTCCAAGTTCAGGAGGTAGCTCAAGTTTGTAGGCTACTTTTCCGACTCTTTCAACGATCTTGAATGGTCCAACATAGCGAGGTGCAAGTTTTCCTTTCTTCCAAAATCTAATCACACCTTTCCAAGGGGATACCTTGAGTAGGACGTGATCACCAACTTGGAATTCTAAGGGCTTGCGTCGTCGATCCGCGTAACACTTCTGACGACTTCTAGCTGTCTGAAGGTTTTCACGAATCTTCTTGACCTTATCTGTAGTCTCTAGAATGAGTTCAGGTCCAGTAAGCTGAGCTTCACCTATCTCATTCCAGCAGACCGGTGAACGACATTTTCGACCGTATAAAGCTTCGAAAGGAGCCATATTGATGCTAGAGTAATAACTATTGTTGTAGGAGAATTCGATCAATGGTAGATGCGAATCCCAACTACCACCAAAGTCAATCACACAAGCTCTAAGCATATCCTCCAGTGTCTGGATTGTTCTCTCAGATTGACCATCTGTCTGCGGATGGTACGCTGAGCTCAAATGAAGTTGAGTACCCATGGCAGATTGCATGGTTCTCCAAAAGCGAGACGAGAATCGAGCATCTCTGTCAGATATAATGTTCAAAGGAACACCATGTCGAGATACAATCTCATCAACATAGATCTTGGCAAGATCATCAGCAGATAGACTTTCACGGATCGGCAAGAAATGTGCTGACTTTGTAAGACGATCAACAACAACCCAAATGGCGTCATGACCTTTCTGAGTGCGCAGTAGCTTGGTAATGAGATCCATTGAAATGTTTTCCCATTTCCAAACTGGAATCTCTGGTTGCTCCAATAAACCAGAGGGATGTTGATGTTCTGCCTTAACCTTAAGACAAGTAAGGCATTTGGAAACATACAAGGCAATGTCTTTCTTCATACCCAGCCACCAGTACTGGGTTCGAAGATCCTTATACATTTTGTCTGCACCAGGATGAATTGAATAACAAGACTTATGAGCTTCATCCATAAGCAAAGTGCGAAGATTGTCTATGCTTGGGACCCACAAACGGCCCATGTAGTAGAAAATCCCAAAATTTCTCAGTTCAAGCTCAGGATTAGTATGACACGGTAACTCTTTACCCATCAAGTCTTGTGCAACACAAGTATGTTGAGCCTGAATTATGCGAGATTGAATGTCAGATCGAACCTGAATACAGTGAAGCTTGACACGTTCCTTACGACTTAATGCATCAGCCACGACATTCGCTTTACCGGGATGGTAGCGAATTTCGCAATCATAGTCGTTTAGGAGTTCAATCCAACGTCGTTGCCTCATGTTTAGTTCTTTCTGATTGAAGATGAACTGGAGACTCTTGTGGTCAGTAAACACTACACACTTTGTACCATACAGGTAGTGTCTCCAGATTTGGGAGCAAAGACTACTGCACCTAACTCAAGATCATGAGTTGTGTAGTTCTTCTCGTGCACCTTCAGCTGTCTTGATGCATAGGCTGTAACTTTGTTTCTTTGCATAAGAACACAGCCAAGGCCTAAGTTAGACGCATCACAGTACACAACAAAATCGTCATTACCCTCGGGCAAAGATAGAATAGGTGCATCACAAAGTTTCTGTTTCAAGGTCTGGAAAGCTTCTTCCTGTTTGGATCCCCACTCAAAAGGTTTGCTTTTCTGAGTTAAAGCTGTGAGAGGAACCGCAATCTTGGAGAAGTTTTCAATGAAACGGCGGTAGTAACCCGCTAGACCAAGAAATGAACGAACCTCGGTAGGAGTAGTAGGAGTATCCCAATCCTTAATCGCACTGATTTTGGCGAGATCTACATGAATACCTTGTTCGTTGACGATGTGCCCCAAAAATTGAACTTCCTTAAGCCAGAATTCGCACTTGGAGAATTTGGCGAAAAGCTGTTCTTTCTTTAGGAGTTCCATAGTAAGACGAAGATGGTGTTCATGATCAGCTCGAGTCTTAGAATAGATCAGAATATCATCAATGAAGACGATGATGAACTTGTCCAAGTAAGGCTTATAAACCCTATTCATCAAGTCCATGAAAACAGCTGGAGCATTTGTTAAACCGAAAGGCATAACAGTGAACTCATAATGACCATAACGCGTACGAAAAGCTGTCTTGGGAATATCTTCTTCGAGAACTTGAAGTTGATGATACCCAGAACGTAGATCAATCTTTGAAAAGCAAGTAGCACCCTGTAGCTGATCAAAGAGATCATCAATGCGAGGTAGGGGATATCGATTCTTGATGGTAAGCTTGTTCAGCTCACGATAATCGATACACATCCTGAATGATCCATCTTTCTTTTTCACGAATAGGACAGGAGCGCCCCAAGGGGAAAAGCTTGGACGGATGAATCCTTTGTCAGAAAGCTCCTGAAGCTGCTTAGATAACTCTTGCATCTCAGACGGTGCAAGACGATAAGGTGACTAAGCAATGGGATTTGCACCAGGTATGAGATCGATGCGAAACTCAACTTGGCGTACAGGGGGTAAACCAGGTAATTCTTCAGGAAATACCTCTGGGTAATCCCGAACAACAGGGATATCTTGGATAGTCTTACCCTTGCCTTTATCCTCTACGACATGTGCTAAGAAAGCAACATACTTCTTTCGCAGGTATTTGTGGGCTTGGGTAAAAGACATAAGCTTAAGGCTACTAGCAAGTTTCTCCCCACGAATTTCTAAGATCTCGCCAGTCGAAAGCGGTATTCGGACCAACTTCTCAAAACATACCACCTCAGCATGGTACTTGGATAACCAATCTATTCCTACTATGACGTCGAAGCTCCCGAGTTGCATCGGTGTGAGGTCGATAGGGAAAAGATGGTTATTGAGATTCAACTGGCAATTTCGAAGAACAGAGTCGAGTACAACAGGTTCACCACTAGCTACTTCTACTGTCAAGGGCTTTCCTAGTTTTGTTCTAGTCATCGCAAGCAAAGGCTCAAATGCTAAGGACACAAAACTCTTATCGGCACCCGAATCAAATAGAACAGAAGCAGGATGGTTGTTAACAAGGAACGTACCGTTCACCACTTCGTTATCTGCGCGATCCACATTGGCATTCAGATTAAAAGCTCTACCACGAGCCGGTGCTTGGTTCGCATTTGCCAATCTCGGGCAATTGTTCCTGTAGTGGGTCAAATCCCCACAGTTGAAACATGAACCAGGCGGAAAGTGAGGTCGTGCAGGATTCTGGGCAGGGTTCTGTGCAGCTGGGTTCTGATTAAGAGCAAAACGACAAGTATTCGCAAGATGACCAGACTTGCCATAATTTGTGCAGATACGGCATTGCAGCTGTGGCTGGTGGTGGCTGTTACATCTGTTGCACAGAGGTGCATTTCCTGCATACTGCCTTTTGGCAGCAGGTTGTGCAACCTGATTCTGTGCAGCCTGATTAGGAGCAGCCTGGTTTGTCTGAGTGGTAACAGCAAAATTTTTGGAAGCCTTACGCTTCCTCGACTTCTTAGAAGACTCAGCAGCCTTCTTGCCCTTGTTATCCTTGGCGCCATCAGACTGTTTCTGCTTTTGTCACCCTTTCTGTGGAGTTTACCCTTCTTGATTTGGGATTCAGTAAGGGTAGCAGCTAGCTCAATGGCCTGTCGGACGGTAGTAGGGTGAGTGCCAGTGACAATATCCTGAACAGGATCTGGCAAACCGTCTATGTACTTCTCAATAGCCTTATCCAAAGGCGTGACCATTGTCGGACAGAGCAAGCTTAACTCCTCATATCTGTCAGTGTAAGCCCGGTGTTCACCACTGACTTGCTTCAGATCCTTGAACTCATCTTCGAGTGCCCTCTGCTCGTGTCGAGGACAAAATTCTCTCATCATGAGAGTCCTGAGTTCCTCCCAAGTCTGACCCAAAGCAACATCAGCACCTCTATCTCTCATTACCCCATTCCACCAGGTAAGAGCCCTCTTCTGGGATACACTCGAGGCAAACTCGACCTTACGATTGTTCGGACACTGAACATGGCGAAATGTGCTCTCAAGACTCTCAAACCACTGTAGAAGCCCAGTTGCTCCTTCAGTACCACTAAACTTGAGCGATTTAGCCGAGTTAAACTGTTTAAAGTTGCACGGAGCAGGTGCATTAACATTGTTATTGGTGGCTTGGTTTTTTTGAGTTATGAGACCAGGTAGCATAGCAGCCATCTGCTGTGCTATAATGGCTGCCAGTTCGGCATCAGGTTGAGGAATGTTACGTCGAGGAGGCATTCTAAAAGAGGAAACATGAGAGAAAACGAGTGAGATGATGTGATGAAAATGAGATAACAATAAAATCGACAAAAAGCAAGGAAGGTGGTCATTTGTTTGTTACGACAAAGCAAACAAACAACACACGGTGACATATCAAAGTAAATGAGTCATAATAATGTATCACCGAAGACATGCTCACCTATAAGTGAACGCTCACCCCAAGAGTTCCCAGGTAAGAGTGACTGGTCCGATACCGCGGATTTGTACGAACACTCTAGCCTTAGACAGAAAACTCAGGGTACAGGCATTCACTCTTCCAGTTTGCACGTGTTCATATTATTTAGACCCAAAACTTTGACGGGATTTTGAAAATTTGGAAGACACGAGGCCAAAAGGAAATCATCTCAGGATAGATGATTGATCTCAAAATCGTTTTGGAATATTATGTTCAAGTTTTCGTAATCACCTAAGGATAGGTGACAGGTATTGTTTTAAAATCTTAACACAAGTAAACTTGTGTTAAGGTCCTAAAAAGTTATAGTCTAGGTCAAAGCATTGCTAATAACCTAATTCCCTATAACCATTGGCTCTGATACCAACTCTTCTGTCACACCCTGGCCGCGGTATAACAACAAAAGCCGCGGCGGAAACGTCGGGGAGGTGAGTAGCGACAGAATTAATTGTTTCAACAACCATGGCAAATAAAGTTTTGTATTATTAAAATTAAAGTTACATTGTCTTGAGTTCAAATAAACTACATAATAACTGTCTTTTAAGTCACTAAGGCCCGAGTCCGCCTAAGTGTAGCACAAACACCCTTATGCATTAGCACCTGAAACACATGTAAAAATAGGTACGTCAGCATAAAAATGCCTGTGAGGTACATAGGTTTTGTTTATGCAGATTCATGACTTATATGTGACATTTGTGCTTGTAATCATTGTAAACAGTTCGGTTATCAATGAAATAAAGTTATTTGATCCCAATGTTTGTTTATTCATGTTTTATGTTTTTCATGTTTTGGCTTTATTCGATTTCAAACTCTATATCGCTTTCTGGAAAATTTTACGCAAACTGGTACGAAAACGTAATCAGTTATATGCAACAAATACTCCGGAACATCATTTTATGCTTAACATACCTTAAATAACCTTTACATAACTTAGAAATAAGTTTCGAAGGCTTTGGTATGGCAAAATTCAGTTAATTCGCTTACAGGGACTAAAATTGACAAACTGCGAAAGTATGCCGATTTGAACTGTAACGAACATTCCGGAACATGATCATAAGTTAAACACACCTTCAATATCCTTTACATAGCTTAGAAATAGGCTTTGAGGGGTTCGGTGTGCTAAAATAAACTTTATGCTCATTCAGGGACTAAAAGTGTCAAAAAGTGCATAAGTTTGCACTTTCGCGCATATCTTACGTTCTGATTACTTCCGGACATCCAAAAATTTATGTAAGCATTAAAATATTATGTTTTAATGTTTGGCATGAGAAAAATCCATTCGTCGCGCAATTTGGATCGTTTTTCGCGCTTATGCGCATTCCGTCGTAATTAAGCGAACATCGCGATCGTACGACCAAACGGACCGACATCCGAGATATTTTTGAGCATGTTTTGAGTCCCCTATACTTTAACTTCATTTTAGAGCCTTGAAATGAGGTTAACGGGGCTTAAACGTGTCAAAAATGGGCCGAAACGCATGTTTCTAAGCTGCAGGGACCAAAACTGACAAATCTGTCAAATTTTCCTCAGGCGGGGCGCGTAAGGATTCTCCCAAACCTTAGGCGGGCCGCGTGAGGTCCCCAGAACTGCAAAAACAGTTTTAACAGCTGCTAACAGCTGTTATGCACTCAAAAACCCATTGCAAATGGTATTTTCGAATCAGGGGACTGAAATAATGGGCTCAAATGGTTTTTAAAAACTATGGGTACACATGGATGGCCAAGATCGAAGCACGCTTTGCGAGGAACGATCTTAACGGTTCACCAAATCCTATATATACCCCTCCATGTCTTGCCCATTTCCCTCACACTTGAATTCTGAGGTTGCTCTCTAAGTTGGGGTGCTTTGACACTTCATACCTGAGAGTACTCGGAATTCAATCTTGCGGGGACCCGTTGTAAGTATTCTTTCGTTCTTTTATTGCTTTTCGAGTCCGAAAGTCAAACTTTGTTTGACTTTCTGCATTGACCAGTTTATGGTCAATGCGAAGTTCGTTTGAACTTCATAACGTGAGCGTAATCACGTTGGTTATAGTCCCTAGCGACTATACCTACTGATTACCACGTTATCTAGGCTTAGTGACGAGCCGTAGTTTCGGTCAAAATGCGTTTTCTTGCGCATTTTGTAACCAAACTACTTTAGGGTATTAAAACCGTTTGTTTTAATACCAAACCTGTTTTCTAACATTACTAAACATGTTCTAGCATGTTTAGCTCGTCGCTTTTAGTTTTGTGCTTGTTTAGGGTCGTAAGGGTAAGCGATCTAATCAATCGCTTAGGCTTACGAACCCGACCCATTTGGTCGATCATTAGGATCCGACCAAACACATTAGGTGACCATAGTGTATAGGGAATAACCTTTCAAGGTTATACCTTATGGTCACGCCGTTTAAGTAGTTGTATGATAGGTAATGTATGTGCCTTAGGTAAATTACCAAAATACCCTTTTTACACTAAAAACCATTTTAAGCCTATGTAACATAATTTTTGACACCTAAACTAATTTAGCAACAATATTAAGTGTGTTAAGGCATATCTTGCTTGTCATAGGGCTAGTTAGGCATTTCAAGCGCGTTTTACGCAAACGACGCGTTAAAGTAGCATAAGCTACCTAAGCGGGTCGTAACGGGTCAAAAGCACTTAGGATAAGTTTCGTTTTAGTATGTAGGCTTTGTCAAACCATATTACATAAGTTCCCACACTTATTTGGTTTGAGAACCCTCGTACTACCCGATCCTCCGATAGGTCCGTTTATTAATGTAGGTGCCTTTATAGGTGCTGTTTGATTCCGTGATCTTCTAGCATTGCTTGGTGGTTGTTCTACGACTTCTAAGCAATCTCAAGTGAGTACATAGTCCCCTCTTTTACTGTTTTTCAACATTTTGGGGTGAAACACATGTGCCTACTTGTTACTTTCGTGCTTTCATGTTTTCTCATCATACACTTGCTATGTTCATTAAATACTTCGATTTACATGACATTTTATGCTACGTATGTTCGTTTAGCGCATACTTAGTACATTTATTTTACATGACATTTTCACGCTATGTATGTTCATCATACTTAGTGCATTTGTTTTACATGACATTTTCACGCTATGTATGTTCATCATACTTAGTGCATTTGTTTTACATGACATTTTCATGCTTACCTTTAATTTGTTTAAAGGTTTATCACCACAGTTGCAAGGCTTGGATGTATGCATTTTCACAATACCGCATAAATGTTTGTATTCATTATAGCATGCATTTTCCACAAAACATAGCGTTGATTTAAACCATGTTTTACTTCAATACACTGTTTTGTGCATTTTTCCTATGGTTTAGTTGATACATATTTCACTAACCATACATTGACATTTTGATTACACATTACATGATTGATATTTGACATAGACAATGTTGATATTGATATATATACATTTTGACATGGTTTTCACAATAACATTGGGCAAATGGTTTAGACATGGGCAACTTTCACTGGGTGGTTTATTTAAGTCATTCAACTTGGACTTAATCATTTTTCTTACAAATAACACATTTTTCATAAGACATTGTTTTACAACACTGTTCGATAAATATATATATATACAAACTCATTTTACTTAGTTATTCATTTAACCTTACATTACTTTTTCACATATCATCTACTTTATCATCGCTTTTCAAATGATTTATAAAACAAAACATGTTACAAGGATCATGACTGACTTTGTTAAACAACCCTTTTCTAAAACCTAAGTCATGAATCCTATTTTCACAAAACCTATGTTACTCACTGGCATTTTTATGCTAACGTACTTTATTTTCACATGTGTTTCAGGAGCTAATGCATAGCTTGATCGTGATACGCTAGGGTGGACTTGGGCCTTAGTGACTTTAAAATGAAGCTAGTCTAATTAAAACATGTTATGTACTCTATGTTTCAGTTATTTCGAGACAATGTACCTCTTTTATTGATAAATAAAATATAACTTTAAATGCCATGGTTGTGAAACAATAATTCTGTTACAACACTCCCCGACGTTTCCGCCACGATTTGATGTTTTACGTGGTCGGGGTGTGACAGAAGAGTTGGTATCAGAGCCAATGGTTATAGGGAATTAGGTTATTAGTAATGCTTTGACCTAGACTATAACCTTTCTAGGACCCCAACACAAGTTGTCTTGTGTTTAGATTTTAAAACATGCACTTCACCTATCCTTAGGTGATCATCAAAACAAGAACCCAGATTTCTAAAACGATTTCTGAAAAACAATCCTCTTTTTTTTTTTTTCAAATGATCTATTTTATTGTTTTGAACCCTTCTGACTTTTCAAATTGATTTTGGAAATTTATCATTTGCTTTAATGATTCTTTTGGCCTTGTGCCTTTCGAGTTTTCAAAATCTCGTCAAAGTTTGGGTCTAAATGATGTGAACACGTGCAAACTGGAAGGTTGAATGCCTGTACCCTGAGTTTTCTGTCTAAGGCTAGAGTGTTCGTACAAATCCACATAATCGGACCAGTCACTCTTACCTGGGAACTCTTGGGGTGAGTGTTCACTTATAGGCGAGCATGTCTTCGTTAAGCATTGTTTATGGATCCATTTACTTTGATTAGTCACTGTGCGTCATTTGTTTGCTTTGTGATACGGACAAATGACCACCATCCTTGCTTTGATGATTTTGTTTCATCTCATTCTTTTCATCTAATCATCTCACTCGTTTCCTCTCGTGTTTTCCTCTTTTCTTTAAGCATGCCTCCTCGACGCGAAAATCAGCTACCCAATGCCGAACTGGCGGAAATCATCGCACAGCATATGGCTGCGGCGTTCCCGAATCTTATTGCTCAGTTTAATCAAGCAAACGTCAATCAGAACGCTCCTTGTAACTTTAAGAGTTTCAATTCGGCTAAACCACTCAAGTTCAGTGGTACCGAAGGAGCAACTGGGCTTCTTCAATGGTTTGAGAGCATTGAGAATACTTTTCGTCATGTTCAGTGTCCTGATAATCGCAAGGTCGAGTTTGCTTCAAGTGTCTTTCAGAAGAGGGCGTTGACATGGTGGAACGGGGTTATGAGAGATCGAGGTGCTGAAGTCGCTTTAGCACAATCATGGGCTGAGCTAAGGACTCTCATGATGAGTGAGTTCTGTCCTCGTCATGAGCTACGAAAGTTGGAAAGGGAGTTTGACAATCTGAAACAGGTTAGTGGTGAGCACCGGGCGTACACTGATAGATATGAAGAGTTGAGTTTGCTATGCCCAACAATGGTCACCCCACTTGACAAAGCTATCGAAAGATACATCGATGGTCTACCTGATTCTGTGCAAGACATTGTTACCGGGAGTAAACCTACCACTGTCCATCAGGCCATTGAGTTAGCTGCGACATTAACAGAATCGCAGGTCAGAAAGGGGAAATTGCATAGGAAGGGTGACAAGGGTAAGAAGCAGGATTCTGACAAAGGGGATAGCAAGAAAGGTAAGAAAGGGAAGGATTCTGGCTCATCAAGGGGCTCTAGGAAGCGAAAGGCTTCCCAAAATTTTGCAATCACTGCCCAACAGAACCAGGCAGCACCCAATCAGCCAGCGCAGCCTCCCGCGAAGAAACGGTATGAAGGGAATGCACCTTTGTGCAATAGGTGCAATAGTCATCATCAGCAACAACTCCCGTGTCGTTTCTGTACCAACTGTGGGAAGTCAGGTCATCTTGCAGAAGTTTGTCGTTTTGCTCGAAATCAGGTAGCTCAACCACCTGTTCAACAGCAAGCTGCACGACCTCACTACCCTCCCGGCTCATGCTTTAATTGCGGAGACCTGACTCATTATCGAAACCAGTGTCCAAGGCTGGTTAATGCAAATCCAGTTCAGGCTCAGGCTCGTGGACGAGCTTTCAATATGAATGCTGTTGAGGCGCAGGCAGACAACGAAGTGGTGAACGGTACGTTCTTAGTTAATAATCAACCTGCGTCTGTTCTTTTTGATTCAGGGGCCGATAAAAGTTTTGTGTCTTAATCTTTCGAACCATTGCTTCGCGTGTCTAGAACAAAACTAGGTAAACCTTTGACTGTTGAAGTTGCGAATGGTGAACCCATTGTTCTTAATTCCATTCTTCGCAACTGCCAATTAAACCTTAGCAACCATCTTTTTCCTATTGACCTCACGCCTATGCGTCTTGGAAGTTTCGACATTATTGTGGGTATGGATTGGTTAGCCAAGCATCGCGCAGAGGTAGTTTGTTTCGAGAAGATCGTTCGTGTGCCGCTCCCGTTAGGTGAGATCCTACAGGTTCGTGGTGAGAAACCTGTTAGTAGCCTCAAGCTTATGTCTTGTTCTCAAGCTCGGAAGTATCTGCGAAAGAACTATGTGGCCTTCTTGGCACATGTTACGGCAGATAAAGACCAAGGTAAGTCTATTCAAGATATCCCTGTTGTTCGGGATTATCCGGAGCTGTTTCCTGAAGAATTACCTGGTCTACCCCCAGCACGCCAAGTCGAGTTCCATATCGATCTTGTACCTGGTGCAAATCCTATTGCCAAAGCTCCATATCGCCTTGCACCATCTGAGATGCAAGAGCTATCTAAGCAGCTTCAGGAGCTTTCTGACAAAGGTTTTATCCGTCCTAGCTTTTCTCCTTGGGGTGCTCCCGTTCTCTTTGTCAAGAAGAAGGATGGATCCTTCAGAATGTGTATCGATTATCGTGAGCTGAATAAGCTTACCATCAAGAATCGATATCCCCTACCTCGCATTGATGATCTTCGTACTTTGCTTATGGATGAGGCCCATAAATCTCGTTATTCTATCCATCCTGGCTCAGACAAAATGTATAAGGATCTTCGTACTCAGTATTGGTGGCCTGGTATGAAGAAAGACATTGCCTTATACGTTTCAAAATGCCTTACTTGTCTTAAGGTTAAGGCCGAACACCAGCATCCTTATGGTCTTTTAGAGCAACCAGAGATTCCAGTTTGGAAATGGGAAAACATCACTATGGATCTCATTACTAAACTTCCGCGCACTAAGAAAGGTCATAATGCCATCTGGGTAATTGTGGACCGTCTTACTAAATCAGCGCATTTCTTGCCAATCCGTGAGGATTTTTCTGCTGATGATTTGGCTAAAATCTACGTGGATGCAATTGTATCTCAACATGGTGTTCCTTTGAACATTATTTCGGACAGGGATGCTCGTTTCTCTTCTCGATTTTGGAGAACCATGCAATCTGCTATGGGGACCCAACTCAATCTGAGCACAGCCTATCATCCACAAACTGATGGCCAAACTGAAAGAACAATCCAGACTTTGGAGGATATGCTTAGAGCTTGTGTGATCGACTTCGGTGGTAGTTGGGATTCACATCTTCCATTGATTGAATTCTCCTACAACAACAGTTATCACTCCAGCATCAACATGGCTCCTTTCGAGGCTCTCTATGGTCGAAAATGTCGTTCACCAGTCTGCTGGAATGAGATAGGTGAGGCTCAGATTATTGGACCTGACCTCATTCTGGAGACAACTGACAAGGTTAAGAAAGTTCGTGATAACTTACAGGCAGCTCGAAGCCGTCAAAAGAGTTACGCGGACCTAAAACGCAAGCCCTTGGATTTTCAAGTCGGTGATCGAGTATTACTTAAGGTCTCACCTTGGAAAGGTGTGATCAGATTTGGAAAGAAAGGAAAACTTGCACCTAGATACGTTGGACCATTCCAGATCGTTGAAAGAATCGGTAAGGTAGCCTACAGACTTCAATTGCCTCCTGAACTTGGAAATGTTCATCCAACTTTCCACGTATCCAACCTCAAAAGGTGCTTAGCTGATAAGAACCTCCACATACCACTTGACGAAATTCGTATTGATAAAACACTACACTTTGTTGAGAAACCTGTGGAAATTATGGATCGTGAAGTCAAATGGCTTAAACGCAAGCGCATTCCATTGGTTAAAGTTCGCTGGGAATCTAAACGTGGACCTGAGTTTACTTGGGAACGTGAAGATCAAATGAAGGCGAAGTATCCACATCTATTCCCACGAGTTTCCTCTAAACGAATTTCGGGACGAAATTCCCACAAGTAGGGGAGACTGTGACATTTGTGCTTGTAATCATTGTAAACAGTTCGGTTATCAATGAAATAAAGTTATTTGATCCCAATGTTTGTTTATTCATATTTGATGTTTTTCATGTTTTGGCTTTATTCGATTTCAAACTCTATATCGCTTTCTGGAAAATTTTACGCAAACTGGTACGAAAACGTAATCAGTTATATGCAACAAATACTCCGGAACATCATTTTATGCTTAACATACCTTAAATAACCTTTACATAACTTAGAAATAAGTTTCGAAGGCTTCGGTATGGCAAAATTCAGTTAATTCGCTTACAGGGACTAAAATTGACAAACTGCGAAAGTATGCCGATTTGAACTGTAACGAACATTCCGGAACATGATCATAAGTTAAACACACCTTAAATATCCTTTACATAGCTTAGAAATAGGCTTTGAGGGGTTCGGTGTGCTAAAATAAACTTTATGCTCATTCAGGGACTAAAAGTGTCAAAAAGTGCATAAGTTTGCACTTTCGCGCATATCTTACGTTCTGATTACTTCCGGACATCCAAAAATTTATGCAAGCATTAAAATATTATGTTTTAATGTTTGGCATGAGAAAAATCCATTCGTCGCGCAATTTGGATCGTTTTTCGCGCTTATGCGCATTCCGTCGTAATTAAGCGAACATCGCGATCGTACGACCAAACGGACCGACATCCGAGATATTTTTGAGCATGTTTTGAGTCCCCTATACTTTAACTTCATTTTAGAGCCTTGAAATGAGGTTAACGGGGCTTAAACGTGTCAAAAATGGGCCGAAACGCATGTTTCTAAGCTGCAGGGACCAAAACTGACAAATCTGTCAAATTTTCCTTAGGCGGGGCGCGTAAGGATTCTCCCAAACCTTAGGCGGGCCGCGTGAGGTCCCCAGAACTGCAAAAACAGTTTTAACAGCTGCTAACAGCTGTTATGCACTCAAAAACCCATTGCAAATGGTATTTTCGAATCAGGGGACTGAAATAATGGGCTCAAATGGTTTTTAAAAACTATGGGTACACATGGATGGCCAAGATCGAAGCACGCTTTGCGAGGAACGATCTTAACGGTTCACCAAATCCTATATATACCCCTCCATGTCTTGCCCATTTCCCTCACACTTGAATTCTGAGGTTGCTCTCTAAGTTGGGGTGCTTTGACACTTCATACCTGAGAGTACTCGGAATTCAATCTTGCGGGGACCCGTTGTAAGTATTCTTTCGTTCTTTTATTGCTTTTCGAGTCCGAAAGTCAAACTTTGTTTGACTTTCTGCATTGACCAGTTTATGGTCAATGCGAAGTTCGTTTGAACTTCATAACGTGAGCGTAATCACGTTGGTTATAGTCCCTAGCGACTATACCTACTGATTACCACGTTATCTAGGCTTAGTGACGAGCCGTAGTTTCGGTCAAAATGCGTTTTCTTGCGCATTTTGTAACCAAACTACTTTAGGGTATTAAAACCGTTTGTTTTAATACCAAACCTGTTTTCTAACATTACTAAACATGTTCTAGCATGTTTAGCTCGTCGCTTTTAGTTTTGTGCTTGTTTAGGGTCGTAAGGGTAAGCGATCTAATCAATCGCTTAGGCTTACGAACCCGACCCATTTGGTCGATCATTAGGATCCGACCAAACACATTAGGTGACCATAGTGTATAGGAAATAACCTTTCAAGGTTATACCTTATGGTCACGCCGTTTAAGTAGTTGTATGATAGGTAATGTATGTGCCTTAGGTAAATTACCAAAATACCCTTTTTACACTAAAAACCATTTTAAGCCTATGTAACATAATTTTTGACACCTAAACTAATTTAGCAACAATATTAAGTGTGTTAAGGCATATCTTGCTTGTCATAGGGCTAGTTAGGCATTTCAAGCGCGTTTTACGCAAACGACGCGTTAAAGTAGCATAAGCTACCTAAGCGGGTCGTAACGGGTCAAAAGCACTTAGGATAAGTTTCGTTTTAGTATGTAGGCTTTGTCAAACCATATTACATAAGTTCCCACACTTATTTGGTTTGAGAACCCTCGTACTACCCGATCCTCCGATAGGTCCGTTTATTAATGTAGGTGCCTTTATAGGTGCTGTTTGATTCCGTGATCTTCTAGCATTGCTTGGTGGTTGTTCTACGACTTCTAAGCAATCTCAAGTGAGTACATAGTCCCCTCTTTTACTGTTTTTCAACATTTTGGGGTGAAACACATGTGCCTACTTGTTACTTTCGTGCTTTCATGTTTTCTCATCATACACTTGCTATGTTCATTAAATACTTCGATTTACATGACATTTTATGCTACTTATGTTCGTTTAGCGCATACTTAGTACATTTATTTTACATGACATTTTCACGCTATGTATGTTCATCATACTTAGTGCATTTGTTTTACATGACATTTTCACGCTATGTATGTTCATCATACTTAGTGCATTTGTTTTACATGACATTTTCATGCTTACATTTTGGGTATGACATTTGGTTTGTTTAAGTGGGACAATATACATTCATTAACATTGATCACGCCGCTCGTTAGTAGGTAATGGTACCATAGGAATTGACAACTCCCGTTCCTGAAATCCTGGGTATGTTTGGATTGGAAGGAATGACCGAATTCGATTAAAACATTTAGACAGATAGACCTTTAATTTGTTTAAAGGTTTATCACCACAGTTGCAAGGCTTGGATGTATGCATTTTCACAATACCGCATAAATGTTTGTATTCATTATAGCATGCATTTTCCACAAAACATAGCGTTGATTTAAACCATGTTTTACTTCAATACACTGTTTTGTGCATTTTTCCTATGGTTTAGTTGATACATATTTCACTAACCATACATTGACATTTTGATTACACATTACATGATTGATATTTGACATAGACATTGTTGATATTGATATATATACATTTTGACATGGTTTTCACAATAACATTGGGCAAATGGTTTAGACATGGGCAACTTTCATTGGGTGGTTTATTTAAGTCATTCAACTTGGACTTAATCATTTTTCTTACAAATAACACATTTTTCATAAGACATTGTTTTACAACACTGTTCGATAAATATATATATACAAACTCATTTTACTTAGTTATTCATTTAACCTTACATTACTTTTTCACATATCATCTACTTTACCATCGCTTTTCAAATGATTTATAAAACAAAACATGTTACAAGGATCATGACTGACTTTGTTAAACAACCCTTTTCTAAAACCTAAGTCATGAATCCTATTTTCACAAAACCTATGTTACTCACTGGCATTTTTATGCTAACGTACTTTATTTTCACATGTGTTTCAGGAGCTAATGCATAGCTTGATCGTGATACGCTAGGGTGGACTTGGGCCTTAGTGACTTTAAAATGAAGCTAGTCTAATTAAAACATGTTATGTACTCTATGTTTCAGTTATTTCGAGACAATGTACCTCTTTTATTGATAAATAAAATATAACTTTAAATGCCATGGTTGTGAAACAATAATTCTGTTACAACACTCCCCGACGTTTCCGCCACGATTTGATGTTTTACGTGGTCGGGGTGTGACATTATATTTGAAAGAAGTGTTTAATAAAATGTAGTCATGAACCTTATAAAATGTTTTCCTTTGTAAAACCATGTGAAAATCAATGAAAATCAATTTATGATGAAATGATAATGCATGGTTAAATGAATAACCAAGTGAAAATGAATTTGGATAAAATGTGTACTTTGTAAAACAATGTCTTGTTCTTGTATAAAATGTTTCATGTCTTGCCCAAGTGATTCATATAACGCAACAATGTATAATATAATAAAAGCACTTATATATAGGAAGTACCAGCGGCGTATCCACCATGCTTTTATCACATAACACATAGCCCCGTTACATAAGTCACTTATCAATAACCAACCAAAATGTCTCGTTCTATGTCAAAAATGTATATGTGTAAACCATGTACAATGTCATGTGTGAAATGTTTCATGTATAACCAAATGAAATGCATAGCAAGTAGGAAATCATCTACTTAAACTATGTGATGATGTCAATGTATAAACTGTGTCATGTATGGTGAATAACTAGAAGCTACTCAACCCCATAAAAAATATACAAAACAATGTTTTTGAATAAACCTAAGTGTAAATCAAATGTTATGTTTTGCAGAAAAACAATGCTTTATGATTACAAACATTTATGCAGTAATGTTAATCGCATACATTCAAGCCTTGCGACTGTGGCGACAAACCCTTAAACGAATTAAAGGTTCATCTAAAGTTATGTAGTCGGATTCTGTCATCCCCAACTTCCAAACAAACCCAGGAAATCGGAAACGGGAGTTGTCAATTCCTATGGTACCATTACATAAGTCCGAGCGGCGTGATCAATGTTAATGAATGTATTATTGTCCCGATTGAACATACCAAATGTCATAACCAATGTAGCATGTGAAAACCATGTACTAGGAATGCTAAGTAAACATGCCTAGTAGAAATGTTCATGTAAAACAATGTGCTAGCATGCTCAGTAAACATACATAGCAAAAGTGTCATGTAAAGCAATGTGCTCCATATGCTAAGTAAACATATGCAACAAATGCGTAACAAATCAATGTTCTAGCATGCTTAACATGCATAGCAAAAGATAGTGAAAGCATGTACTAAATATGTACTAGATGAAATTAGCATGTTTATGTCATAAAAGCATGAAATGCACAAAAGTAACATGTATGTACATGTGTATCACCCCAAAACATTTGAAAACGGTAAAAGAGGGGAACTATGTACTCACTTGGGATTGCTAATTAGTCTTGAGAATAAGACCAATTTAAGCTCCAAGGGTCACGGAATCAACCGGCACCTAGTATAGGTAACTATGTTAATAAATCAGCTCCTAAATCGGGAGATAGGATAGAATGAGGTTCTATAAATCAAATGAGTAATTGAACTCATATGGTATGATTTAATAGGCCCTACATTCTGATTGGAAAGCCTACCTAAGTGCTTTTGACCCGTTTCGACCCATTACGGTAACATAAGTCACTATAATGCGTCATTTGCGTAAAACTATGTTTGGATGGTTATCTATGTGCTATGTCAAGTCTTACATGCCCAATTATCCCTTAATATGTTACTAAATCAGATTACATGTCAAAAATATGTTCACATAATCAAAATACGGATTTTAGCTTCAAAAGGGCATTTTGGTCATTTCCTATGGGCATACAAGCTAACTAGCATATGACTAACCGATCCTATGTGATCATAAGGTTATAACCTCAGTGGTTATTCCCTATGAAACTATGATCACTAACTAAGCTTGGTCGGATCCTAAAGATCGACCAAACGGGTCGGGTTCGGAAGTATAAGCGGTTGTTTAGACCGCTTAACTTACGACCCTAAACAAGCACAAACTAATAGTGTCGAGTTAGACATGTCAAAACATGTCTAACCTACTGATTTGGTATCAAAACAAAGTGTTTTGATACCCTAAAATAGTTCCGAGGCAAAATGCGTGCTAAACGCACTTTGACCGAAACTTTGACTCGACATTACAACTAGCTAACGTGGAAATCAGCGGCTATAATCACGAAGGATTATAACTATCGTGATTACAATCACGTTTCAAAGTTCAATCGAACTTTGACTTGACCAATTGATGGTCAAAACCGAAAGTCAAACTGTTGGCCAAACGTTTGACTTTCTGCACTACATAAGGAAAAAGCAAATAAAAGAATAAAAGAATGCCCACTAAGGGTCCTTGCTATCTTTTCAACAAGAAGACAAAGTCCCAAATCAGATTAGATAAGCTCTCAAGCAGATGAGAGAAGAGAATACAAGAATGAGCAAGGAAATGAGTTGATGGAGCATGCTATTTATAGTTGTAGTGAGTTAATAGGATCATCACAAGTGTTTTGATTAGCCATTAAGCAAAGAAATCTGGCCATCCACTTGTTACAAGCTAATTAGAGCCTTGGTGAACACACAAACTTGCCCACCACACAAAGAATTAACCATAACAGCCCCTAAAGATCAAACAGATTGCTAAAACTCATTTCTGGTCACTGGGCATGCTTTACGGTCCGCAAGGGGACCCTTACGGTCCGTAAGGACCTTGCTGCAGATCAGCAAGTTTCCCAAAATGACAGATTTGGCCCCTGCACTTGTTTGAGTCCATTTCAGGCACTTTTGACACCCATTAAGCCATTTTCAAGGCTCCACAAGGTCAATAAAGTTAGGGGACTCAAAATATGCTTGGAAAACTCACGGATGTCGGTTCGTTTAGCTGTATGGTTGCGTTGTTTGGCTAATTACGACGGAAATCGTAACGAGCGCGAAAATGATCCAAATTGCGAAACAAATGAAATTTTTGCATGCCGATCACTAAAATAAAAATATTTTAGTGTGTACAAAAATTTTGGATGTCCAGAAGTGGTCAGAACGTAAGATATGTGCGCAAATGCAAACTTACGCCGTTTTTGACACTTTTAGTCCCTGTAAGATCATGTAAGCATGTTTTCGCACAACGAACCTATCAAAGCTTATTTCTAAGCCATGTTTAGGTTATATATGGTATGTTTAACTTATGATCAAGTTCCGGACTGTACGTTGCCTTACGAAAAGGCATACTTTTGCAAGTTGACGCAAATAGTCCCTGAGAGCGAATAAACTTGTTTTTGCCATACCAAAGCCTTCAAAACTTATTTCTAAGTTATGTAAAGGTTATTTAAGGTATGTTAAGTTTATGATGATGTTCCGGAGTGTTTGTCGCGTTTTACTGATCGTGATAACGCATCAGTTCGCGTATAACTTTCCAGAGAGCGATATAGAGTTCAAAATCGATCAAAAATCAACATGGGCACAAAACCAAACATAAATGACAAACATTGGGATCAAAACACACTATTTTATTAATATTGTATTGTTCAGAGTCTGCAAAATGATATCACAAGCACAGATGTCACACTTTCCTATAAATACCCAACCCATTTGCCCATCTTCCTCACATTTGATCTGAGTTTTCTCTAAGTGGTTGTGTTTGTGCACTTCCTACCTGAGATTACTTGGAATCAAACCTTGCGGGGACCTTCTGTAAGTATTCTTTCGCGTTTTTCGTTCGTTTTAGCGTTTAAGTCAAACCGTGTTTGACTTCCTGCTTTGACCAGTTTATGGTCAACGCGAAGTTCGTTTGAACTTCATAACGTGAGCATAATCACGATGGTTATAGTCCCTAGTAACTATACCTACTGACTACCACGTTATCTAGGCTCAGTGACGAGTCGTAGTTTTGGCCAAAATTCGTTTTCCCGCGTATTTTGTAACCAAACTACTCTAGGGTATTAAAACCGTTTGTTTTAATACCAAACCTGTTTTCTAACTTTACTAAACATGTTTTAGCATGTTTAGATCGTCACTTTTAGATTTGTGCTTGTTTAGGGTCGTAAAGGTAAGCGATCTAATCGATCGCTTATACTTTCGAACCCGACCCATTTGGTCGATCATTAGGATCCGACCAAACCTTTTAGGTGACCATAGTTGTATAGGGAATAACCTTCCGAGGTTATACCTTGTGGTCACGACGTTTAAGTAGTTGTATGATAAGTAGTTCTTATGCCTTAGGTAAATTACCAAAATGCCCTTTTTACACATAAATTCATTTTAAGCATATATAACTTAATTTTTGACATCTAAACTGATTTAGCAACAATATTAGACATGATAAGGCATATAATACTTGTCATAGGACTAGTTAGGCTTTCCGAATGCGTTTTACGCAAACGACGCGTTAAAGTGGCATAAGCTACCTAAACGGGTCGTAATGGGTCAAAAGCACATAGGATAGGTTTCGTTTTAGTATGTAGGCTTTGTTAAACCATATCACATAAGTTCCCATACTTATTTGGTTTACGAACCCTCGTACTACCCGATCCTCCGATAGGTCCGTTTATTATTGTAGATACCTATATAGGTGCCGTTTGATTCCGCGATCTTCTAGCTTTGCTTGGTGGTTATTCTAGGACTTCTAAGCAATCTCAAGTGAGTACATAGACCCCTCTTTTACTGTTTCCAAACATTTTGGGGTGAAACACATGTGCCTACTTGTTACTTTCATGCTTTTCATGATTTCATATCATATACATGCTATGTTCATTAGTACGCTAGTAGTACATGATTTCATTATGTTTTAGCTATGTATGCCCATTGTGTGCATACTTAGTACATCCTTTTACATAACATTCCATGCTATGTATGTTCATCATACTTAGTACATTTTACATCACATGCTATGTATGTCCATCCGTTGCATACTTAGTACATCGTTTTACAAGACATTTTATGCTTTGTATCATGCTATGTATGTCCATCCGTCGCATACTTAGTACATTGTTTGTGCATTCTTACCTATGGTTTGGTTATTACATTTTTCACTTGCCATACAAGACATTTTGTTTACACATTACTTGATTGACATTTGACAACGGTTTAGACATGGGCAATTTACATTGGTGGTTTATGTGGGTAAGTGATTTGAGTAACGAGACGTGTGTAATGTGATACAAGCATGGTGGATACGCCGCTGGTACTTCCTATATATAAGTGCTTGTATTATATTACATGGCGTAGCGTTATTTAAATCATTCAATTGGATTTATACATTTTTACACAAATAACATATTTTTCACAAGACATTGTTTTACAAAACAGTTTGTTTTATACAAACTCATTTTTTTTACTTGGTTATTCATTTAACCTTACATCATTCTTTTTAACTATACATATCTATCATCGATTTTCAAACATTTTATAAAAGCAAACACTTAAACTGGATTCATGACAAGTTTTTGTTAAACATTTTCTCAAACCTAGGTCATGAATCCTATTTTTCATAAAACCTATGTACTCGTCGGCATTTTTATGCTGATGTATTTTCACATGTGTTTCAGGTACTATAATTGATGACTATTGATGATGATATTGATGCATGCTCACATAGGATTGGATGAGGCCTTAGTGACATTAAAAGATGCAAGACTAGTTAATTTTGTTATGTTTCTTTATTGTTAAGACATTGTGACTGATTTAATTCAATAAAACGAAATTTGTTTAATCCATGGTTGTGAAACAATGATTCTGTTACAACACTCCCCGACGTTTCCGCCACGTTTTGTTGTTTTACGTGGTCGGGGTGTGACAGAAAAAGTTGGTATCAGAGCCAATGGTTTTAGAGAATTAGGTTATTAGTAATGCTTTGACCTAGACTATAACCTTCCTAGGACCCTAACGCAAGTTTACTTGCGTTTAGTCATAAAACAATACCGTCACTTATCCTTAGGTGACAACCACAACAAGAACATAAATTTGATCTGCTTTGAAAACTAATCATCTGTTCTAGGATGATTGATTACTAGGTTTTGAACCCTTTGTTATAAGGTTTCGAACCCTTTAAGTTTTCAAAATTCCGTCAAAATTTTGGGTCTAAATAATGTGAACACGTGCAAACTGGAAGATGGGTGCCTGTACCCTGAGTTTTCTGTCTATGGCTAGAGTGTTCGTACAAATCCGCTGTATCAGACCAGTCACTCTTACCTGTGAACTCTTGGGGTGAGTATCCACTTATAGGCGAGCATGTCTTCGCGATACATTATGGGGACCTATTTACTTTGATTCAGCCTTTGTGTGTCATTTGTTTGCTTCATGGTTCAAACAAATGACCATCACCCATGCTTTTGATCGGTAATTTCCTATTCTTACCCAATTCCATTTCACTTGTTTCTCTCTCTTGTTTCCCTTTTAATGCCTCCACGACGCGACAATCAGATACCTAATGAAGAACTGGCAGCTATCATTACGCAGCAAATGACTGCTGCAATCCCGAACATCGTTGCTCAATGCAACCAAGCTCTCAACAACAATAATGCACCCTGTAACTTCAAGACGTTCAACTCAGCTAAGCCATCAAAGTTTTCCGGGTCTCAAGGAGCGACTGCACTTCTGCAATGGTTCGAGAGTCTAGAGAGCACCTTCAGACATGTTCAATGCCCAAATGAGCGAAAGGTAGACTTCGCTTCTAGTGTCTTTGAGAAGCGAGCTTTGACGTGGTGGAACGGTGTGATGAGAGATAGGGGTGCTAATGTGGCACTAGCTCAAACATGGGAGGAGCTTCGAGCTCTGATGATGAAGGAATTCTGTCCTCGTCATGAGATCAGGGCCTTGGAAAGGGAATTCGATGATCTTAAGCAAGACAGCGGTGAACATCGAGCCTACACCAATCGATATGAGGAGCTGAGCCTGTTGTGTCCTTCCATGGTTACGCCTTTGGATTAGGTGATCGAGAAATACATTGATGGTCTCCCTGACTCAGTTCAGGACATTGTTACTGCTGGTAATCCTACCACAGTTAGACAGGCCATTGAATTATCTGCTACCCTAACTGAATCTCAGATCAGGAAACGTAAGCTTTTCCGAAAGGGTGACAAGAAACCAATCGAGGAATCAAAGACCATGGATGAACAGACTGGATCCCCTAAGAAGTCAAAGAAGCGAAAGGCTTCTCAGAACTTCGCCATGGTTACTCACAATGATAAAGCTGTCCCCAACCAACCAGCTCAACCCCCTGCAAGGAAGCCATACAATGGAAATTCACCCTTGTGCAACCAATGTAACCTTCATCATCAAGCTAGGGTGAAGTGCCGCGAATGCCAAATTTGTGGACTTAAAGGTCACACAGCAAAGGTTTGCCGAGCTGCAGTTGCACCAAATCAAGCTGACAACAATCCTGCTCAAACTCGCTTTCCACCAGGTTCTTGCTACAATTGTGGCGAGATGGGTCATTTCCGAAGAAATTGCCCAAAGCTTGCTAATGCTAATCCAGCACAGTGATGAGCATCTGACCGACTAGAAGACAACACCCTTTAGAAATAATCATGTCTTGTGTATTATTTTCTTTTGTTGTCAAGGTCCATGAAACAGTTGTTATCATTGTTTATAAATAAATCTTTTATTTACATTGCAATGTATTTATGAGGTTGTATGTATAAAGAACATATCCCTTACAATACCGACAATTAAGGAATCGTATTCCTTGAAAAGCAAACTACCACCCAAAAAATTTTTCTATCTTATGATATCTTGCGTTTCCATGAAGTTCCTAAGTACTCGTTTCTTCTAAGAAAAACAAAGTACAAGGCGCAAGTTACAACACTGGACATATACCCAGAGTACCACTACAAATCCTTAATAGGGTACCTAAGGGTATTTCCATAAATCCAAAAATTTATGTGTTCCTTAATTCGAATATTACGTTTCTCTGGAAACAAAAATCGAAATTTTTGGAATATCTTCCTATCTTTTCAGATAGATCCCAGAGGACATTGAAGTCCATCTACTGGTTTCCATATCCATTTTCAATCAATAACAAGTTAATAACAAATTAATAACCAAGTTAAACAACTATGTGATTATGTGCTTATTTGTTTCCTTTTATGTTTTTGTGATCCAATTTTTTTTGTTATCCAAATCCTCGTAGAATCTTCCATATCTTCGTATAAGGGATTCATAGTAGGATATCCAAAGGTACTATATTAAATCCTCAATGGGCTTTTACGTGATAGTAAGGACCCTTGAATTATATTGTACTATTCCATAATTAGACCCCTTGAGTGGTCTAGTTAAACAGATGGATCCAAAAATCTAGTTAGGAATATCATGTGATGATATAGCTGAAAGGACTCCATAGGTGGTCTAATTAAAGAGATCATTTATTGATCTAATTAAAAGGACCCTATGGTAGTCTAGTCACCCTCATCACAAGTTTGATATTCTTCCCCAAAACATTACAAAACAAACTGTGCGGATTGTGCAAGGAATTACGTAATTATGGATGCATACGTAATTATGGAATTTAGTGCACAGAAACCACAGCAAGTTTTGTCGTGTATCTAGAGTTAACCCTGTTCATTTTCGTTTCTGAAGAAATTGTGGAAAATCACTCATTCCGTTCATTTTCGTATCTGAAGAAATTGTGGAAAATGACTCATTCCGTTCATTTTCGTTTTTGAAGAAATTATGGAAAATGACTCATTCCGTTCATTTTCGTATCTGAAGAAATTGTGGAAAATGACTCATTCCGTTCATTTTCGTATCTGAAGAAATTGTGGAAAATGACTCATTCCGTTCATTTTCGTATCTGAAGAAATTGTGGAAAATGACTCATTCCGTTCATTTTCGTTTCTGAAGAAATTGTGGAAAATGACTCATTCCGTTCATTTTCGTTACTGAAGAAATTAAGGAAAATGACTCATTCCATGCATTTTCATTTCTAAAGGATACCCATTAAGGAAAATGACTCATTCCGTGCATTTTCGTTTCTAAATGATACCCATTAAAGAAAATGACTCATTCTGTGCATTTTTCGTTTCTGAAAATTTTCCCTCGAAGGGAAATGAATATCCCTGATTTTTCCTTCATTTCCATTTTTGAAGAGTCTCCGTTAAGGAAATGACAGGATATTGCCTTGCATATCTTTGGTGGCTATTTGACACAAGGTCACAGATAGACTCCTACGAATAAATTTCGGGATGAAATTTCCTAAAGTAGGGGAGACTGTGACACCTGTGTCACCACCACCATCACACAAATACCAAGCTAATGAAATATTGTATTTCATATTTGGGATCTGTATAAATATGTGTATCTTTTGCACGTATCAATTCTTGTTCGATTTCGGGCTTTAAATCGCTTTCTAGAAGGTTATACGCGATCTAATTCGTAAATATAACTAGTTTAATGCAACAAACACTCCGGAATAGTTACATAGGCTTAACATACCTTAAATAACCCTTACATAACTTAGAAATAAGTTTTGGATGGTTTGGTATGCCGAAATCAAGTTTATTCGCTTACAGGGACTAAATTCGACAAACTGCGAAAGTATGTCAATTTGAACTGTAATGAACATTCCGGAACATGGCCATAAGTTAAAAACACCCTAAACATCCTTTGCATAACTTAGAAATAGGCTTTGAGGTGTTCGGTGTGCTAAAATAAACTTTATGTCCATTCAGGGACTAAAAGCGTCAAAAAATGCATAAGTTTGCATTTTCGCGCATATTTTACGTTCTGAATACTTCCGGACTTCCAAAAATTTATGTAAGCATTAAAATTTTTTATTTTAGTGTTTGGCATGACAAAATTCCATTTGTCGCCCAAATTGGATCGTTTTTGCGTTCGTTACGACTCCCGTCGTAATTAAGCGAACATCGCGATCGTACGACCAAACGAACCGACATCCGAGATATTTTTGAGCATGTTTTGAGTTCCCTATACTTTAACTTCATTTTGGAACCTTGAAATGGGGTTAACGGGGCTTAAACGTGTCAAAAATGGGCCAAAATGTGTATTTCACAAGTTCAGGGACTAAACTGCAAATTCTGAATACTTAGCCATGCGGCCCGCGTGAGCCCATGTGCATATCTTAAGCGGGCCGCCTGAGATGCCCAGTAACAGAAAAACCATTTTTCAAAACAGCAGCTTGTATTCGTTGAACTTGGACATGTTTTTGATCAATCTAGGGGCTGATTTTGATGGTTTTTAGTCACCCCTTGTATTGTAAAACAATGGGCACAAGTGGAGAGCCAAGATTGAAGCTCGAGTATCGAGAAACGATCCTAACGGTTGTGCATTTCCTATAAATACCCAACCCATTTGCCCATCTTCCTCACATTTGATCTGAGTTTTCTCTAAGTGGTTGTGTTTGTGCACTTCCTACCTGAGATTACTTGGAATCAAACCTTGCGGGGACCTTCTGTAAGTATTCTTTCGCGTTTTTCGTTCGTTTTAGCGTTTAAGTCAAACCGTGTTTGACTTCCTGCTTTGACCAGTTTATGGTCAACGCGAAGTTCGTTTGAACTTCATAACGTGAGCGTAATCACGATGGTTATAGTCCCTAGTAACTATACCTTCTGACTACCACGTTATCTAGGCTCAGTGACGAGTCGTAGTTTTGGCCAAAATACGTTTTCCCGCGTATTTTGTAACCAAACTACTCTAGGGTATTAAAACCGTTTGTTTTAATACCAAACCTGTTTTCTAACTTTACTAAACAAGTTCTAGCATGTTTAGATCGTCACTTTTAGATTTGTGTTTGTTTAGGGTCGTAAAGGTAAGCGATCTAATCGATCGCTTATACTTTCGAACCCGACCCATTTGGTCGATCATTAGGATCCGACCAAACGTTTTAGGTGACCATAGTTGTATAGGGAATAACCTTCCGAGGTTATACCTTATGGTCACGACGTTTAAGTAGTTGTATGATAAGTTGTTCTTATGCCTTAGGTAAATTACCAAAATGCCCTTTTTACACATAAATTCATTTTAAGCATATGTAACTTAATTTTTGACATCTAAACTAATTTAGCAACAATATTAGACATGATAAGGCATATAATACTTGTCATAGGACTAGTTAGGCTTTCCGAATGCGTTTTATGCAAACGACGCGTTAAAGTGGCATAAACTACCTAAACGGGTCGTAATGGGTCAAAAGCACATAGGATAGGTTTCGTTTTAGTATGTAGGCTTTGTTAAACCATATCACATAAGTTCCCATACTTATTTGGTTTACGAACCCTCGTACTACCCGATCCTCCGATAGGTCCGTTTATTATTGTAGATACCTATATAGGTGCCGTTTGATTCCGTGATCTTCTAGCTTTGCTTGGTGGTTATTCTAGGACTTCTAAGCAACCTCAAGTGAGTACATAGACCCCTCTTTTACTGTTTTCCAAACATTTTGGGGTGAACACATGTGCCTACTTGTTACTTTCATGCTTTTCATGATTTCATATCATATACATGCTATGTTCATTAGTACACTAGTAGTACATGATTTCATTATGTTTTAGCTATGTATGCCCATTGTGTGCATACTTAGTACATAGTTTTACATAACATTCCATGCTATGTATGTTCATCATACTTAGTACATTTTACATCACATGCTATGTATGTCCATCCGTTGCATACTTAGTACATCGTTTTACAAGACATTTTATGCTTTGTATCATGCTATGTATGTCCATCCGTCGTATACTTAGTACATTGTTTGTGCATTCTTACCTATGGTTTGGTTATTACATTTTTCACTTGCCATACATGACATTTTGTTTACACATTACTTGATAGACATTTGACAACGGTTTAGACATGGGCAATTTACATTGGTGGTTTATGTAGGTAAGTGATTTGAGTAACGAGACGTGTGTAATTTGATACAAGCATGGTGGATACGCCGCTGGTACTTCCTATATATAAGTGCTTGTATTATATTACATGGCGTAGCGTTATTTAAATCATTCAATTGGATTTATACATTTTTACACAAATAACATATTTTTCACAAGAATTGTTTTACAAAACAGTTTGTTATACAAACTCATTTTTTTTACTTGGTTATTCATTTAACCTTACATCATTCTTTTTAACTATACATATCTATCATCGATTTTCAAACATTTTATAAAAGCAAACACTTAAACTGGATTCATGACAAGTTTTTGTTAAACATTTTCTCAAACCTAGGTCATGAATCCTATTTTTCATAAAACCTATGTACTCGCCGGCATTTTTATGCTGATGTATTTTCACATGTGTTTCAGGTACTATAGTTGATGAATATTGATGATGATATTGATGCATGCTCACATAGGATTGGACGAGGCCTTAGTGACATTAAAAGATGCAAGACTAGTTAATTTTGTTATGTTTCTTTATTGTTAAGACATTGTAACTCATTTAATTCAATAAAACGAAATTTGTTTAATCCATGGTTGTGAAACAATTATTCTGTTACAACACTACCCGATGTTTCCGCCATGTTTTGTTGTTTTGCGTGGTCGGGGTGTGACAACTAAATCTCATGATGCTTTTGTTCTCATGTTTCACATGTACTTCCTAATGTTTTCAAGTCTATTCCTCAAAGACCAACCTTGTATTGATCCTTCTTTGTTACTTATGATTGAGCTCGCGTGATATATCCTTATGTTATAGTGACACAACGAAAACCTTTTGTCATTTTTGTCATACTTTTGAAATAACTTTCGTAATGTTATTGACTTTGTTTTCATGTGAGCCCTTGGTGATTGTAGACCAAACTTTATAAAAGTTTTTCCCCGGTTCAATACAATCGGAGCTCTGATACCAATCTGTCACACCCTGCTAGTAGCGGAAGCGTATTGTGTGTGACGTAAGAAAGGTAATCATTGCATCCAAATGTATTAACAACATGAACCAACAACGATGCCCTAGATATATAACTTCCAATGAATATTTTCATATTTTCCCAAAAGTAGTTTCAAGTACCATACATGTTCACAACCTTAGACATAACATAGTTATCAGTTTGTTTTACACATCACAAAAGATAGTTTTAACATAAAACTTAGTAAAGCTTTGTTTCCTATATACCCATACGAAGTTGGGATATAGAATACAAACCCTTCAAAAGTGGCAATCGTTGTCATTTGTTTTCCCGAATCCCATAGTGAATCACCGGCACAAGACCTGTTTCCTGAAATACATGTTGTTTTAAAAAGTCAACAAAAGTTGAGCGAGTTCATGCAGTATTTGTTATCATATGAAATCTCGTAAATGTTATCTTGTAATCAAGGTATGTTCTGATTCGTTCATGGAGTCTGTTAAGGATCTATCAGTGGGTAGCGAGCCCCCTGACATAATGTACCATAAGTAAATAACCAAACTGAGAACACTTTGTCATCATTTGGGATCACAAAAGCACTCCAGGGTATACCAACCAAGAGTGGGCATTCCTCAAGCCCAATAGATCTACACCTTTTGCACCTTGGTCACTAAGTGATTAATGGTTACTAATGTTATCTCCCTACTTATGCACATTGATCATGTTATCTACTACTCCGTAACTAACATACCAATAGTTTTAGCATGTATTTCCCCTCGATGTTTTTGAAAGAAAAACATTGAAAACAGTGAAAGGAGGGACATGAACTCACAAGTTTGCATTCCGTATATTATGATATCGAAGTGAGCGTCCGTACGTGTCAATAACCTACATGTGTACTAATCTCATTAGACACTAGGTCTTTCGGACCTCGTACAAGTTGTTCATCTTGAATTCTTTATTATGTTCTCGTTTGTCATTTTTGGAACAACTTTGTATTTTAGAGCGTTAATAGTTTACTCGCTCGATTGTTATGTGTATACATATATTCTATACATATTGAATTCGTAAGCGTATCCATGTATTCTATGTGTATTGACTTATGTGTGATCGGCTTCGTTCTTCACACGTCCTCGTGCAATGCACGCATGTCATTGAGCCTTTGCTCATGTCATTGGGCCGAGCCCATGTCATCTATGTTATCGTATCTAACCATGTTTTAATGTTATTGGTCTGAGCCCATGTCATTGGGCCGAGCCCATGTTATCTATGTTATTGGGCCTAACCCATGTTTTATTATTATTGGGCCTAATCCATCTCTTTTATGTTATTGGGCCGAGCCCATGTTATATTGCCATTGGGCCCTAGCCCATGTATTAAGGAATTTGGGCCTAGCCCATTACTAACTTTGATAGGCCCAATTCTAACTTCATGAGTCCACTAACATAATCTTGCAATTTTTACCAAAATGTTACCAAGTAGCAAACTTAAATAAGTTCATTTTTCCTATGAAAATACTTGGTAATTTGTATAGTTTTCGACTTTCCGGATTCTTGCTATCGATCGTTTAGATATGTGCTCGTTTTAATGTCTAAAATATGTTATTTTAGACTCGACTTTGTAGTAACTTGTTCACGATGTCGATACGCCCAATCTGTTGTCTTCAAGTGTTATGTATTTCCATTTCGGCCATTTTATTTAATAGGAACATGTATGTGTATTTATTTTGATCACCCTATAGGTATCTAATACATACACATATATCACATATTACATGCACTTGACAAGTTTCTAAAAAAATATATAATTCTTACCAAAAATTATATATACATATATGGTTACATTTTTAACCATTTATTTTCGTAAAAATAAAAGTTTAAGTTCATAAGAACTTCTTGAATATTTAAACCTTAAATATTCTCATCAAAGTTTCCATAATGACGTTAAAGACCACTAATCGCGTTTAACCTTGTTAATCACCCTTTAATCCCCTCTTTAATCACCATTAGATTTTTAGAAAAATTCGCCATAGTTTCCCCTAAAACTATGACGTTTCCCACGTTACAAAAACGCGTTTAAATCAATAATCACTTTCCAAACATCACTAAACTTATGTTTACATCACTAATCATACTTATTCCTTCAAAGATTCTCATGAGCATTATTTTGCTTAAACTTCCAGGTTTTCAAAGTTAACCATTTATTAAGTTAATTACTTACATAAACTTGATTATAATTGTTTTTCACTGTTAAAGATTCACACATCTTTATATAAAAATTTCCAAGACTTTTACATAACACTTTTGATAATTAATATCACATAAACTTATTTTATGTCAAAAATCAAGTTCATTAGTGTTGTTAAAAGCCTTGTCCCATGATTATTCTTGGTTTAATCTTTCAGAGTCCCTTAATCAAGTTTATATACAAATGCTCATAATCTATGAAGTTGATGATCTTGTGTGATTTAAACATACACATGTTTAAATCACATTTTTAAGTGTAACATGGCTAGATTAACACTAATCTAAAATACTACATGAAACTAATCACAAGATCATCATAAATATAAACTTTAAACCACTAATCTTAACAAAATCAACATAATAATCAAGATTACACTAACTAGTTACACTAATCTACACAAATAACCACATAATAAGTTTAGATTAGTAGATTATTAGCTTTGAGATTAGGGTTTTTGGTGTGATTTTTATTAATATTTAAGATGATCAACTTGTACTTCCATAATCTATGCATAATAAGAAGCTTTGGTTAAAGAATGCTTACATATTTTGCACAAGCTAAAATAAGGTGATTAAGAAGTGATTAAGGCTCCAAAGAAGGTCCTTAATGATGCTCCATGCTTAACCATTGCATTAATGATCTTGAAATGCCTTGAATGTGAGTAATTTACAGTGTTTAATGAGGATTTATGGTGGGTTATTGTGTGGTTTCTTGGAGCCGTGAGTTAGGGGGCTTCAAAGGAGTTTTTGGTGTTTGAAAGAAGTTGTGAAAATGTTAGGATGGTAAAGTGGTAAACATGTCATGATATATAAACTTTCACCATCATATAATTCAATAATAATCAATGAACCATGCTTCATTTCTTGCAAGTTTCAACATAATTAAAGTGGGGTGGGACCCACTTTGACCAAATTATGTGAATGGAGGGGGGTGAAGTGTAACTTTTTATAAAAGTTAAAAAAAATCTAGATATTTTGGTAATTAAATTAAAGTATGGTTATTAGGGGTTAAGTTACACCATTAAGGGGTAATTAGGGATTCAGATTGTTAATCGACCTTAACTAGTTCACTAAACTAGTAGAAATTGCATTTTGATGCTTTAGATGCTTTCCGTTTGGTGGTCGGCTAGTTTACGACACTTTTGTGTCGTACCGACGAACGTTTGTCGCAAGTTGTTATTCCACCGTCAAGCGATATATGAAGTGGTTCCGAGTCCCAAAATAAGCTTAACTAGTTCGCTAGCTTCTTCGTTTGGTTGTTTTGTGACAAAAATACCGCGTACTAGTCTTTCGGGTCGATAACGGACTAGTTTAATGCATAGCGATATAATATCGGAAGCTTATGATTCTGGTCATCTCATTGATTCCTTAAAATGTTTTAGTGTGTTTTTCATCAAGTGACATAATTCGAAGTCCTGGAAATGCTTTGTTATAGGTTCGGACAAGTTAAAAGTGCTATATTTTTAGCCGAAATAGTCATTTTTGAGATTAGGGCGTTATACCGGAAAGTCTTGTTTCTTTGCAAGATTGTTTTCATAATAATGTTTTCTTATATAAATGGACTCAGTTATGTTATCCGAGTGTCGTTTTTTAGTGTTTCGGTCTGATTTCACAGTTTGATGGCATGAATAGTGTAACCGTGAATAGTGCACGTGACACTTTCTACCAACACTTTTAGGACATTGTTTGCCTGATTTCGCAATGTGGCGAAAACCAACATATGTTTTAGCATTGTTTCCTTGTCCTAACCTTGTTATCCAATTAACGACACTTCTACGTAATTAAATTGCGCTAAATGCATGAGATTATGTAAATACAATAGTGATTAGTTTGTACGGAATTTCCGGTGTCACACCCCGACCGCGTATAACATGCAACCGCGGCGGAAAACGTCGGGGAGTGTTGTGAACAGAATTAATTTGTTTCATAACCATGGCATACAAAGTTGTATTTTATTTATAAACAAGAGTAGTACATTGTTTCAAAACAAGAAATACCAAGTTCATAACATATTTATACTAGCCTATCTTCATTGTTAGGCTCTAAGGCACAGGTCCGCCCTAGTACTGTGATCAACGTCTTATGGAACAACTCCTGAAAACACATGTGAAAGTAGGTACGTCAGCATAAAAATGCCTGTGAGATACATAGGTTTTGTGAAAATGTGATTCATGACTTGAGTTTAAAGAATGTTTAATAACAGTCAGTCATGAATCTTGTACTTTGTCTTGCTTTGTAAATCATTTGAAAAACGATAACATCAGATGATATATATAGATAAGTGCAAGGTTAAACGAGTAACCAAGTAAAATGAGTTGAATATGATAAGTTGTTTTTGTAAGATGATGTTTTATGAAAAGTATGTTATTTGTATAAAATGTTATATGTTTAAACTGAAATGATTTAGATAACGCTAAGATATGTAATATTATACAAACATTTATATATAGGAAGTACGAGCGGCGTATCCACCATGTTTGCATCATATTGCATACTCCACGTTACTCAAACCATTTACCCAAACCAATCCATCATGTAAATTGCTCATGTATAACCCAAATGTCAAGTGTTATTGTGTAAACCTTGTCAAATGTCTATGTTCAATGTAAACCACCAAATGTGTATGTCAATGTCAACGTGTTTATGTTCAATGTAAATCATGTAATGTGTAATCCCAAAATGTACCATGTATGGTAAGCGAAATGTATCAACTTAAACCATATGCACAAAACAAGTCGTTGAAGTAAAATGTGGTTTAAATCAACGTTATGTTCTGCGGAAAATGCATGCTCTATTGATATTAACATTTATGCGGTATTGTAAACTATGCATACATCCAAGCCTTGAGACTGCGGCGATAAACCCTTAAACAAATTAAAGGTTTATCTAAGTTATGTATATCGAATTCGGTCATTCCTTCCAGTCCTATCAAACCCAGGACTTCAGGAATGGGAGTTGTCAATTCCTATGGTACCACTACCTACTAACGAACGGCGTAGCTAATGTTAATGAATGTATTGTCCCATGTTAAACAAACCAAATGTCATAACAAAATGAAGGCATGTGATGTAAACAATTGTACTAAATATGCTGAGTAAACATACGAAGCAAAAGTGCTCATGTAAATCAATGTGCCCATATGTTGAGTAAACATATGCAGCAGAAATGTTCATGTAAATCAATGTGTCCATATGCTGAGTAAACATATGCAACAGAAATGTTCATGTAAATCAATGTGTCCATATGCTGAGTAAACATATGCAACAGAAATGCTCATGTAAATCAATGTGTCCATATGCTGAGTAAACATATGCAACAGAAATGTTCATGTAAATCAATGTGTCCATATGCTGAGTAAACATATGCAACAGAAATGTAATGTAATGTAAATCAATGTACTAAGTACGCACACAATGGGCATACATAGCATAAAATGTAATGAAATCATGTACTATAATGTACTAATGAGCATAACAGATATACAATGTGAAAACATGGAAAGCATGAAAGTAACAGATAGGCACATGTGTTTCACCCCAAAACAGTTGGAAAACAGTAAAAGAGGGGTTCAATGTACTCACCTGAGATTGCTTTGAGTTCCTTGTATAATAACCAGATAGTGCTAAAGATCACGGAATATCAACGGCACCTAATAGGTAGCTTATGTTAATATACCGGACTAAATCGGAAGGATCGGACAGTACGCGGGTTCGAAAACCAAACGAGTATGGAGACTCGTGTAATATGGTTTAACAAAGCCTACATACTAAAATGAAACTTAACCTAAGTGCTTACGGTCCATCACGACCCGTTGAGGTAGCTTATGCCACCCTAACGCGTCGTTCGCGTAGAACGCGTTCGGAACGCCTAACATCGTGACCACAAGGTATAACCTCGGAAGGTTTTAGCTATGGTCACCTAATGTGTTTGGTCAGATCCTAAAGATCGACCAAATGGGTCGGGTTCGAAAGTATAAGCGATGGTTTAGATCGCTTACCTTACGACCCTATATAAGCACTATACTAAACGTGACGAGCTAAGCATGTTAGAACATGCTTAACTAAGTTTAGAAAACAGGTTTGGCATCAAAACAAACGGCTTTGATGCTCACGAGTAGTTTGGTTACAAAATACGCAAGAATGCGCATTTTGGCCGAAACTACGACTCGTCACTGAGCCTAGATAACGGGGTAATCAGTAGGTATGGTCACTATGGACCATAACCATCGTGATCACGCTCACGTTATGAAGTTCCATGAACTTCGCATCGACCATAAGCTGGTCAATGCAGAAAGTCAACAAAACGTTGACTTTCGGACTCGAAAAGCGAATAAAAGAGCGAAAGAAGACTTACGGAGGGTCCCCGAGTGCTAATCTAGATCAAATAGCTCAGGTATGAAACAATGGTTCCAACTTAGAGCTTTAGATCTGATTCTTGTGGGTTTTTACACAAAAGGGGGGGTATTTATAGGAAAAGTGGAACCGTTAGGATCGTTTATCGAATATCGTGCCGCGATCTCGAGCGTACACTTGTCAAATTCTTGTGGTAAGTCAGATATTGGCTCTTGGCTCTTAATAGGGTGAAAGGGCATCGCCCCTTGATCGAACGAAAGGCCAAACTGCATTAAATGCAGAATATTTTCTGTCAGACACCCTCACGTGGCCCGCCTCAACATGCAGGCAAAACTCACGCGGGCCGCCTGGCCCCTTCTGATCTGCACCAAGTTTCAGAAATTACAGTTTTGGTCCCTGTTGCGTGTTTAAGCCATTTCCAACACTTTTAAGGCCCGTAAAGCCAACTTTAAGGCCCTAAAATGATGCCTAAACATTGTGGACATGAAACATGCTCAAAAATGTTCCGGATGTTGGTTCGTTTGGCCGTACGATCGCGATGTTCGCTTAATTACGACGGAATGCGCATAAGCGCGAAAGACGATCCAAATGACGCGACGAATGGCTTTTTCTCATGCCAAACACTAAGGCATAATATAAGGATGCTTACATAAATTTTTGGATGTCCGGATGTATTCAGAACGTAAGTTATGCGCAAAAGTGCAAACTTGTGCACTTGTTGACACTTTTAGTCCCTGAATGACCCAAAAGTTTATTTTAGCATACCAAACCCTTCAAAGCCTATTTCTAAGCTATGTAAAGGATATTTATGGTATGTTTAACTTATGGACATGTTCCGGAATGTTCGTTACAGTTCAAATTGACATACTTTCGCAGTTTGTCAAGTTTAGTCCCTGTAAGCGAATTAACTTGTTTTTGCTATACCAAAGCCTTCAAAACTTATTTCTAAGTTATGTAAAGGTTGTTTAAGGTACGTTGAGTATATGTTGATGTTCCGGAGTATTTCCCGCATTAAACTGAGTACGTTTACGCACCAGTTTGCGTATAATTCTCTTAGAAAGCGATGTAGAGTTTGAATTTGAACAAAAGCCAAAACACGAAAAATGTAAAACACAACCAAACAAACATTGGGATCAAATAACATTATTTTATTAATACTTGAACTGTTCACAATGATTACAAGCACAAATGTTACAGTCTCCCCTATTTGTGGAAATTTCGTCCCGAAATTTATTTAGAAGAGACTGATGGAAAAAGATGCGGATATTTTGCCTTCATTTGATCTTCACGTTCCCAAGTAAACTCGGGTCCACGCTTAGATTCCCAACGAACCTTGACCAAAGGGATGCGCTTGCGTTTAAGCCACTTGACTTCACGTTCCATGATTTCCACCGGTTTCTCAACAAATTTTAGTGTTTTATCAACACGAATTTCGTCAAGCGGTATGTGGAGGTTCTCATCGGCTAAACACCTTTTGAGATTGGACACGTGAAAGGTTGGATGATGTGACAACTCGAATTTCCAAGATTCGATTTCATATGTATTACACGATCATGTATTGACTAGTTATTTATTTGCACATTTGGCTGCCATGAAATTGTATACGTTTGATTGTTTGATTGTGCATAGTTGTTTGCTATATGGTGAAACTTGTAAAATGTGTAAACTAGTTAGTGTGAAACACATTACATCACAAACAACCTTCGAAGGATGTCCAACCTCCGAAGGATGTTCACGAAACATGGCCCTAGGATCGAAGGATCACGAAACATATCCTTCGATCCGAAAGATCATCTTTCGGATCAAAGGGGTCTCGAAACATATCCTTCGGCCCAGTCATTTTAATGGGCTTGGCCCATTCCGATGATACGGTTATATTAGTGAATGCATGAAATCAGTAGGGATTTTTCTAAAAACCCTAGAACACCTCTACTTGTGACGGCAACCACAAACCTACGGAGACTTCTTGCTGATCATTTCCCTTGTTTTCATTTCCGGTTAGTGTTTAATAAATATGATTTCATGATTTATCGATCGTCTTACAATATGTTGTTGATATGATAACCGGTTATGTATGTTAAGTGGATATGGATGTTAATCGGACTTGTATGCTAATCGATTCTGTCGTGATGATGGTTAGTGATAAGGTGTTTGGGGATCGGTTGTTTTATCATGCAATTCGGATATATATTATTGTTATTGGAACCGGGACATAATATGATTGAATACTGTTATTGTTATTGTTCATGTGAATATTGTTATTGTTATTGTTCATGTGGGTAAATTAGGGTTCATAAAGTTTATTATAAAAATCCCTGTTTGATCGATTTTTAGGTGACAGAATACTTGAAATTGTGTTAGTTGATAAACACGGATAAAATTGGAAACTTTGAATAAAATGTAACTGATGAGTATCGAAGGATGACTTGTATGCCGAAAGATCACTGCTGTGACCGAAAGATATTAATAGCTCGAAACATAGGTTGCTGTGAACCGAAAGATACTAGTCCTTCGAAAGATAGTTTGACCGAACCATAACTTTGACCGAAAGATAGCTTTGTTTCGAAACATGACAAAACTGTTGGTCGAAAGATGACTGATGGATCGAAAGATATTAGGGTTTTTGAAAATGCTTTGAATAATGGAATTTTTATGCTTGATTTATTTGGCATGCCATGCTCGATGAACGTTAACATTTGTATTCGTGCAAAATATACGTGTTGTGCCGATATGCAAACCGACTGCTATGTGAACATTAAATTGCATGCGTATCATTGCGAACATGAACTGATTTGTTATACGTGCATACAATAGGACGTGATTAATTACTTGTGAGTGCATAACCTAGCATACCGAGCAAACCAAGGTGAGTTCACACTCTTACCAAGGCATGGGGTTCCCGGGGTGTTGGGAATGGGATTGAAAGGTTGATTAGATACATTATTGACACTATGCCTAGACTACCACTTTACTATCCTCGGTTGTGAAGGATACCTATAGTTACGAGTAGTCTAGTGGTTATACAACGTGGAACACCACCACACAGTAACGTGGAACACCACCACACAGTAACGTGGAACACCACCACACAGTAACGTGGAACACCACCACACAGTAACGTGGAACACCACCACACAGTAACGTGGAACACCACCACACAGTAACGTGGAACACCACCACCAATAGAACATACAATCGGCCCGGTAGAGCCACCTGTTACAAACGAACTTACTATTACGCATTTACTTTCTGTGAACTCGCTCAACTAGTTTGTTGATCATTCTGTTACATGCCTTGCAGATCGTTAGGTACCTGGAGCTTGCACTGGAGAAGCGGGTCGTTGTGGACAAGGATCGTGACTTTTCTGTTAAACTATTATGACACTTGAAACTGTTAGCTACTACTGGTTTATTTACTATGCTTCCGCTACATTTTGAAACGATGATTTGTTTGATCACCTTTTGTATTGAATGGATGGTTTTCATTTATTTTACTTAATATTAAATGCATGTTCAATATGATTGGTGGCTTGATCCTGGTCAGTCACGCTCCCAAGCGGTGATACTCCGCAGGTGGATTTTGGGGGTGTGACAGATTGGTATCAGAGCCATTGGTTATAGAGAACTTGGTTTTAATATGGGAAAACGTTTTTATTAAAACCAGACTATAACCAGAACAGTGCTCTCAACGATCCACAACGACGCTTCGCTCCACGTGCAAGACTCGACATCCTAGGTAATAAGGTTTATGTTTATTACCTGCTTGCTAGAATTGCATAGAACTTTGCTCGTAGTATGCTTACATTACTTTGCTCACAACTTGTTATTGCTTGAGAACACATACGTGCTTACACTCTTCTGTCATCGCACTATTCGTGAACCATTCTTACTTATGCTACCTTTACTGTTCGATCATGTCTGGACGTGTTGACATGACTCAAGCCCAGTTGACGGCTCTCATTAACGAACAAGTTGCTGCGGCACTTGCAGCCGCACAAGCAGGAGGTATAACCTGCTATCCCAGACCTATTCTAGGATGTTAGATCCTACTCTCGTGACCCAACTTTCGCGCTTAACCTTGATCTATCTTTCTCGCGCAACGGGTCAGAACGCACACATTCCAGAACATCATGGACTGTCGTCCAAGCACATTCAGTGGCACATTCAAGAACTTCATGTGTGAACGCCCTGAGGCTCGCAGGGTCAAGTACGCCACTGGTACTTTGGTAGGAATCGCGCTAACCAGGTGGAACGCGCAAGTACAGATACTAGTTGGAAGTGGAGCCTTACCATTTGAAAATGACGGGGTCAGAAGTTGATGCATATACGAAACGGTCGGACGAACTGGCCATCTTGTGTCCAACCATGGTGGACCCTCCAAACAAGCGTATCGAATTGTACCTCAAGGGTCTAGCCTCAGAAGTTCAGAGCCATGCTACATCGGCTAACCTCGATAATGCCCCAGACATTCACGGATCAGGCAGTGGAACAGAACAGGCTGCCTAGTTGTATCAGCACTATTACTACCGCTATCACTTCTGCTACTCCCGCTACTCCTAATGACAACAAGCGGGAAAGGGATGGGTATTTCAGCAAGAGTTCAACTACCGTTCGGTCTCAAGCACAGCAGCAGCGAAAGAAAAGAAGTTGGAAGATCATCCAGTTGTATGCGACTTTACTCAGGTGTTTCCTAAAGATTTACCTGGTCTACCGCCGCATCATCAGGACGAATTTCAAATCGAGCTCGCTCCAGGAGCAGCACCCATAGCTCGAGCACCGTATCGCTTAACTCCACCAGAATCGGAAGAACTATCGACGCAGCTACCAGGAATCTTGGATAAGGGATTTATCCGACCTAGCTCTTCGCCTTGGGGAGCTCCAGTGTTATTTGTGAAGAAGAAAGACGGTACGTTCAGAATGTGCATCGACTACCGTGAACTCAACAAGGTGACGGTGAAGAACCGTTATCCTCTTCCGCGTATAGATGACTTATTCGACCAGCTGCAAGGGTCGTGTTACTATTCCAAGATTGATTTAAGGTCAGGTTATCATCAGCTGAGAGTCCGGGATGAGGACGTCTCCAAAACCGCTTTCAGAACTCGTTACGGTCACTACGAGTTTCTTGTCATGCCATTCGGGCTTACGAACGCGCCTGCAGTCTTCATGGATCTTATGAACAGGGTGTGTAAACCCTATCTAGACAAGTTCGTCATTGCCTTCATCGACGCCATTCTGATCTACTCCAAGAGTCAGGAGGAACACGAGCAGCACTTACGTCTTATCTTGGAACTTCTTCGAAAGGAACAATTGTACGCCAAGTTTTCAAAATGCGACTTCTGGCTTCATGAAGTCCACTTCTTAGGCCATGTGGTGAACAGGGATGGGATTCATGTTGATCCATCCAAGGTAGATTCGATCAGGAACTGGCCTGCACCACGCACACCGACAGAAATACGCCAAATATTGGGTTTGGCGGGGTACTACAGGCGATTTATTAAAGACTTCTCCAAGATCGCGCAGCCACTTACTATGCTAACACAGAAAGGTGTCGTTTACAGATGGGGTAATACGCAAGAGACCGCTTTTCAGTACTTAAAGGATAGGCTTTGCAGCGCGCCTATTCTCTCACTGCCCGAGGGCACGGATGACTTCGTGGTTTATTGTGACGCATCGATACAGGGGCTTGGTTGCGTATTGATGCAGCGGGATAAAGTTATTGCATACGCCTCTCGGCAACTCAAGGTTCATGAACGGAATAATACGACGCACGATTTAGAGCTGGGAGCTGTTGTTTTCGCGCTTAAGATATGGCGACACTACCTGTACGGTACCAGGTGCACGATTTACACCGATCACAGGAGTCTCGAGCATATCCTTAAGCAGAAGGATTTGAATATGCGTCAAAGACGATGGGTCGAGTTACTGAACGACTACGAATGCGCCATCAAGTATCATCCAGGCAAGGCCAATGTTGTGGCTGATGCCCTCAGCCGGAAAGACACTCTACCTAAGCGCGTGCGAGCGCTGCAGCTTACTATTCAGTCCAGTCTTCCTGCACAGATACGAGCTGCTCAGTTAGAAGCACTGAAACCCGAAAATGTCAAAGCTGAAGCCTTACGCGGCTCAAGGCAATGCATGGAACAAAGGGAAGACGGCGCCTACTATGTAACGGGGCGTATTTGGGTCCCACTTTATGGCGGTTTACGCGAGCTTGTAATGGATGAAGCTCACAAGTCTCGCTATTCGGTACATCCAGGGTCGGATAAAATGTACCACGACATCAGCACTACTTATTGGTGGCCTAGTATGAAAGCCCACATCGCCACCTATGTTGGAAAATGCTTAACCTGTGCGAGAGTCAAGGTTGAATACCAGAAACCCTCAGATTTACTTCAACAACCCAAGATACCACAGTGGAAATGGGAAGAAATTTCCATGGATTTCGTTACAGGCCTACCTAGATCCCAGCGTGGGAACGATACGATATGGGTGATCGTGGATCGACTCACTAAGTCTGCACACTTCCTACTTATAAAGGAAACGGATAAGTTCTCCACTCTCGCAGACGTATATCTCAAAGAAGTTGTTTCGAGGCACGGAGTGCCCACCTCTATTATTTCGGATCGCGATGCACGATTCACGTCAGAGCTTTGGCAAGCGATGCACAAATCCTTCGGCTCACGATTAGACATGAGCACAGTATATCAACCTCAGACGGATGGGCAGTCTGAGCGAACTATTCAAACTCTAGAAGACATGCTTCGAGCGTATGTTATCGATTTCGGCAACGGCTGGGAAAAGCACCTCCCTTTGGTGGAGTTCTCGTACAATAATAGTTATCACACCAGCATTCAAGCCGCTCCATTCGAGGCATGGTACGGGCGTAAACGCCAGTCACCTCTCTGTTGGGCAGAGGTGGGGGATAGTCAAATCACGGGTCCAGAGATTGTAGTGGACGCCACAGAAAAGATTTCAGAGATACGACAACGCATGGCGGCAGCACGCGACCGTCAGAAAGCCTACGCGGGCAAGCGTAGAAAACCATTGGAATTTCAGGTCGGGGACCGGGTATTATTGAAAGTCTCACCCTGGAAGGGTGTGGTACGTTTTGGCAAAAGGGGCAAACTGAATCCGCGGTACGTCGGACCATTCGAAATCTTAGAAAACATTGGCAAAGTAGCCTACAAGTTGAACTTACCAGCTGAACTCGGAGCAGTTCACAATGTCTTTCATGTGTCGAACTTAAAGAAGTGCTTATCAGATGAAACCCTCATCATTCCTTTTAAGGAACTCACTATCGACGAGCGGTTGCAGTTCGTCGAGGAACCAGTTGAAAACACGGACCGGGATGTTAAGGTCCTCAAGCACAAGAGAATCCCTCTTGTTCGAGTTCGTTGGAACTCCCAGCGTGGTCCAGAGTATACCTGGGAACGCGAAGACCAGATAAAAGAAAAGTACCCCCAGTTATTCGAAACCAATGCATCCACTTCTGAGGCTGAAGCTACTACTACTGAATTTCGGGACGAAATTCCAAATCAACGGGGGGATGATGTGACACCCCAGGGAAACCAGTGAATGATGTAACTTACCTAGCTTCCTCAGTGAGTGCGTACCAAATTTCGGGACGAAATTTCTTTCAAGTTGGGGATAATGTGACAACTCGAATTTCCAAGATTCGATTTCATATGTATTACACGATCATGTATTGACTAGTTATTTATTTGCACATTTGGCTGCCATGAAATTGTATACGTTTGATTGTTTGATTGTGCATAGTTGTTTGCTATATGGTGAAACTTGTAAAATGTGTAAACTAGTTAGTGTGAAACACATTACATCACAAACAACCTTCGAAGGATGTCCAACCTCCGAAGGATGTTCACGAAACATGGCCCTAGGATCGAAGGATCACGAAACATATCCTTCGATCCGAAAGATCATCTTTCGGATCAAAGGGGTCTCGAAACATATCCTTCGGCCCAGTCATTTTAATGGGCTTGGCCCATTCCGATGATACGGTTATATTAGTGAATGCATGAAATCAGTAGGGATTTTTCTAAAAACCCTAGAACACCTCTACTTGTGACGGCAACCACAAACCTACGGAGACTTCTTGCTGATCATTTCCCTTGTTTTCATTTCCGGTTAGTGTTTAATAAATATGATTTCATGATTTATCGATCGTCTTACAATATGTTGTTGATATGATAACCGGTTATGTATGTTAAGTGGATATGGATGTTAATCGGACTTGTATGCTAATCGATTCTGTCGTGATGATGGTTAGTGATAAGGTGTTTGGGGATCGGTTGTTTTATCATGCAATTCGGATATATATTATTGTTATTGGAACCGGGACATAATATGATTGAATACTGTTATTGTTATTGTTCATGTGAATATTGTTATTGTTATTGTTCATGTGGGTAAATTAGGGTTCATAAAGTTTATTATAAAAATCCCTGTTTGATCGATTTTTAGGTGACAGAATACTTGAAATTGTGTTAGTTGATAAACACGGATAAAATTGGAAACTTTGAATAAAATGTAACTGATGAGTATCGAAGGATGACTTGTATGCCGAAAGATCACTGCTGTGACCGAAAGATATTAATAGCTCGAAACATAGGTTGCTGTGAACCGAAAGATACTAGTCCTTCGAAAGATAGTTTGACCGAACCATAACTTTGACCGAAAGATAGCTTTGTTTCGAAACATGACAAAACTGTTGGTCGAAAGATGACTGATGGATCGAAAGATATTAGGGTTTTTGAAAATGCTTTGAATAATGGAATTTTTATGCTTGATTTATTTGGCATGCCATGCTCGATGAACGTTAACATTTGTATTCGTGCAAAATATACGTGTTGTGCCGATATGCAAACCGACTGCTATGTGAACATTAAATTGCATGCGTATCATTGCGAACATGAACTGATTTGTTATACGTGCATACAATAGGACGTGATTAATTACTTGTGAGTGCATAACCTAGCATACCGAGCAAACCAAGGTGAGTTCACACTCTTACCAAGGCATGGGGTTCCCGGGGTGTTGGGAATGGGATTGAAAGGTTGATTAGATACATTATTGACACTATGCCTAGACTACCACTTTACTATCCTCGGTTGTGAAGGATACCTATAGTTACGAGTAGTCTAGTGGTTATACAACGTGGAACACCACCACACAGTAACGTGGAACACCACCACACAGTAACGTGGAACACCACCACACAGTAACGTGGAACACCACCACACAGTAACGTGGAACACCACCACACAGTAACGTGGAACACCACCACACAGTAACGTGGAACACCACCACCAATAGAACATACAATCGGCCCGGTAGAGCCACCTGTTACAAACGAACTTACTATTACGCATTTACTTTCTGTGAACTCGCTCAACTAGTTTGTTGATCATTCTGTTACATGCCTTGCAGATCGTTAGGTACCTGGAGCTTGCACTGGAGAAGCGGGTCGTTGTGGACAAGGATCGTGACTTTTCTGTTAAACTATTATGACACTTGAAACTGTTAGCTACTACTGGTTTATTTACTATGCTTCCGCTACATTTTGAAACGATGATTTGTTTGATCACCTTTTGTATTGAATGGATGGTTTTCATTTATTTTACTTAATATTAAATGCATGTTCAATATGATTGGTGGCTTGATCCTGGTCAGTCACGCTCCCAAGCGGTGATACTCCGCAGGTGGATTTTGGGGGTGTGACAGATGAACATTTCCAAGTTCAGGAGGTAACTCAAGTCTGTAGGCTACCTTACCGATTCTTTCGACGATCCTGAATGGTCCAACGTATCTAGGTGCAAGTTTTCCTTTCTTTCCAAATCTGATCACACCTTTCCAAGGTGAGACCTTAAGTAATACACGATCACCGACTTGAAAATCCAAGGGTTTGCGTTTTAGGTCCGCGTAACTCTTTTGACGGTTTCTAGCTGTCTGAAGGTTATCACGAACTTTCTTTACCTTTTCTGTTGTCTCTAAAATGAGGGCAGGTCCAGTAAGCTGAGCCTCGCCAATCTCATTCCAGCAGACTGGTGAACGACATTTTCGACCATAGAGAGCCTCGAAAGGAGCCATGTTGATGCTGGAGTGATAACTGTTGTTGTAGGAGAATTCAATCAACGGAAGATGTGAATCCCAACTACCACCAAAGTCGATCACACAAGCTCTGAGCATATCCTCCAGTGTCTGGATTGTTCTTTCAGATTGACCATCCGTTTGTGGATGATAGGCTGTGCTCAAATTAAGTTGGGACCCCATAGCAGATTGCATGGTTCTCCAAAAGTGAGAAGTGAAACGAGCATCTCTGTCAGAAATGATGTTCAAAGGAACACCATGTCGAGTTACTATTTCATCTACATATATTTGAGCAAGTTTGTCAGCCGAAAAATCCTCACGGATTGGCAAGAAATGCGCTGACTTGGTAAGACGATCAACAATTACCCAGATGGCATCGTGACCTTTCTTTGTGCGCGGGAGTTTAGTAATAAGATCCATAGTAACGTTTTCCCATTTCCAAACTGGGATCTCTGGTTGTTCCAATAAACCAGAAGGACGCTGATGTTCAGCCTTTACCTTTAGACAAGTAAGGCATTTGGATACGTATAAGGCAATGTCTTTCTTCATACCAGGCCACCAATACTGAATACGAAGATCCTTATACATCTTATCTGAGCCAGGATGAATAGAATAACGAGACTTGTGGGCTTCATCCATAAGCAGGGTACGAAGATTATCTTGGCTCGGGACCCACAAACGGTCCATGAAGTAATATGATCCATTGTCCTTCAGCTCTAGAGCAGGAGTTATGTGATAAGGAAATTCCTTATCCATTAAACCTTGTGAAACACAAGCTTGTTGAGCCTGAGAAATGCGTGCTTGGATGTCGGTTTGAATAATAGATTGGACACGTACACAATGAAGCTTAGTACGTTCCTTGCGACTTAAAGCATCGGCTACGACATTCGCCTTACTAGGATGGTAGCGAATCTCGCAGTCGTAGTCGTTTAGAAGTTCAACCCAACGTCGTTGTCTCATGTTGAGTTCTTTCTGATTGAAGATATGCTGAAGACTTTTGTGGTCTGTGAAAACCACACATTTTGTACCGTACAAATAGTGTCTCCAGATTTTGAGAGCGAAGACAACTGCACCCAACTCCAGATCATGAGTGGTGTAGTTCTTCTCTTGAATCTTCAACTGCCTTGATGCGTATGCTATGACTTTGTTTCTTTGCATCAGGACGCAGCCAAGGCCTAATTTAGATGCGTCGCAATAAACGACGAAATCATCATTGCCCTCAGGCAAAGTTAGGACAGGCGCGTCGCAAAGCTTTTGTTTCAAAGTCTGAAACGCTTCCTCTTGTTTGACTCCCCACTCAAATGGCTTGTTCTTCTGAGTTAGAGCAGTTAGAGGAACTGCAATCTTCGAGAAATTCTCAATGAAGCGGCGGTAATAACCCGCTAGACCAAGAAAAGAACGAACCTCAGTAGGAGTAGTAGGTGTATCCCAATCCTTAATCGCACTGATCTTGGAGGGATCCACATGAATACCTTGTTCGTTGACAATATGTCCTAAGAATTGAACTTCTTTAAGCCAGAATTCACACTTGGAGAATTTGGCGAAAAGTTGCTCTTTCTTTAGGAGTTCCAACGTAAGACGAATGTTCTTCATGGTCGGCTCGCGTCTTAGAATATATCAAAATGTCATCAATGAAAACGATGATGAACTTATCCAAATAAGGTTTGCAGACCCTATTCATCAAGTCCATGAAAACAGCAGGAGCATTAGTCAAACCGAATGGCATGACTGTGAACTCATAATGTCCATAACGAGTACGGAACGCTGTCTTTGGAATATCTTCTTCATGCACCCGAAGTTGATGATATCCGGATCGCAGATCAATCTTTGAAAAATAAGAAGCGCCTTGCAATTGATCAAAGAGATCATCAATGCGAGGTAGGGGATATCGATTCTTGATGGTGAGCTTGTTAAGCTCACGATAATCGATACACATCCTAAAAGATCCATCCTTCTTCTTTACAAAAAGAACGGGAGCACCCCAAGGTGAAAAGCTAGGACAGATAAAACCTTTGTCGGAGAGCTCCTGAAGCTGTTTAGATAATTCTTGCATCTCTGACGGTGCAAGACGGTATGGAGCTCTGGCAATGGGATTTGCACCAGGTACGAGATCAATACGGAACTCGACTTGGCGTGCTGGAGGTAGACCAGGTAACTCTTCAGGGAAAACTTCAGAATAATCCCGAACGACAGGAATATCTGAAATAGTCTTACCCTTGCCTTTATCTGCTGTAACATGTGCTAAGAAAGCCACATATTTCTTCCGTAGATACTTCCGAGCTTTAAAACAAGACAGGAGTTTGAGACCACCGGCAGGCTTCTCACCACGAACCTGAAGGATCTCGCCTGTCGACAGTGGCACACGAACAATCTTCCCAGAACAAACTATCTCTGCGTGATGCTTAGATAACCAATCCATACCTACTATAATGTCGAAACTTCCAAGTTGCATTGGCGTGAGAGCAATAGGAAAAATATGGTCGTTAAGGTTCAACTGGCAGTTGTGTAGAACAGAATTAAGAACGATGGGTTCACCACTGGCAACTTCTACTGTCAAAGGTTTACCTAGTTTCGTTCTAGACACGCGAAGCATTGTCTCAAAAGACAATGACACAAAACTCTTGTCGGCACCCGAATCAAAAAGAACAGATGCTGGCTGATTATTAATAAAGAACGTACCGTTCACTACCTCGTTGTCTGCTTGTGCTTCTTGGGCATTCATGTTGAAGACTCGGCCTCGAGCCTGAGCCTGATTCTGGTTTGCATTCTGGTTCTGGTTGGCTAGCCTTGGACACCGATTTCTGTAGTGGGTCAGATCCCCACAGTTATAACAAGCACCTGGTGGGTAGTTTGGTCGTGCAGCCTGACCCTGTTGCTGAGCAACTTGTTGAGCAGGGTTCTGAACTGCGCGATTCTGAGCAAACCGACAAACATCGGCAAGATGACCCGACTTCCCACAGTTAGTACAGAAACGACACTGATATTGCGGCTGATGGTGACTGTTGCATTGATTGCACAAAGGTGCACTTCCTGAATAGGGCTTCTTTGCTGGAGGCTGGTTGGGAGCTGCCTGGTTAGCTTGGGCAGTGACAGCATAGTTTTGGGAAGCCTTATGCTTCCTTGACCCCCTTGAGGAACCAGAATCCTTTCCCTTTTTGTTCTGACCTTTCTTACCATCTTCCTTGTCATCTGACTGCTTCTTGCCCTTGTCACCCTTCCTGTGCAATTTATTCTTTCGAATTTGCGACTCAGTCAACGTTGCTGATAACTCGATCGCCTGACGGAGTGTGGTAGGGTTGCTACCAGTAAGGATGTCTTGTACTGAGTCAGGTAGGCCGTCGATGTACCTTTCGATGGCCTTATCGAGTGGAGCGACCATAGTCGGGCAGAGCAGACTCAACTCCTCAAACCTGTCAGTATATGCCCTGTGCTCACCACTATCTTGCTTTAAATCATCAAACTCTTTCTCCAACGCTCGTTGCTCATGACGAGGACAAAACTCCCTCATCATAAGAGCTCTCAGTTCAGCCCATGTCTGAGCTAGAGCAACCTCTGCACCACGGTCTCTCATTACCCCATTCCACCATGTAAGAGCCCTCTTCTGAAACACACTCGAAGAAACTCGACCTTGTGATTGTCATGACACCGAACATGACGGAAAGTGTTCTCGATGCTCTCGAACCACTGAAGAAGCCCAGTTGCTCCCTCAGAACCACTAAACTTGAGTGGCTTAGCCGAGTTAAAATCTTTGTATTTGCATGTACCATTGTTGTTGTTGTTGGCCTGGTTCCATTGAGTAAAGAGATTCGGGAATTGAGCAGCCATCTGCTGCGCAATGATCTCTGCCAGTTCAGCAGTCGCTATTTGGTGTTCACGTCGAGGAGGCATTCTGGAAGAGGAAAACATGAAAGGAAACGAGTGAGATGATTGGATGTAGAGAATGAGATGAAACAGAATCAACAAAAGCAAAGAGGGTGGTTATGCATCGCAACGCAAACAAGCGATATGAAATGTCTAGTCAAAGTAAATGGGTCAGAATTAGTGTATCGCGAAGACATGCTCGCCTATAAGTGAACACTCACCCCAAGAGTTCCCAGGTAAGAGTGACTGGTCCGATTATGTGGATTTGTACGAACACTCTAGCCTTAGACAGAAAACCCAGGGTACAGGCATTCACTCTTCCAGTTCGCACGTGTTCACCCTATTAACCCAAAACCTTGACGAGGCTTTTGAAAATTCAAAGGGGTTCAAAACCTTATAACAGAGGGTTCAAAACCTTACAATAGAGGGTTCAAAACCTAGTAATCAATCATCCTAGAACAGATGATTAATTTTCAAAACGGATTCGGAACCGAAGTTCCCATTGTGGTTATCACCTAAGGATAGGTGATGTGCATGTTTTAAACTCTAAACACAAGATAACTTGTGTTAGGGTCCTAAAGTTATAGTCTAGGTCAAAGCATTACTAATAACCTAATTCCCTATAACCATTGGCTCTGATACCAACTCTTCTGTCACACCCCGACCGCGTATAACATGCAACCGCGGCGGAAAACGTCGGGGAGTGTTGTGAACAGAATTAATTTGTTTCATAACTATGGCATACAAAGTTGTATTTTATTTATAAACAAGAGTAGTACATTGTTTCAAAACAAGAAATACCAAGTTCATAACATATTTATACTAGCCTATCTTCATTGTTAGGCTCTAAGGCATAGGTCCGCCCTAGTACTGTGATCAACGTCTTATGGAACAACTCCTGAAAACACATGTGAAAGTAGGTACGTCAGCATAAAAATGCCTGTGAGATACATAGGTTTTGTGAAAATGTGATTCATGACTTGAGTTTAAAGAATGTTTAATAACAGTCAGTCATGAATCTTGTACTTTGTCTTGCTTTGTAAATCATTTGAAAAACGATAACATCAGATGATATATATAGATAAGTGCAAGGTTAAACGAGTAACCAAGTAAAATGAGTTGAATATGATAAGTTGTTTTTGTAAGATGATGTTTTATGAAAAGTATGTTATTTGTATAAAATGTTATATGTTTAAACTGAAATGATTTAGATAACGCTAAGATATGTAATATTATACAAACATTTATATATAGGAAGTACCAGCGGCGTATCCACCATGTTTGCATCATATTGCATAATCCACGTTACTCAAACCATTTACCCAAACCAATCCATCATGTAAATTGCTCATGTATAACCCAAATGTCAAGTGTTATTGTGTAAACCTTGTCAAATGTCTATGTTCAATGTAAACCACCAAATGTGTATGTCAATGTCAACGTGTTTATGTTCAATGTAAATCATGTAATGTGTAATCCCAAAATGTACCATGTATGGTAAGCGAAATGTATCAACTTAAACCATATGCACAAAACAAGTCGTTGAAGTAAAACGTGGTTTAAATCAACGTTATGTTCCGCGGAAAATGCATGCTCTATTGATATTAACATTTATGCGGTATTGTAAACTATGCATACATCCAAGCCTTGAGACTGCGGCGATAAACCCTTAAACAAATTAAAGGTTTATCTAAGTTATGTATATCGAATTCGGTCATTCCTTCCAGTCCTATCAAACCCAGGACTTCAGGAATGGGAGTTGTCAATTCCTATGGTACCACTACCTACTAACGAACGGCGTAGCTAATGTTAATGAATGTATTGTCCCATGTTAAACAAACCAAATGTCATAACAAAATGAAGGCATGTGATGTAAACAATTGTACTAAGTATGCTGAGTAAACATACGAAGCAAAAGTGCTCATGTAAATCAATGTGCACATATGCTGAGTAAACATATGCAGCAGAAATGTTCATGTAAATCAATGTGTCCATATGCTGAGTAAACATATGCAACAGAAATGTTCATGTAAATCAATGTGTCCATATGCTGAGTAAACATATGCAACAGAAATGCTCATGTAAATCAATGTGTCCATATGCTGAGTAAACATATGCAACAGAAATGTTCATGTAAATCAATGTGTCCATATGCTGAGTAAACATATGCAACAGAAATGTAATGTAATGTAAATCAATGTACTAAGTACGCACACAATGGGCATACATAGCATAAAATGTAATGAAATCATGTACTATAATGTACTAATGAGCATAACAGATATACAATGTGAAAACATGGAAAGCATGAAAGTAACAGATAGGCACATGTGTTTCACCCCAAAACAGTTGGAAAACAGTAAAAGAGGGGTTCAATGTACTCACCTGAGATTGCTTTGAGTTCCTTGTATAATAACCAGATAGTGCTAAAGATCATGGAATATCAACGGCACCTAATAGGTAGCTTATGTTAATATACCGGACTAAATCGGAAGGATCGGACAGTACGCGGGTTCGAAAACCAAACGAGTATGGAGACTCGTGTAATATGGTTTAACAAAGCCTACATACTAAAATGAAACTTAACCTAAGTGCTTACGGTCCATCACGACCCGTTGAGGTAGCTTATGCCACCCTAACGCGTCGTTCGCGTAGAACGCGTTCGGAACGCCTAACATCGTGACCACAAGGTATAACCTCGGAAGGTTGTAGCTATGGTCACCTAATGTGTTTGGTCGGATCCTAAAGATCGACCAAATGGGTCGGGTTCGAAAGTATAAGCGATGGCTTAGATCACTTACCTTACGACCCTATATAAGCACTATACTAAACGTGACGAGCTAAGCATGTTAGAACATGCTTAACTAAGTTTAGAAAACAGGTTTGGCATCAAAACAAACGGCTTTGATGCTCACGAGTAGTTTGGTTACAAAATACGCAAGAATGCGCATTTTGGCCGAAACTACGACTCGTCACTGAGCCTAGATAACGGGGTAATCAGTAGGTATGGTCACTATGGACCATAACCATCGTGATCACGCTCACGTTATGAAGTTCCATGAACTTCGCATCGACCATAAGCTGGTCAATGCAGAAAGTCAACAAAACGTTGACTTTCGGACTCGAAAAGCGAATAAAAGAGCGAAAGAAGACTTACGGAGGGTCCCCGAGTGCTAATCTAGATCAAATAGCTCAGGTATGAAACAATGGTTCCAACTTAGAGCTTTAGATCTGATTCTTGTGGGTTTTTACACAAAAGGGGGGGGGGTATTTATAGGAAAAGTGGAACCGTTAGGATCGTTTATCGAATATCGTGCCGCGATCTCGAGCGTACACTTGTCAAATTCTTGTGGTAAGTCAGATATTGGCTCTTGGCTCTTAATAGGGTGAAAGGGCATCGCCCCTTGATCGAACGAAAGGCCAAACTGCATTAAATGCAGAATATTTTCTGTCAGACACCCTCACGCGGCCCGCCTCAACATGCAGGCAAAACTCACGCGGGCCGCCTGGCCCCTTCTGATCTGCACCAAGTTTCAGAAATTACAGTTTTGGTCCCTGTTGCGTGTTTAAGCCATTTCCGACACTTTTAAGGCCCGTAAAGCCAACTTTAAGGCCCTAAAATGATGCCTAAACATTGTGGACATGAAACATGCTCAAAAATGTTCCGGATGTTGGTTCGTTTGGCCGTACGATCGCGATGTTCGCTTAATTACGACGGAATGCGCATAAGCGCGAAAGACGATCCAAATGACGCGACGAATGGATTTTTCTCATGCCAAACACTAAGGCATAATATAAGGATGCTTACATAAATTTTTGGATGTCCGGATGTATTCAGAACGTAAGTTATGCGCAAAAGTGCAAACTTGTGCACTTTTTGACACTTTTAGTCCCTGAATGACCCAAAAGTTTATTTTAGCATACCAAACCCTTCAAAGCCTATTTCTAAGCTATGTAAAGGATATTTATGGTATGTTTAACTTATGGACATGTTCCGGAATGTTCGTTACAGTTCAAATTGACATACTTTCGCAGTTTGTCAAGTTTAATCCCTGTAAGCGAATTAACTTGTTTTTGCTATACCAAAGCCTTCAAAACTTATTTCTAAGTTATGTAAAGGTTGTTTAAGGTACGTTGAGTATATGTTGATGTTCCGGAGTATTTGCCGCATTAAACTGAGTACGTTTACGCACCAGTTTGCGTATAATTCTCTTAGAAAGCGATGTAGAGTTTGAATTTGAACAAAAGCCAAAACATGAAAAATGTAAAACACAACCAAACAAACATTGGGATCAAATAACATTATTTTATTGATACTTGAACTGTTCACAATGATTACAAGCACAAATGTTACAGCCGGTTTATTGCCATTTGTCACAATTGATATGGGCACTCCGTGTCGGGATATGATCCCATTCATATAGATTTCCGCCATTCTCTTGGAAGAGTAAGCCTCTCGAATAGGTAGGAAATGGGCACTCTTTGTGAGTCGGTCTACAATTACCCATATTGTATCGTGCCCCTTTTTCGTTCTAGGAAACTTGGTCACCAAATCCATCGTTATTTCTTCCCATTTCCACACCGGAATTTCCAATGGTTGTAATTCCCCGTATGGTTTTTGATGTTCCGCCTTTACTTGGGAACATGTTAAGCACTTCGCAACAAACTTAACAATATCGCGTTTCATACCCGGCCACCAATAATTTGTCTTCAAGTCCCGGTACATTTTAGTTTCCCCGGGATGGACTGAATACCGTGACTTATGAGCCTCCTCGAGTAGGGCGGTCTTGACTTCGTAAAATCATGGTATCCAGATTCGACCGAATCTTGTTTTGAGTCCGGTCGAATTTTCATCTAATTTATCGGCTACACCTTTTAATCTTTCTTTCCTTAGGTCCTCCGCTCCAAGCGACTTTATTTGGGAATCTCGTATCATATCAAGCAAACGTGGTGTAACTATCATCTTCATGGATCTTACTTGAATCGAAGGTGGAGACTCTTTTTGGCTTAGTGCATCCGCCACCACGTTCCACTTTCCCGGGTGGTAAAGGATATCGGAATCGTAATTTTAATTAGTTCTAACCATCTTCGTTGCCTCATATTCAAGTCTTTCTGTTCAAAGAAATATTTGAGGCTTTTATGGTCCGAGTAAATTGTACATCTCGTACCATACAGGTAGTGCCTCCAAATCTTTAAGGCGAACACTACCGCTGCCAATTCCAGATCGTGTGTTGGGTAGTTTACCTCATGGGGCTGTAATTGTCGTGAAGCATACGCGATAACCCTTCCCCTTTGCATCAAAACACAACCTAAACCCTGCTGTGAAGCGTCTGAATAAACAACCAGATCTTCAGTCCCATCTGGTAATGTCAAGACCGGAGGACTCGACAGTTTCTCCTTTAATATTCGAAAGGCTTCCTCCTGTTCTTTACCCCACACAAACTTTTCTTTCTTTCTCGTTAGTTTTGTTAAGGGTAAGGCTATCTTCGAGAAATCCTGTATGAACATTCTGTAGTACCCCGCGAGGCCTAGAAAACTTCTTATTTCAGTTGGATTTTCCAGGGAAACCCATTTCATTATGGCATCAATCTTTGACGGATCTACCAAAACACCTTCCGAATTGATCACATGACCCAGAAACTGCACCTCTCTGAGCCAGAAGGCACACTTTGAGAATTTCGCATAAAGGTTTTCTTTACAGAGAATTTCAAGTACTTCACGCAAATGCCTCGCATGTTCAGCCTTACTTCGCGAATAGACTAGGATATCGTCTATGAATATGATCACGGATTTATCTAGCATAGGTCGGCATACCCAGTTCATAAGATCCATAAACGCTGCTGGAGCGTTCGTTAACCCAAAGGACATAACTAGGAACTCGTAATGTCCATATCGGATTCTAAATGCGGTCTTTGCAATGTCTTCTCCTCGTACCCTGACTTGATGATACCCCGAACGCAGGTCAATCTTAGAGAACCAACTCGCCTCTTGTAATTGATCAAAAAGATTGTCAATTCTAGGTAAAGGGTAGCAGTTCTTCACGGTCAGCTTATTTAATGCATCGACCCATCTTTCTTCTTAACGAATAAGACAGGCGCTCCCCAAGGCGACACACTCAGGCGTATAAAGCCCTTATCTAGTAGATCCTGTAATTGTGTCATTAACTCCCGCATCTCGGTGGGAGCCAATCTATAGGGAGCCTTCGCAACCGGCTTCGCACCCGGATTCAATTCGATACAAAACTCTATTTCTCGTTCAGGAGGGAGTCCCGGCAATTCCTCCGGAAATACATCCGGAAATTCATTCACGACCTCAACATCTTCAAGCTTCAGGAGGGTTTGTCGAGCGTCTACCACATAGGATAGGTATGCTCTACTCCCGTTAAGTACGTATTTAACGGCTTGAACAAGAGTGCACAATTTTGTTTCCACGTTTCTCTCCCCTTGAATACTCAATTGCCTTCCACTTGGAGATCGGACAAACATTATCTTAGTTTCACAATTAATCTCTACACGGTATCGTGCCATCTAATCCATTCCCACTATCATTATAAATTCCCCAAAAACCATGGGTATGAGGTTTATATCGAATTCTTCATCTTCTATAGTGAATTTCGACTTCCTGAGCTAATCGTGGAAGATTAGCTTGCATAACCCCTTCCGCCACTTCCGTGACTTTGCTATTAAATGCTTCTTGTCTAGCCGTATCATCGTCATCCTCATTAACGTTTCTTGCATCGGCCATCTACACATTGTCATGTTCATGTTTAATACAAATCACAAGCTTTCAATATATCATAGTTCATTAGTCTGCATTTACTTAATTCGCATTCTTACATTTCGATTTGTTTTGCTCTTTTAAATTTCATAACTCATCTCATGTCATTCGATTCATCACTTTCGACTCTTACAAATCCGTTCTATCGTAACCACTAATTGTGATTACATACGTCTATTAGGCTTTACATGGACCCTACGTAGTCATTAAATAGGCTTTCGGACAACCCGGCAACTCTAAATGTGAAAAACTAAAATTTTCGGCGGATTGGCTTTACGTGACCCATCGGCGACGCCCAGGGTTTCCGTCGGCGATGGGCCCTGGAAAGTGGCGTCGGCCACACTTCCCCGTAAGCAGACAGATAGGTTGTCGGCAAGCATGGGGGCGTCGGCGACGGCTTACAGCCCGTTGCCGATGGCCTCTCCTTTGCTGAAACGCTGAATAACCATTTTCAGGGTGTTTTTTACTCATTTTTAGGTTCGTTCCAACCATTCGATCCCTGGAACTTCCCATTCAACCTTCCAATATTACTCCCTATATATCTAACTTAATATTTTCATCATACACATAATAAACATACTTGCATTCTCATACGACTTAAACGTTACCTCATTGGCGATCTTGGAGTGAGCACACTTTCGAGCGAGCCATCGGTTGAGTTCAAGCACTACTACTTGTGCTCGAATCCCTCAACCTCGGCTCTGATACCAACTTGTAAGGCCCGCGTTTGCGTCTAATAAAATGACGACCAAAAGACACTAGAAACATAAACCTTTTTAAAGCGTCCAAACTTTTTGCAATTTAAGGTAATGATACCAATAACATTTATGCACCAATTTAACAAAATTTGGGCATGACCTGTCCATAAAACGAGTGTATCCCTGTTTTAATCACTTTCAATACATTAAAGTCTACAACCCATTCGACTGACACGACTAAAAACCTTAACATCAAGTTTTAAAAAGTAGAGTTACTAACAAGTCTATTCACAACAAGTATTTGACCCATAACATTAATACAAAATAGCGGAATCGTTCGAAGGTCATAAGATGTGCGTGTGTTCACTCCAACTTGCCAAGTCGCCTAAGATGAGGAGTTACCTACATTCAACATAAACAAATAAGTTAGTATTTCATCACTAACATAATTAACTAATAACCCGATTAATCACTATTGCGGCCTTACATCTTTCAATTACATTACCAACCGTTAGACGGTTCATTACATGCTCGTCTCAATGTAGAGACTACATACTTTTCTTAACATACCCGCTAACGACGGGTACTAGTATGGTTACTATAACTTTCATTCGATTCATTCATGACGAACGAATATATTCTTTACATACACTTACACTCCAATCCGAGAAGACGGATCGAGTAAACTTTCATTCGATACATACTTAACTTCCCATACCCGGTTCGACTAGAAGGAACCAGATATGATGCATTATCTTTCGTATCTTATTCATTTATCAACATTCGTTTATGATGGATCTAACTTTACTTCCAACAATCTTAGATTTCAACTTTCACGATTCCAACATAACAACATAATACAATTGAGATTATTATACATATGACGACATAATAGAGATAAGGTGTATACTAACGTACCTCGATCTTGTGAGTCTCCCGTTTTCTTAGTGTTCGTGCCTTCTTCTTTCACGCCTACATTAAACGCATTCATTCATTTAGCCCAACACTTTCATTCCATCATTTACATAAATTTTTCATTTTCAAGTGATAAACATTATCACTAATTTTCAGAATTTCACACATTTATTCTCTTAAGCATTTCATCAAACACTTAGTGTGCGTTACATTAATAAAGCATAATGTAAAAGTATTCCAAGCATGACTTTACTAGTTCATCTTATATATCATCAATAATCAATCTAGTTCTTACAATTCTTTTATTCTACATCAATTTATCTAGCCTTCAAGTATTACAGGCAAGATCATATATCAAGATTACACATATTTACTTATACTTGATCCTCCTTTCATGCTAATTTTTCACCAAGTGGGTTTATAAAATTTTCTTTCAATTAAACTAAAATCAAGCATGATTTCTACTCTAGGGAGTAACCCTAGCATCCAATTTACACAAATCATACCACATACTTATGATTGGGTTGAAACCCTTTTTCTACAATTCACTAAATCATACAATTGAACTTACCACTTCGAAGAACGGGTGTATGAGCTTGTAATTTGCTGATTATACTTTCGATTTCCTTAAAATTTATATAGATTCTTGTGAATTTTGAAAGGCTAGGGTTTTCACCCCCTTGTTCCTCTCATGTTCGATCGACCAGAACCCACATACACTCTGTGTGTGGGTTTTAATTAAATCTTGTTTTTAATAATTATAGTTTGGACATATTACATGGTTAGTCCCTCAAGTTCATTTATCTTTTTTAATCTAAACATCATCCATTTATTATTTATAACTTGTATCTAGTAAGTGTCACACCCTGGCTTTTGCGGAAGCGTGGATTTATTTGGTGTGATTTCTTAATACCATAGCAACAATCACAACAATGATATATGATAAAAATACGTGATGGTCATCCATTTAAATAGTTTAGAAAAATGCACAACATATTGTCTTTAAAAACATCAACCACAAAATACATTACAAACCATGACTTGTTTTAAAATGAGTTCATAAGACTCAACGAATGACTACCAACAAAACGAGGATAAGAGACATGCAACTCGTCCAGGAAGGAGTTACACTTCCCAAACCCTACAACCCTGGATGACATCCTTATTTACTACGCAGCTTGACTAACATCAACACTTGCTAGATCCAATTAATTCCCTGAAATACATGTAGTTTGAAAAGTCAACAAAAAGTTGAGCGAGTTCATGTATAAGTCTGTGTGTATAAACCGTTTAGTATGTCTGTATGTAAAATAGTCCCTGGTATGTAGCAATAAGGAAAAACTGATCACCATTGGGTTGCAAAGCCAATAGTATGTGTGAAATGATGCAGGAAGACTCAAACCTAGCAAATTTGTCTCCGGTATGAAGACATAGTCACCACTATGGGCTGCCCCGGCCTCATGGGTGTGGGCTCGCTACACCCAAATATATCTATCACTCATGTCCCGTGGTCCTACAATGAGGATTAATGGCCTTAAGTGTCATGCCCACCACTCACTTGATCGCGTAGTAAAAACCCTCCTTAAGCTAACTATACCATGTATAAAATGTCTGTAGTAAATTGTAACATGTATTCCACCCCCGAAGTATAAGACTAAAAATAGTCAAGAGAAAAGGGGGACATGAACTCACAGTAGTGCGTCTTGTACCGAATCTCAAACTCTGTCAGCTACACGACAACCTACAATGTGCTAATGTCTATTAGACGAACGGGCCGTGCCTTGGCTTAGAGTTTAAGGTTTTGAGTTATGTTTCTTATATTATTCCGAGTGATAATTATTTGCCAAAATAATTAATATTTCAACTTAATCATATGTCGTGTTGGAACATTTGTCCGTTCTGTCACACCCCAACCACGTAAAACAGCAAAACGTGGCCGAAAAGTCGGGGAGTGTTGTAACAGAATCATTGTTTCACAACCAAGGATTAAACAATTTAATTTTATTGAATTAAATGTATTACAATGTCTTAACAACAAAGAAAATATAACATAGTTAACTAGTCTTGCATCTTTTAATGTCACTAAGGCCTCGTCCAATCCTACGTGAGCATGCATCAATAGCATCATCAAATATCATCAACTATTGAACCTGAAACACATGTGAAAATACATCAGCATAAAAATGCCGGCGAGTACATAGGTTTTGTGAAAATAGGATTCATGACTTAGGTTTAAGAAAATGTTTAATGAAAACTTGTCATGAATCCAGTTTAAGGGTTTGCTTTTATAAAACGTTTGAAAAGCAATAATAAGGTAGATGATATGTAAAAGAGTAATGTAAGGTTAAATGAATAACCAAGTAAAAATGAGTTTGTATAAAATAAGTTGTTTATAAAACAATGTCTTGTGAAAACTATGTTATATGTCTAAACTGAAATGATTTAAACAACGTTGCGATATGTAATATCATACAAACACTTATATATAGGAAGTACCAGCGGCGTATCCACCATGCTTGTATCATATTGCACATGTCTCGTTACTTAAATCACTTACCCAAACAAACCACCAATGTAAAATGTCTATGTTTAAACCAATTGCCAAATGTATTGAATAATATGTCAAAAATGTTTATGTCAAAATGTAAATCATGTAATGTATAACCAATGTCAAAAATGTTTATGTGTCAAATGTAAATCATGTAATGTGTAACCAAAATGATATGTATGGCTAGTGAAATGCATCAACTAAACCATAGGTAAAATGCACAAAACAAAGTATTGAAGTAAAACTTGGTTTAAATCAAAGTTATGTTTTGTGGAAATGCATGCTATACTGATACAAACATCTATACGGTGCTGTGAAAATGCATACATTCAAGCCTTGCGACTGTGGCGATAAATCAGTAAACGAATTTAAAGGTCTATTTGTGTAAATGTATATCGAATTCGGTCATTCCTTCCATCCAAACATACCTAGGATGTCAGGAACGGGAGTTGCCAGTTCCTATGGTACCACTACCTACTAACGAACGGCGTGATCAATGTTAATGAATGTATATTGTCCCATTTAAACAAACCAAATGTCATACCAAAATGTAAGCATGTGATGTGATGTAAATGTACTAAGTATGCAACAAATGAACATACATAGCATGTGATGTAAAACAAATGTACTAAGTATGATGAACATACATAGCATGAAAATGTAATGTAAAACAATGTACTAAGTATGTGCTAAACGAACATACGTAGCATAAAATGTCATGTAAAACGATGTACTAAGTATGCACACAATTGACATACATAGCAAAAACATAATGAAATCATGTACTAATAACGTACTAATGAACATAGCAAGTATATGATGTGAAAACATGAAAAACATGAAAGTAACAAGTAGTCACATGTGTTTCACCCCCAAAATGTTTGAAAAACAGTAAAAGAGGGGACTATGTACTCACTTGAGGGTGCTTAGGAGTGTTGAACAACAACCAAGCAAAGCTAAAGGGATAACGGAATCAAACGGCACCCTATATAGATAACTACATAAATAACCGGACCTAAATCGGGAGATCGGATAGTATGAGGTTTAGTAAACCAAATGAGTATTGGAACTCATATGATATGGTTTAACAAAGCCTACATACTAAAATGAAACTTAACCTAAGTGCTTACGACCCATTACGACCCGTTTAGGTAGCTTATGCTACTTTAACGCGTCGTTCGCGTAAAACGCGTTTAGAATGCCTAACTAGTCATATGACATGCAAGATATGCCTTAACATGTTTAATATTGTTGCCAAATCAGTTTATATGTCAAAGGTTATGTTACATAGGCTTAAAATGAATTTTAGAAGAAAAAGGGCATTTTGGTAATTTTCCTAAGGCATATAAACTACCTATCATACAACTACTTAAACGAAGTGACCATAAGGTATAACCTCGAAAGGTTATTCCCTATACATCTATGGTCACCTAAAGTGTTTGGTCGGATCCTAATGATCGACCATATGGGTCAGGTTCGAAAGCATAAGCGATTGTTTAGATCGCTTACCTTTACGACCCTAGACAAGCACAATTCTAAAAGTGACGAGTTAAACATGTTAAAACATGTTTAACAAAGTTTAAAAATAGGTTTGGTATCAAGACAAAGGGTCTTGATACCCAAAAGTAGTTTGGTTACAAAATACGCAAGAATACGCATTTTGGCCGAAACTACGACTCGTCACTGAGCCTAGATAACGTGGTAATCAGTAGGTATAGTCACTAGGGACTATAACCATCGTGATTACGCTCACGTTATGAAGTTCAAACGAACTTCGCATTGACCATAAACTGGTCAATGCAGAAAGTCAAACGCAGTTTGACTTTAACGCTAAAAGAAAAGCACGAAAGAATACTTACAGAAGGTCCCCGCAAGATTTGATCCGATTTACCCTCAGGTATGAAGTATGAACTCCAACTTAGAGGGCCAAAATCAGATTCAAATGTGGGTTTTGCAAATGAGAATGGAGGGGTATTTATAGATTTCATGGAACCGTTAAGATCTTTCGTCGAATAACGTGCTTTAATCTTAACCGTACACATGTGCCTATGGTTTTGTAAAACCATGGGAGATGTGACAACTGTGTTCTGTAGTCGTGGTGCGATGAAAAACAATGTTGATTATTAATAAAACAATGTGCTTTGGTGTTATTATATGTGTTTTGGTGTAATTTTGTGTGTATTTGTGTTTGGTGATTTTACAATTCGATTCGATTCCAATTTCAAGCTCTAAATCGCTTTCTGGAAGGTTATACGCGCACTAATGCGTAAATATAACCAGTTTAATGCAACAAACACTCCGGAATAGTGAAATAGGCTTAACATACCTTAAATAACCTCCAAATAACTTAGAAATAAGTTTTGGATGGTTCGGTGTGTTAAAATCAACCTTGTTCGATCGCAGGGACTATTTATGTCAAACTGCGAAACTATACCGATTTGTATAGTAACGAACACTCCGGAACTTGATCATAAGTTAAACATACCCTAAATAACCTTTACATAGCTTAGAAATAGGCTTTGAGGGGTTCGGTATGCTAAAAAAAACTTTATTGATCAATAGGGACTAAAAGCGTCAAAAAGTGCACAAGTTTGCATTTTCGCGCATATCTTACGTTCTGAATATATCCGGACATCCAAAAATTTATGTAAGCATTAAAATATTTTATTTTAGTGTTTGGCATGATAAAATCTCATTCGTCGCGTAATTTGGATCGTTTTTGCGTTCGTTACGACTTCCGTCGTAATTAACCAAATAACGCAACCGTACGGCCAAACGAACCGACATCCGTGATGTCTTTGAGCATATTTTAAGTTCCCTATACTTTAACATCATTTTAGATCCTTGAAATGAGGTTAAAGGGGTTTAAAAGTGCCAAAAAATCAACTTTTACAAGTGTAGGGACCATTTTTGAAATTTCTGGTAGATACATTGAACTTGGTCCATTTTTTTAGGCACCCATGGTATTCAAAACAATGTGCCACACATGGGTGGTTTTGATCCTTGTTTTGCAATACCATTTGATGGTTTCTAAGTATTCCCATGGTTTTGAAAACCATGTGCCCACATGTAAGGTCTAGATCAAAGCACGTTTTTCGACGAACGATCCTAACGGTTCTAGAAATCCTATAAATACCCCCCACCCTTCACTTGCAAAACCCACGTTTGATTTTCTGAGATATCTCTAAATTGAAGTGTTAATCACTTCATACCTGAGATTACTTGGAGAATCAAAGCTTGCGGGGACCTTTTGTAAGTATTCTTTCGTTCTTTTCATTCGTTTCTATTGTTAAAGTCAAACTGCGTTTGACTTTCTGCTTTGACCAGTTTATGATCAATGCGAAGTTCGTTTGAACTTCATAACGTGAGCGTAATCACGATGGTTATAGTCCCTAGTGACTATACCTACTGATTACCACGTTATCTAGGCTCAGTGACGAGTCGTAGCTTCGGCCAGAATGCGTATTCTCACGTATTTTGGAACCAAGCTACTTTTAGGTATCAAAACCGTTTGTTTTGATACCAAACCTGTTTTCTAACTTAACTAAACATGTTTTAGCATGTTTAGCTTGTCACTTTTAGTTAGTGCTTGTCTAGAGTCGTAAGTCAAAGCGGACTAAACACCCGCTTAGACTTTCGAACACGACCCGTTTGGTCGATCAATAAGATCCGATCAAACATGTTTAGTGACCATAGTAGCATAGGGAATAACCTTCCGAGGTTATAACTTATGGTCACTTGGGTTTGATTAGTCGCATGATAGGTAATTTATATGCCTTTGGTAAATTACCAAAATACCCTTTTCATACATAATTGGTAATTAAGCATATGTAACCTAAACTTTTGACACGTAACTGATTATGTAACATAATTAAACATGTATGGGCATATAATACCTGTCATAGGACTAGTTAAACGTCTCGAACGCGCTTTTGCGCGTACGACGCGTTAAAGTAGCGTAAGCTACCTTAATGGGTCACGATGGGTCGAAAGCACTTAGGTTAGGTTTCAATTTAGGATGTAGGTTTCGTTAAACCATATCACATGAGTTCCAACACTCATTTGGTTTACAAGACCTCATTCTGTCCGATCGTCCGATTTAGGCGTCTATTTGTTTGACTAGTGGTTCGATTACTAGGTTCTACTTGATTCCTTTGGTTTGCTTGAGTTTGTTGGAATTCTATTTGATCGAGGATAATTTGCACTACATGTGAGTACATAGTTCCCCTATTTTACTGTTTTTAAATGTTTTGGGGTGATTCATATGTACGAAATGTTTTCAAGGTTTAAACGATGATTTCAAAAACGATTAAACGATTTTTACTAAACTAAGAACGATTTCGATAAAGTGAATGAACTTGTTAGTTGTAGTTACATAACGAATGACATTCATTAGCATTGATCAAGCCGACCAGTATTAGGTTATGGTACCATAGGATCTGACAAATCCCGTTACTTTACTTCACCCATGGTTATGTGTGGGGGTTGTGGGTAACGACTGAATCTGATGTTTGTTAACTTACCCTTTGGTGGTTTGTTAATACGAGAACGATTTGAACGATGGACAAGTCACGAAGGTTTGAATGTTGTTAGCGAGACAACCATAAATAGTTTTTCACAATTAAAACGAGGATGATTTAAACGATTCTAAACGAGTTAACGATTTTCAAACAATTTTAAACGATTTGGGTGAACGATTGGTTTTTGATTAGTGTTTAGATAACGGGACGGGTGTAATGTGATGAAAGCATGGTGGATACGCCGCTGGTACTTCCTATATATAAGTGTTTTCAACATATTACATACCGTGGCGTTATTTAGTTCACTTGGGTAAACGATTTGAAACGATGTCACACAACGATGTTTTCTAAAAGATATAAACCATATGAGTTTTTAACAAGTTTTTACAAGATGTTTTACTAGTTGGTTTTCTAAAACAAATGTTTTGAGTTAAGAAGCATGGCTATGAGATTTTATAAACCATGATCAACTTGATTTGAGTTGGTTAACTATGTTGCAATACATTTTTCAAAACAAGGTTTGTATTTTGATTCTTGTAGTCTAATAAAGTACCACAACATATAAACGAGCCATGATTCCGATACTCTTATAAAACCTATGTACTCGCCAGCATTTCTTTGCTGACTAAGTTTTTACATATGTTTCAGGTGTCGATGCTTGATTGATTTCTAGGATGCATGCGTCACATAGGATCTGGACAAGGCCTTAGTGACATAATAACTATGATAGACGATATAAAACTTGTTTGTTCTATGTGTTAAGACAATGTAATGTTTAATATTATCAATAAAACGAAACTATTTTTGAATCCATAGTTGTGAAACAATTATTCTGTTGCAACACTCCCTGACATTTCCGCCACGGTTGTTGTCCTACGTGGTCGGGGTGTGACAGAAAAGTTGGTATCAGAGCCAATGGTTATAGGGAATTAGGTTATTAGTAATACTTTGACCTAGACTATAACTTTTAGGACCCCAACGCAAGTTTTCTTGCGTTTCGATTTTAAAACAATACCGTCACCTATCCTTAGGTGATAATCACAATGAGAACGCTAAGTTCGAATCCGTTTTGAAAACTAATCATCCGTTCTAGGATGATTTATTACTAGGTTTTGAACCCTTTGTTATAAGGTTTTGAACCCTTTAAGTTTTCGAAATCTCATCAGAGTTTGGGTCTAAATAGTGTGAACACGTGCAAACTGGAAGAGTGGGTGCCTGTACTCTGAGTTTTCTATCTAAGGCTAGAGTGTTCGTACAAATCCGCAGTATCGGACCAGTCACTCTTACCTGGGAACTCTTGGGGTGAGTGTCCACTTATAGGCGAGCATGTCTTCGGCGATACATTATTTTTGATCTATTTACTTTGATTAGTCACTCCGTGTCGTTTGTTTGTTCGAGGTAACGAACAAATGATCGTCTTTCTGCTATTTTGAAGGTATTTTCAATAGCTCGTTTTCTTTTCAACCTCACTCGTTTCTCTTATGTCCTTATTAGACAATGCCTCCTCGTCGTGAAGCACAATCTTTCACTATTGAAGAAATCGCAGCCCTGGTCTCTTAGCAAGTGGCTGCTGTACTTCCTGGCGTTGTGACCCAAGTCCACGAGGTATACAACAATAACAATAACAACAATGCGTCGTGCAACTTCAAGAGCTTCAATTCTGCTAAGCCTCTAAAGTTTTCTGGGTCGCAAGGAGCAACTGCGCTCTTGCAGTGGTTTGAGAGTATCGAGAGCACATTCCGACACATCCAGTGTCCGAATGCGCGGAAGGTTGAATTTGCTTCTAGTGTGTTTGAGAAGCGAGCGCTTACCTGGTGGAATGGTGTTATGCGCGACAGGGGTGCCGAAGTGGCATTGGCACAAACATGGGATGAGCTTCGGGCTCTCATGATGAAAGAGTTTTGTCCCCGTCACGAGATTCGGGCTTTGGAACCAGAGTTTGACGATTTAAAGCAAGATGGGGCTGAACACCGTGTGTACATGGATCGTTTTGAGGAACTCAGTCTGTTGTGTCCCACCATGGTTACCCCTCTAGAGAAGGCAATCGAGAGATATATCGATGGTTTGCCCGATTCCATTCAGGATATTGCGATCGGTGTTAATCCTACTACCCTTCGTCAAGCAATCGAGTTGTTTGCTACCCTGACTGAATCTCAAGTCAGGAAGGGTAAACTCACCCGCAAGGGTGATAAAAAGAAGGCGACTGATTCTGGAAAAGACAAGAAAAAGGGTAAGGGTAAGGATAAGGAAGATGAGACGACAAATAAGTCGAGGAAGCGGAAGGATGCTCAGAATTTCGTTGTTACGGCACAGACTAATCAGAACCCACCGGCTCAGCCTCCTGCGAAGAAGGCGTATGTAGGTACCGCACCTCATTGTGCACGCTGCAACGGTCACCACGTTGCACAGCAAGCTTGCAAGCAATGCACAACGTGTGGTAAGCTTGGGCATTTGGCCAATATTTGTCGTCTGGGACAAAATCAGGCTGCTCAGATTCAAGCTCCGGTTCAGGGGAATGCTGCAAGATTCCCACCGGGTTCGTGTTTCAATTGCGGAGAGTTTGGTCACTACCGCAACAACTGTCCAAGACTGGTAAATGCAAATGCGAATGCTAATGCAAACCCGAATGCGAACGTCAATGTCAATGTGAATCCAGCACGTGGACGAGTGTATAACATCAATGAGGCAATCAACGATGCAGCAGTGAACGATTAGTATTTTGTATTTCCTCTGGTTGTTATCTTTTAACATTTAAAGACAATGCGGTTGTTATATAAATAAAAATTTGTGGTTTTTATTCTTGTGAACCAATGCAATTGTATGAATGTTTGATGCAACCTTATGATGTCAATACAAAAACAAACCACTCGTGTGATTTTGTCATCTTTTTTTTTATGATCACTTGTGATCTCCCCTAGAACCTTAAACGCCCGTTTCTTTTGAGAAACAAGAGCCCAAAGCTATCTACGAAAAAGATATGTTTCTTTCCTAGCACATGTCACCGAGGAGAAAGTCAAGAGCAAGAGTATCCAGGATATTCCGACTGTTCGGGATTATCCAGAGGTGTTTCCTGATGAACTGCCTGGTTTGCCTCCAGTTCGTCAAGTCCTGTTTCATATTGATCTTGTACCCAATGCCAACCCGTTTGCGAAAGCACCTTATCGTCTTGCACCGTCGGAGATGCAAGAGTTATCGAAACAGCTTCAAGAGTTATCTGATAAAGGATTCATCCGTCCAAGCTTTTCGCCTTGGGGAGCTCCTGTCCTCTTCGTGAAAAAGAAAGATGGACCTTTTCGAATGTGTATCGATTATCGTGAGCTGAATAAGCTCACCATCAAGAATCGGTATCCCCTACCTCAAATAGATGATCTCTTCGACCAGCTGCAAGGTGCTTCATGCTTTTCCAAAATCGATCTGCGTTCTGGGTATCATCAACTTCGTATTCTCGAAGAAGATATTCCCAAAACTGCTTTCCGCTCAAGATATGGGCATTATGAGTTCACTGTCATGCCCTTTGGTTTGACAAATGCTCCTGCCATCTTTATGGACTTAATGAATAAGGTCTATAAACCTTATTTAGACAAGTTCATCATTGTGTTCATCGACGATATTTTTGTCTATTCGAAGTCTCGAGCCGAGCACGAGCAACACCTTCGCTTAACATTGGAACTCCTGAAGAAGGAACAACTTTTCGCTAAGTTCTCCAAGTGTGAATTCTGGCTTAAAGAAGTTTAATTCTTGGGTCATATAGTCAATAAGCAGGGTATTCATGTGGATCCATCCAAGATTTGTTGCTATTAAAGACTAGAATACACCAACAACACCTACAAAGATTCGATCTTTTCTTGGTCTTGCTGGTTATTATCGTCAATTCATTTTCAACTTCTCAAATCGCGGTTCCACTCACTACTTTGACTCAAAAGAATAAGCCTTTTGAGTGGGGACCCAAACAAGAAGAAGCGTTCCAAACGCTTTTTGATCTTCAAACTCGTGTTCTTCTAGCTCAGCAATTTTGTGTTTCACAAAATTTAATGGGTACGAAATTACCACATCAGCTTGAGCTCGAAACGAAGGACGATGAGTTGCTCTATTTCAAGGATCGTTTGTGGATTCCAAAACAAGACGACCTTCGCACCTTGGTAATGGACGAATCTCGCAAGTCTCGATATTCTATCCATCCTGGTGCTGATAAAGTGTACAAGGATCTTCGTACTCAGTGCTAGTGGCCGGGTATGAAAAAGGATGTTGCCTTTTATGTATCAAAATGCCTAACTTGTCTTAAAGTCAAGGCTGAACATCAACGACCTTCTGATTTGCTTGTACAACCAGAGATACCGGTTTGAAAGTGGGAGAGCCTTGCGAAGGATCTCATCACTATGTTGCCGCATATATCTAAAGGTCACGATGCTATTTGGGTTGTTATCAATCGATTAACAAAGTCAGCTCATTTTATTCCAATTCGCAAGGTCCTATCTGCTGATAAACTTGCAAAGATTTATGTTGATGAGATTATATCACGACATGATGTTCCTTTGGATATTCACCCGACTTTTCACGTGTCCAATTTGCGAAAGTGTTTAGCTGACGCTGATCTTCACATTCCTCTCAACGATATTCGAATCAATGAAACAATGCACTTTGTCGAGAAACCCGTGGAGATCATGGACCGTACTTTCAAACAGTTGAAGAACAAACGAATTCGAATGGTAAAAAATTCGCTAGGAATCCAAACGTGGCCCAGAGTTTACTTGGGAACGTAAGGACCATATGAAGGTGAAATATCCGCATTTGTTTTCACAAGCTTCCTCTAGTTAAAATTTCGGGACGAAATTTCCTGAAGTAGGGGAGACTGTGACAACTGTGTTCTGTAGTCGTGGTGCGATGAAAAAAAATGTTGATTATTAATAAAACAATGTGCTTTGGTGTTATTATATGTGTTTTGGTGTTATTTTGTGTGTATTTGTGTTTGGTGATTTTACAATTCGATTCGATTCCAATTTCAAGCTCTAAATCGCTTTCTGGAAGGTTATACGCGCACTAATGCGTAAATATAACCAGTTTAATGCAACAAACACTCCGGAATAGTGAAATAGGCTTAACATACCTTAAATAACCTCCAAATAACTTAGAAATAAGTTTTGGATGGTTCGGTGTGTTAAAATCAACCTTGTTCGATCGCAGGGACTATTTATGTCAAACTGCGAAACTATACCGATTTGTATAGTAACGAACACTCCGGAACTTGATCATAAGTTAAACATACCCTAAATAACCTTTACATAGCTTAGAAATAGGCTTTGAGGGGTTCGGTATGCTAAAATAAACTTTATTGATCAATAGGGACTAAAAGCGTCAAAAAGTGCACAAGTTTGCATTTTCGCGCATATCTTACGTTATGAATATATCCGGACATCCAAAAATTTATGTAAGCATTAAAATATTTTATTTTAGTGTTTGGCATGATAAAATCTCATTCGTCGCGTAATTTGGATCGTTTTTGCGTTCGTTACGACTTCCGTCGTAATTAACCAAATAACGCAACCGTACGGCCAAACGAACCGACATCCGTGATGTCTTTGAGCATATTTTAAGTTCCCTATACTTTAAAATCATTTTAGATCCTTGAAATGAGGTTAAAGGGGTTTAAAAGTGCCAAAAAATCAACTTTTACAAGTGTAGGGACCATTTTTGAAATTTCTGGTAGATACATTGAACTTGGTCCATTTTTTTAGGCACCCATGGTATTTCAAAACAATGTGCCACACATGGGTGGTTTTGATCCTTGTTTTGCAATACCATTTGATGGTTTTAAGTATTCCCATGGTTTTGAAAACCATGTGCCCACATGTAAGGTCTAGATCAAAGCACGTTTTTCGACGAACGATTCTAACGTTTCTAGAAATCCTATAAATACCCCCCCCCCCACCCTTCACTTGCAAAACCCACATTTGATTTTCTGAGATATCTCTATGTTGAAGTGTTAATCACTTCATACCTGAGATTACTTGGAGAATCAAAGCTTGCGGGGACCTTTTGTAAGTATTCTTTCGTTCTTTTCATTCGTTTCTATCGTTAAAGTCAAACTGCGTTTGACTTTCTGCTTTGACCAGTTTATGATCAATGCGAAGTTCGTTTGAACTTCATAACGTGAGCGTAATCACGATGATTATAGTCCCTAGTGACTATACCTACTGATTACCACGTTATCTAGGCTCAGTGACGAGTCGTAGCTTCGGCCAGAATGCGTATTCTCGCGTATTTTGTAACCAAGCTACTTTTAGGTATCAAAACCGTTTGTTTTGATACCAAACCTGTTTTCTAACTTAACTAAACATGTTTTAGCATGTTTAGCTCGTCACTTTTAGTTAGTGCTTGTCTAGAGTCGTAAGTCAAAGCGGACTAAACACCCGCTTAGACTTTCGAACACGACCCGTTTGGTCGATCAATAGGATCCGATCAAACATGTTTAGTGACCATAGTAGCATAGGGAATAACCTTCCGAGGTTATACCTTATGGTCACTTGGGTTTGATTAGTCGCATGATAGGTAATTTATATGCCTTTGGTAAATTACCAAAATACCCTTTTCATACATAATTGGTAATTAAGCATATGTAACCTAAACTTTTGACACGTAACTGATTATGTAACATAATTAAACATGTATGGGCATATAATACCTGTCATAGGACTAGTTAAACGTCTCGAACGCGCTTTTGCGCGCACGACGCGTTAAAGTAGCGTAAGCTACCTTAATGGGTCACGATGGGTCGAAAGCACTTGGGTTAGGTTTCAATTTAGGATGTAGGTTTCGTTAAACCATATCACATGAGTTCCAACACTCATTTGGTTTACAAGACCTCATTCTGTCCAATCGTCCGATTTAGGCGTCTATTTGTTTGACTAGTGGTTCGATTAGTAGGTGCTACTTGATTCCTTTGGTTTGCTTGAGTTTGTTGGAATTCTATTTGATCGAGGATACTTTGCACTACATGTGAGTACATAGTTCCCCTATTTTACTGTTTTTAAATGTTTTGGGGTGATTCATATGTACGAAATGTTTTCAAGGTTTAAACGATGATTTCAAAAACGATTAAACGATTTTTACTAAACTAAGAACGATTTCGATAAAGTGAATGAACTTGTTAGTTGTAGTTACATAACGAATGACATTCATTAGCATTGATCAAGCCGACCAGTATTAGGTTATGGTATAATAAAAACCATTGAATATTAGCCCATGGTATTGCAAAACTATGGGTTAAAACCATCAAATCTCAAAAGTGGACCAAGTTCAATGTATCTGCCAGAAATTTCAAAAATGGTCCCTACACTTGTAAAACTTCATTGTTTTTGCACTTTTAAGCCCCGTTAACCCTATTTCAAGGATCTAAAATAAACTTAAAGTATAGGGAACTTAAAATATGCTCAAAAACATCTCGGATGTCGGTTCGTTTGGTCGTACGATTGTGTTGTTCGGTTAATTACGACGGAAATCGTAATGAACACAAAAACCATCCAAATTACGCGACGAATGGAATTTTATTATGCCAATCACTAAAATAAAATATTTTAATGATTACATAAATTTTTGGATGTCCGGATATATTCAGGACGTAAGATATGTGCGAAAATGAAAACTTATGCACTTTTGACGCTTTTAGTCTCTATTGATCAAATAAGTTTATTTTAGCACACCGAACCCCTCAAAGCCTATTTCTAAGCTATGTAAAGGATATTTAGGGTGTGTTTAACTTATGATCATGTTCCGGAATGTTCGTTATAGTTCAAATTGGCATACTTTCGCAGTTTGTCGAATTTAGTCCCTGTAAGCGAATAAACTTGATTTCGGCACACCAAATCTTCCAAAACTTATTTCTAAGTTATGTAAAGGTTATTTAAGGTATGTTAAGACTATGTCACTATTCCGGAGTGTTTGTTGCATTAAACTGGTTATATTTACGCATCAATGCGCGTATAACCTTCTAGAAAGCGATTTAGAGCCCGAAATCGAACGAGAATTGATATGTGCAAATGATACACATATTTTTACAAATCCCAAGTATGAAATACAATATTTCATTGGTTTGGTATTTGTTTGATGGTTGATGTGACACGTGTGTCACAGTCTCCCCTACTTCAGGAAATTTCGTCCCGAAATTTATTTAGAGGAAACTTGTGAGAGCTTGAAACATGGAGTTGAAAAGATCGAACAACACTGGTTAGAGTCCTGAACTTCTAGTATCTTTGAATAACATCATGCTTGCAATGTGAGAGGGACACTTATATACAAGTACATACAGTGTTATTGGTGCGTCCACCGTACCTCCATTACATCGTTCACATTTTGTTATTGTTGTCACTATCGGTTCTTACACATAATAATTTTTTTACTGGGTTTCTGTGCACTGAATTTCATAATTATGTACGCGTCCATAATTACGGAATTCCCTGCATAGTTTACATAGTGTATTTTATTATGTGTAGGGGAGGAAAACAATGAACGAGCCTGTGATGATTGTGACTAGATCATACTGGGGTCCGTTTTAATTGAGTTAATAAATGATCTCTAGACCACCAAGGAGTCTTTTCTGCTTATATCATCACATGTCATTCTTAACCAGATTCTGAATCAATCTTTTGACTAGACCACTCAAAGGGTCTCTTTGAATCATAGAATGGTACTATACAATCCAAGGGTCTTGACTATTATGTAGAAGCCCAATAAGGTTTTAAGATAGTACCTTTTTGAATATCCTACTACGAATCCCTCATATGAAGATATGAAAGGTTCTACGAGGATTTGGATAACGAATATCCAGAGTATACAAAAACACAAAAATGCATAAAAGAAAACACAAAATGCATAAACACATAATCACATAATTGTTTAACTTGATTTTAAATTTGTTATCATTTTGTTAATCTGATCTGCTAACTGTGCACATGTATTTAAAGCACACCAGGTATCCAATCAGTGGATTTTGATTGGTGCTTTAAATATTTCTAAGAATCCAACTATAAAGATAGAAAGATTTAAGAAAATTCGATTTCGATTATAAGGAATCGAAATGTTCGAATAAAGGCATTCGAGGAATCCAATGAAGGATTCTGATTTGAATGCTAATTATCCACAAGGATCTAATTGTAATGATAAAAAGATCCCATATGGATTTTAAAAGTTGAAGATGTTTTGAAATCTTGCACTGGATGTGCGTAAGTTAAAACATGAAGTAAAAATGCTTATGAAATTGATATGCTAGATATGCCAAGGCGACATATGAAGCAGAATTTGAAGGTTAAGTCAATGTATGAGGAAAATATTTTGAAAACTATGCATGGGGTTCTAAAATGTGTTCAATGTTTTTGGAAACCTTATATATAATACTTTTGAAATCATAAAGTATGTGTATTAGGTAGGTATATTTATAAGAATGTTTTAAAATCATGCGAGATGAATTTTGAAATTATGTATAAGGTTTTTGAAAACATGAATGATGCTTTTGAAATCATGCACTTGATATTAGTAATTATATTGTATTAATAATGTTTTGAAATCAGGAAGGTTGTTTTTGAAAACATAGACAATGCTTTTGAAATCATGCATTTGATATGTTAAGTAAATACACTATATTAAAAATGTTTTCGAACTATATACAAAATGTTTTTGAAATCATGAAGGTTGTTATGAAAATTTATGTTATGTATGTTGAAAAATCAGAACGTAATGGGTATGAGATTTGAAAATACCCTTAGTTATCTAACCAAGGATTCAAGGTATAGATGTGCAAAAAGCACGATTACTCACAATTTCGCTTTATTTCTTGTACTTTGTCTCCTAGAATGAAACGAGTACTTAAAATTTTTGAGGAAATCATGAGCGATCACTTGAAAGGGAGAATCACAAGAGTAGTTTGTAAAGAGCATAGTTCCTTGATGTAGGTATCATAGGGAAATGTCATACACACATGTAACTACACTTGTATATCAGAATTGCGAACAATGACTTTTATTTATGAACAAAACATATTCTTTCACAATACAAGAAACCAAAAGAAACAAAGGCATAAGACAGCAACATCTTTTGCTCGGCCAAATGCTCATCCAAGGGTTAGATTTGCATTGACAATCTTCGGGCATTTTGTCCTGAAATGGCTCGTCTCACCACAGTTGTAGCAAGTACCAGACGGGAAACGAGCTTGAGTAAGGTTGACTTGGAGTTGGGTAGCAGCAAGGTTTGCAACAGCTTTGTTTTGGATAGCAAAGCGGCATATGTTAACCAAATGTCCCCACCGTCCACAGTAGGTACATTTGGAGCAGGGTATGAGGTTTAAATGAAGACGGTTGCATCACTTGCACCATGGGGCAGCTCCCAAGTACGGCTTCCTAGCTGGTGGCGTCGTTACCTGGCTAGGTCCTGCTTGATTAGGTGTAACTGCTGCGGGTTTCTTTGAAGCCTTAGGCTTCCTTGATTTTGGTGCAGGCCTGACTTCTGCTTCCTTCGGTGACTCTTGGGTGGCTCCATTTTTGAGACGAGACATGGCAATGCCTAGATCCACAGACTTCAGAATCACTTCGCCTATTTGCTGGGCAAATTTGGCTGTTTGCTCAGACATTTGAGTGTTGCTGAGATGAAGAGACATTCTAGAAGAAAATGATAGACATAGGAAGAAACAAGTGAAAACAAAACAGAATGGTAATGCATAAGAATTGCAATCATTTGTTTGTTACCTAAGGCAAACAAATGAGACGGTGACAAATCAAAGTAAACAGGTCATATTAATGTAGCACTGAAGACATGCTCGCCTATAAGTGAACACTCACCCCAAGAGTTCCCAGGTAAGAGTGACTGGTCTGATTCTGCGGATTTGTACGAACACTCTAGCCTTAGACAGAAAACTCAGAGTACAGGCATTCACCCTTCCAGTTTGCACGTGTTCACATCAAAAGACCCAAACTTTGACGAGATTTGAAAACTTAGAGGGTTCAAAACCTAGTAATTAATCATCCTAGAACAGATGATTGCTTTTCAAAATGGTTTTGAAATTTATGTTCTTGTTGTGGTTGTCGCCTAAGGATAGGTGACGGTATTGTTTTATGACTAAATGCAAGAAACTCGCGTTAGGGTCCTAGGAAGGTTAAAGACTAGGTCAAATTATTACTAATAACCTAATTCCCTATAACCATGAGCTCTGATACCAACTTTTCTGTCACACCCTGACCACGTAAAACAACAAAACGTGGCCGAAACATCGGGGAGTGTTGTAACAGAATCATTGTTTCACAACCAAGGATTAAACAATTTCGTTTTATTAAATTAAATGTATTACAATGTCTTAACAACAAAGAAAATATAGTCTTGCATCTTTTAATGTCACTAAGGCCTCGTCCAATCCTACGTGAGCATGCATCAATATCATCATCAAATATCATCAACTATTGTACCTGAAACACATGTGAAAATACATCAGCATAAAAATGTCGGCGAGTACATAGGTTTTGTGAAAATAGGATTCATGACTTAGGTTTAAGAAAATGTTTAATGAAAACTTGTCATGAATCCAGTTTAAGTGTTTGTTTTTATAAAACGTTTGAAAAGCGATAATAAGGTAGATGATATGTAAAAGAGTAATGTAAGGTTAAATGAATAACCAAGTAAAAATGAGTTTGTACAAAATAAGTTGTTTGTATTGTGAAAAATATGTTATATGTCTAAATTGAAATGATTTAAACAACGCTGCGATATGTAATATCATACAAACACTTATATATAGGAAGTACCAGCGGCATATCCACCATGCTTGTATCATATTACACATGCCTCGTTACTTAAATCACTTACCCAAACAAACCACCAATGTAAAATGTCTATGTTTAAACCAATTGCCAAATGTATTGAATAATATGTCAAAAATGTTTATGTCAAAATGTAAATCATGTAATGTATAACCAATGTCAAAAATGTTTATGTGTCAACTGTAAATCATGTAATGTGTAACCAAAATGATATGTATGGCTAGTGAAATGCATCAACTAAACCATACGTAAAATGCACAAAACAAAGTATAGAAGTAAAACTTGGTTTAAATTAAAGTTATGTTTTGTGGAAATGCATGCTATACTGATACAAACATCTATGCGGTGCTGTGAAAATGCATACATTCAAGCCTTGCGACTGTGGCGATAAACCCCTAAACGAATTTAAAGGTCTATCTGTGTAAATGTATATCAAATTCGGTCATTCCTTCCATCTGTGTAAATGTATAACCTTGTTTCTTTGCATCAGGACGCAGCCAAGACCTAATTTAGATGCATCGCAATAAACGACGAAATCATCATTGCCCTCAGGCAAAGTTAGGATGGGCGCGTCGCAAAGTTTTTGTTTCAAAGTCAGAAACGCTTCCTCTTGCTTGAATCACCAATCAAATGGCTTGTTCTTTTGGGTTAGAGCAGTTAGAGGAACTGCAATCTTCGAGAAATTTTCAATGAAGCGGCGATAATATCCCGCTAGACCATGAAAAGAACGAACTTCAGTAGGAGTAGTAGGCGCATCCCAATCCTTAATCACACTGATCTTGGAGGGATCTACATGAATACCTTGTTCGTTGACAATATGTCCTAAAAATTGAACTTCTTTAAGCCAGAATTCACACTTGGAGAATTTGGCGAAAAGTTGCTCTTTCTTTAGGAGTTCCAGAGTAAGACGAAGATGCTGCTCATGATCAGCTCGCGTCTTATAATATATCAAGATGTCATCAATGAAAACGATGATGAACTTATCCAAATAAGGCTTGCAGACCCTATTCATCAAGTCCATGAAAACAGCAGGAGCATTAGTCAAACCGAATGGCATGACTATGAACTCATAATGCCCGTAACGAGTGCGGAATGCTGTCTTAGGAATATCTTCTTCATGCACACGAAGTTGATGATATCCAGATCGCAGATCAATCTTTGAAAAGTAAGAAGCGCCTTGCAATTGATCAAAGAGATCATCAATGCGAGGTAGGTGATGCGTGTCAGTGTATATATGTTTTTAGATGTATATTTAAGCCCTTTTTACACTTTTAGCCAAATTTTAAATTTATAAAACACGATATTCACTAACACTAAACACACATATGGGCAAGTGCACCCATCGTGGACGTAGTATAGTGTTGGTAAGATACCGAGGTCGTCCAAGGACACAAGAGCTTTTAATACCGGTTTATCCTCAACGTCTAATCAAATCAAAAAGTTAGAAAAATGTTTTAAACTAAAAAAATAAAAACTAACTAAATGCTGAAAATAAAAATAAAATAAAAACAGATAGACAAGATGAATCACTTGGATCCGACACGTGTATTAGTATAACCTTTGATTATTTTTGCACTTTTGCACTTGTTTAAGAGATTATCTTAGTTATTGTAGTAGGCCCCTCTTTTGAAGGCGACGTTACCCTCAACCCAGTAGTTTGAGTCAGCAAGGATACAATCCTAAAGGGTCGGATTATTGAAAGATAATGAATTAAGTTATTAATGCGAATTATGGTAGGCCCCGCTTCTGGAGGTGACGTTACCCTCGGCTAAGTAGTCTGAGTCAGCAGGGATACAGTCCTAAATAGCCGGGTTATAGTATTAATAGTAGTTAACTTATGAGGGGGTCAAAGAGTTTGGATCCCCGCCATCCAATACCTATGGGCATTGAAGGAGATCCTATTAAATTTGACCCAGGTCCCAAGCAGGACCTCTAAACGCTGAACAAGGGCAAGACCCTTACCAAACCGTTCCCTTAACCCCCGACCAGGTAGCCAACATACCTCCATATAGACCGTGGAGATATGAATGGTGAAAATCTTTTATTTTATATAGACAGTAAAATAATGCCAAGACACCACGGACAAACGATAAGGAAAGATCACCTTCAACATAAGTAACTAGTTATTAAAGTCATTAATACAAAACCAAATAAAAAGTGCAAAAGATTAAAAATAAAAAGTATTATACTAAACACTTGTCTTCACCAAGTGATGTAAGAGACTTAGGCAAACATGGCCTTGATTGTCAAGAACTCTTACGATCAATCTTGGATCCCGAGACGACTCACACACTCTACGATGGACAATGGATGATGGTGGTGGATAATGGTGTTATGGTGGTGGTGGGTGGTGGATGAAGTGTGAGAGAGGTGGTGTGCCAAGGGATGAGAGAGAATGAAGCCAAGCTCCTCTATTTATAGGCTGAACAGAAGGCTGGACACGGCCGTGTGTCCGCTGGACACGGCCCCGTGCCCGCCTGACACTCTCTCTCCTCATTAATTGTAATTGCGAATTACAATTAATGCGCCTGCTGTACTTTCACCACGCCCCCGTGCTCGCTGGACACGGCCCCGTGGTGAGCAATGGAAGCTTCTACTGGTTTGTCTTTTCTGCTGCTTCCTGGGCACGCCCCCGTGTTCGCTGGACACGGGGCGTGTTCAGACTCTGTTTCTTCTCTTTTGCCTTGGGAGATGCCGTTGAGGGTCCGGGCAGTCTACTTTTGTTCCTTTTCTTGTATTTATGGTAGAATTAGTGGTCTTTTTGCTTCTTTTGTGATTTTGAGCTCATTTCATCCTGAAAATACAAAAGGAAGACAAAAACACTCTTTTTCCAACATTAGTACTTAAAAAGGGTTAGTTTTATGCCTTAATTGATGTGTTTTATATGTTGCATTTTACACACATCAAATACCCCCACACTTGAACTTTTGCTTGTCCTCAAGCAAAACTCTTTAAATGTGGCTTACACTCCCAAATGGAATAGGTAGAAGAGAAGTTTTTTAGCTTGTCCTAGAGTGTCGGGAATCCAAGGTTTTTATAGGCTTTATTTTTATTTATTTACAATCCTATTCATTATGATTTATTTTGAACTTTTCATAAGATAAATTATTTATTTAGGCATAGCATACCTTATTAAAATTCCATTTATATACAAGTTCACATACCTCACGGGAGATCACTCAACACTCGGCCGAAGGTGTATATTTTAGTGAATCACTCGAGAGCGGCACGGAACTTACGTCTTTCCATAGGCTTGCCAAGCAATCAATCCTCCTCCTTTTTAACTTTTTACCTTTGTAAATATCAAGAGGACTTTTTGGGTGAAGGCTTGGGTTTAAAGGTGGGTGGTTGGTTAGTGGTTAGTAAAAAGGCGAAAAATCGTAACAAGCGTCGGTTTTCGTGAAGTACCTTATTTTTAGTGACTTTTTATTTTTGAAGTATTTCTCCAAACAAGCTTTTTATAGCTTTTATTTGTTTTTGACTTCATCATCATATAATTTTTTTTTTTTTGTCACATGAAAGGGCAATTTGACGAAAAACCGAGCTTGTTACTAAAATAAAGAAAAAAATGAAAAAGGTTTTTGGTGGGTAAAAATGGTTTTTGGGGTAATGAAATGAAAGGTTTAGGCTCAAAGGGGTTTTCTAGGGGGATTTTGGGTAGGTAAAAAAAATTGAAAAATAATGGTTTTGAAAAAAATAGTTAGTCCTAATGCCTCCATCATTTACTTACTTGGGTTTAAGTTGGTAAGGACCGGGAATGTATCGTCGTGGCAAGTTCTAGATTTGTAAGGACCGAGCGGCTATTCACACAAGAAACGAAAAATGAGCATTTAATCTAAATATGTGTATTTTTATGCTCAATAAAGGCTCAAAACTCACTTTTGTGGGAATGGGTTTTTAATGTGACCAAGCATATATAATCGAATTTTAAACTAGACTTGTTATGCCGTTTCATAATTTTCTTATGTTGGTTCCTTTTTATCATGACGCGATCGGTTGTAAACTTGTAAAAATATAATCTTTTTAGAACTTGTTATTCCCAACTTAAACTAAGACAAGTAAATAAAAAAAATTGAAAAAGTTTTTGAAAAAAAAAATTTGGGGTGTTTAGCGGTTCCAATAGAGTTTTGTGTAAGGCTTGTGTTTAGGATTTTGCAAAATTTCAAGGTTTTAGCATCCCCCCCACACTTAAATTACACATTGTCCTCAATGTGTCCAAAAATAATATTTTTGGTTGATTAGAATGCATAAAAGTATGTTAAAAAGCAAAGATTTTTGTTACTGGCATCCTGGACACGGCCCCGTGTTCACCGGGCACGGCCCCGTGGTCAAGTGCCAGTAACAAAATTTTCAGAATTGAAACAGAAGCCTGGACACGGGGGCGTGTCTGCTGAACACGGCCCGTGTCCAGTTACCTGAACTGGGTGATTTTTCTGCAGGGGCTCAGCACGGGGCCGTGTTGGTTGGGCACGGCCCGTGTTGAGCCTTCTGTAATGGAGATTTTTGTCGTGTTGCTCTGTTCTTCGTGCATGGTTCCATTTTTTCTCGTTCCCTTTTTCATCCATTACCACCATGAGTGTGTTTTATTCTCAAAACAACCATCAATCATAAAAACCATCATAACATTGCAAATCATAGAGAGACATTACACTAAGATAAAGACTACATAGATATTAAACTTATGGAGTTCTAGCCCTATGTTTTATTTTAATTTAGCAAAATTTCCAAGAAGATACTAGTCTTGGTTAGATAAGGCTTTGTAGAACTCCTCCTTTCGGGTACGGTTCTCCTCATATGTCGGCAAGCCACTCCTCTACCTCCCTTGGGAGGAGAAAAGAGGGCTCGTTTGCATTGGTTTGAGGAGTTTCAACTTCCGCTGGGACTTCTTGTGGGTTTTCCATAGGAGGTTCTGCGGGAAAGTCTCCCCACCCGGTAGGGTTGTTAACACCGAGTGCCAAGTTCCAGTCTTGTTGTGGAAGGACTGGTTCCATAGGGGGTGCTACCAAGATGTTTAACCTTTGGTGCAAAAGGTTAATCTCTTGGAAGCTGCTTTCCAGTCCCATTGTAAGATCGTTAATACGGTCAATGAGGACCTCCTCTACGGACGTCATCTCGTCGAGAGCTTCCCTTAGCGCTATCACGTAGTGCACAAGTGTAGCTTCAACGGAGGGCCTCCTTCCCCTTCGGCTGTTTGAGGAATGAACGGATGATGTTTCGCTGTTCTCACTCGCCATTCTACGAAAAATAAACCAAAAATAGTTTATAGGACGAAACAGTTTCTGGACACGGCCCCGTGCTCACTGAGCACGGCCCCGTGTTCATCTTTCTGCAGAATTTTGGAGCAAGGAATCTTGGGTTTTTAAGTTACTTTCTGAGTTCATGCAAGCTTTTTGACAGTAAATAACTTTAAACAATGTTAAATAACATGTTTTCACCAAGATTCTATGATCAAAACTCATTGTTCCCTACCACAAAGATTGAAAATTCAAACTTTTCATGGTAGTTCTTGAAGAAAGATGAAGAAGAAGGAAATGTCTAGAAGAGGAAAGGACAAGATGGGTTGTTGGAAACTTCTTTTAGACTTACCTAGGATTGTTTGAGAGAAGATTCCTTCAAATCTCTGTCCCCAAGTTGGTCCAAATGTGCAGGATTTTTGGCTGCATTTATAGAAAACGACAGCCTGCTGGACACGGCCCCGTGTCCGCTGGACACGGCCCCGTGTGCAGATGAAATTCTGACACAGTTTGTCCGTATTCTGACGTTCTGATCAGAGGGGAATCTTTTGGTGGACACGGGGGCGTGTTGGCCGGGCACGGCCCCGTGTCGGAAAGCTGTCTTATGAAGTTTTGTCTTTACTAAGGAGCTAATCTATATCGGGTGGCTCTTGACTTGTTGGAACAACCCCATAGTGCCTAAGATACCTTAATTGTCCTATACTAAGGCGAGAACGCAAGAGGTTGTCGGTGAGGGTAATTCCTATTTTCATTCTAGGTGGACAAGTCCAACCCTTTCCCGGGCTCTCGTTAAAGAAGGTGTATGCCGAATCGCTCAGGTCTATGTATGCACCGAACGAAGTCGATGGGGAGTCCTTCACGGCACAATCGGCACAGGGACGACTATCGTCCGCGTCTTGTCTAGGTAAGAAGGTATTTTCGGGAGCAACGAGGTTGTCGGAATGCGGTTCCAACATTTCCTCATGGTCATCATCTTGGGATGGATCTAAAAAATCCTTCCTAAGTTCTTTTGACCAATTGAGAAGTAGTTCTTCTAGTTGAAATAGCTCGTCAAGGAGCATTTCTCCTAGAATATCTGGCTGGGCGCATTCGAGGGAGAAATAGTGCTTATTTTTACTTTCGCCCCTCTTAAGGTTACAAGGAATCGGTGGGTCTATATAGTGGGGCCTATAAGTGAGGAAGAAACATTTTAATTCCTCATGTTCGCCTCCACATATTCGACACCACAAACCATAAGAGTGCCGAAAGTAAAAAGAATTACTATCACTCATGTTTGTATCAGAAATTACCAACCGCCGGGATCTAACGGTTCTGTTTTCAGTAACTGAATCTTGGGCACGGGGGCGTGTTGAGTGGACACGGCCCCGTGTTCAGCCTACTGTCTGACTTAAAACAGGATTGCCAGTTCCAATGATTGAGCACGGGGCGTGTTCAGCAGGCACGGCCCCGTGTTGAGCTCTGCAGAAGCTAAAAATCTAAGAAAAAATCCTAAAAAATTAAAGAAAAATAAAAATATGATTAGGCCGTTGATTCCTAACTTTCTTAAAATCCTTGTGTCCCCGGCAGCGGCGCCAAAAACTTGATGCGTGTCAGTGTATATATGTTTTTAGATGTATATTTAAGCCCTTTTTACACTTTTAGCCAGGTTTTAAATTTATAAAACACGATATTCACTAACACTAAACACACATATGGGCAAGTGCACCCATCGTGGACGTAGTATAGTGTTGGTAAGATACCGAGGTCGTCCAAGGACACAAGAGCTTTTAATACCGGTTTATCCTCAACGTCTAATCAAATCAAAAAGTTAGAAAAATGTTTTAAACTAAAAAAATAAAAACTAACTAAATGCTGAAAATAAAAATAAAATAAAAACAGATAGACAAGATGAATCACTTGGATCCGACACGTGTATTAGTATAACCTTTGATTATTTTTGCACTTTTGCACTTGTTTAAGAGATTATCTTAGTTATTGTAGTAGGCCCCTCTTTTGAAGGCGACGTTACCCTCAACCCAGTAGTTTGAGTCAGCAAGGATACAATCCTAAAGGGTCGGATTATTGAAAGATAATGAACTAAGTTATTAATGCGAATTATGGTAGGCCCCGCTTCTGGCGGTGACGTTACCCTCGGCTAAGTAGTCTGAGTCAGCAGGGATACAGTCCTAAATAGCCGGGTTATAGTATTAATAGTAGTTAACTTATGAGGGGGTCAAAGAGTTTGGATCCCCGCCATCCAATACCTATGGGCATTGAAGGAGATCCTACTAAATTTGACCCAGGTCCCAAGCAGGACCTCTAAACGCTGAACAAGGGCAAGACCCTTACCAAACCGTTCCCTTAACCCCCGACCAGGTAGCCAACATACCTCCATATAGACCGTGGAGATATGAATGGTGAAAATCTTTTATTTTATATAGACAGTAAAATAATGCCAAGACACCACGGACAAACGATAAGGAAAGATCACCTTCAACATAAGTAACTAGTTATTAAAGTCATTAATACAAAACCAAATAAAAAGTGCAAAAGATTAAAAATAAAAAGTATTATACTAAACACTTGTCTTCACCAAGTGATGTAAGAGACTTAGGCAAACATGGCCTTGATTGTCAAGAACTCTTACGATCAATCTTGGATCCCGAGACGACTCACACACTCTACGATGGACAATGGATGATGGTGGTGGATGATGGTGTTATGGTGGTGGTGGGTGGTGGATGAAGTGTGAGAGAGGTGGTGTGCCAAGGGATGAGAGAGAATGAAGCCAAGCTCCTCTATTTATAGGCTGAACAGAAGGCTGGACACGGCCGTGTGTCCGCTGGACACGGCCCCGTGCCCGCCTGACACTCTCTCTCCTCATTAATTGTAATTGCGAATTACAATTAATGCGCCTGCTGTACTTTCACCACGCCCCCGTGCTCGCTGGACACGGCCCCGTGGTGGGCAATGGAAGCTTCTACTGGTTTGTCTTTTCTGCTGCTTCCTGGGCACGCCCCCGTGTTCGCTGGACACGGGGCGTGTTCAGACTCTGTTTCTTCTCTTTTGCCTTGGGAGATGCCGTTGAGGGTCCGGGCAGTCTACTTTTGTTCCTTTTCTTGTATTTATGGTAGAAT